>NC_142651.1:22516944-23175555 GCF_055504915.1 Nelumbo nucifera | reverse complement strand
TGATACCCGCCCAGCTGTAATGCCCTCAAGATCATTGAATTCATTGATAGGTTTGAGCTAAGCAAGCCTGGAGTAGGCCATGACAGTGGGGCAATATTATTATCGTTGGTGGCTTCTCTTGCCGGAACCCAATTCATGTTTGGGTTGACGACACAGCAGCTGATGTCATTGTTGCTATTGTTATTGTTACTAGAAATAGCACCGAAACAGCTTGATGAAGAATTAACTACAGTACTACTTGGGTCTGGAAATAATCCGATCCCTTCTAACTCATTCATCAATGTACCGGCATCACAATTTGATTCAAGAGACGCGTGCAATGGAGTAAACTCTGGTTTCTTACTGGTGGCGCTCTTCTGAAACACCCTACAAACCACCCACTCCTCCTGTGAAGAAACATGCAAAAAGCTCTCATTGATAAATATCGAATTCAGAAGAACCAGAAGGGAGGAATATATAAGCTAGCTAGCTTGTATTTCAACTTAATTCAGTATATATACATGCATCTTTAATTACCTACCTTAATGGGTTTGTACGTAAACTTGGTTTCTAGCCTATATTCATGCATCACCCAGTTGCTTTTCTCTCCCTTGGGAGCTCTACCCTTGTAGAATACTAGGGTTTTCTTCAACCCTGCCACCACACCACAGTGAAAGATCTCCTTGTCTTTGCCTGTTGTTTTCCAATAACCTGCATCTGTGGCTCGGTTTGTTCGAAGGCCAGTTGGGTATTTTCGGTCCCTCAAGCTGAAAAAGTACCATTCTTTCTCCCCCATAGAAGCTTTGCCTATACAAAAGTCACAACCAAAATTACCTTTTTCCGTTGGGCAAACCACTCTAGCTAAGACATTACATGCACGAGTTCTCTGGTTCTTGGTGCGCTCTGATAGAACAACTCCCTTGCTTCGGTTTATAGTTTAATTATATGGTTTGCTTGTATCGAAAAAGTAACTTGATCATCTTGAATCTCTTGATTAATGGAAGAAAAATGAAAGAAATGATAAGTGGCACTGAATTTATCTTTATTCGATCGTTAGCGCGGAAATTTTCAATCAGGACTAAAGAATCAATCTAACATGAGCTTGGAGCCTAGCTATAATTATACAAAAATCCAATAAGATACCAAAAGAAAGAAAATTAATTAAGAACCATAAAACAACATTGAAAATAATATATAAAGATTAACGGAAGAAGAAGAAGAAGAAGAAGAAGAAGAAGAGACTACCTGGGAGGTCCCAAGGTTCACATTTATTGAGATCAACAACCGCAATAGCTCTTGATACAAACTTGGAATCGGAAACCTTGCGAGTTAAATAATACGTAATGAGTTCTTCATCGGTTGGGTGAAATCTAAAACCAGGAGGAAGATTCCCCTCCATGTTAAGACTCGAAACTGGCCTTCTACCTCTCAAGCCAAGAAACAGGATGTCTAACAAGTAGATCGAGGAATTCTGAAATTATTTCAAATATTAATAAGATGCAGATGCAGTACGTCGTTTTCTATACGCTGCTCAAACTTGAACACGAAGCTGCTGCTGATATATATATTCCACACCCTAAAACTTTTTCATGTTTTAATTCTTGCTAATTAAACAGGTTTAAGTAGTAAGATCTACATGTGGCCAAAAGAAATTTCCAAGTAACAAATGACGATCTATGATAATTAATCAGGTCGATCAACAGCTTTAACATGGTATCCTACTAGGTAGGACCCATCAAGTAGTAGATCATGATGTGCCACGTGTCACCGGCACAAGTGGCCATTTTGTATCTTGAGACACCCCCCTAATCTTCCCTGATTATTGTAAAGTATTTTGCGAAAATTGATTGGGTAAGAAGGTTCCGTTCAACAGTGGTGACCTTATTTTTTTTAGCAAATATAGTTCATGAAAGTTGAGTCTCGTGTCACCGGATAGATATTCTTGTCTCTACCAGTGTAACCACCTGCAACGGTTTCCACCTACCGGACCCCGCAATCTGTCACGCTAGCTAGCTAGACCAATAGAAGGGGCGTATAGTATTCTATTCTTTCCAAGGTCTGAAATGTTGTGATAGCTACGTATGTGGACACTATTCTGGCTACGTGTTTGTGGAATGCTCTAGTCTGGTGCTGTGCTGTGTCCTCTGTAGAAGACGAAGATCTCTCTTGCTCTCTCACACACACATGCAGACAAATGGGCTATCTTTATCAGACAAATGGAAGTGCAAATGGCATTGTTAAGTGAATAATATATATTGCAAATAAAATATATAGGGTAAGACTCATTCCCATGTAAAATTCTGTAATTCTCTGAGCAAGATGGAAATGGAACTGGGAGGCCAATTCCATTGCTAGCTTCCTGGGTTCGACTATTTGGACCCAATTTCTTAATGGAGCAGAAATCAGAAATTGGCTGGTAAATCATGGAGTTGTCTGGAGAGTGGAATTCAATTCCATTTCCACTCCCAAGTACTCTATGATTCAACTCGAGAGTACGTGGAACAGAATTATGGATTTCGAAGCCTGCTCTGAGGATATATCAAATTAATATCTCTCTTGCACCCGTTAACTTTTCAAGTCATTTTACAAATTAAACTCGCCTGAGTTCACTCACCATCTTTTAGCTAATTAACTCAGCCTCACAGTTTTAATTAACCAATATTGTCCCCAATTACTTAAAAAATTGCTAGCTAGTGGGGATTATACGAGCGCCCCACAAGCTTCACCAACTTATTAATTAGCTAAAACTACCAATAATTAATTAAGTATTATCAGTATTAAATTATTAATTAATTAACTCCGTACTAAGCTGGAGTCAACTCGTCCGATTTGCCGAACTACAGAAACTCGACAGAAATCCAAGGTTACGAAAATAATTGACAAACAGATATTTCAAGATCTGTGCTGTCGGCTGGAACTGTTGAATGGATCAACAGGGATTACTTAGAGTGGTTAATATGGTCACCAACCCGCACGACCAAACATCTTCTCTTAACGCTGTTGCCATGTAATTTCTTTATATGCTCCTCCATCGCTATCTTTACAGCCTGCTTACTTTTCATTTTCAATCCTAACTTGAGCTTTATATTATCTTCTTTGGAGGTTGGTTCTCTCTCTCTCTCTCTCCTTGGTAAGGCGTATAATTATTTAATATAGAATTAACGAAGATACTCTCCTTGATTTTCTACTTCTTGCTTGGGCTCATCAGTCTAATATTTATTTAAAAGCATTATCTTAATTGGTTAGTTCAGGGGTTGAGTCGAGCCTCTGGTCCTGGTTGTTATGACCCAAGTACGCCATGAAAGCGGCCAAGTGCTAAAACTAGTTTAATCCAGGCAGTGGTTCATGATTCTTTCTTCCTGGAAATTGAATGTCATTATCTGCACTGATGAGCGCTCTATCTATTATTCATCTGTATTAATTAAGTTCGAAATACAAACGGTCCTCCCCTCCCTAAACAAATCTGAATGATCTAGCTACTTTCATTCTTTTTTTTTTCACATTGTAGAGACATTTTAAATATATAATAACAATCATTATGTAGTTAGCCTCGTTTTCCATTGCTCATTGTTTATGAGAAATTATTGCCATAGAAATCCCAAAATTACTTTCGTATTCACAACCACATCAACACGTTTAGAATTTGGATGCCCTGTATTAATTGAACAAGGAATTAAAGTCTTTCAAGAAATAGGGGAAAAGTTTTCCAGGTGGTGCCACCCACCTGGTATCTCTTTATAATTATTAGGTGCCTTATTCTTTATCCATGTGTGGAGAAGAAGAAGTGCTGCGGCCAATTCATCATATCAACGTTGTCGCTTTAATTTCTTTCTACTTGGGACCAAAATTCATCAATGTTTCCAATCTGTGATCAAATCGGTTGGTTGGACTGGTCAATTGGTAATTTGGCAGATTCTAGATACATTTCACCACCAAAACTGTTGTATGCAAAAAAAAAAAAAAAGTTGACTTGGTTAATAATTTGTGATCCTGCCGGTTGAACTGCTATGACCCAATCAATTAACAGGTCAGGGATTTTTTTTTCTGCATTTTAGCTGCTTTTATCATTTATAAAAATGACTCATTTATCACATTTATTTTTGTTTAATATGATAAGTCTATAATATTAGAGATAAATTTAGTCTCTTTTTTTGCATTTTTCTATAAACTTTTTATTATTATAAATCTACATTTCATATTTTTAGTATTTAATTATAATATCTTGACCTGATCAATTTGACTGTTAAACCATTAGCTCACCATTCATATGGAAAAATAGTTTCATTTTCAAATTGGATTTTTTTTTGTATTAATTTCCGGGTTGGAATTAAAAATGCTGAAAATCCACTTGCATGGACATGCATATAAGGGTATATATACACCAAGGAAAAAATGAATCTAGATTTCCTCCTCACATTATGTGAAATAGGTGACATGGACCAAAGAGAGAGAGGGGCAAATAAGAAAAAGGGGGTTGTGTTGGACCTAGTGTGTCATTTTTGAGAGAGAGAGAGGGGGGGGGGGGGGGGGGAGTGTGTGTGTGCGCACCGTTTTGGTCCATGTGTCCCCTAATGGAGTGTCACAGTAGTGTGTGTGTGTGCATGCGTATTTTGGTCCATGTGTCCCCTAATGGAGTGTCATAGTTGTGTGTGTGTGCACACGCGTTATGGTCCATGTGTCTCCTAATGGAGTGTCATAATTGTGTATGTGTGCGTGCGCATGCATTTTCGCCCATGTGTCCCCAAATGAAGTGTCATAGTTGTGTGTGTGTGCGTGTTTTGGTCTATGTGCCCCCTAATGGAGTGTCATATTTGTATGTGTGTGTGCACGTTTTGGTCCATGTGTCCTCTAATGAAGTGTCATAGTTGTGTGTGTGTGCATGCACGTTTTGGTCCAGTGTCCCCTAATAGAGTGTTATAGTTGTGTGTGTGTGCGCACACATTTTGGTCCAAGTGTCCCCTAATGGAGTGTCATATTTGTATGTGTGTGTGTGTGCATTTTGGCCCATGTGTCCCCAAACGAAGTGTCATATTTGTGTGTGTGTGTAACAGGGAGAAGTGAAGTAATAAAAGGAGGGTTTCTTTGGGACTCATGCCATATTTACATAGGGAGAGAGAGAGAGATTTTAGATTTTATCTAAACAGATACTTGCCTTGGTTTTGATGAATGTGATAAAAATTTAAATTGATCATATCATGTTACTTTATATGTTTTACTATGTGCACTTGTGCATAATATTCCTCTTATAGTCTTGATAAAAACTAATATAGTTAATTAATAAAATTAAGGCTAAATTTTGAAAGAGTACAAATACAAATATGTAAAATGCAAAACGTTATATATATTTTGTATGTATTTATACTGTACATATTTGTATTTGCAATTTTTTCTAAACTGAGCCTAATTAGTAATTATTTTCTACATACTTGCTTGTGCGCAGCACATGCACGATACGCCCCAGAACCGTTTTTCAGCCAAAAATCATTGATTTGGTCAGCAAACCGCTGATCTGGATGATCAAACCATTTAAACCATTCAATGAATTTTGGCCATCTTTATTTTTTATTTTTTAAATTTTTTTATTAAAATGGGCTATCTATTTGGTTCAAATGGTCAAACCATTCGACCTAAGAACCGGACCCTAAACGATTTATTGTCCGATTCGATTTTAAAAACCTTGAGAAGAAATCACTTAGGACTCAATCATGCAAAAGTTGTAACCTGTTTGAAAAACCAGACCAAAGGGTTCATATATACTTGGGTCTTACACACGTTGTGGCTTTCCTTTCCTTTCTTTCTTTTTTTTTTTTTTTTTTAATTCAATGGCTTTATTTCCTTTCACCGTTAGACATTGTAGCAAATGACATGACAGGGAAATACATAAGATATAAAAAAATACTATTTTCTCAAATATTTGCATAAACTTAAATATTTAAATGGGTCATAGGATGTAGATGGAATAGAGACAAAATCATGCACAGAGTTGGGTAGCATATCGCGAGTTTCCTCTTGCTGTGCATGATTTTGTCACCAGACAATCTGGACTCCAAAAATGGATGGATTAGGTTGGGTCGCAATGCATATGACATATGCATGTCAGAAATGAGTTGTTGATGGGTGTGGTCAGCTGGTGGATGGATTCGTCTTTAATCCACACTCAGTCCATCCATTTGCAACCCCTAGATGTTTTGGATGAGAGAATAACTTAGGCTGTGTTTATTTGCAATGTAAATCTGAACCAGGTGCAAATTTTGTATCTGGTTCAGTTTTGCATCTTTTTGTTTAAAACTATAGTTTGTACACCTCCCTCCTAAATAAATTCTCTTATATAAAGTGAGGAATGCATCATCTTCTCACTCATCATCAAACATATAACCCTTGTGCTACCTCTATTTTCTTTTATATAAGATGAAGATATCATTCTACTTCATATTTTATTTTTCACAAACAAATAAGACAAAATCAAAATATGAAACAAAAATAAACCAAAATTTACACTCAACCTTTTTGCACTCATGCATTTACACCGGTGCACATGAAATTCATACTGGAAACACAGAGCCTTACCACATCCACCCTATGGACTTTGATCAAGCCCAATCCAGCCAATAGTAAATTGCCAAGCCCAAGTTAATGGGCCACCAGAAAACGAGATAAGGAAAGAAAGGGCTAAAGCTAGCTATACTTATGCTGGGCTTTTATTTTTTTTTTTACTTTTTGTTTTGGGTTAAGGCATCGTTTCAAGGCATGTGGAGAGAATCTTAATTCTTAACCTATGTTACTTTCTGATATCAAACCAGGAAAGAAATGACTTAAGCAACCCATTTTGTGTTTCAGTACCATAGCCTTTTTAGTATTGAAACTTATAAATGCAATATTTCCCTGGAAATAGAAGAATTAGTTACACCATTTTTTTTTGTTGCTATTTGGCAACTGGGCAATAAAATATTTGTGGATATTGCTCTAATAAGCTGCATTTTCTAAGTAACTTAACTGCATATTGTTCAGAAGTAGGACTGCAATAAGATCCGATTCAACTATATCCACATCCAATCCAATTATCAAACATATGGATCCAAATCCAATAAAAAATTTGACTCGGATCGGATTTAGATTAAATCCACATTCATCTTATTATATATATATATATATAATGAAAAAATAATAATTTTAAGAAAACTGATTATTTTTAATTTATACATGTATAATATATAAATATAAAATATTTTATTTATCAATTTAAATTTTATATAATTATATATAATACAATTATTAATTAGATGCAAATTTTAACATCTAAATCCAAAATAATCCCATTTAAAATCGAATTGAGTAACTTCCGTTTATAGAAGTGTAAAACAATTAGGTGATGAATCATGATTGATCATAAAAAAGAAAAAGTAAGAAGAATTTACTGCGTTAGGTGATGAATCATGATCATGTTGCTATAGTGCTATATGTTTTTCTTTATGTTACATGATCGCAGTCCCTAAATCTTGAACTTATTTGTATACTTTTTTGGACTTATTCTGCAAGCTATTCTACACAAAAATACATGCACCCCCCTTCATCCAGTCTGAATTTAAACTGGGTTAATGGATCAAGGATTGGGACCAGGTTCAATCCTGGTCAAAAAGTGTAGACCCATTCTACGTGTGCATGCCATGGCCCATGGGATGCTCAGAATTCAGAAATCAGAACCTTAACGGCCAAGTTAAGAGGAGAGGTGAGTCGGTGACTGGGGGACTGACGACCGAACGGCTTGAATGTCCAAAATGACGGAAACACCCTTCACCTTTTCAAGTGACGGTTTTCTTCCACTACCAGGCAAGAATACTTTAAGAACCACATTGAACTGACCAAAACACCTTAACACTCTTTATATTATTACACTCCCTGAACTCTTAATTCTTAAATTGGATTAATCTAGAAATTCTTTTCTGAGCTATCAACAATATCTTAACATTTCTTTTAAAAAGTTAAAGAACTACTAGCAATTAACAGATTCATGGCTGCGTGTGGGCTGTGGCCTAGCTAGCTTTTGGCTATTGGAGGGGTCCCTTGTAGATTACAAGAAGTGTCTGCTTTTCATACCAACTACACTACAAGAAATTTCTACTTTTAACGCCAAGAATAATAAATTTTTTGCTTTTTAACTTCTGCGATTATTCCCCAACAGAGTGCTTCGCACATTGGCATGTACGCATGCAAGAGAGTCCAACTGTCTGTCTAAGCCCCACTTCGCAAATCGCAACAGAGATTATGAAGAGCAGTTTGGGACTTTGGGTTGAATCGATCTGGAAACTATTCAGCAGAAGTTGTATTTGAGAGACCTACTGTTTGTTAATGGGGTCAAAGACTACAGCAAAAATTGTATTCGATTCTACTGAAATAGGACAGATTGGTCATTTGATGAAGCCACCTGGGCATTTTGGACGTTATAATAAGGAGATATTGTGATGTGAATGCCCTACTTTTTATACCGTTTCTTTTGTCCTGGAAAGAAAACTTGGGACTTGGGTGGGAGGGCCATTTGATTTCAAAGGAGCAATAACCAACCATTAACAAAATGCTATGTCCATGTCCAAAAGAGCCGCTTGTTGTGTTGTTCTTCAATGTCTCAACCTCCTTCTACCTTCTTTTCCTCTTCTTCTACTTCTCTTCCATTTTGCTTCCCAAGTTCTTTCATCATTTTCTGTGCACAAAAACAATATCCAACAGGTATATATGGTGCAATCATCTCTCTCTATATATATCTATCTATCTGTCTGTCTGTGTTATTTTACTTGATTATTTCTTTTTGCAGCAGCGACTATGAATACCAAGTTGGCTATTCCGAAGAAGAGGAAGAAGAAGAAGAAAATCATGCATACTACAGCACTGAGTGTACTGGGAAAGAGGATCTGGTGGCCAACATCATTCATGGTGGAGAAGCCCTATCGTTTCTATCCATTAAAAACCTCGAGAAGAATAAAACTCTTATTGAAGAACGAACAGGGTCCGACGACAGCATATTCGAAGGCCTTCGAGAAATATTTTTCGAGGAACAATTGCCTGTTTGTAGCTCACTTGCATCAAATTACGAACATGATAGTGAAGCTAAGGCTGACGAGACCTTTACCTCTAGTGATACTGATTCATTTGCCACACCTATGAAATTGAACCGAGATGAAAGTAAGCATTAATTCTAGTTTGTTTTATTGGTTTTATGGGTCGTTTTTTCTTTTTGTTTTTGACAATGTTTGCTGTGAAGGGTGTGACAACGGAGAAGGAACAGACAACGAAAATGCAGAGAGGAACTTGCCAGAAGATGAAAAATTTTTAATATTTGTGCCACCTCGGTTGAAAACCAGAAAGCTTGAAGCTCAAGTGAAGGATGGCGATGAGATGTTTGGGGACTCGTTTACAGTTGGGTCAACGTCTAAGAGTTCTTCTGAATGGAAAAGTTCCATTAATTTCAGGGATTCAGAAGATCCTTTTTCTTCTTCATCTAGAAGAAGCTGCCCCAACTGGGAGTCCTACACAGTGTTCCAGAAGTATGATGAGGAGATGACGTTCCTGAATCGAATTAGTGCACAGAAACTCAGTGAAACAGGCAAGCTATTAATTAACTGGAGTGACTCTTTTCTTGGTTTTTCTTTTTTCCGTCTTTTATCTTTTATACACCCTTTGACTGATTGGTTGCCCGTGATTAATTAACACAACCTTAATTAATTTGTCGTCAGAATCTCTTAGGACGATTGAAGTATTTCCAAGGTCTATCTCACAGAGGATCGTACATAAATTTACAACCAAAAGGCCTCGTGGGTACAGTAGAAACCCATATCATGAACTGGAGAATGCTTATGTAGCGCAAATTTGCTTGGCATGGGAAGCTCTTAACTGGAACTACAAGAACTTTCAGCGTTTCAGAGCTTCACAAGAAGGAGATATTGGCTGTCCTGGTCGAATTGCGCAGCAGGTTCAGCAATTTCAGGTTTTGCTACAGAGGTACATCGAGAATGAGCCTTATGAGTATGGCAGGAGACCTGAAGTTTATGCCAGGATGAGGATTTCTGCACCGAAACTACTTCAAGTTCCTGAGTTCCGAGGTAGTAATGAAAAACTAGTCCTTGTCATTATGTATATTGCTGGCTTCTTTTGATTGTAGTTGTAAAGTGAAGGAAGATGAGTGATTTCCTTGGAAAATGATATTTAGGCCTAGTTCGTTTTTTGGTAAGTTACTTATCCAGGTAAATGAGTTACCTGAACAAGTTTTTTCTTGGAAACACTTACCCGGTAAATGCATTTATCAATGTTTTTTTATTTTTCATGTAACTAAGTCAATGACCATTTTATCCATAAAATCCATTATTAAAAGGGACATTTTTGTCTCATTCAAGTGTTGGCAACTTTCCCCCTAGGTGGGAAAGTTATTTACCCACCTATTAGGTAAGTGATATCCAGAAAAATAACTTTTCTCTGGTCTCCACATAAATCTTAAAAAAGAACATGGGAGTCTTGATTAATAGGAACCAAAATCCCATTGATCAACTTTCCCCCCTCTCAAAATCTGAAAAAAGAACCCCCCTTAATATATAGGAAAACAAGTCATTTTCCTAATTTTCCTTCATTTTACGTGTATGAAAACAAACAGAATCATGAGGAACAATTTTCCACGAAATGTTTTTATTGTTTTGGCTTTATACCTATTGAGTTTTGAAATTCTGGCATTTTCCATTATTTTATTTTGCTTAAGATTCAGGTGATGATCAAAAGGAGGAGTTTGGATCGAAGATCTCATCAACTAAATTCCTTAGAATAATGGAAGATGGAATTCGAACATTCATGAATTTTCTCAAGGCGGATAAGGAGAACCACTGTGAGATCATTAAATCTTTTTTTAAGAGGCACCGTGGGGTCGACCCAATTCATCTAAAAATGGTGAAGAAAGCAAATGAAAAAGTGAGACTAATCTCAACTCTCAATCTCAGATCTCATTATTTGCCTCCTAAATTAACTTCCATACATGCATGATAAAAATTCTAAACACTTTGCTGGAATTGATTTGCAGAAAAAGAGAAAGCTTAAAGATCTCTGTCGTGCTCACAAATGCATAAGAAAAAGAAAGTTAAGCGAGGAGGAGGAGATGGAGATACTGATGGGCCTGATAGATCTGAAAGTGGTGTCTAGGGTGCTGAGAATGTCTGAGATCAATGAAGAACAGTTACAGTGGTGTGAAGAGAAGATGAGCAAAGTAAGAATGTGGGAAGGGAGAATTCAAAGAGATTCCTCCCCACTTTTCTTCCCTGCACACTGACCCACCCAGATTATGTTGCTTGACGATTGATGACTAGATCATGAATGTGCATGTCATGAATATCCTACATACATAGGTAAGCTTTTGTAAATACTGTATACAAGTTGCAGCAATGGACCCACAAATCAAAGCAAACTACATGTGGGGTGACACGGATTTTAGAGGGATTTGGAGTAGTCCATCAAAGAAGGGTAAAGAGATGATGTGTTAATAGAGTCATGAATAATGAAAAGTGAAGAGGGAAGGGAAAGAGACAAAGGAAGGAACAAGAGGATGGAGACAAGGGTAGCTTTAGCTTCCTTTATCTTTTTAATAAGGGTTTATCTCCATGAGATTTGAATTGAAGTAAAGAAGCAGATCGATAGATGGACAAGGCTGCCATTAGAGTGGAATAAGAAGGAAGCACATGGTACACTCAAAGGGAGAGAGCCACATATGGGTCCACTTGTATGAGGAACGAATTAAAGTAGTAGACGTAAATAAACCATGGAAGAAGCATCTAGATGCAATTATAATAAAAAGTTATAGTTGTTGGTTTAATTATGATCATGAGATGTATTGGGCCTATTGGCTAAGAACAAAATAAGTTTTTCCACGTCAAATGGGCTGTCCAAGATGATGGGTGTGTTCGTCAATAGGAGGGGAACAGTTTTTTCCTTGTTCTTTTTCTCCACCCTTTACGTCACTTGCTTTGTAAGCTGCATAACTCTTCTTCTGCCTGGTGGATAGGATATATGATCAAAGACTTGCCCTATGTGGCTTTTCATCTGCTGTTTGTAAGGGTGCAACTTGCGTACGTTGGCCCGATTTGGTATTTTACACTGCTTTGGGCTCAGACCTGCGGACCATAAAGGTCCAAACCCATTCAAATTCTGATACAAGCCCAACTCGAGCCCACCCAAATTGCACCCCTAGCTGTTTGCCGTTCACTTAGCTAGAGGTTAATTTTCTGTCTCGGGGTTTTAGGGAAAGCACTCATATTCATATATGGCCTGCCTGGCTGGGAGGGCTTTGTGAGATGGGCCTTACAGGAATAGCCTATAAGCAATGTTTGGTGAAGGACCCAAAAAGCATATGTTGACCGTCTTTCAACCCAAATAAAGACTTTCCCCAAAAGCTTCTTTTAGTGGCTTCTCCAAAGCAGCTTTTAACGAAAGCAACTCAACAAAGATTCAGGAGATAATACATGGTACGAAATCCTAATATCATGTTTCTTTGGGCTGAAACTTTCAAAAGCCATGCCCAGGCCCAGGCCCAAACAATTCTATTCAATTGGTTGTCAAAGTCAAATTATCTCAAGGGTTATTGAGCTGGTAGACAAATGGGAATGCCAACACACATGAAGACCCTTAATGTGCAAGTGTCCATGGCAATGGCAGGTTTCAGTCTTATAGCCCTGTCATGTCACATGTGCACAAAGTAGGTCTCTTTTCTTCTTGGGTCTTTCTTAAATTAATCTATTAAAGAGATGAATCTTTCAGTGGCTAGAGCAGTTCACTTTCACTTTGAGAGCTTCATTATAACAGATGACATGGACTGCCAAAAGTTGAGACATATTTCTAATCGAGGAGACCCCCTATCCAAATCATCAATCATTCTGATTCCATCCTCTAGATGAGAGATCTGTTTAGTCTGGTTTACTGTACAGCTAATTAGAAATTGTTTCCTTCGAAAAGGCTATGCAATTCAGACAGAACCACTAAACCAGCCCCAGATAAAAGATACCCTAAATCAAAAGTCACCATGATTCTATGACTTTTAATTTAACAAAATGATCTTCAATTCTGATTTCTGCACATAGGGTCCATTTTATTTGGTGTCGTAGGTAGAATAGAACTTGAGAAAACATGGAATTTTAGCCTTCAATTTTCACGATTTAGTGGAACTTAAGATGAAGCTAGGGACGGGTTATTTATTTAATTTGCCGGAATAGAAGTAGGTACAAATTTCAGCTCCAATATGATTCTGCTCTGATCCAGAGACAGTTTATGTTGGTGAAACCCAGATGCCCATGTAGTTGGTGGGTGGTCATGAACTCCCTCCCCTTCCTGAACAAATTCACAAACAAAAAACAAAACCATAGACTTGACAAGGTTTATTTCGTTATAGTCCAAAGCTGGAGCCCCATAAATTGCCACTTGTCCATGTTTTGGACCAATAGGAGCCCATCATCAAATGGGTCCTACCTGAAAGATCATAAAATCCGCCTATACAAACTACAGAAGGTTCTCATCTTCTGATTCTGCTGCATTTAAAACTTAAAAGGGGTGATGAAGAGAGGTTTTAAAGCTGGAAAAGGTTTTACCCAAAGAATTGCTAGGAAAGCGGCCCCGACCAGCTGACACCTATTCCCTCAGCCTCTCATGGACCATAGTCGCAGGCTTCTTTTTCTTTCCTTGTGTTTGTTTTGGCCACCATTCTCTATAAACATGGCATTGGCATGGCATATATCAGCCCTTCTCTCGCTCTATTCGCCTACTCCAACCAGAGAAGAGAACTACCCTTCCACGCCATTCAAGTATTCTTAAGACAAGCTTGGCTCAAATTCCATCACTCAAAGAGAAAAGAAGGAAGACCGCTTCTCGTTCTTGGTCAAGTTTCTTCTTCATCTGCTTCTGTTCTACCAGGTCCTGATGTTCGACTACGGCTTGATAGTCTGGGTCCGCAGCCCGGCTCCAGAAAGAGAAACAAGAGGAAAGGGAAAGGTATCTCAGCAGGTCAAGGAAGTTGCTGTGGGTTCGGGATGAGGGGTCAGAAGTCGAGGTCCGGTACCAGTGTCTGCAAAGGATTCGAGGGTAGCCAAATGCCCCTTTACCGCCATATCCCCAAACTCAAGAGGAATGGGCGCAGGTATCTCATTACTCGCTTGTTTATAACTATGTTTTGAAAAGATGAATAAAATGGGTAGCTGATTAGTCATATATTGTTTCTCAACAAGATGTCCAATCATGATTTTTAGTAAATCGGCAGTGAAATTGAGGTGGAATAAATACAAGATGTCCATTTCTTTTTTAAGCAAAGCATATACATTACTGGTCTATTTTCTACAATTAACAGGGCTTACACAATTCGATAAGGTCAATTCACCATTGATTCATGTCCAAATGAGTTTGCAAATATATATATACACTAATATATGCCAGATGCTCCCCTCCTTGCTTAGGAAACAATGAATTCCAAATTGGTACTTACATTTCACTATTATTTTTTGGTGGGGGTGATCAATTTTCTTATTGATAAAAATAAAAGAATTTTACCATCCTTACATGTCCGGGTAAGTTTTGCCAAGGCACATATATGTTATATGTTTCCCTTCTTCTCAGAAAGCAATAAATTCTAAATTGGTATTCACATATTTGTGTCTTTTCTTTCCTTTTGGGTAAATTATAAAGAGCCCCTTGTACTATGGAATCAGTGACAAATGCCCCCCTCAGGTAGTGTTCCATCAGTTAACTTCAAAAAAGATTCTCATTCAGCTGCTTAAACTTTTTTAAATCCCCAAACTACCCTTTCTTATATATTTGAACAATTTATGATTCAATTAGTTTTCTAAATATGACATTGAAGTCCCGTCAATTGCTCCAATAGATCCTTGCAGATTTCTGGCTGGATTCAGCATTCGAATAAAATGGTAGAGGTTTCTTTATGATAGATATAAACTTATGGTTTTGTTTGGTTTTTCTTTATTTATTGGAGAAAGGAGTGGATAATTTTTATATTTTAAGATGGAGAGAGGCATTCATGTCAGTGAAATGAATCAAGAATTAAAAAGAAAAAAAAAAATTTTTTTCTGTGTCAGTGAAATGATTCTTGTTATTTTTGGTCAATTAGGGATTAAGAGAAAGGGCAAGGAAAAGAAAATAAGGAAAGTTTATGTGGGAATTTTGGTAATGCATTTCGCCATCTAACTTGACTGTCAGGGGGTATTTGTCGCAAAGTGAAAGTTTAGGGGGCCTTTGTCACAAATGAAAGTTCAGGGGGTATTTGTCACTGACCCCATAGCACAAGCGAGTCTTTGTAATTTACTCTTTTGTTTGGGGGGTCATTGAGAATTTTTTTTGTATGGTTGATTTTGAGATAATGTTTCTTGGAGTTATTAGTGTTTTGGAAAGTGAATGTTATTTGTAGTAGAGTTTCTTCAATGATCAAAAACATGGTAGTGTTTTTTGAGTTTTCACAATATTGTTAGACCTGTCTTAGAATTCTATATCTTTTCTAAAGGGGGGGGGGGGGGTGTTATGAGAAAAAGATGCAATGTGTATGTTTTTATTTTTTTTTCTTTTGAAAACAAAAACAAAACCGTACACATTGTTGAACATCCCCTAAGTAATTAACTAAACCTCTTTGATGTCATTGCAGGACTGCCCATGCACCAATTAGAAACATGGTCAAAATATTTATATCAGGTAACTGGTTATTTTGCATAGCGATTTGTGCTATATTAATACCTGGTCAAATTAGATTCTTTAAAGACTCTCTGTCTGCATTATATTCCATGATTATACCTTTTATCTGGTTCTTTGCTAGTGAGCCTTTGTAGTCCCAGGGTGGGAATATTCAACTACTGATATGATTTATCAATGTAAGCAACATCAGTGTTCATCATTAGGAATCAGGATATAAGATGTTCTTCACCTGAATTGTGATCTGCAATTGAGACTCCCATTTGATAAATGTTAAAGAATAGTTCATAGTGGTCAGCAGGCTGGACTGAAATACAAGTAGCAGGGGACTGCCAAGTAGTTATAAATTGGCTGAAATTTGGAGTTGACGTACCATGGGCTTTGTGGTTTCTGGTTAGACATGCACGAGCTCTAGGACTGGCCTGTATTGCACATTCAGGTGGATTCCAAGATCAGCAAATGGTATGGATGGCTCTCCTGGCTGGGACTGGAGTCTCTCAAAGAGAACCTATGTTTGGTTGGTGTAGGGGATCATTATAAGGGAATCAGAGTAGAATCTGAAGATGAGAGTGGTGAGATTTAATCTGTTTCTGGTTTTTGTATGATGGCATATTGTAAAGTTTGGACTTTTCTTCACGTTTAATAAAGCTACAAAGTATCATTGCTCATAAAAAGGGCCAATATGGCATTTACTAGTTAAAGCAAAGCATCTGGCATATTGGATGATTGTGTGGATAAGTTTCCTAGAGATTGCACTTATGATATGTAAGACAACATCTGAACTAGAGATCTTTCTTCACATGGAATAGCATGTCCAATGCAGCTAGAACAAGATCCAGACACAGTAATACATGAGACCAAATGATCTACCACTGTCAAGTAAAAGTAATATGTTTACCTCTATCAAATGATAAACTGGAAGTTGTAACTGAGTAGCATATGACTGTTATGACACTACTATAGACAGGATGGATGTACCTAAGCATCCAGTAAACCAATAGAAAATGCTTGAATGTGAAATGTGTACCCATTGATATCATTGTTACTGAAGCTTCTTAAACGTAAAAGGTATCAGAACTTGACGCAGGTAAAGCAACAAATTTTCATGACATAATTCATTTAAAATATTAAAACCAAGTCCTGCATGATTTAACCACCTGTAAGTTAAAAAAAAACAATGAAAATAGATTTTTGGATATATAGTGCTTCTTGTGTATAATGATTTGATCTGTATTTAGGTATTATGTTGCATATAATATTTACTTCTTTCTTGATAAATATTTTATGATATCCTTTTATTCTCTTTGATGTTATGTGCTGGTTCTTTTACTAATTGCCAAAAATGAATGCTGGATTGCCAAAGTTTGTCCCTGTAAATTCAAGAGACAGAGAAGTTGCAAGATAAGGAGATGAGGTTTCACTGGAATCCTTGAAGGAGAAGGACTTGATCAACTCATCAGGAAGAAAAGGAACCCATTTCTTAAAGGTACAAATGATCATCTTTATTTTTATTTTACAACACATAGGAGGTGCTGTTAAAAGATTTACATTTGGGTACTGATCAAGGAAAAAGCTTTGCATTTGGATGTATCATTTGTTCACCTCTATGATTCACTTTATGAAAAATTTGTTTTCCTTATAATGTAACTTGGACACAATCACTTGGAAAGCATGGATAAAAGTGTGAGAAAGAGATATCCTGGAAAACAAGATACTTGAACATCCAAAGACTCCTAAAATCGATGTTTTTTATTTATTTTCAAAATAATTTTTCTGTATGTTAAATATCAGAAAGACCAACTTATCAAAAAAAAATGTAAAACCATACATATACAACCAAAATGAACTATTATCTATATGACAGCAAATGGTGTAAACACTGAACTGTTATTCCTAGAGGAGGAGACGGATCCGCAAGATTCTGGTACTATCAAAACGCAAAGAAGAGTGAGCCTTGGCAGCGGAGAACAGATCTTTCCCAAACTAGGTATGCTATACAAAAGACAGGTGGAGTTGGGAATACTGAAAGAGGTAAGGCAGAGTGCACCCCAGCCAATAAATGAGTCCATCCCATATGTAGAGCCTAATCAGGACATCAGGCCAAAGAGACAGGAATCAAACTTGGAGCCTTACCTAAGGATTCACGCAGAGGGAAAGAGAAGTGAAGCTTCTTTGATTGTAGAGGGTGAGGAAGTATTGGTTGTACCTATTCTGCTTCCACAGCTGAGTCCGGAAAAGAGGAAGGGCCTAGTCTTGACTCCAAGAATTGATACCCAGCAGCCGGTCCACATGCAACCATCTATGCTAATTCCAGGTAAGCCAGTCCATTTGGTTTTAGATACCAACTTGGGTTCTCTGCCTGTAACAGATGTCTTGGAATCCCGACCAAACCAACCAATTGGTAGTAGGGAAGTGGCCATTGATAATGATGGAGTCCGATCAGAGAAGAGAGTTGGGTTGTTAGAAAGGAAACAAGAGGAGTTAGAATGGATTTGGGAGCAGATTTGTGCCCTGTTGGAGGAATATAAACAGAAGGAGGAAATGATTGAGGTGGCTCCAAAAAACTCTGAATCAGAGGCAAGAACCAATAGATTGGGGCAGGAATTAGGAAATAAAGGGCAGAATAGGAAGTCAGTGGGAAACAAGGACAGGAAAAAGAAGAAACAGTCTGAAGTAGAGAGACTAATAATGGACATCGAAGGGGATATCGAGTTTAGTGGTAGAGGGGAAAGAAATAAGGGTTCTAATTGAAGGAACACTTTACTGGAGGGCTAAATTTTTGAGAGGTAATGAAGATAATAAGTTGGAATGTAAGGGGTTTGGGTAGTGCTAGAAAAAGGAGATTAATTAAGGAGCTACTTAGAAGAGAAAGGCCTGATGTAGTGATGTTGCAGGAGACAAAATTAGCTGAACTGGATAGAAAGTGGGTCAGGGAGATCTGGAAAATAAGAGGGGTAAGATGGTGCTCAGCTCCGTCGTGGGGAGCCTCGGGGGGAATAGTAACTTTGTGGAGGGAGGACTTCGGAGAACCAGTAGAGGAGCTAATAGGAAACTTCACTGTATCCCTAAAATTCAGAATGGTGGAAGATGGATTTACTTGGGTGCTAACAAATGTGTATGGTTCAAATAATCACAGAGAGAGGAATGAGTTCTAGGAGGAGCTTCATGGGATTCAAGGTTTGTGGGAAGGTCCTTGGTGTTTGGGGGGTGATTTTAATGCAAAAAGACATAAATGAGTCAAATAATCCTAGGTAGGCCATTACAACTAGTATGAGGAAGTTCAATGACTTCATAAATTCCTATGAGTTATGGGAGCTTCCTCTACTACAAGCTACCTACACTTGGTCCAACTTCCAAGAAAACCCAATTTGCTCAAAGCTTGACAGATTCCTATTTAATGAGGGTTGGGAGAGCCACTGGAGAGGTTTGGTGGCTAAGGCCCTATCTAGGATAACCTCTGATCACTACCCTATAGAAGTAGGACAAGAACCTCTTGGTAATGGACCTAGACCATTCAGGTTTGAAAATATGTGGCTGACACACCCGGACTTCTTGCTTAAGGTTAAGGAATGGTGGAGTGAAGGGTTGAGAGAAGTGAAATGGGATGGGGTTAAATTCCACAAAAAATTAAAAAGGTTGAGAGGCAAAATAAAAGAATGGAATAAGGTTCAATTTGGAAGAGTGGAGGAGGTAAATGATAGGCCCCAATTAATGCCAGGAAGAGGAAAGGTCAACAATCAGCTAAGGGGGGGAAATAATTGAACAATTAATCACATGAGGGCAATTACAGCTGGAGGGAATAAGGAGAGTCTTGGGGCATTTATAGCTATGTCAGTTATGAATAAGAAGAGTTTTTGGGCATTTATAACTAGGCCAGCTGGGCATTTATAGAGGGAGTCAGTTATGCTATCAGTAGAGTATAAGAAGGGGCTTTAGGGGATGGGGGTGGTATGTTTTCTTTGAGTAAAGAATATTGTGAGTGTTTGGGAGAGCCGGTGGTCTCTTGAAGAACCGACCAATTGTTAATGTTTTCTGCTGAATGAATACTAGTTTCTTTTGTTAATGTTCAAGTGTGTGAATGCTGCTGTAAGTCTGTGAACTGTGTGTCAAATTTCTGGGTCATATCAGTGGTATCAGAGCGCGTCTTTCCTCGGCCATGGTGACAGCTAAGGAAGTGGCATCGCAAGTGGAGGGTTTCGAAGAACGCTTGACTTCTCTGCATTCTGAAGTGGATGGCTTACGTGATGAGATTCAGCGACTCGATCCAGAAAAGATAGCAGCAGGACTTTCGAAGATCTCATCCCTGGAAGGAGGCGTTCAAGACCTGGTAAGACGTTTTGATCTGTTGCTTCAGCAACAAACCTTTTCAGCTCCTTTGTCTACAACTGACATTGCTCCTCCTGTAGCCACATCAAGTCGTGCGGCTGACAAAGGGAAGAGTGCAGCTTTCCCGACGTCTTCTTCAATGTCAGTGCCGGAACATACTTCTGATCCACTTCCTCGGAAGTTGGAGTTGCCTATTTTTGATGGGGAAAGTTCAGACGGCTGGCTTTTTCGCGCGGAGCGCTATTTTGAGATTAATGGCTTGCTTCCGGCGGAACGACTGCGGGCGGCCGTGGTCTGTTTAGAGGGTGATGCTTTGGTGTGGTATTATTGGGAGGATGGTCGGCGACCTTTTTGGAGTTGGGCAGAATTCAAGGAACTCCTCCTTGAACGTTTTCGATTGACTCAGGAAGGTAATTTACAGGAGCAGCTCTTCTCGTTACATCAGTCTTCTACTGTTAAGGAATATCGTCGCCAATTCGAGGTGCTCTCCGCTCCCTTACGTGACCTGCCAGAATCAGTCCTTGAAGCAGCCTTTGTTAATGGGTTGCGCCCAGATATCCAAGCCGAACTCCGACAGATGGAACCCGTTGGGCTGATCAGAAAAATGGTTGCAGCCCAGAAAATTGAGGAGAAGAATTAGGCCTTATGGGCTTATCAATCAGGTTCATTTCCTCGTGGGCCCACAACATCCCTCTCTGGAACCCACTTTAACTCACGGGTTTCGCAAGTGACTACTCTTGCTGTCACCCGACCTGCACGTGCCGCAATCCCTCCTTCTTCATCAGCCCCTGTTATTAAGGCCCCACCTCCTGCTTTCAAAAAGATGACCGATAAAGAGATGCAGCAGAAACGTGCGAAAGGTCTATGCTTCCGTTGCGACGAGAAATACAGCCCGGGACACCGTTGTGCTTAGAAATCACTTCAGGTTTTATGGGTTCAAGATGATGTGGAGGAAATTACTTCTGATGCGTCTAATTTGGACTGCACTTCCGGGGACACTAAAATTGCTCCGGCTCCAGAATCAGCCGCGCTTTGTGTTTCGTCTCTTGTTGGGTTGTGTACGGCAAATTCCCTTAAGGTACATGGACGCATTTTGTCACGTGAGGTGGTCATATTGGTAGACTCGGGTGCATCCCACAACTTTATCTCCGAAACTTTAGCGAAAGAATTGAAACGCACCCCTACACACGAATTTGGAGTTCAGATGGGAAATGGTGAGGAGGTGAGAACTTCCGGAGTCTGCCATTAGGTTTGCCTCAACTTACCCGAATTGGATGTCATTGCTGATTTCTTTCCTTTAAAGTTGGGCTCTACGGACGTCATTCTTGGTTTTCCTTGGTTAGCATCCCTCGGGGACTCAGTGATGAATTGGGGCAACATGTCTATGAAGCTCAATTTGGGAGGTGTCCGGGTGAAATTACAGGGCGATCCTTCTCTCTGTTCTTCTCAGGTATCTTTGCATGCTATGATACGTAACTTACAACATGAGGGACATAACAGGGGTTTTCCACCTGGATCTGATTTTGATGTTTATATCCACTATGGGGCTGATGCTTACATTTGTGGAGAAGAGACGGCATTGTTGGAAAGCCTTGAAGGAAAACAAGAAAAACCAAGGTTGAAGCCTCCTTTTCAAGCTAAGGCAGGGCTATATGGAGGTCCAACAACTGTTACAAATGTTGAAACTGTGGCTGTTTCCCCCACCATGTTAAGGTGTGGTCCTGAATGGTTTTCTAGTTTTGGCAGGAAGAACAATTCTGGGACAAAGCTATTCTGTGTCTCAGGCCAAGTGAATAAGTCTTGTACAAATGAAGAGGAGATGAGTATTCCATTGAAGGAGCTGATACAGAGGCATTGTGGAGGAGTTAGAGGTGGATGGGATAATTTGCTTGCAGTGATACCAGGGGGTTCTTCTGTTCCACTGATTCCAAAGCACATATGTGATGATGTGTTGATGGATTTTGATGCACTCCAAGCTGTCCAAACGGGTTTAGGGACATCTGCTGTAATTATGATGGACGAGTCAGCTGATATTGTGGATGCGATTACTAGGCTCGCTTACTTCTACAAGCCTGAAAGTTGAGGGCAGTACACACCATGTAGGGAGGGGACAGGATGGCTGTGGAGGATCATGGAGAGGGCTGAAGGTTGGAAACACGAAGTTGGAGGAAATAGACATGCTTCAAGAGGTGACAAAGCAGACACACCATCTGTGCATTGGGCGATGTTGTTGCTTGGCCTGTGCAGGGACATATCAGTACACGGTGTGCGTCCATCCACTATGCCTGGAGCTACTGGTTTGGGAGTTCTTATTCATAGGCTGGGCCTGCCTGATTTTGAAGATTCTTGGGAGCCTTTTGACTTACTTCGAGACCAGTTTCCTCATTTTAACCTTGAGGACAAGGTTAGACTTTGGGCGGCGGGTAATGATAGGCCCCAATTAATGCCAGGAAGAGGAAAGGTCAACAATCAGCTAAGGGGGGGGGGAATAATTGAACAATTAATCACATGAGGGCAATTATAGCTGGAGGGAATAAGGAGAGTCTTGGGGCATTTATAGCTATGTCAGTTATGAATAAGAAGAGTTTTTGGGCATTTATAACTAGGCCAGCTGGGCATTTATAGAGGGAGTCAGTTATGCTATCAGTAGAGTATAAGAAGGGGCTTTGGGGGATGGGGGTGATATGTTTTCTTTGAGTAAAGAATATTGTGAGTGTTTGGGAGATTTGGTGGTCTCTCGAAGAACCGACCAACTGTTAATGTTTTCTGCTGAATGAATACTAGTTTCTGGGTCATATCAGTAAAAGCTAGATTATTGGTTCAGATTGAGGAGTTAGATGCAAAAGAATCCCAAGGGATGATGGATGAGCAAGACAGAGAAATGAGGAGGAAACTGAAAAAGGAGTTAGAGGAGACTTTGTTGAGGGAGGAGATCTCTTGGAGACAAAAATCCAGACATAAGTGGATCAAGGAAGGGGTTGGGAATACCAAATTTTTTCATGATTTGGCTAATGGGAGAAGGAGGAAATATTTGATACTAAAGCTTGAGGTTGTTGGTGTGGAGATAACCTCTCAAGAGGAGATTGCCAGTAGGATTATGGATCACTTCAAATCCATCTTTCAAAGACCCTTAGAGAATCGGTTAATAGTAGGGAAGGAGAATTGGCCAACTTTGAACCAAACAAATAAGGGATGGCTGGAAAGAATGATTGAGGAAGAGGAAATTAAGCAAGCTGTTTTTTCTATGGATAGGGCTAAGGCACCGGGTCCTGACGGATTTACAATGGCATTTTATCAGGACTGTTGGGACATTGTCAAAGAAGACTTAATTGGAGTATTTAGAGAATTTGAGGATAAAAATTTTGTGAGTCCTGGAATCAATGCCACCTTTATAGCCTTAACTCCCAAAAAGAATGATGCCAGACACCCCAAAGATTTTCGGTCAATTACCTTGGTGACAAGCATCTATAAGATTCTGGCAAAAGTGCTCTCTAGGAGGATCAAAGTATTTCTCCCCTCTCTCGTTAGCCAAGCACAAGGAGCCTTTATATAGGATAGACAAATTACATATCAGATCCTTATTGCAAACGAGAGTGTGGAAAAGATAAGGAGATCGGGCAGGAAAGGATTTGTTTGCAAACTGGACTTGGAGAAAGCCTATGACTTAGTGGATTGGAATTTCTTGCTGGACATGTCGAGAAGACGTGGATTTGGGGATAAATGGTGCAATTGGATAAGAGGATGCTTAAACTCTTGTCGTTATTCAGTGTTGGTGAATGGGGTGGTTAAGGACTTTTTTCCAGCCAATAGAGGCTTAAGACAAGGGGATCCACTCTCCCCTTTCCTCTTTACACTTGTTGGTGATGTCTTTAGTAGGATGGTCTCCAAAGCAGATGAGGAGGGCCAAATAAAGGGATGGAGAATAGGGAGCAGAGGCATTCCAGTAACTCACCTTCAGTTTGCTGATGATATTGTTATTTTCTGTGAAGGGATTGAGTTGAGCAAAGTGAACTTTAAGATTTTAATAAGTACTTTTGAGAGGGTCTCCAACTTGAAGGTAAATTTTGATAAAAGTTGTGTGGCTGGAGTAAACTTGGAGAATAGGGAGATTGAATCCATTGCAGAATGCTTAGGTTGCAATATTTCTTCTTGGTCTTTGACATACTTAGGGATACCCTTAGGAGCCAACCCTAAAGAAAGTAGTTTCTGGGCCCCTATTGTGGAGAAATTTGATAAGTGCTTGGCTGCTTGGAAAAAGAATTGCATTTCAATAGGGGGCAGGCTGACTTTAATTAAGGCTACTGTTCAGGATTCCTCCAAGGGAGGCTAAGAAACTGGAGAAGAGAATGAGAGACTTTCTATGGGAACCAGGAGAGGTGAAAAAGGATCACTTGATCAGATGGGAGATAGTTAACAAACCAAAGGAAGAAGGGGGTTTAGGGATAGGGAACATAGTGCTGAAGAATGTAGCCCTTCTTGGGAAGTGGCTATGGAGATGGCCCCGAGAGAGAGAGAGAGATTATGGCATGAGGTGGTGGCAAGCATTCATGGTTGTGCAGGAAATGGTTGGGATTCCGGGATATCTCGCCGAGCTACCCTTACTACACCTTGGAAGGCTATACATGGTATTCTCCCTCGCTTCCTCAGATTCATCAGGTATGATGCTTGTTTTGGTAATGCTATTCTGTTCTGGGAGGATATTTGGGTGGGTACTCAACCCCTCAAAGATTGTTTCCCCTCGCTCTATTCCATTTCCCTTCACAAACATGAGCCAATTGCAACTTTTCTCCTGAGCCCGTTAAACCCCTTATCTTTAAACTGGGACTTTGGATTTCGTAGAGGGTTAAGGAATGGCGAGTCAAATTGTGTTATTTAGCTAATTCATTTACTAGAATCCGTTTGCTTGGACCCCACTTCTTCTGATCAAAGGGTTTGGACTCCTCTTCCAAAAGGTACTTTTACTTGCTCTTCTTTTCTAAAATCCCTCAGTTCTAACCCCTTTTCCCAAGGATTCCCTGTCAAAGAAGTCTGGGCGCGACCTATTCCCCCAAAAATTGATGTATTCTGCTGGGAAGTCTTCTATGGGAAGATCAATGCTTTGGAAAACTTACAGAAAAAGAGACCCTCGCTTTGTCTTTCCCCAAATTGGTGTTCCTTGTGTAAGGCCGAGAATGAGGACTGTGTCCATTTGCTGATCTCCTGTTCCTTTGCTACAGCTATACGGAGGTGGAGCCTTTGTTTATTTGGAGGTAGGTGGTCTTTGCCTTCTGATTTAAGCTTGTTATTCAACCCATCTGTCTTTGTTTGGCACACTAGAAGAGGTAAGGTCATGTGGAAATGTGTCAGGGCAGCCACTCTGTGGACTCTTTGGGAGGAAAGGAATGCAAGAAATTTCTTAGAGAAGGAAAGAGGGTTAGATAAAATGAAGGATTGTATCCTAACAAGAGCAATCCATTGGCTGAAAACTGTGGATATCTTTGATGACTTCTCCTTTGATGATTTGTGGAGAAATTGGCTAGTAATAGCTAACACTTCAACAAAGAAGGATAGAATTCTGTCAGAATGGATTCCGCCTTTGGAAGGTGTCATCAAGCTGAACTTTGATGGAAGTAGCCAAGGCAACCCCGGGCCTTCAGGTATAGGGGGTATCCTGAGAAATAAGGACAGCAACATAATTTCCCTATTCTCAGGACCGGTGGGAGTGGGGGATTCCACAAGGGCAGAAATCCTTGCTGCAGTACAAGGAATTCAGATCGCCAACCAGCTTGGGGTGGAGCGTCTCCTAGTTGAAGGGGACTCTCAGGTGGTAACCAGGTGGCTCCGAAACTTGGATACCACACCATTTGGGGCTACAAAGATCTCATCAAAAAAGTAAAGTGGTTAACCAGTAATATGAGAGTTGAGGTAAAATGGGTTAGTAGGTCTGCTAATTCTTTGGTTGATGCTTTAGCCAAACAGGGGGTTTCTAGGGAAGATCTTTTTTGTGCTTCTATCTAAGTTGTTATTAATTTGAAAATCTGTACTTAACTAGCCCGGAGAGGTTGCAACTTGTACCTTTCCTTGAGGACTTTGTACTATTGTCTATTGCTGTTTTATAAAATCATTTCAATTATCAAAAAAAAAAAAAAATTCTGCTGTGGGCCTTCAATCTTCCTTTTGTATAAAAGTTCTTTCTTATGGTAATTGTTAATATGCTAGATTTTATTACTGATTATAAAATATGATGTATAAACAATAGTTGAAAAGAAGACCAAAGAAGAATGATGGCATTTGAAGATAGTGCAATTTTTAGAAATAAAAACAATAATTTTTTTTTCATTTTTAGACAAGATTCCATGATAAGAAAGAAACTGAATACTGATGGAGGGTGTTATAATGCTACTATAGCATGTGGTGGACCACCTAAGCAGGTAGTTTAGAAGATGAAACTGGTTTTAATTATTCTACTATCCACCAGATTCATTACCATTGGCAGAAAAAGCATTTTGAGTCTTATTCAAATTTCTATTCAACTCTCTACAGCCCAAAAGTGACCAGTGATAAGTTGGATGTTCTAATATTTGTTAATCCCTCTCCCTCGAGGTAAATTTTGTACACCCCAGTCTCATGGTGAAAAGACCTTCCTGCACTCATAACAAGTGTTGTGTACCATTGGGCTCATCCTCTATTGATGGATTCTCCTAGAGAAGAATTGTAGTTACCAACAAGCTCTTGTTTATAGATGGTCCATGTTTCACTTGTAGAAATTAAATTTGATATCCATTATGACGGTGGAAAAAACGCAGAAGGGATGTTCAGCCTCAAGTTTATAGCTCCTAGAGGTGTTGTGGATATGCTTACTGCTTAGATAATGGAAGAAATCATGCAGGCTTAGGGACAGAATGCACTGGAAGGCCATTGTTCATGTTGCTATATTGGAACTTGGGAGGAAGAAAGAAATCTGGTTGAGATTCTACATCCTTACCCAAGTATATTCAAGGATTTCTCATGTAGGATGGGTTTGGAGTCCTACAAATTTTAGATCAGGTGGCCAGCTTTGTGGGTGGAGGGTCTCTGGGTGATTAAGAATGAATAATAGGGATGAGGAAGCAATTAGACAGTTTGTTGTCCACCAAAGAATGAGCAGAAACTTAGAGATAAGTCAATTAAGAGGAGGAAATAGGAGTGACAGGGAAAAAAGAGAATTTTCTGGCAACAACTAGAAAACACTAAACCAAACTTTATTTCTTCAAATCAACTTTTTCTTAAATTGCTATGATAATGACTCAATTTATAGACTCAAATTTTGAACTAAGATGTCCCTTACAGTATTTGATTTTGACTAGGAACTGACCCAAATCAACTTTTAATTGCTTTAGAACTAAAAAACAAATCCAGTAGTAACTTGGGATGCTCAAATAAGGACACTCAACTTACAAACTCAGCTGCAGGATTACTCAAGTTTTTTTTTTTTTTTCTGTTTATGTTTATCATTGTTGTAATGCATTTGTTTAGCCAAAAGTTGGCCTAGTGGTGATGAAAGCAATGTTATTGTGTTGCACAATGTACACTTAAACGGTATATGTTTTATGGTACAAAGTATAGCAAACTCAATTAATCCTGCTTCCCATGTATCATGTTGATTAGAAGCACGATAATTCATCAAATGAGGGGAAGACAATTGGGCATATCTGTAAGGCAGCACTTTATTATGTCCTACATCATATAGGGCTTTGTGAAAATACATTACCGAACATACAATTATCTGTTTGTATTTCTACATGCCCATGCTTGTCTTGCTGATCTTCATCCTTGTTACAGATTTTAGGAGATGGAAAATTGAGTGTGCCTTCTCAAAATCAGCAAAAGAGAATCTAGAGTCTTCTCTCTCTCTCTCTCTGCTGCCACTGACCCTGCTTCTGTTTGAGCTACGTCGACACTTGACAACATCATGTCAACCTGTTTCTTGATTTTTACGAAAATGAGAAGCAGCCCGGCTTTTTTACTCATCCTCTAAATGAAAGTCCTTACCATCTCACACTCTGTTTTCCCGGAGATTCTTCTGAGATGGAACTCCATGACTCCATCCTGAATGGTTGTTTGATTTCAGAAATCACATGTACTTTCATTTTTAATCTCTTCAACCATTTCCATAATATGCTGCATCAACTGGAACTCAAATGGATATTCCCATCTCAGTTCTGCACTTGCAAACCTACTACTATAGTATAAACTGTCAAGGTCCTCAAAGACTTTCAAGCTATGTTTTCATTGATATTTGAAAATGGAAATAAAAATACACAAATTTCTGTATTCTGCTCAACAGATATTGCAGAATAACCCGGTAAACAATTAAGGCCAAGGAGATGAAATTCATTCAAATGAGTGATACTCATCCTTCTTATCCCTAGCATCGTCTAATGGATAAGAAAAGAACCAAGAAAAAGTGATAGGCTCCGAGATCCACCGACTCGCAGCATAAGAACTAAGAACCAAGGAAAAATGCTATCCCCAGTAAATGCATTTTGAGGGTCGTATGTTCACTTTGTTATTAACTTATTGCTTTTAGATCATACCACCGGAGGTAGGGGTGTCAATGTATTGAAAATCTGATTTCGTATTTGAGATTCAATCAGATTTCAATATGACCTGATTAGATTCGATCATTTTTAATTCTTATATAATATATAAAATATCTAAATATTTTATATCTAAATTCATAGTCGAACCCTATATATAATTTATATTTATAATATTTTAATTATATAAATAATTTATATACATTTATATAAATAAAATATTTATTAATTACCTAAAATAATTAAACGGTTGAATTCAAATGGAATCAATTATTTGAATATTTAATTGAATTTGGATATCAAATTTTTTAAGATATTTAATTCGATCTGAATTCAATCTGTTACACCCGAAACTGGAGGGGATACTAATTCCTGTGGACATTAGATAAGAACCGTGTTGAGGGTCTAATAGAATGCTTTGAGGGAGATGTCTGTTGGGTTGTCAGGATTCATTCAGTTGTGGCTAGTGTGACATGATTTCCATACTTGCTTGATTAGGGTTTTTTAATTGTTTGCAAAAGAAAAAGTGATTTGTCATATCTCGTGCAGTTGACCTATTTCAGTTTTGTTGAAAGTTGAAAGAGAACAAACGATGCCTGAACTTTTTGTGAATGCTCTATTGCAGCCAACACCTAGTGATATTGTGATGTTGATATTTGACCAGAAGACAAGTAGACAACTACTCTTTTGTGGGAGACTGGGAGGAAGCAGTAGCAATAGGCCCAGCCGCGCCTGGGTGCTGTTCATGTTCGTGGGAAGCGAGCCAGACCTTGTAAATAGGGATGGAAGTGTGAAGTGCATTGTAAATAGGGATGGATTCGAGCCGAGCTAAGCAGAATAGTATCAGGTTTGAGCTTGGCTTGAGACTATTTTATAAGGCTCGAGTTTGAGTTCGAGTTCGGTTCGAGTCAAAAGTTCATAAGCTCGAGCTCGGTTCGACTTGTTTTATATTTTATTATACATGTTATAAATATCTTTTTATAAAAATAAAAATTATATATAATTTTTTTTATTTTATATTTAAAAAATTAAGAATTATAATATTTTTATTATATATATTAAATATCAAATATATATAGATATATTATTATATATATCTATAATTTTATTATATATATATATATATATTTGAGCCGGCTCACGAGCTTGAATTGGGCTCGCGAGCCTCGACTCATTTAATAATTGAGCCACTGAATTGGACTCGGCTGAAACCGAGACAAACCAAGCTTGAACAACTTGTGAAAAGCTCAGCTCATTGTTACCCCTAATTGTAATCCCAACGCCAGGGTCAGACTCTCAGACACTCCACAAAATAATTAAAGGATTATTAATAAAGGCAGAGAGAAGAGAGGTGGTTCGTTCAAATGTTCAATTGAAGACCAACTGAGAAGTGAGAACCCATGCAGAATGGATAAAGCATATCAGATTGGCGCACAACTGGATGAAGTGCGGTCTACGGGCTTGGGTGCCCATCTAAATTTCTTCAATGGATCGAGTTTGAAGGACCCAAGTGGGAGATTAATTGGAGATGGAGGCTCAAAAAGGCTGATTAATGGACACCCAAAAAGAGAGATCCATAATCCATTCTAACTTGACAACGACGAGAGAACATCACTGGCAGAAACAAGGAAACTGCATCGACCTATGCAAATGGGAAACCGAAGGAGTTCAACTTCAGTCAGTACAAAACCCCACCCGTTCAAACACCTATTACAGCCTTGCATTGGGAATATTTCCGTATGTATATGATTTATGTCACGGGGAGATATTCCCAATGTAAGGTTGGAAGAGGCTGTTCGAACGATGTGTGCCCTGAACTGATTAAAGTCGATCTCAAACGGAAGAAGTAACCTGAGCCTCTGAGGTCAGCACTCAGCATCTTCTTCCAACGAAAAGAAGCAATCAGTTGATGGCGATAATTAATGTTTTCTATCTTTTTAAATTAAACTGCAATTAACCCGATTCCCTTAAGCTTCAACTGTGGCCTATCAATAGAATAGGGATTGTTGGATTTTAATCTTATAAGAGATTAAATCTAATGGGTTTGATTGGTCAATTACATGAGAAATTGCACCTGCACACTTGATTGAAAAATTAGTTTTTCTCTTACAAAACCCAATTTTGAACTTGTCCCACATTGGAAAATTGTAAGATTTGTTTCCAATATTTTAATAGGAGCTGATTTACACCTTATAAATAGTAGAGGAGAGTATGGTGGTTTGATACTGCGCAACGCGCGCGCACGCGTGTGTGTGGCGCAATGAAGCGCACTTTGCTCGCACCCACGTGGCTCGTGAAGAGCGGCTTTGGTTTTGGTGCGATACTGACCGTTGATGAGATCAACGGTCACGATTCGATCGGGTGTGATCAAGAGGCACAATTCAAAGTTAACAGTCATTAAACTGTTAACTACTTTTTAAACAGTCACAATGTTTGAAATTGTGACTGTTCAAGGTGCCTTCTCTAAACCCTACCTTTTCTTCATAACTCTTCATAAACTATTTAAGGAGCATGAATCAGACTCCAAAAACACACACTTTCGAAATCCACTTTCTCTCTCTCTCTCTCTCAGTCCGGTCTGCTACAGTCTCACAGAAGGTTTCTCCAGAGATTCTTCAACTTTGTTGGTTGCATATTCTCGCCCAAGGTTCTGTTGTATCCTGGGAACGGATTTGCCTGTAACCCAACAGTAAACTCGGTGAAACTGAGTGGAGGCAAATAACATTCTAAAGACAATATCTTCAAATACGTCTCAAAACTTCTTCTCCAAAGTTACAATAACCCCATTTTTTCAATAGGGATTAGTATTTTCACATTTTGTATTGAATTGAGACTTGAGAGGTGGGCCGTGGGCTCATGCTTGGGCTTGGCTTGTTGTTCGCCCAAGGATTTGCAGGCAGGGCTCTGATTCTGATTCAACTTGAATTAGGTGAAGGAAAGGTTAGATAAAGAAATCATGACTTTTGTTTTTTTTTCCTAAATCTAATTATTATTATCTTCCAAGAAAGAGTCACTTAGAAGAACAAATATCCCAAGGAGGCAAACGGGAACACGTGCCGGTGCCAATATGAATATTGATGGAACAGCAAAAGGTGTTCTCTTTTTGTAAGCAATGTCAATTATTTGGTGAGATGGGTCTTTCTACTTTTCTTTTCCTCTTCCTCGCAATAGGGAAAGCAACTGCAAGCCGCTGGAGCAGTACTACTATTTATAATTAATTTGACTAATTTTTAACTTTCTAATGTCATTATCATTAACTCGGCACACTTTTACTAACTACTATCATTAAGTGAGTCTTCTTTTTTTTATTTTGAGATGAGGAAAGTTGGTTAATGTGTTTTTGGTTTTCATTGATTAAGAATCTCATGTTGTTTTTTTTAGATTTATGTAGGGACCAAGAAAAGTTTATTTTCTTAGGTATCATTTATCTGGGTAAGTGATACCAATCTTCTAGGTGAGTAAATAACTTTCTCATCCAGAGGAAAAATTGCCGACACTTGAATTGGATAAAAATACCCCTTTTAATAATGAATTTTTATAGCTAAAACGATCATTTCTTTATTTACATGAGAAATAAAAGAATATGGATAAATGCACTTACCTGAATAAGTGTTTTCCAAGAAAAACTTGTCTAAATAATTACATTTACCCGAAGAAATAACTTACTGAAAAACGAATTGGACCTAATTATTTGTTTTTTTTTTTTCCAATGCTTTGTCTAACATGGCATTCAATCAAGTTGATTAACATCCGTACCAAAGGATATAGCAAAACTTTGCAAAGATTAGGGATTTTCCTGCATGTAACAAATTTTAGGGTTGCAAGTCAATCAGATTTGAATGGGATGTACCTGTATCCAAATTTGGTCCTTTAACATTTGGATTCAAACCAAATCTTATCCGCCTGATTCAGATTAGACTTGGATTTGTAATACAAATGTATTTGCATTAGTGCAAATACATGGTAACACAAATGAAATGAGTGCAATACAACCACATAAAAAAGAGGGTAAAATCCGAAACAAAACAAAACCTAAATTTGCTCTCTATTCATTAGCACTTTCATACTTTAATTCTCACAGATGAATTTGCAGTAGGAGACCTTGGCACTTTCAATATAACCAGTAGGAGATCATACCAACCATCCGGTTGGCACCTTGCGGTAAAGATGAATTTGCAGTGCAAACAAACAATATTGTCGTGGTTAATTTTTGAGTTGTTTAAAAAAAAAAATGAAACTTGTCAATGGATCAAGTTCCCGTTTGGCATGAGTTAATATTTTTTTCATCTTTCTTCATTCAAAGGGAAACAAAAAGTAGTAAAGCAACGATTTAGTATAAAGTTTGAAAGGCCCCTGTGAGATATCTTTGTCTACCAATACATCAAGAGCAACCCACCCTATCTTACGCCCACAAAATTAGATTGGATAAGGGGAATGGAGTTTTTTAGTTTGAACAATTATAATTCATCTTGATACAATCTGGACCAGCTCCATTGATGTAACTTATTGCAGTATGACTTTTAAATTCCATGTGTCTGTACCAACAACTACATTTTCTCAATTCAACATCCCAATTGTTAATTAGCTAAAAGAGAAAAAGGGAATTGTCTAGCGTCATTTGCGGGATATGGAATTTATAATACAAGGGTTCTTTGTCATATAGCTTGCTGACGGAAAATCCTAGCTTTCTTGGTTGGACTCTCCAATTAGCTCCACTCCAGTCTACATCAGTCAATAACCCTAGCAGCCACCGGAGACTAGGGTTTGGTTTTTCTTTTGGGTGAATTTCACTTAAAATTTCTCCACATTCAAATATTGTCATAATTATTTCTGTCCCTTTTACAGGAAAAGCTTTGGTTTTCATTTCCTCTATATGTTTTGATGTTAAAAACAAAGTTGTCATTTTAAAATGGGGAAAAAATAGTGCTTCAGTTTAAGTTTTTTATCATTTTTTATTTCAGCCTATTGATATATCATTTTGCTTCTAAAAATTTTGATACGTATAAAGGGCTGTTTTGGGGTTTAACCCGGTTCAAGGGTAGAAGGACCCTAGATTGACCCCTCTAAACCAGGTTCACAAAGAAAAAAAAAAAGAGCGAGGGCCAATACAGCCCGGTACACCCCTACTGGCATATCAAGCTATATCGATATTTTGAACCTTATTTGCTTCTTTTCAAAAGAATCCCTCTATGAAGGTAAGTTAGGTATAAGAGTGACCTCATGAAGAAGAGAATGGATCTATAAAACTTTTCAGGTCAAAATGAATAAACTCTAATACTAATGTTTTATAATAAAATAAGACACCCTGGCTTGTTTCTAGGTGGCCAATATATTATATTAGGTCTCGTTTCACTCACGGGAATAGGGGTTTGAAATCGGAATCGGAATGGTCTATTTCGATTCCAACTGTTTGGTTGGGCGTAATTGAAATTCTATTTTCATTCCTAGTGGAATGACATGCTCTCTCTGAAGGATTTGGGTTCTGATTTTAACTGTAAACCAAATAAACCCTTAGTATTAGAAAAATACGAAACTCTCCTTATGATATTTTATCATTAGGGCACTAGGCCTAATTGGCATCAAATAAAACATGTTACTGAAGTGATGATATTTCTTTAAAAGATATCAAAAGCCAATTGGCTAGTTGGTAAGATCTTCGGCTGATTGTAGCGGAGACTTGAGATCAAATCCAACCTGTATCGAGGTTGGAGAATTATGAATTTAGAGTGCCGATCTATTTCCTCATGAAACATTCCCCACACCAACCTCACAATGTGTTTCAGCCGCACATCGAGAACAACTCACATTACAATACTCATGAGGTTGTTCTCAATAAATACATGTTTGGCATAAATACAGGAAGCTATACCATTCGGTTTCTTGGATTAATGCTACAGAAAAATATTGTTTAAATTATATGTAATACAGTCCAAGTGTCCAACAAATGAATAAAACTAGTTAGTGTCTAATAAATCTCCTTCAAAAATGCAACGAAAAAATAGGCATATTTCCTTTGTAGAGAAAAGAAAAAAAAAGTAGAGAGCTTCTCTAACTATTTCTGCCACGTGGAGGGGGCAATCAAGACTAGGCCATATACCCACCAAATTGTCCATCTCATCTATATACCCCACCTTATCTTGGTGGTTTTTCCGGTGATAATATTTATTAGTAATTTTAACTTTTAATATGAATACTAAAAATCCAAACTTACCTATAAAAATGGTTGGAGAGAATCTTTCTATGAAAGGGTGGGGAGAAAATTCAAAAACTCCCTCTGAGCTCCAAAATAATTTGTTATGTATATGCTCATTTTGGGATATTTGTTAAACAACCCGACTAGTAAATTCATTTTCTTTGTATAATATTTGCATATGCATGAATAATCTATTAAAAATATATTATTTGCATACTGTGAAATCTTTGTTAATATGTGTTTTAATTTTGAGTGGTGTACCACTCAGAATAGTTTACTTTTCACATCTATGGGATTGAAGGAATCCAAAAAAGCCTGTCTGTAGATGCATAAGATTCGCCATTGTTTTGAGCACTTTCTACTATCTGCAATAGCGGGGTTGTTCTTCTAAGGCCCCTGGTTAGCTTGTGGACATTGTTTTAAATGACCAATATTTTTTGGTCCATTTTGGGGCTCAAGAAAACTGGGGCAGCCCTATTCTAACCAGTGTTTTTAAAACCAGCCCGGACCAGATGGTTGGACTAAAAATTAGGAATTTGATCAGCTCTATTTTACTCTAAAACTGTTTTTTGACCAAAAACCATTGATTTGATTAATGAATCGTTGATCCAGTCACACCATATGACTTGGAAATCAGTCCTATTTGGACAACAGTTTTTTGCTTTTTTTATTTTTTTATCAGAACGGGCCATCCGTTCAGACCGGACAGTTGGACCATACAACTCGGGAGCCAATCCCTAGAACAGTTCCCTATCCGGTCTGGATTTAAAAACCTTGATCCTAACAATCCTAAACAATGTTTCTTTTGTTTTTACGATTGGTATCTGCCCAAATAACTTCTCAAAATTTTATTTATGGTTTTGAGTCCATTTTTTGTTTTTTTTGTTTTTAATTTTTTGCTTATTTTAATATTAATGATATGTAAAATGCTATATATAAAAATGTTCCTAAACGTTTTATTCCAACTGAAGTTATCTTGATTTCAGCCCAACCCAATCATAAATGTATCTTTATTTTTCAAAACAAATTTTATATGTCCCAACATAAAACCAATCAAGTTTTAAATTTCACTAAATAATTGAAATTTTAAAATACGAGACTCAAATCCATGACCTCTTATTTCTATATTTTGCATAATTATCAATAGTCCACCTCTTTATATGTGTTAATTAATGACTCTCTATTGTACAAATTATTTTATTACACACAATTTAAAGAAAAAAATATAAATAAAAAGACTTAAACCCTAATTGTTTGCTTTAAAAGTTAAAAACTTTACCATTTACCTATCATATTTAAATATATTAAAAGATATAAAATGTATTTACATAGTATTTATATGACCCATAATATATATATATATACATATGTCACATCATCACGGTTCGACCTTTGGTTCAACCCCAATGGAACCTTTGACCTGTGAACCTCTTCCTTCTTCAGTTCTATGCCCAATCCAGTTCTCTGAACATTGCAAGATACAATGATTTGCACTCTACATATTTATATTTATACTCCTTCCAAAAAGAATATAAATACAAATATATAGACTGCAAAAGCTTTTATTTTGCATTCTTCTATTAGTATTCTTTTTACAATTGTATTTATACTTTTTCATAAACTGAGCCTTACAAAGAATATTAATACGTAAAATACAAATATATACAGAATAAATACAAAATAGTCTAAATTTCTTTGTATTTTATTTAATTATTTATTGATATAAAAAAGGAATTTATTTATACTCCTTCCAAACTGAGCCTAGGAGGGAACTTGATAATAGCCTATAGGGGGAATGGTTCTGGCCTGTGGGCTTATAACTTCTGCACCATTCAATTCAAACAATGGGATGGTGTGTACGGTCCAAGTTGCAAGTAGAGGAACGGTCGGGTGACAAAAAGAGTCCGGATTCAGTGGACCCTTCGATTCACGGGGCACGTGAACTCTCCAATAGTAGGTGTGCACGTTGCCCTATTTATTGATTGCTATTCCGTTGATGTAACGAGACTGTTAATGTTATCAACTATCTTTCCCCCTCATTTGTTTGAACTCTCTTTCTGCAGTTTCATTTTCACCAGAGCCCTAGCTCAAGAGCAAGAGGGTGGCATGCAGCAATTTCAACGTCTGATGGCGTGGAGTCAACCGGGGTAAGCATCTATTCTCCTCATGTTCTCTCAAAACCTGTTATTCCTCTCCAATCTAATATTCTTCCTTTCTACAAACCACCGACAGCGATTTCTCTGTTTCATTCAGCTCTAACGGCATAGAATCAACCAGAAACAAGTGTAAACCAGCAGTTGGGTTGGAGCATTTATCGCTGGCTATCCAAAATCACAAGCTTTGACCCAATTGCATCCTCGTTTGGATCAATCTACGTGATGGACAACGCACTCACAGCCACACCCGATATAAATTCAACCCTCAAGGGGCGTGCTCAAGGGCTGTATGCCATGTCTTCACAATAGAACAAGTTCAGCCTTCTGATGACTCTCATCTATGCATTTGCCAGCTGACCATACAACCGTAGTTCCTTCAGCGTGGTAGGTCGGAACCCTATCTTGAATGAAGTAACAGAGACGCCAATTGTTGAAGGGACGGGAGTTTTCTGGATTGCATGTGGGTATTGCTTAGCAAAGACACACTCCATGGCAGTATTTGATGCAGTAATCAGATATAATGCGACCCTGATACATTAATTAATGGAGTTCTTATTTTTGTATTCATATTTTATTTGGATCCCCCGGCCTTCTATGAGATTTTCTATTACGAGTTCGAGTTCGAAAAATCCACACTTAGACTCTACTAACCAACCAATCATCGTTAACCACATCAGCTCAACCCGGCTTCAGTCAGAGCAAAGCACGTTTCAACAGCCTTTGCATCCTTGCGTTGGGAATATTTCCGTAGTTACGTGATGTATTTGATGAGAGATATTCCCAATGCAAGATTGGCAGGACTGCTCGGAAGGGTGTGAGCACCGACTTACTCTGATAGAAGCCGAACTCGGTAACGAGGTATATGATGTTTTCTGGTTGACAGGGCTATGCAATAGAGGTAGGACTCCCACCACCTGACAACAAAACGCATCCCAACCCTTTATCAACATAATCTCACACGGCATATTTTATACATGGCATGTCCCACTTTTACGGTGGATCCCAGTCTCAGTGAAAATGTACGGTGTTAAATCAAGTTCGTAGAGAATTGGAACATGTATCGTTGGTAGAAGATCTCAACTCGGTGTGCCCAAAACACCCTCGGTCTTAGACTCCTGTTTAAAACAGGAAAATAAAAGAAAAGATATTGGGTCTCGATCACGTGGGGCTATTTTACTATTTTATTTCTCAGCACAAACACAAAATGACAGACCAATACAAGAAAAGAATAAAGTATAGAACGTCGTAATGGCGTCTACCTTGGTAGCAGAGCTGACGTCGTCATACTTATTCCCAGCTTTATAAAGAAACCGTTGGCTTTGGACCGTTGTATGAGAATCTTCTGTGCTGATCTACTGGGCCCATGACATTAGTTTTAAAGATTCCACACATCCGATCGTAATCGAGTGGTTTTGGCTTTTTGGCTGAGAGTCTGGGACTGGGAAGAAGCAGCAAGGCTGTCAGTGTCCATGCCCAAATCAGCACATGAAGATACGGATACGGCACGACAGGTCAGGGCAGGACCTAGCAAGCTGGTTATGTCGGTATGACACCAGTCTACTCTGCTCACTTTGGCCTCCAATATCAACTATCAAGTTTTGGGATTGCAGGAACCGTTTGATATCGTAGGTCAAATTTCTGCAATAAATTGTAGACCGACAGATCAGATGAATAGAATCTCATCAGAGTCAACATTTAGGTGGGATCTCGATCATACAGATCCTTTCTCCTCAAGTGGAACAGCATCTTGCCCAAAGACTGAAGTGAAGAGGGACCTCTTTTGTCTTGGGCGGTGTATCTGATTCCGATACATGAATGGAATTTTGACCAGCAAAGCTAAAAGCTATGATGATTACGAAAACCAAGGAGAGCTTTTGTGATGAGTCTTGTGAAAGCTGGAAGAGGGCAGGATCTCATCAAAGATTCTCCCTCATCCACTGTTGTCATCATCAAAGATTCCCTTTTTCTAAAAAGAGTTTGTACAACATGTCTCCTCCGTCCTTTCCATCTCTCTCTGATCTCTGTTTCTCTTCTATTTAAGTTCAATTTTTTTTTCATTAATTAATCATGCCCTTGACCATATCCATCACACATTTGTTTTAAATTTACTTTCGGGTAATTTCAAAGAAAAATTAGAGTTAAATTATAAGGGTAACCGGTAAGGAAGAAGAAAATTTTAAATTTATACTTGCTTTGGAATAATTGACGAATGGGTGTGGCAACCGTTGTGATGGAAACAATGGAAAGAATTTAAACTACAGTAGCTGGTAGGACCATTATAACGGTAGAAAGTTGGACTGATGAGCGTATTTTCGTTATTCAAGGCATTAGAGTGTTGGACCCGTGTAGCACTGCTCAATGAGAAGCATCTCTTACCAAGTTTCGGTTGAAGAGGAAAGATTTACAACAAACAACACACATTTGTACTACTCAATGAGCAGTGTGGTAACCTGCTGAAACAATTAAATGATGTGACTTCTTGCTGAACCCATTGCAGAACAAGATTTAACGTAGGGGTCATCATTTCAGCCCGGCCAAAAAATTCAGGGCTTGGGCTTGGGTTTGTGTTCAGCCCCGGCCCGGGCTCGGTCAGGTCCGTAAATTTTAGGGTTGGATTTGAGCTTAATACATAAAGTTTGGCCCGGCCCGGTGTAGTCTGTATATATTTAAATTTATACATTTTGTATATAATACATACATGTTATTTTACATTATATTATATATTTTATATATAAATATTATAACATGACATGTATAATTTATATTATATGTAATATTTTATATTATATAATGTATAAAATAGGTTTATATGCATATTATGTCATTTAATATATAGATATATAATGTTTTATAATATGAGTGACATTGGCCCAGAATCAGGCTCGACCTGGCCCAGCCTGACCCGATCCGGTTCGGGCCCGTATAGACCTGGGCTAGGGCTTATGTTTCAGGCCCGAAACCTTGGGCTAGGCCGGGCCAGGCCCGGGCCTAAGCTATAGAGCCCTTATCATAAGCGTAAAGCCTAACCTAGGCCCGGCCCATGATCACCCCTAATTTAATGCCATAAATATTCATTCAAAGCAAGTTTGTGCTCAAACACTTCCAACGGCCTCTTGTAATCTTGCATTGGGAATATCTATAAAGGTTGTTTGAACCACCTTTGCTCTGACCGAAGCTGGACTCTCTTGTTTACCGAAGTAACTCCAATAGTTTGCAATCAATTTACTTCATTGACCTTCTATTAGATGACAGTGGAAAATAATAGTTTTGACACCAATGGGCATTTCAATAAAATTAACCAACTAACATAAAAATCTCCCTATAGTTTCACTTTAGCAAAAACCTCCCCTAAATTTTTAAAGAATTCGACAAAAACCTCCCTTCCAACCAAGGTTCAAAGTATCGACACGTATCGACCCGTATCGGCCAATACGTATCGTTCCAACACCCCACCGATACGCCCCTACAGTGGGTGTATCAGTCGTCTGATCAGTTCAGGGTGTGGCAAAGACCTAAACCAGCTCCCCTGAACTAGTTGGCAAAAATAAATTAAGAAAAAAAAAAGAAAAACCACCAAAAGGAGTATCGATTCACCCGACGTATCAGGCGTATCGATATTTTGAACCTTGCTTCCAACAATGAATCAGATGGAAACCATCAGACCGGTGCATCAAATTTGTTCCAAATTCCCATTTTACCCGTTTGCATACATTTTTACTGAAATACCTCAGTCGACCTGGTATCCTCTTTACCTCTCCTGTCAACGTCTTTTATCCTCTGTACTATCCTTGAATTCTATCGTCTAAAGAGGAGGAAAGGGGCAGCTCTTTCAATCTTTCATCCAAACCCAAACGAAACACAGCTCTTTCCTTTTCTCCCTAACTTTCTTTGCCGATTTCTTCCTCCTCTTTCAATCTCCCATGAATCTGTAATTTTGTGTTCAGTTACGTTTTTCTTATTCATTGCCCTACTTGAGTTAAAAAAAAAAAATCTATTTATTGAACCATAAAATTTAATGTATTTTGGAGGTATGGACCTGTTGAATGATATAGAGAATTTTTCTTGTAAAAAATCTTCAAAGCAGCAGTTGATGAAGGAAAATTTGGCCCGACCTCGTAATCACTCAACACGTGGCGAAGGCAAACAGCTCGGCACAACAGCGCACCCAGGGTGCAAGCACCAAAGGGAAGAAACCAACAGTCTGATCTCCCTACTAAGAGCCCGACCTCCCTATGAGGAGCCCGACCTCCCTACTAAGAGCTCAATCTCCCTACTAAGAGCCCGAACTCCCTACGAGGAGCCTGAACTCTCCCTTAGGCCCCGAGCCACACAAGGCAGTGACCCGAACTGGCCCGCCTCATGGTAGTTTGGGACACTCCCCTATCCGAACTCAAGACCATCTCGTTCACCACTCTAGCACTTCGCCTCCAAGACGCCGAACTGAACAAACGTACCATACCTGACACCGAGGAGGTCCGTATCCAAGGGCGGAGCACCTGACTGACTTGGGATCTGACGCTTGACAGCCGCAGTTCAACGGTCACCTACCACCACCACCTGCCATCGTCATCGCTAGTCGCAGAGACGGCTCCGACAAAAGGGAGCAGTGGCGGTTCTGTCCAGCAGAGGGGATGACACCCGAACTGGCGGGAGACCAGAGGTAATCATACCCGACCTGACAGAAGCTTAGGAGTGAGTGCACGAGGTGGCTATAAAAGGCTCCCTACCCCTAAGAACAAGGTACGTAAACTTTGCGCCATCTAGTTTTATCTTGCCTAAGAATTCTAACTTGAGCTTCGGAGCATTCATACCGGGTTCCCCCTGGAGCTTCCCCATCTTCTCTGTTTCAGGCTCCCTGTAGCTCCGTTCAGAGGCAAGGTCATTGACAGCTAGGACTAGCCGGATTGCGCACCATCAGCAGCTTTTTGTGTTAATGGAATGTGGTTTTCAAAACAGAATTAACTAATGTTCACCATTCATTGGCCTGGCCGCATGGCATTAACAGCTCCAAGGTGATGCAAAATACATATGGTGGGGAACAGGAGGATAGTGATCATCCCCGTATGAGGTTCCTATAGCCAACCATCCACCATTAGCAGTCAAGAAGGCTAATGGGAACAGGGCTCATTCTCATGAGTTTTTTGTAAATGGGTTTCCAAATCATAAAGCACACAATGTGTTGTATATTTTTAGCCCCAGAATTTTGTAAATACAGGTTTTCAAATCATTCTTATGCATAAACGCATCATTGTAAGTCATTTGTATATAGACTTCACTTCTAGGAAGGAAGTTATTTCCAAAATTGGGTCCTTTAAATCTAAAAACATCTCATATAGCCATAATCTACTCTCGCAGATTAAGCGTCTCTCTTCCAAAGTTCTATGATTCCAAGTTTCAACTGATATAGAGAAAACAGAGCAAGATGAACGGTTTGATAACAAAACCCCTCCTCAACTATGTGGATCTAAAGAAAGAAGCCATGAAAGATCTGGAAGCTAGCAACGTCAACTTGGAGATGGTAGTGACGGCGACGCAAAATCAAATAGACCATAGAAGGCCGAGATGGTGAAAGAGATTAGCTTCATCAAAGACTTCCTTGGCTGGATACAGCAAGCCAACGATGAGAGCAAGTGCCTCCCCAAGCCGGAGGCCCTAAAAGCCTTGCACACACGAGACAATGCCAATATCGTGACCGTGCTTAAAAGGTGAGAAACATAAAGTCTCAACTTGAGAATATTGATTGTGCCAACACTGCCAATAGGAGGCTCTCTGGATACAGAGAAGGGATGCTGGTGGACCACACAAGGACTTCGGTCACCATCAAGCTGTGGAAGAAGCTAAAGGAGCTAATGGACTTCTAGGAATTGAGACAACGGATGATGGTGGAGTACGATGTACCGTCGATATTTCATAGTAACAGGGGAGTGCCCGGAAGAAGAGGTCATAGAGAAGATTATATCAAGTGGGACAGGAACGGGAGGGGAGGAGCTACTGCAGAGGGCGGTGCAGGAGCATGAGAGGGGAAGGTTCTTGAGACGGTGTTGGAGATACAAGACGGGCACGATGCGGTGAAGGAGATTGAGGGCAAATATGATACTTTATAAATTAATTGAATGACACTTCAGGGTAATTTTCTAAATGTTGACGTTTTCTGTCTAGTCAGTGAAGGAAGGGAGATTTTTATTAAAATAAAACTATAAGAAACGTTTTTATGATTGTGAGAAACTTTTGGGGAGGTTTTCATATTTTACTCTAATGAAAATATCATCTTTTTCCCCTAATAAGACATGTCCATATCACTATTTTTAGATGGCAAATCAAACAATTGACAGTGAAAGATTGATTAAGTAAATAGTGGGTGTTTTAAAAAATTAAAATATTAAAGGTAGGTTTAAATAAATCCATGAAATTAGATGGGCGTTCTTATAAATAATCTTTTTTTTATTGATTAGACAGTAGCATTGTTGTCTTTTTGTGTTTTCATACCTTTCTTTTTTTCACAAACAACGCAATATATATATATGATGGGATTGACGACCATACCAGACCATACCAGAATGACAAAAAAATCGGGTCAATTTTAGGAGAAAACAAGGTTTATGAGATTTTGGTTCAATTAATTAAGATATACATGTTTTTCTCTCAAATTTATATGGGGTTTGATGATGCAAGATTTGGAAGCTTCTAGCTGGAAGATGATCTGAACCTTAATCGTGTAGCGAGCTGGATCAAGCTGCAAGACAAAGGATTAGAGAACCCGAGGTGGCTAACCCGGCATGGTCGCTCTGATGCTTAAGTCAGTACTAGGTTATGCGAGCTAAAAGTTTGTATGCTAGTAAGCTAGTGAGCAAATAGTCATGCGTACTCTGTGTCATTGTGGTTGGTGCATTTATATAGGTATTGTTTGGGGTAGGCTTCACGCACCGCATCCGAGATTTCTGGTAGATCGTGCCTTATTGGTTTGAAATCCTCAGAAGTAACCGCTATGCACGTTGACCATCCTCTGGAACATTCGGTATGCGGGCCAACTTCAGAGAAACCTAGGAGTGTTGGGGTATGCATGGCGAATTTGTCAGCGAGCACATCTCGTAGGTCACCACTTGGTCCTCAGTTAGATCGGCAAGCCCTCGAGAGAGGTCGCGCCTCGCGTCGAGGTCACTTCGTCCGGTGACGTGGAACTACAGGTCGGCCTTAGACGAGGTGCTGCAAGCCGACCTAAGTTGTGGTCGAGGATGCCAGGTCAGCGATAAAGGCAAGTCGCCAGGTCGGGGCGAAGATGAACTACGAGGGGACTCCAAATCATCGCTTAGGTGGCATCTAGGTGTCGTCCAGCTGTTTCAGGATGCCATGTGTCATGGGGTTATTGGAGGGCCGAATCCGCCCTCATCAATTGCCCCCCACTCCCGAGCTAAGGGCAACTCGGCGAAGGGAGTAGATTGTTCCTTTGACCCGGAATGACTGTTTGATGAGCTCGTATTCGTTGGCGTCAATCCAATTTGCTCCTCAGGTTGGAAAAGTCCAAGTGTTTGTAGCCTTAAGCAGGACCTCGCAGTCTTGATTATCGAGGCACAAGAGCAAATTCATCCACTCGAGGAGAGGTGGAACAGTTACCCCGAGGACATCTACCTTATTAGGGATGTGACCATCAAGGGTTCTGCAATCCGACTAAGTACCTCGAGAGCAAAGCTCATCATGCCGTCCTCAAGAAAGGGTTCTATGTGACTACTTTATCAGGTTGCTCCACCTAGGTAGACTTTGACGCAGTGTCCCTCAAGCTGGTTCTCAAAAGAGTAGCTAGCGATTTCGATACAGAGCCTGAAACCGAGGTGGAGGTCTACTGTGAAGAGATCGGCCAAGTTTGTGTCTGTCATGGTCTAGTATTTCCTTTGTTTCTCTTTCTTGTGCTGAATTAGTCATCCTTCCTTCGCTTCTTTTTCTGTCTTTCTTTTTCCTTTCTTCTTCTGCACACCGATAAGGCTGAGGCGGAACGTTATGTACCCGACCTATCTGCACACCGATGGGGCTGAACGCAAACTGCTTTTTTATTCCGCCCGTGCTGAAGAGGCGACTGGGTCTTATTCAGGTTTAGCGTCGAGGTCATTATTTGTTCGGCGTCGTGGCACTTGGGCTCTGGGAGTGACTCATAGTCCACTCCCCATAATATTATTTAGCTGACGTGCGGCCTGTCCTCTCCGCCTAAGCAGATGGTCATTCTGTAGTAACTTCTCATATGGATGCTTCTACATCACCCCGTGAGATTATCTTCTTGGGTGAGTCGGCAGTTCAGGGCCACGGCTGCACTGCATCAACCTCATAGTGACGCCAGTCATCCACTCATACAAAAAGCCACTGGGAGTTCGACCTACGGGGGCAGCACTACTGACTTTAGGTCGCCAGCTTGCACGGGAGCCTTTGAAGGCTCAACCTGCAAGGGCGTCCAGGCAGTCCGTTGGCCGCCGGCTTCTACGGGAGCCACGAAGAGGTTGACTTGTAGAGGCGACCTCGCGAAACAGGGCTAATGAGGCCTCGTCCTGGCTGATTGTTATTGAGAATGAGTTGAGGTCGTTTTGCTACTATCTACATCGGGCTTCTCCCATGCTCAAATCTGGAAATCCATGCTTCATCTCATAAAATTTCCACGCTTCAATCCCGACGGGAACTGCTGATAGCTCTACCGCAGGGAGAGGGGCGTTCACATGCGATAGCGGTATATTTATCCGGGGCACTGGGAATGCTGGGTTCGACCTGAATTTGTCTTATTGTCACAGGGGAGTTCTCAAGGTTCATCACAGATGTTCTTGCCCCCGAGTAATTGATATTCGTTCCGGATGTTGGTGCTGCTTAAAAATGCTTTTTAATTCATAAAAAATGAAAATTAGAGAGTGAAAACTTAAATTTTTAAAAGGCACGATCTTAGCTTTCTTGAAGACGAGGACTTAGCTTTTTTGAAGGTGAGAACTTGGCTTCTTGTAGCGTTTCCTACAGATGGCGTCAATTGATGATGCACGATCTGGAAGCTCCTAGATGGAAGATGACCTGGACCTTAGTCGTGTAGCGAGCTGAACCAAGCTGCAAGACAGAGGATTAGAGAACCCAGGGTGGCTAACCCGGCAAGGTCACTTTGATGCTTAAGTCAATACTAGGTTGTGCGAGTTAAAAGTTTGTATGCTAGTAAGCTAGTGAGCAAATAATCGTGCGTACTCTGTGTCATTGTGGTTGGTGCCTTTATATAGGCTTTGTTTGGTGTAGGCTTCGCGCACCGCATCCAAGATTTCCGGGAAGTCGTGCCTTACTGGTCTGAAATCCTTGTGGGTAATTGCTATGCACATTGACCATCCTCCGGAACATTCGATACACAGGCCAACTTCAGAGAAACCTGGGAGTGTCGGGTTATGCATGCTAAATTTGTCGACGAACATATCTCGCAGGTCACCGCCTGGTCCTCAATTAGATCGGCAAGCCCTCGAGAGAGGTCGCGCCTCGTGTTGAAGTCACTTCGGCCGATGACAATGTGCTACAGGTCGGCCCTGGATAAGGTGCTGCAAGCCGACCTAAATTGTGGTCGAGGTCGCTAGGTCAGCGATAAAGGCAGGTCGCCAGATCAGGGTGAAGACAAACTACGATTTGGAACACCAAATCATCGCTTAGGTGACATCTAGGTATTGTTCAGCTGTTTTGGGATGCCATATGTCATGAGGTTATTAGAGGGCCAAATCCGCCCTCATCAGGGTTCATGGAGATTTAATTCAGTTAAGCGCCAACTCTCTCTCTCAAATGAATCACTAAATTTTTCATGAGAAATTTGCAATAAACTTGGATGGGATAAATTGACACTTTTAGTAATAGCTTTTGCATGGGTAAAAGAGAGATTAAGTTGATCTTTTCTGATTGGTGTTAGGTAATGACAACCTCAAAATAATTTGATTTTTAATTTATATTGAAAACTTTGAAACCTATTGCGTCAATAAAATTTTCAGCATTAATAGATTACATGTCTTTGAATAATTAAAGGTGAATCCACAAAACACTAAATATAGGAACCACAAAAGAGTTTTGAAGGTGAGGGAAAGCAGAATTGATACAACCATAAGCAATAATGCACACAAGCATTAAGAATGCTGGAAGAGAGAACTAAATTCAATTTGCATATAATTTTTTGGGTGAAAATTTAATTTGCAAATTGTATACCAGAGGCTTCAAAACTACTAAAAATCTAAAACACCTACCAACAATATAAACACCTGCAGAAAGATTCATTAACAAAATCAAAGCAAAAATCAAGTTTCTAAATATCGACAAGAGCCAATACACTAGTAGGGCTTATTGGCTTGTGTCGATACATTTCTTTTACGTTTTATTTATTTTTTTCAAAACCGGTTCAGAGGGGTTAGTTTAAAACCCAACTACCCTCTGAACCAGTTACTGAGGCTGACCCAATACAACCCATGGAGGGATGTATCAATACTTTGAACCTTGGCAAAAATTATTACATTCGACTTGTACAATCAAATCCTAATGACAAACAATATATGTAGGAATATTATACTTATTTGGGAGAATCACTGATCAGCCCAGCTCAGAATTCTTAAACCCCACCATACAGAAGATGAATCCAAACCCACAAGCAAGATGCAATGTATAAGGGTGCTACTAATAGACCATGGGGGGCTGTAATTCAGAATTCTACAGTGAGCTGCAAAGTACTTTTCCCTACTCATTTTCTAGCATCCTAACAATATATTTTAGAACCTACCTACTCACACAAACACGTGTGGAACCAAATCCCAAGCATAAATAGAAAGGATTCTATCTGATAAGGGCAATTTTTGGACCTAATATCAATAAAATTAAACTTTTTAACATAATTTTTACAATAGGCTAACTTTTTCTTTCAAATATTAAATAGGGATAGAAATACTGTTCATCTCCTTTTTCCTCCAGACCACCAATCTCTCTCCCTTCTTCTTCTCTGCATCTGAGTTTTTCCAAACTCAAAGCAGGATACTCCCCTTAAATTTTCTTTTCTGAGGCAAAAGAAGTTAAGCAGCAGGAGATGCCTCTCATACTCCAACCTGATGTGCCCGGTGGAGAAGCGAAGCAACTCATCAACACAAACTGTCTCTCTAATCATTTTTCTTAGGGGAAGAAATTAATAAGAAATTCTAGAAAAGAAAGAACTCAGAGGGTAAGAACAAGGCACAACGCACACATTATAGTAGTTCTTCTGGGAAACTGTGTTTCAATTCGTGGCAACGGATGCGAACATGAGGTGATCAAACTGGTAACATCTAACAGTGGAATCGTAGAGTCATACGCACCACCCATCACCGTAGAGTCGATCACCAACGAAATTCCAGGCAACGGCATATTCCGGAGCCGCAATCTCTTATCTCAACCACTCATCCATAATGAAGAGCTCCTCTCTCCGGAGACTTGTACTATCTACTACCTCTGATGCTGGGAGAGGAGCCCGAATCACCAGAGACTGTGTCCTCAGACCAAACAGATCTCTCTCGCTTCTTCACCATTTTTGTTTGCAGCAAACAAGAAACTATAAGGGTAAGCAAAAGAATAATCTGTGATCAATAATTATTAATATTGGAGATTGTTTGGTGATTTGAAGAAGGAGATGAACAGCTTTTCTGCCCCTATTTGATATTTTTCAAAAAAAAATAGCTTATTTTAATAATTATATTAAAAATTATTTTTATTGACATTATAGCCCAAAAGTTGCCCTTATCGGCTATAATCACTAAATAGAAAGATGCAAAAATAAACAAAAGATAGACCAAACCTGGGATCCTCCCCTCCTGAGCATTAATGAATAATGATAAAACAAACTGACCACCGTTAAACACAACAACAATTATACACAACCATCAACCCACATTAGTGATTATCCAAAAAGAACATGAACACCACAGCATTTTATCAGCCCACATTATCCATGTAGAATGACATTAATTTATTGAGATACAACACCTAAAAACCTCCTTGTCAATTATTCTCTATTATTTTTCTTTTACCGGAAAATGGAAAAAGAGTGGGAGAGAGCAAATCTCAGTGTACGGCCTTGCGCAACATAGTGGAAGAGAATCCACCCAATCATGAGCACCCTTCCCTCATTGCACCAAAAGAACATAGTGTGATACCGTTCAGTATAGGATTGGTTTCACACTCAGTCTGTTCTTTTATGAGCAAGGAAAAAAGTTTAATGTAAATAAAAGTATAGTTTTTTAACTGAAATCTGAATGTGAAGCGAAAAAACTGAAATCTGAATGGGTGATGAAGCACCATGGGGACTTGGGGAGATGAGGGATAATCGCCAGGAGCATTTGGCCCAATGCAATAGAAAGACCTACATTTTTTTGTAGAAATACAAACACCTAATATAGAAACCTCCACAAAGACGATAATACAAGAACACCTAACGAAATTAAAACCACAATCAGCCATCATCAAAATTCAAAAGTACATTACTTTTGCAATAATAATTCTCATCTCTTTGCTAGCAATAGAGAACAAAGAACAATGGTAACTTGTAAAACATCATAATATCCGACCATGAGGTCTTCTACATGAATCAGGTTTCGCTGGTTTATTATTTTTAATGTTGTTTCCATTGTTACATTATTATATAAACTTTATAAACAAGACTAAAAAATGGTTGCCACACTATCAAACCCCATATCTCGAACTTTTATAAATGCATGAGAAAAAAATTGACAAATAGAAAACTTTATCCGTGCTTCCTTGGTTATTAGATATGCGCAGTCCAGAAGCTTTTCAGGCTATAACCTATCAGGCCTTTCCATCTTGTGTGTAAGAGAGAGAGAGAGTAATTAAAATAATACTACCAATGCAAACATATCCACCAGTTTCAATTTTCGGAAGATCAACCCTAGGTGTACATTTAGGTGACAAATAAGACCTCCCTTAATAAGGCTATTCAAGAGGAAAGAGAATGAACCAATGAGAAATTGCAAATTATTAATTACACAACAATAACAAAGCATAACTAAATAATACAGAGCAGACATTGGGAGGGCAACGTGAATGAGAATGCAAACGGACAAGGCATAAAGGGAAGACGAGAAAAAACGAAGTCAATATAAGGGATTTCATCAAATGCCTTGGGAGGACTTTCCAACATCTTAATCAATTTCAATAATTTCCTTAGATACCAAATTCGAATTTTCAATTTATAAACCACTCATAATCAGAACAATCCCAACGCAAAATTTTGCAAATCGGATTGCGGAGTTTTGGGCTTGTTAACATACACTAACAGCAATCAAAATTCCCACAATAGAGCCAACAAGTTAAACAAAATATCTACCCTGGGAGAGACCCTAATTTTGCAAAAGACTATATCATACTTAAAGGAGCTCCTAATCGAACAAGCTGAATCCCATGTCCTCGTCACTCTCTTCCTTTGGTTCTTCCTGAAATACCAAGAAAACAATAACCAAATAAAACAAAATAAGAATGTAGCGACTAAAGAATTACATTTCAACAGCCCACGAAATACTTAAAACAAGTGAATTATACCTTCTTTTCCTCTGCAGCAGGAGCAGCAGAAGCAGCAGCAGCGCCACCACCTCCGGCCTGGGCAGAAACAGCAACCGGGGCGCCACCTCCACCAGAACCAGCATTCATGATGAGATCTTCAATATTTCTCTTCTCCGCAAGCTTAGCAAATAAACTTGGCCAGTAAGATTCGACCGACACATTCGAGGATTTCACAATGGTAGAAATCTTCTCCGCCTGTTTAGAACTAGTTAAGGAGAAAAGCCTAATTCTTATGGAAGAATCCAAAAATTATCTCCCAAGTGAACCAAACGCAATGAACCCTATATATACCACAAGCTCCATCAACAAATAATCCCAGAAAACGGATCAATACTAGAACAAACGGGTAAATAAGTATACGCAACATAGGAAAGTCCAGGCAAAGAACTAAAACGACGAGATCAGAAAAGGATACAGTGACGGGAATTCCCTCGTCGTGGAGGATCAATAAAGCAAGACTGCAAGCTTGCTCTCCCACAGACATTGTAGCAAAATCTGTAAATCGAGAAAGTACTTTATTAAAAAAAAAAAACAAGGAAGAAAAATCAAGACAACAAACAACGGTAATAACAGAAATGCGTACTTCAGCAGGATCGAAAACAGAAGCAAGAAAGCATACCTCCAACAGCTGCAGCTGAAACAACAAAGTTGTGAGTCTATCCGCGGCTGCCAATCTAGGGCTTTCAGAGATGAAGGAAATATATTGTAAGGGCATGAAATGCTTATAAATCAATAAGAGCTCTAGGGTTTTGATCTACGGCTCAAATTGTAGATGGCAAATTGGCAATGAGAATAGTTAGTCCAACTGTGGGCTGGGCCTGTGCCCAGCGGTACAAGCCTTACGAATAAAAACCCTTGAACTAATCCTAAGCCCACACAACCTCATCGACGTCATCATCCAGCATCATCAAGGATCGAAGTATCAGTCCCAACCAATAATTCGGATATGGATAGGTTTTGGAAGTTGATGAAACTTGCGGAAAGCCGGAAATGTTTGATATATATATATATATATGAATATGTATATGAAAAATATATAAAAATTGTGTATTTTAAAGGTGTATATAAAAAAACGTTAACAAAATATTAAATTCTCAGATGTAAATTAAAATATCAATAAAATAGATTATCAAAACTTAAAATCTATAAAATCTTTTAAAATTTCTAAGATATACATCACATGCAAATTCATAATTTTTAAATATTAAAATAATTATTCTATTATTAACATTTTTGTTTCTTTAATTTTCATGAAATTAAAAATATTTTTATATAAATGTAGATTACTTTATTTGATAAATTCAATTTAATATTACAATATTGAATATTTTGTAAATGTTTTTTTGTTTTTTAATAAATAATTTGTTATTTCTTGTAAATAATAAGTATGTTGTTATTAAATGTAAATTAAAGTATTAATTAATGATTTAGAAAAAAAAAGTACACCTGAAAAACTTTAAGACACATCATATGCAACTTGTAAAATCTCTTGTTATTGTTGACGAGTTCACATCTCCACCCCACAGCACATCCCTGCTGTGTATTGGGAACATCTCTCGATGATAGTACCAATCCCACTGATGTCATCATTAGGAGATGTTCCCAATACACGGCGGGGATGTGCTGTGGAACGGCACCTTGTGGGGTGGAGATGTGATCTCGTTGTTGAGGAGCTAGAAAACATAGTTTTGTATTCAATAGACCTATGTATTAGTATAAAAAATGCAAAAGGTCAATATCTGTATCCAATCTGTCCCCCACTTAATTAGATGTTGCAATAAGCTTAGGAAAAAGTTTAATAAAATGGAAGGGGAAGGATGCAATAAAAACATAAAAGAAATGAAATAAATTGAAAAGTAAAGGAAACGGAAAATAAAACAAAAAAAAAAAAAGAGAGAAGAAAAGATGACCCATTCATTCTGCTCCATATATAAATGAACAAAGAAAAAGTACATTAGAAAAGCACCAACAGTAACAAGAGAATAAAGAAGCAGACATACAGGAGAGGAAAGGCTTACTTATCCTCTCCTCTTATGTTCCAAATGGACTCAGTTTCTTATTTTTTCCTTTTTCTTTCCATATACTTCTTCCAACTACATAAGCTATACATTATGGGTGTTGCATATTGATTAGTTGTAGTTTTTTCGTATAGGCTGCTTAATGCTTACCATGTCCATATCACCTCCGATCTACCAGAACTCACATCCTTGGCATCTAGGTTGCAGAGAAATTTCTGCAACCACCACTTTCAAACACATTCTTAATTTTATGATTCGCTAAAGTTATTGGAATCTAGACATACTGGGTGTGTCGACTCCTCTCTCTCTCTCTCTCTCCTTCCTTCTTGTATCTCCCTCTCAATCTTCAACCCAACCCTTAAGGAAATACCCATCATGATAATACCAAAATGTGTCATTTCACAGAGCTAACAATAGCAAATTGATTTCCTGGCATACTAGAATAGACCCTTTATATTAATAAAAAAAGAATAAACCTTCTATAGGTGGTAGGGTATGGTTTTTGGACCTAAACACTAAAACCTATGTCCCGGGATCCATGTTCGAAACAACAGTGATTGAGAATACTTTTCACAACTCTTTCAGTGCCCATTTTGGACTTGAAGTTGGTAAAATTAGAGATGCAATAGATAGTACACGCCAAACTAATGAACTATGTTAGTGGCCCTCTTGTTCTTAATCCTAAGGCTGTGTTCGGTCGCTAGGAAGATTTTGGTGAGATGTGAAAAGGATGGGATGGGAAGGGATCACAAAAGGGAAAATGGGTGAAAATTTTTAATGTTCCATTGTTTTTTTGCAAAAGGGAAAATAGTTGAAATATAAACCCTAGTAGCAATTATTAATTAATTAATTAGTAATATTCTTATTACTATATTGATATGCCCTAGTAATTTTATAATGAATTAATATTGATAATTATATAATTAATCATTAATATTTTAAATTTTGTTTTGTTAATATTTAATATGAATCAATTAATAATTTTATTTTTATTATTAATTATATACTAATTATTTAAATCCATAATTAGTTCATTAATAATTTTAATTAATTCATATTTTGCATTTTGCTAGTTTAAAAGTTGTTATTAGTAATATATTTTTAATACCCATGACCTAATTACTAATTTTAATATTTTAAAATTAATTATTTATAAGTTATTAAATTATTATTCACTAATAAATTATATCTTTTAATTTATTTTAATTAAATTATTAAATATTTTGTTGTTAATTCTTAATTAATTAATAATATTATTTTGATTTAACATTATATTTTTAATTATTAATTTGATATTTATTAGTTAATTAATTATTGACATTAATTAGTATTTTATTTTTCATTGGTTTGTATTTTATTTTATTCATAACTTAATTAATAATTTTAAAATTTTAATCATTAAAATAATGAATTATTAAATTAAATGGTTATATTAGTATATTATTAAATAAAGAATATTTTATTTATGGGTTATAGATCTAGTATTAACTCTTATAAATACTATTAGGAATACACAAATGTTTGCTAACCGTGGAGATACATATACAAATGTTGATTGTACAAGTTGAGTTTAGATTGCTCCTAACAAATGCTCCCAACACTATCCCAATAAATCATTACAGTTGTACTTTGGTTCTAGTTTCTTGGAAGTAAAAAATAGAATATATAGTGGTAACACCTTTATTAGAAGTGAAATATATAGAGTAATAGATTATGGGGTGTGGTTATATGGTTTATATCTCTTCTAGAAGTCTAGAACTATTACCAAAAAAAAAATAAAAAAGAATTTGAAAAGATCAAGATTTTTATATATAGGCTACACTCCAACTCTTCTATGCAATATTAGGCTACTTGTAAAATATCTCATTACGACATTACCTCACAAAATCATCCTCCATCCATAATACCCTTCCTAAATTAATCCTACTTTATCCCTCTCCATGTTAAATTCTACTTCTTGCACACCACCAAACAACTATTGTCTTATCCCAACCTCTACCCTCACCAAAGAATTACATGGCTGGTTTTGTTTCTTTCAAAACAAAAATAACTGCCACATTAACAAATTCAATATGTTTTTAAAGGTGTGGCAGTTTAGTTTGTTTTGAATACCCCCTCCCCAATTAATCTAATTATTAAAGCTATCTCACATTTCTCAAGCAATAAAAGTTCCTTATTGAAGAGCAATAGTGATTGCTGACTAATAATACGTGGGAAATTATTATCACTTTAGACTCACTTTGGTTGTATGGAATGCAAACTCTTCTTTTGTCAAGGGCATTGTTCATATTATTCTTAGCATAGCCATTTCTAACTAGATATTAAGGGTAATTGATATTCGAAATGCTTTTCCTTGGCAACAAATTTATCTTGAGGTCATCAAAGAAACAAACTATTTATTGAGTCGACTACCCAAATTGCCTTTTTCAAAATTTGGAAGACCAGTGTTTGGTCTTTCTCTATTTGACAATGAAACACACGAAGTTGGAAAGACTTATGCCCAAAATGGCAAAAAATCCAGAAGTTTCAAATAAAGCTCCATGTCTTTCTATGCCTAAAATCTTTTATTTAACAGTTTGATAGACAATGGTAGACTAGGATATTTATCAAACAGTTTAGATTTTTAAAGACAAAAACAAAAGCTCATTATGTCTTTTGGTTGTCTAAGTTGTTGGAAAATCTTTCTATTAAGACTTGCCAAATGCCACTTTTATCTACTTTGAAAGAAAAGAATTATCACATTATATCTTTAAAATCACCAGTGATATAACTCTAATCAAATTAACTAGCCTTCCAGTTTTGGTTACTAATTTTGTTTTCCACCCTAGCTAGAAGTCACTTTTGTTTAAATTTAACATGGAATCCTTTAAAGCATTTAACTATTGGACTTGCAATCAGGCTGAATGTCAACTTGAGAAAAAAATTAAGCTTTAAAAAGTGTTGCATATGTGTTCATCAATTGAATGCTTTGAACTTTGAAGGATGTTTTCATGATGCGAAAAATCTTCCCACTTTTGGAGTTTCTTATTGCAATATTTAGAAGTTTTTCTTGACACATTGGTCCCATTCGTGGTAAGTTACTTACCCAATTAAATGTACTTACTCGGGCAAGTGCATTTACCCATATTCTTTTATTTACCATGTAAATAATGAACATTTTAGCCATAAAAAGTCATTATTAAAAGGGGTATTTTTGTCCCATTCAAGTGTTGGCGACTTTCCCCCCAAGTGGAAAAGTTATTTACCCACCTAGGAGATGGGTACCACTTACCCTGTGGTAAGTGGTACTTAGGAAAATAAGTTTTCCCAATCCCCACTTAAATTTGAAAAAGGAATATGGGATTTTTGGTCAATGGGAATCAAATTTCATTGACCAACTTTCCCCCCTCTTAAAATCCAGAAAAGAATGCCCCTTCAAAAAAAAAAATAAAAAAGCAAAAGGTTTTTGTTGTTTATGTTGCTAAGGTACATACTCATACCTTTAATTGTTGTTTTTTCTTAATTTTCATGCATGTTTATTTTGAGGAGACTAGACAAAACATTAATGTCTGTTAACCTAATGGTCCATAGTGTTACACGATTTAATAATCCCATCGAGGGATGTAGAAGATAGGTTGATTTGGAAACTTAATCCAACTGGTGATTATTCCATGGAATCGGCTTACTCTCTCCTGAAAGGCGAAGTGCAGGATAATGAGAGAATTAAAAGATTAAACAAAATTTGGAATCTAAAGAGTCCGCCCAAAATTCATTATTTTATTTACTTAGTATTAAGTAATAAATTATTGACAAAACAGAGACTAAAAAAGATGGGATGCCAGGATGAAGCAGAATGCCCATTCTATGGAAATGAAGAGGAATTAAAACACCTCCTTCATAACTGTGAAGAGATGAAACAAATTTGGATAAAATTTAGTGAATCTAGTCCCATGAAACAAATGTGGAAGTTTGGTGGGACAGAATTATGGAATAGTCAATCATGGTTAATACTAACTTAAACCCAAAAAAGGCTAGTGTAATCATGTGGAATATCTGGAAGAGGAGAAATAGATAAATTTTCAATAACTGGATTGAATGTATAATTAGTGTTGCTCAAAAAATTCCAAACAAAACTAACTTTTGCAAAATTCTTAGCGGGTATGCTATTGCATTATATTATATTTGGTCCGTAAGAAATGAAAGAGTTTTTAAGGATTCTTACCTTTTTAATATGTGGATTATTCAAAAAACAAATACTATTTTTAACCAAATATTGGATAAATCAACAGATCGTACTTCAAATCCAATCTTCTCTCATCAATTATGTCTTCATCTTAATCATAATACTGATTGTATCATCTTTACATATGCAAAATTACCCAATTTTATTTATCTTTTGAGTTCAGTAGAGAAAGCATAACTTTTTGCAATTTATCAAGGAATATCTTATGCTCGTCAACTGGAAAAATCTAATCTTATAATTTGCTCAGATGGTGATCAATGCACTTGAACATCAATCTTATCTACATTGGACTACTCTTGGACTGTTCATATCAACTACTAATCTGTTTCCTAACTTTAACTCTATAAAGTTTGTATATATTAACAGAAAATATAATATTCCTGCACATGAGCTAGCAAAATGATGTAAACATAGTTCACAACAACATATTTTGCTTTTTCATTATCCTTCTTTTATTCCCTCTGCATAGAACTTTGTAGTTTGATCATCCGAGTAATATATTTTGGTTTTATCTTTCAAAAAAAACCATGGAGTATTAGTAAGGAATGTTTTCAAAAAAAAAAAAAAAACTTCATTAACGAATGTTTTCATATTCATAATTGCTTAGGACTCGTCATTTCCTATTCTCATGTCTGTGAGAAGCAAACTTTGTGGCAGACGGTTTAGCAAGTCTAGGTCATTCAACGATTGCATCTGATCTAAGCCTAGAAGATCAAGGACTTCATTACATTTGTTTTTTCGATGCTTGGGGGACACCTCACCAAGTGAAACATGTCCTTTTAATTTCGTGTATTCTTGTTTTTATTTCCTTTTCCTTTTGTTTTTCCCTTGAGTTTTCTTATTTTTGCCTTATTTCTTCCCAATGTATCAAAAAAAATTAGTAATAAAACCGAGTTAAGGAGCCTACAAGTGAGAAAACATTAATCTGATCTTTAAAAGACCTAGTCCCCACGTTAATTTCCCTCTTATTCATGCACTCATTCAAAAGTTTGACAATTGGCAAAAATTAAAAAAAAAAAAAAAGAGAGAGTAAAAATTTGGCAAATTTTCACAAAAATTAAGGAGGCGTTTGGCATGCCTTTTTGGGAGCCCACTTTAAAAGCCCACTAGCTCATAAATATAAATTTCTCATCATAGGCACCTCACTTCTCTCAATCTGCCTGTGAGTACAAACTCCCAAGTTGTTTGTTTGCAAGGGTGAAAGCAAAAACTTGTGCTCAGTGAATATTAAATAGGACTTAACATGTTTCCCAAATAGCATTCAACATGTTTCTTTTATTTGATGAAAAACCAAATTGAACCAATTATTAATAGATATAATTTATCTTCGTTTGAACCTGGTGGGGGGTTAGGCCTAAGGAGCTAGGAAATGAATATGACTTCATAAGGGGCGACTATTGTGACTTTGTGAGTTTTAAACCTGAGGGTATACTCAATACTTTTCAAAACATCTGAATAATTCACGAGGAATGATGTGGTACCAATCCATAAAAGGATTGATTAGGGGTGGCTATTGGTAGCTTCACCAATAATTATTTGAAACTTGTGAGTTGTGATTGTCAAACTCAATAGGCAATGAGGGGTTGGGTTGCCAAACTCAGAACCTACCTTGACCAACTCACCTCCTCTACCTCTACCACCTGTACCACGACCACCATGACTGCCTCTGCCATTGCCACTATTGTTACTACGACAAGAAACAAGGGCAATCCTGTGGAGATCATAGTTGACTCTTCCAATCATGTATAGAGAACACCCTCAATTTGTGGCAATATGGGATTCCTAAAAATTTGAGATTTTAATGCTTCATATTCTTGTTATAAGTCTAGATAGAAACTTAGCCACATTGAACTGATTTCTCCGTTTCTGCATTTCCTAAGGCATCTTAATTGCATTAACTTGTAGTTCAAACAAGACTCTAAGGGGGTGTTCTTTTCTTGGATTTTGAGAGAGGGGGAAAGTTGGGCAATAGGATTTTGGTTTCCATTGACCAAGAATCCTATGTTTATTTTTCAGATTTATGTGACGAATAAGAAAAGTTTATTTTCTTGGGTATCACTTATCCGGGTAAATGATACTTATCTCCTAAGTGGGTAAATAACTTTCCCACCTAGGGGGAAAGTTGCTAATACTTGAATGGGAAAAAATTACCCATTTTAATAATAAATTTTTATGGTTAAAATGGTCATTATCTTATTTACCTAGGAAATAAAAGAACATGGGTAAAAAAACTTTACCGGGTAAGTGTTTCACATGAAAAACTTATTAGGTAATTACATTTACCCGGGTAAATAATTTATCAAAAAGTAAATAGGGCCTAAAGATTTTTTTTTAAACAGGTATATTTATTTATGGGTAAATTTCTTAGTGAATTGACTAAATGTATCCTTACTGTTTGAAAATTGTGTAACCCTACGTTAATGTTTCCAACAATTGTCTAAATCTTACGAGTGCCATTAAGACAGAGACCAAACACCACCATCGCGGCGTCGCCGGTGGCCATCCACTTCGTTAGATTGAAATCAGCAATCCCACTTTGTTAGAGATGAGACTTAGCGAGATTCAGGCGGCCATTAACATAGAAAGGACAGCAAGGCATCGAAAATAAGGAGTGATTACTGAGATACTGGTCACCTGGACCCTCTGAAGCTGCTTGGGGTTTCCGAAGGGGAGAGTTATTGGTCACTTCTGCAGCCAATATTCGTCGTATCTCTATCGTCTCTGAATAACCAAATGTAGCCGTCGACCTCTGCTTGTGTGTAATGGCAGCGGGCAAGTAGTATCTCCTCAGCACTGTCATCTCTGAATAACTAAATCATATATTGAAAACAAGTAAGAGAAGAAAAAAATACGAAATGTAGCTGATTACTGAGTATCGAGGTAAAAAAAAACACAATATAGAATTACTTTCTAGAGCTTCCACACCGACCGTTCTTCTTCCCTGTTTTCTGGAAAAAAAATAAAACAATAAAAGCTTCGTACCAAGAAAAAGTCACAATTAAGAAACCACAAAATGCAGAGGAGATACAAACAAGCATAACCAGAATAAAGAAGGAAGTTTTTAAGGAAAATGACAATAAGAAACTGGAAATACAGATCAGAAAAATTAGAATTCTTAGTCGAACCTTATTGTCGTATCTCTCTGGTCACCGTTCTCGCGCTTCTTCTAGCGGAATTGGTTTCCCATATAAACAGCTCACTAAACTTCTTTCGCAGCTTTCTTCCCCTTCTTTGTAGAAGAGGATTTTGAAGCACTCGCTTCCCCGTCTTTAGTCATCCACTTTCCCATCGACTTCTCTGGCTTTGAGTGATGTGCAGAGCGTGGATAAACGGTCAATCATTCGCAAGTTTCAGCTCTCTAAGGATTTACTAATGAAGTTCCACTAGTCGACTTAGCGTGGAAAAACGGTCAATCCTTCGCAAGTTTCAGCTCTCTAAGTAGGAGGTAAAAAGTACAACACTCTAGACACTCTTTAGTAGGGGTGTTCATGGTTTGATTAACCAAATCACGGGCCTATTTTTAAACCAAGTTGGTATCACGATTGGGAAACCGTGAACCAAAACTGAACAGAAACCAATCGATTAACCAATTGATCAATTTAGTTGACGGAAGACTTTTCATATTGGTTAATCAAAATCGAACTGGTATCTTCTTTTTTTCAAAAATTGCAAATCAAGTAGTTGCTTTCCTACCTTGACACACCGTAGCTTCTCCTTTCACCTTCATTTTGGTGGGATGGGAAAGTATGAGATAGGATGGGATGGGAAAGGGAAAATGGATGAAAATTTTTCATGTTCCATTGTTTGGTTGCAAAAGGGAAAACAATGAGAAAATCAACCATAGTAATAATAATTAATTTTTTAATTATTTTATATTAATTATTTATACATTAATGAAATAGTTTCACATTTAATTAATATTGATAATTACCTAATAATTATTAATTAAGAATTAATATTTTAACATTTATTTTAATAATATTTACCATGAATTAAATAATAATTTTATTTTATTATTAATTATTTATCAATTTTATCAGTTAATAATACTTTGTAGTATTTAGTATCTTATTATTAATTAGATATTAATTATTTAAAATCCTTAATTGGTTAATTAATTAATATTTTACATTTTATTAGTTTATAAGTTATTATTAATATATATTTCATTAATACCAATGACTTTATTAAACGTTTTAATATTTTTATATTAATTACTCATAAATTATTAAATTATTTTTTGATAAATAGTTTATTTTAATTAAATTAAAAAATAATTATTTAATTATAAAATGTATTTTTGTTAATTCTTAATTAATTAGTAATATTTTTATGATTTAGTATTTTATTGTTAATTATTAATTTGATTAATTAGTTAATCTTTTACTTTTATTAGTTTATATTTTATTTTATCAATACTTATGACTTAATTAATAATTTTAATATTTTATTCAAAAATATTTATTGAATAATATTTTTATTAATTATGTTATTTTAAGTTATTAATTATTTTTTAAATATATTATCAAATAATTAAACATTTATTTGTGGGTCATGGATCTCGTATAACTCTTAGAAATACTATAAAGGAAGGTGTTTTCCTTTTTGTTAAATAAATTTCCCCTACATTCTCACTTGTTTCCCACCAAAATGGTGGGACTCCACGTTCCAAAAATTGGGATCTATAATCCCACCTTTTTCCCATAGCATCTCATGTCATCCGATGAACCAAACATAAAAGGGAGGAATATTTGAGAATTTTCCATATTTTCCCTTACCATCCCACAAAATAAACAGAGCCTTAGTTTCTCCTTTCATAGGGATGGCAATTTCCCTATAAAACTGGGGCCCCGCCCCGCCCCGAACGGGGTAGGTTTTCCCCGACCCTAAACAAGGACGGGTGGGGACGGGAAAATAATTTTTCCCTGAACCGGGGGGTGGGGGCAGGTTTTGGATATAATTTCCCGAACCCAAAGGTAAATTAGTAAAATATATCTAGGTTCAATATTGATATTTAAAATATCTCTAAGTTTTCCCTAAATTTAAAATCTTAGAATCCCATAATTTTATTTTTTAATTATCCCTAAAGTATTATAATTCAATTCTAAAATATCCTCAAATTCCTGTATCCTATGTATAAATTGTCCATAAAATAGATATTTTTTTAAGTAATTGCCTTAGAGTGGAAAAAATTCAAGAATTCTCTATCCCTGATGAAAAATGGATGCTCCACCCTCAACCCACCCCACCACCGGGGATGGGGCAGATACGGGGCAAGGTATCTTGACTTCGTGGTGGGGACGGGAAGGGGGTGCCCCGCCCCATTGCCATTCCTATCCTTTCACTTGATTTACTCGATTGCCATAGTCACTACCCCTGGATCCAACCCCGGGGCTTGTGACGACTTCCTCTCTCCGTAGGTGGGACCTATCATGAAATTCAATATCAGTTTTTGATTTTACCCCTATTACAGAATCCAGCAACAACAATTGCCAACTAATAAAAAAAAGAAGACTATTTTCTAGTTTGTTAGGCTTTGAAAAGCCCGAAAGGTCCTATGAAAATACTTGATAAATAAACCATAACTTATTTGGTCATTGGCATAAAGTGTTTTTTGGGCCTTGTTTATTCTTTACAATTTACAAGTTGAATTTCTTTTACTAGTAGAAATATTTATAGATCTTAATTTTTGAGAAGTGTTATATTTCGATTGTTTTTTTTTATGAATACATTTTTTTTTTGTTAAGACTAAATATAATTCCAAACATTTCCTTCAAAAATGTTTATATATTGCTAATTTATTTAGTTATGCTCACACTATGCAAGTACAGTCATTGTGAATTTGTGATTGGCTTCAAGTACAGTTAATTCAATGGAATCTACCCTTGTCGGGAATGGTACATGTCCCATTTGGATTGATTAAATATGTGCAAGAGAAGAGAGAGAAGAGAAAGTATAGATAGAGAGAGGGGAGATAGTGGTTAAGAGAAAAACCCGAAGGACTAAAATTTTGGATGGCCGTATGGACGTGAGGCCAAAGGTAAGAATCGGCTTTATATAGTAAAGATGCTCAGTAAAGGCATGTGGTCTCTCTCATCACTCTCTCCCCTCTCTGGTCTTCTGTCTGACTAATTTAAGTTTTGAATTTTGAAATGAAATGAAAAGTGAGGAATAGGGAATGGGGAATGGATTCCAAGACAGAATTGATTAAAGTTCCAAGGAGGGAACAGTGAATTCCGAATTCCTCCGCGATCTTGTTTGTGATTGTGGTCCTCTCTTTACTCCTTCCCTCCTAAGCACCAGCTTAGTCCTCCTTAAAAAATAAGCCTATTTTTATATTTTTTTAAGTAAAAAAAAAATGTTAAAAGTTAAAATCCAGTCACAGTCAGCGGAGCCGCGGAGGAACAAAAACTGTTCACTTGGCAGGCTGGATTTTTATTTGAAAAAGTCTCCCACGTGATACAGAGTGAGGGACGAGACAAGTGGATTGCACCAGGAAAAATAAGAAAAAGAAATAGAATAATAGAAAAAAAGGGAAAAAAACGAATGGAGGGGAACAGCCCAAAAGAGGGAATGACCCAAACGGTCTTCTATCTCCACCGTCCTAGATCTTATCACTATCCCTCTTCTCTCTCCTCTCTCCTCATATTTCACCTTTTGTTGGTTTCTCTTTTTTTTTTTCTTTTATTATTTATATTTATATTTATATTTACAAGTAAGTGAGAGAGAGAGAGAGAATCAGAATTCAGAAAGGGGAGATTTTAAATGGTTGGGTTTATGGGTTGAGGAGAGGAGCTAAAATCGATGCAGTTTTTGGTAGGAGGCACCGCTGCGTGAAGAAATTATAAAAGAGAAAGAGTAAATAAAAAAGAAGGTGTTGGGTGAGACGAAAGGCTTGCAGTTGCAGGTTCTGCCCCCACTTTCTGGTTTGTCTAATTCCGTGACGCTGCTGTCCATTTCTTTATTTATTTTTACTTTCTACTTGTTGGTATTTTGGTTCTCACCTCCCCTCTCTTTCTACTCTATAAATCTAACCAACCGCTTCTTCATTTTTCTTTCTCCTTGTCTACCTTTCTCTGCAATTTTTTTCTTCGTTTTTTTGTTCGTTTTTCCCTCCCTTCTCAGAGATAAGTTAAGGAAGTTCAGGTGATTTTTTTTTTCTTTCTCCTCCCCCTGTGTTATTAAGATCTCTGTTCCTCTTTTGCTTCTTTTCTTTGATAAAGATCCTTTTTTTTTTCTTGTTAATTTGTTTGTTTTTTTGTTTTGTTTTGTTGGACATGCAATTTGTCTCCGGTTCGCGTTTGTCCCTCTAGATGTTAGGGCACCGTCTTTGATGGTTTTGATGAGCTGTGTTCTGAGTGTGTTCCGAAAATTTGTTTCTTCTCTGGGAGGTTTTACTTGTGGGTAGAAAAGATTTTGCCTTGTTTATAGATCTATAAGTATTTCACTGTTTCAGCTGCTTTTACTGGAAGCTCTTAATTTTCTGCCTTGTGCCTTCAGAAAGTCTAGGGTTCCATCTTTTTGCTTAGATCTCGTCGGAAATATGGCAAATATATTATCTTTATGACTAGATCCTTGGTCTTTCGTTTGGATCTGCTACCCAACCATTAAGTCTCGGCTAAAGTTCTTCTTCCTTTTGCTGTACCAGACGTTCTCCTTCAGATCTCGAAGCGCAGTCAAGATGAACCATTGCGGTTTTCAGCAGAACGCCTTCGCAGCCTGTGATGAGAGGAGGAGCTCCTTCTCCATCTCTGAGCGGAAAGATCTCGTCGTTTGCCCCAAACCTCGCAGACTCGGCCTCTTGAATCATGCCATCAACGACTCAATCAGACCATTGAGATGGCACTTCAGGTACTTTATTTTTCCTTTCTAGATCTTTTCGCGTCTTGAATCTTCATGTCGAATCGCCTTGAAATTTCTATTTATAATTTGTATAGTATTAATTTTTCTGCTTATGCCCGACTAAAGCAGTCAACCTGATTTTTGCGAGTCGAAAGCTGGGACTGAGCTTCTAGACATCATTCTGACAAAGGTATTATATTATTCCATCTTCTTCTTCTTCTTCTGAAAAAACCCTTTCACGGAGAGCCTTGCAGAAGATAAAAAACTTTTCCTTTGAGATGGTTTGTCACAACAGTGCGTTTGTTGTGTTATTACAGGGTAGTTATGGAGTAGAGCAATCGGCAGCTCAGGCGGCTTCGTCGCCCCCGTTTTTCTGTGGGTCTCCACCGACTCGGGCAACTAACCCACTAATCCAAGACGCCCGTTTTGGGGAGGAGAAGCTGACCTCGCTTGCACCGGTTCCGATCCCAACTCCGTCGGGTCTTTCTTCTTCCCCGTCCTCGTCCGCCCGCAAGGGAGGATGCGTTCGCGCGACGTTCGGGAACAATCCAGCGGTGAGAATCGAGGGTTTCGATTGCCTCGACAGGGACAGGCGAAGCTGCAGCATTCCTGCCGTTGCTTAGAAACCCTCTCCAACGTTTTCCATCGGTACATAGAAGAGAACAAAAAACCACAACACCAGGTCAACAACGTTTTCATTTTTTTTTTTTTTTTTTGAAGAAAGCAAAGAAGAGAGGTTTTAATTCGAATTTTCAGAAGGACAGAGAGCAAGAGAGAGAAGGGAGGGAATTGTGTTATTATTGTAAATATGTTTTCGGTTTTCCTCGATCAATCTTCGTTGATAGGATGGTATTATCTATGTATGTAAAGAGGGATGTATGTAGATGTGATGAAGATCCAGCAAATAAAGAAGAGAGGGAAAGCCAAAACAAACCCTTCTCTTCTTAATTGTTATTATTAGATTAGGGTAGTTTTCTTAGGTTAGAAAGAAGGTTGAGAGAGGTTTAGGGGTCTCTTCTCATGGTCATCGTCTCAGAGTCTCTTTCTTGCGTTTATGTAATGAAAAGGAAGATTAGGAGGGAGGGGTTGGCTAGGCTACCCTTTGATTTCTTTTTTTTTTTGGTTGTGTTTGCGGCCTTGAGAGAGAGAGAGAGAGAATTTGTATAAAGGGAATGTTAAATTATTGAGTCAATGTGTCATTTATTACTCAATGTAAATATAGTTTCATTTTGGTGGGTTCTTGGTGGTATATTGTTTGGGTTCAACTTCTCTTGGTTGTTTCCAGCTTTTGTTTTAAAAGGATGGATTTGAACAAAGCGTTGTGCGTGTGGGGGCCTGATCCCGCCGGCCCTTTGACTGGAAATTCTAGATTGTGTTAGGCTGGGCTGGCTCCTCGTGATGTTTTGGGGTGGTGGTTTGTTGGTGGCAGTGTGCATTAATTAAAGGAAATATGTGTCCTTTCATGCGCTCTTCCTTTCTGATTTTGATTGTTCGACTTTAACTCCAAAGAAATAAAGAAAATAGTGCAAGGTGACTCGACAAGTTTTTCTTGAATAATTTATTAATGTGGTAGAAGCATCATCTCTACGGGGGTTACGATTTACCAAGAAGTCCAAACTTGTTCTTGATAAATTATATGTCGTTGAATATTTATGTTATTGTGTTATAAGTTTGAATTTGACTATACTAGACTGTTGATTAGTCATGAATGGGGTTGGAGTGAGGGCACTTATTCACCGTCTTTCATGGGGATGAGTAATCAACAGTCTAAGGAGTTGTGATTCAACACGGGATCTGAATGAGATTTTGGGGGTGGCTTTCGCTTTAGCCTTTAACCTATCATTATTCACCCTCACGGCCCCACGTCTCCCGTGAGTCAGTGATCCTTCAATGTAAATCGAGAATTTATTAACCACATGGAATCTGTTGAGCTCATTATCATCCTAGTCCACAAATAAGAGGGGATATTACCTGGCTGCAAGCCTGCAACCCAAGGTCAATGTTGGATGTTGAATGCATAATGAATTTCTGTGCTACTACTCTTGGATGTTGGATCCCAACCACAGAACGCAAAAATAATTGCTTCAAAAGGTCAATGTTGCGTAAATCGAATTCGGATCATTCCTGTTCTGATTTTTAGATCGGATAATAGGATCCTATCTGACATCGGATTGGATTCACATTATATATGTTATTTATTTATTTATAAATATATTTTTTATAAATTTTTTATATTATTTTTTTTATAAAAGACATATATATATATATGATGAAAATAGTTAAAAAATATTTGTATTTTAGTTAAGTTAGTATATTTTAATTTTATTTTATACTTTATTAATTTTTAAAGAAAACAAGTCGGGTTGAATCAGATGTAAAGATTCTATTTACCGAAAGGATTCAAATTTAAATCAAGTTCTATCAGATCCCAATTGAATTAAATCTGACATAAAATATCGGATTTAATTTAAATATACACTGATTCAAATTCAATCCTTTCCGTTTACATCCCTAATTGGAACGTGTCATTGGCCATGACTAAGTTTGATTGACCCATGCCTTCGTATTATTCCGACGGGAGTTTGGATCTCTTACCAACAAAATATTAAATACGGTGCAACCATGGTTCAAAGTATTGATACGATACATTCGATACGGGGCGTATTGTATTATATCTGTTGAAAAAGATACGGTTCGAAACGCCTGTTTTCAGGTTTAATAAGGGTAGTTTGGCACGATCTATCAAGGAGGCACATAGGCACGATTTAATTGAGGGGTGACAACTCAACCAAGCAAACTCAGTTCACAACATTCAGAGCTTGGGTATTCAGCCAGTTCGGCCCAAAAAACCACCTCGATGTAAAGGCACCACGATACCTAATCCTGTTCGGGACTAAAGAATTGAAGTGGCAGTTCGAGGGAGCCGAAACGTCACATGATCGACTCCAAAGGCCTTCCCAATGGGCCCCAAATTTCTCAGGATCACGATAAGACTCGTCCTATCTCTGCCTGAATCGGAGGTAAAATGATAAACCTTATCAACATACTGCTCTCCTTCAAAAACGGAACAAACCTTATCTACATAGCCCAGATATCTCGGAGATCATTCGTAAGGCCCATGACTAATCCAGTATATAAAGACATGAAACCTCAAGGCAAAGGTACGCGTGATTATTCAACTCACTAGCACTCAAACTCTCAAGCATTCAGCTCGCATTCACAGCATAAGTATTGACTTAAGCATCGGAGCGACCTTGCCGGGTTAGCTACCATGGGTTCTCTGATTCACTGTTTTGCAGATCGGTCCAGCTCGCCGCCCAATTAGAGTTCGGATCGCCTTCCAACTAGGAGTAGCGAGATCGCGCACCATCAATTGGCGCCATCTGTGGGGAATGATCGAAAGGTCATCCCTATCTCTTTACAGTTTTAAACTCAATCGCAACCTCAATGACATCTTATAGCCACACCGAAAAAAGTATTGAGATGAACGTCACCGGGGGGCAAACCCAACAATCAACCTTCCCCCAAAGGTCGTATGGTATGCATTGGCTAGTTTACTATTCCGCTCATAGTGTTTGGAGTCCCGTCAATGTCCGCACCACAAAGCGCCACGCAAGTGAGCGTCCCACGCCCCCTAGTGTTAGGCGCGACTTTCTCTGAGCTGTCCGTGGTTTCCCTCAAAATCTGGCATTCTTAGTTCCATGACCTCGTTTAGTGCGTTCAGGCAATTCAGATCTAGATGCAACATGTCCAACAGTTCCAGCAGTACTAGCAGTACTATCTGTACTAGCAGTATCAGCACCAGTTCCCTCCACTATAGCCGAACCAGCAGCTGGTTCCGCCCCGGCACCCAGGGCCCCGTCAGGGCCAGAACCCGAATCGTCCTGGAACCAACTAGAACATCAGCCGATCTCCCCATCGAGGTGAAGAGACCTCGCAAGTTCCGATTCCTCTCACAGGTCAGGTTTCGCCCCGTGGGAGGAGAGATGGTCAGCACACTCCTCTAGTCTCACAAGGAAATCTCAAAAAACTGGTCTTGGGATAGTCAACTCAACAGGACCAATCCGCCTCGGTACTCCTAGTAGGAAAATGACGGCTCACAAGCAAATAATAACCAGTTTGGAGTTCGAGTGCGAACTCGAGAGAAGACCTCTTCGTCCCACGCGATAGCCATTTCGTGCCTAGAACCAAGAGAATCCAACAAGAAGGAATCAGAATTTACCTCGTGATAATGCCAAAATACCAGACCAGACTGAGGTCAGCAGTACCAACGGTGAGCCAGTGAAGAAGCAGCAGTGGCGGCGTCATAAGACATGCCACCCCTCGACCAGAGGCTGTCCGCCTACGAAGCCAGACCGACAAGAAGAGCAAGCCAAAGGAAAGGAAGAAGTGAGCTCGGTGGCTACGAAGACTCCGCCTCCACCACTTTGCCGATCATCCCCTCTGTCTCCTGAGCTCTTGGCAACTCCAATGCCAAAAGGTTTTAAGATGCCCCCGTTAGACAAGTATGACGGGTCGTTTGACCCCAACGACCATGTGGACTCTTTCCAATCTCAGATGCACCTATCTGGGGCTGATGAGTCCTACATGTGTGTGGCCTTTTCCACTATGTCTAAGGGGGTAGTCCAAACTTGGTATCGGAACCTCGTGCCGGGCTCCATCAAAAGCTGGTCCCAGTTTGCCGACTTGTTTACTACGCACTTCAATATGGGTAAGAAGTGCCCGAATTCGCAAAAAGCCTTCTGAACGTGGTTTAGAGGGAGGGAGAATCAATTCAAAGCTATATAAAGCGCTTCAACGATACTTGCTTGCAGATACTGGACCTCGACTCAGTGGTATGACTCACAGCGGCAAAGAAAGGAATTACCCATAAAGAGTTCAAGTGGTATGTGGTATCTTACAAACCAAAAGATATCATCGAATTTCTCAAGTTAGCAGATTAGTTCATCGGTACCGAGGAAGAGATCAACCAAAATATCGACAATCGATTGCCGAAAAAGAGGAAGAGAGAGAATGAAGGAACAAGTAGTGGTGGGCAGGAAAGGAAGAAAAGCAAGTCCTCGAGCAGGGGAAGAAGCAACTCAAGAAGCCGCTTTAGGACCCCACCTGTAGAGAGAACGAGCTACACGCCTTTGAACGCCAAGCGAGGAAAGATCTTAATGGCTATTAAGGACTCCGCTTTCGTCAAATGGCCTCCCAGGCTAAGGGGAGACCCGACAACAAGAAATCTGGATGTCTTTCGCCATTTCTACCGAGATCATGGACACAACACGGAGAATTGCAGGAATCTTCACGACAAGATCGAGGAGTTTATCCACCGCGGGTACTTGAAGAACTTCATATTGCGAGGAAAGCGGGGACAAGCAGACCGACAAGAAGATCGACAAGGGGACCAGAGGAGGAATGGCCCCGAGGTCAACAGGCAGAATGAGCAACCATGACGATAGTTGCCAGAGGAAAGACCGATACGCGGGGTAATTAACATGATCACCAGCGGGTCCATCATCGCCGGTTGTATATCAACAGCTGGGAGGACCTCGATCCGTGACTTAGAGAATGAAGGGGAGAACCCGCCAAAGCGACCTCGACTTGAAGAACCGATCTACTTCACTGAGGACGATGAGCACGAGATCCAGTACCCTCACAATGATGCCTTGGTGGTGAAGCTAAGGATTAATTACTTCAAGGTAAAACACATCTTGCTAGACTGAGGCAGCTCAGTAGATATATTCTTCAAGGACACCATTGACACAAACTACAGTTACAACAAAGCGACCTGAAACCGGCAAATACTCCTTTGGTAGGGTTCAGCGGCGAGGTGGTCAGACCTCTTGGTCGAATCACAATACCCGAGGAAACTGGCACATGGCCAAACATCGTGCGATTTGAGCACACGTTCCTGGTAGTCGTGACTCCCTCCCCCTACAACGCCATAGTAGGTCGGCCCATCATGCATGTTCTACGTGCAATAGTATCCACTTACTATTTAGCGATGAAGTTCCCAACTGATTATGAAGTGGGAGTCGTGCGAGGTGACCAGCTCTAATCACGCAAGTGCTACGTGGTTGCCCTAAAAGGAAAAACAAAGCTAGCAGAGGATGTCGAGCTCGAGCGACCAGTGGAGTATACCGACGAATGAGCTGCCCCAAAAGAGGAGACGGTCCACATACCAGTCTTTGCCGCCGAACCGGCCAAGACTCTCCAGATCGGTGCCTCGATCAGCGAACCACTTCGATCCAAGCTAGTAAGTTTCTTATTTGAAAATTTAGATGTTTTTGCTTGGTCCGTGGCCAAGATGCCCAGTATTGATCCAAAAATCATAACTTACAAGCTTAATACCGACCCTTTAGTCAGGCCAGTAAGGTAGAAGAAACTAAACCTCGCCCCGGAACGTTGGAGGGTAGTCGATGAAAAGGTTGGGAAGCTCCTCGTGGCAAATTTCATCAGGGAAGTCCATTACCCGAGCTGGGTGGCCAATCTGGTTCTAGTGAAAAAAGCCAATGACAAGTGGCGCATGTGTGTCGACTACACCGACCTGAATAGAGCCTGTCCGAAAGATTGTTTCCTGCCATCCAAGATCGACTGCCTAGTGGACGTGACCTCAGGGCATGAGTTGCTGACCTTCCTGGATGCCTATTCCGGTTACAACCAGATTAGGATGGATCCTACTGACGAAGAGAAGATTGCTTTCATAACTGAGCTCGTCTTATATTGTTACAAGGTCATGCCCTTCAGATTGAAAAATGCTGGGGCAACATTCCAGCGCCTTGTAAGTAAGATTTTTGAGCCATTAATCGACAATAAAGTAGAATGCCATGTTGATGACATGGTCGTGAAGACCCAATTTTCAAATTTTCTGTTGAATGATTTAAAAATGTTTTTCAAATTTTATGAAGATATAACATGAAGTTAAATCCAAATAAGTGTCTTCGGAGTCACTTCGGGTAAATTTGTAGGCTATATAGTTAACCAACGTGGCATCGTGGCCAACCCAGACAAAATAAAAGCCATTCTAGATATGAGACCACCCTACAAAATAAAATAGGTTCAGGGGTTGACTGTTCGGATAGCCGCCCTGAGCCATTTCATGTCCAAATCGGTAGACCGGTGCTTACGCTTTTTTAAAGCTATAAAAAAGAGTAAGGACTTCGAATGGACTGAAGAATGCCAACTCTCTTTTGATGAGCTGAAAAGATACTTAGGTACCGCCCCAGTTTTAACTCGACTAGAAGAAGGGGACGTGTTAAAGCTATACCTCTCTGTGAATGATGAAGTGGTTAGTTTGGAACTGATCAAAGAAGTAGATCGGGTTCAATGACCCATCTACTATGTTAGCAAAATTTTGTAGGATGCAGAAACTAGATATCCGGAGATCGAGAAACTGGCATACGCACTAATCATATCAGCCTGAAAACTTCGCTCGTACTTCCAAGCACACACCATTATTGTTCTCACCAACAAACCACTAAGGCAGATTCTGTTTAAGACCGAAGTGTCTGGAAGGTTAACGAAGTGATCCATTGAGCTGAGCGAATACGATATCCGGTATGAGCCTCGGCCAGCAGTCAAAGCCCAGGTTTTAGCTGATTTTGTAGTAGAGTGCACGTTCAACACAGCGTCCCTCGAGTTGGCCGAGCTCGCTCACACGACGGGAGCATCAACCAGTGCGGCGCCAATCCCAGTCAGAGTGGAACCGACCTAGGACGAGGAGCCCTGGATCCTCCATGTTGACGGCTCATCCAACCAGCAGGGATGCGGTGCAGGACTGTTACTGTACGGCCCAAGCGAGGTGAAGATGGAATATGCTCTCCGGTTCGGATTTGAGGCATCGAACAACAAGGTAGAATATGAAGCGCTGGTCGCCGTGTTAACCTTAGCAAGGGAAATGAAAGAAAATCACCTCATCGTATTTAACGACTCACAACTAGTGGTTAACCAAGTCAATGGTGAGTACGAAGCTCGTGACCCCACTATGGCAACTTACTTGGGCAAAGTCAGAGAGATCTTGCGTAGTTTCGTCTCCTGTTTTATCAGACAAATTCCGAGGTCCAAGAACGCTGAGGCTGATGCCTTGTCGCGACTATCTAGCACGAGCAACAACACCATGCGAACTGTGTACATAGAGGACTTACCTCGGCCCAGTATTCTTGGGGGGGGGCAGAAGAGGTCGCTCCCGTATCACAAGCGGAACCAAGCTGGATCCACTCACTCGTGAGTTATTTGCTCCATGGGACCCTACCTGCAGAACGCAACGCGGCCCGAAGAAAAGAGCGCCAGTCAGCTAAGTACGGCATCATAGACAAACAACTGTATAGAAGATCTTTCACGCTCCCTTACCTGCGCTACTTGTGACCCTCAAAAGATGAGCATGTACTTCGTGACACCCATGAAGGCTTGTTCGGTGGACATTTTGGAGGGCAGAGCTTTCGCATAGAAAGTGTTAAGGCAAGGTTATTTTTGGCCCACGATGAAGGCAGATGCACTCGAGCTCGTCAAAAAGTGTGACAAGTGTTAGAGGCATGCGAACATTCACCATCAACCTGCTGCTGATTTGAAATACCTCCCCACCCCTTGACCCTTTACGCAGTGGGGAATTGACATCCTTGGTCCTTTTCCACCAGCAACAGAGCAGAGGAGGTTCTTGGTTGTAGCAGTAGATTATTTTACGAAATGGGTGGAAGCCGAACCCTTAGTAACAATCACGACCCGCAACATATAGAATTTCTTCTGGAAAAGCATAGTGTCGCTTTGAACTACTTCGAGTGCTGATATTCGACAATGGGAAGCTGTTCGAAGATGTTAAGTTTCAAAACTGGTGTGCCGAAATGGGGATTCAACAAAATTTTACCTCGGTGGAACACCCTTAGGCGAACGGGCAAGCAGAAGTAACTAACTGAGCGATAATTCGCAGATTGAAAGCTTGCTTAGCTCGAGCCAAGGGATTGTGGGTGGACGAACTACCCAGTGTCCTTTTAGCGTACCGAACTACTATTAAGACCGCGACGGGTGAAACCCCTTTCAACCTCACGTATGGTATAGAAGCGGTGATCCCGACAGAAATAGAGGTGCCCACATTACGATTGGAAGCTTATGATGAGGAAACAAACGATGACGAGCTCCGTACCAACCTAGACCTGGTAGAGGAGGTATGAGACCTAGCTTACATTCGGACCACAACTTACCAACAAAGAGTAGCTCGGTACTATAATGCCAGGTCAGAAAACGATACTTCCGCATCGGCAACCTGCGTTTTCGGAAGGTTATGGTACCTGCGCCCAGCGTTGGTAAGCTCGGGCCGAATTGGGAAGGTCCATATCGAGTAAAATAGGTCATCGGGGAAGGCACATATGAGTTCGAGACTTTGGAAGGGAAACAGGTACCTTGAGCATGAAATATCAATAACCCAAGAAGGTACTACTTATGAACTTGTAACTCCATGGCAAAATTTTTTCAAGTCTATGTGACCATCGAACTAGTCGAAAAAGACAACTGGCTGGAGAGAGGACCGCGAGTCACTCCCATTAGCCTAAGGGCTATGGCGCCGAGCTGACAAAAGATCTCGACACTACAATAAGTCCTAGTCGCCTCATCAGCATAGGTAGACAACTCTAGTCGCCTCTTTGGCATAGATAGACAAGTCCCAGTCGCCTCTCCAGCATAGGCAGACAAGTCCTATTCGTCTTTTCGGCATAGGTAGACAAGTCTTAGACGCCTATGAGGCATAGACAACTTGGGTGCAAACCCTACGGTGTCTAATTCACCTCAGCGTACAACAACGTAAGGTTAATCCCACCTGGAGTCAAGCTCGTTTGCTCGGCACTTAGGGATAACCAACACTTAGGCAAATGAGTAACCCAGGCATAGACATATTGGGTATGTACCTTACAGTGTCTGTTCGCCCAGGCATATAATGGCAATTAGATCATTCTACTGGTGTCAAGCTCACCAGCTCGGGAGTAACCTATACTTAGAAAAAGTTCACTCCTATTTGGTTAAGTTTGCCAGCTCGGGAGTAATCTACACTTAGAAAAATTTGCACATAAATATTGCAAAACATGTGTATTTCATTGATATAGAACTTCAAGTACAAAGAAAAGAGAGATAAAGATTACAATTGACCGAGCTCGGAGGCTTGGAACATTGAGCATTACAAAAAGAGGGGGGGGGGGGGGTCGAAGAAAAGAGGCTTCAATCAATTCGGGGCTCTTCATCCTTATTGGAGACTTCGACAGGAGGATTTGTCTCCATACGGTCCTCACCAGCACCATTTTCCTCTTCCTCGTCAGGCAGGTCGTCATCACTCTCCGCTTCGGAATCCGAATCTTTGGCAACTCCGATGGCCATCTCCTTGGTGATCTTCAACGTGGTTATGGCACTGAGGTCGAGGTGGGGAAATTCACGCCGGGTCAACCACCTGCTGAGTTTGAACCCCTTGCGGTAACCCGCTGTCCCTGCCTCGACCAGCCTTTCCCGAAGCTCCACTGAGGACTTGTACCCCTCAACAACCTTAACCTTGGCCTCCTCCATCACATGAAGCAGTAGTTCGTTTTGTTCCTTCACGTGGGTTGATTTCGTTGCGAGCTAAATTTAGTTCGGCGTGGGCATTTTGGGAAGAATCCTCGGCTTCGAGAGCCCGCTTCAGGTTCACCTTAGACTGATAAGCCAAGGCGTGGATGGAGGAGTTCACCTGCCAAGAGAAGAAAACGAGTATCAGTAGACAAAAAAATCTAAGTACGTGACAATTTGAAAGACAAATTCAAGAACGTACCACCATACATTGTGTAGCCGCTCGGGCCCCGAGCTGAGCGATTGGAAAGTCGGCCCAACGAGCAACCTCCTCAGTGAACACCACATCCTTGCTCTTGAGAAGGCCGAACTTTGGAGTCAAAATGCTCTGAACTGGAGCATCATTGCCTGAAGAAGTGGCGGTCATTGGGACGGGCTCTAGAGACGTTGCTTCATTGGGCATGCGAGGTGGGGTGGGCTTGCCCGAGTCCTCCTCGACCAGATCGATTACGGGAGGTTGCTCGACAATTAGTGGGTGCTTTGGCTCAGGAACGCAACCTTAGTTGTGGCTGCTTCACTCTCGACGCGAGCCTTTGAAAAAGTATAGAAAATAGTGAACTACCAGGAGGACTTAGGCCGACCTACACGAGCTTCTCCTCGGTCACGAAGCTTTCGAACTTCAGGCCGAGCTCCGCCCAAGATCAGACCTCCTCCCTTGTCTTCAGGTCCAATCTAACACCGGGGTCTTGGATGGCTGCCCTCCAATGAGTCGGCAAGGGCCACCCCTCGGTGTTGCGGACCACGAAGTAACGCCTCTTGTAGGTTGGGACTTTATTAGGGAGCTCGTGCAACAATTTGTACCCAGGGCAAGGTGACAAGTAGTAAGTTTGCCTGTGCTCGGGCAGAACGCATGACAAATTTTTTTTGATGGAAAGGATCGAAGAAAAGACGTCGTGGTCAAGGGGACGGTTGTAATCATGGAAAAAATAAATGGTCCCTACGATATTACAGATAGAGTTCGGGTGTAGCTGGTCTGTGGTAATGATAAAGAACTTAACGGTCTCGATTATAAGAGGGTGAAGTGGAAGACGCAGACTGACTACGAGCTGCTCCCTAAAGATCACAATCTCATTGTGATCATGATCCCAAGGAAAGTTGCCTAAGGGGATGCTATATACAAGGTCGTTAGGGAGTCTATACCGGGCTATTAAGGCTAGAAGCCTGTCCGCCGTCATTATCGATGGGCCGAAGTTGTCTGGCAGCCGACCTCGGTGTGAGGTGGAACCCGAGTTACTAGAGGCCTCTCACTCTCACCGAGGTGAGTTTACCCCGTGCGGACTGAGGACCGCGTCCTGTCCCGAAGTGACCACGTTGGTAGGAAGAGGATCCACGGTTTGAGGTGAGGTACCCACATTGGCCCCAGCGGGCTGGCCGCTCCCGTCTAAAAGACTATCTAAGCTGAGGCTAGACATATTAAAGGAAAGGACAACGAAATCAAAAGGAAAAAGCAAAGGAAGGTGGACTCACCAAAAGGAAGACCGAAGAAAAGAAGACGACCTCAGACCTAGAAAAGGCTGCTATCGAATTGGAAGACTTGAGTGCAACCTCAAAAATTGCAGATTTGCGGATTTGTGGCGAGGAAAATGGGCCCTTTGGCCCCTATTTATAGCCAGTATATCTGAGAATCATCGGTCAAGATCAACATGATCCAACGACTCCTAAGGAAACCGGTTGCACACCCCCCGATGTTGAAATCGATTTAGCATGTGTTTTGATGTCCGTGGAGTTTATAAACAGTGTGACGTCCACGCGTGGCTGAGACACGATCAATGTCATTTCATGGTTGATCTAGGTGGTTGAACAGGCCAGATCAACGGTTCGCCCTTTAAGTCGTCCAGATTTCGTGCCAAATCCACCAAGACTCGCCATGAACTCCTCGCATCGGGTTGGGACCTCTGTCTGGAGGAGTGGGGTGCAATTGATGAAGGGTGATTTGGCACAATCTAGCAAGAAGGGGACACGTAGGCGCAATCTAATCGATGGGTGACAACTCAGCCAAGCGAACCTAGTTCGCAACATTCAGAGCTCGGCTATTCAGCCACCTCGGCCCAAAAGATGACCTCGATGTAGAGGCACCTCAACACCCAATCCAGTTTGGGACTAAAGAATCAAAGTGGCAGCTTGGGGCTAGAGAGCCGAAACGTCACATGATCAACTCCAAAGGCCTTCCCAACAGACCTCGAATTTCTCGGGATCACGATAAGACTCGTCCTAGCTCCACTTGAATCAGAGGTGAAACGATAAACCTTATCAACATATTGTTTTCCTTCAAAAACAGAACAAACCTTATCTGCACAGCCCGGAAATCTCGAAGATCTTTCGTAAGGCTCACGACTACTACAGTATATAAAGACATGAAGCCTCAAGACAAAGGTACGCGTGATTATTCTACTCACTAGCACTTAAGCTCTCAAGCATTCAACTCGTATTCATAGCATAAGTACTGACTTAAGCATCGGAGTGACCTTACTGAATTAGCTACCCCGAGTTAGCTCACATTCGCATACCATCACAAGTGTTTCAGACCCCCAATTTTTTTAATAATAAAAGCATGCTAAAAGCTTAAAAAAAACAAAATATAAAAAAAAAACTAAAAAAATAAAATTTCGACCATTTCTAAGTACCGAATTTCGATACTTTGAACTGTTTTGGTAGAGTCCGGATGTGCTCCTCTCCAATCTCCCAGTGCCTCCCAGTGGTACATTTGAAACATTTTATGTAATTAATAAATTTGTTATACATAGGAATAGAGCTGTGTGGTCGGTGGAAGGTACGCTCAGTGAGGAGAAAATCCAGATTTGTTTTGATACTGCATGTTTCATACTTTAACTTTTATGATAGGTCCTAATCTCACGGAGAGATGTTGGAACTTGGAAGGGTGTCGAAACATATTTTATTGGCATTTGGCAGGAGATCCCGACTCGAGGGAGGGACATCAAGTAAGGGTTCGGCTATTAGGTCATAGGCACATGAGAGTGGAAGAGAATTCATCAAATTTCACCAGCTGGTTTTGATGAATTCTCATCTGCAAACTGTAATTAAGAAATAGCAGATAGTGTTTATTGACCCTGAATGGTATTTATTAGATAAAAATGACTTGAAGGCAACCCTATGATATTCCACAATGGATCTCATATACATGGGCTTTTATGCTAAGTCGTACACTAACCAATAGAAAATTCAAAAATTTCATGGGGTGGTTCTGATCGTTCAAACTTTGGAATTTGAGTGTGTCCTTCCTTTTAGTTTAACCAATCAAAACTACCCGGTGAATTTTGATGAATTCTCATTCCGTAGGGCTCATTTGGGAGGGCTGAATTAAATATTTAGTTAAGTTGGTTTAGCACTTAGCGGTTCTGGGATGCTTTAAACAAGGCTCTGTTTGGTGCATTTTTTTCGTGTGGGTTGTCAGTTTTTTATAATGTTGACATTTTGTGTTTTTGTCTTTTTCTATTTAATTGGGAAAAGATGGACCCGCTGAAAGACAGTCCTGAAAAACGTGAAAATCCCATTTTGAGAAACTCTAAATAGAGTTTTTTGACTTATTTTGTAGGGGTGATCATTTTAGCCCGGCTTGGAAAATATGGGCCTGGGCCTAAGTTTTTTGTTAAGGCGTGGCCTAGGCCCAGGTCCATAAAATTTAGGGCTGGGCTTGAGCCTAGGCTTTTATGCCCGGCCTTGATATTTATAAATAATATATATCTTTATGTATATATGTTATTTAAAAATATTTGATAATTGATGTTTTATATATTAAACGGAGATTAATAGAGATTTGTAGGAGATTAAAGATTTTAATCCTATAGTGTTAAATCTTACCAAATTCTAATCTAGTATTTAATGAAATATAAAAATTACTAAAAAGAAAGTACCAAACCCTAATATTCTCGTCTCTCTCTCTCTCTCACTCACACACACACACGCACACACTGAAAGACGAATCTTCTACTGACGAAGACTCTATTGATGAAGATAAATCTGAAGTTTAGAGTGGTTGCAAGTTTGGGATAAAATTGAAATCATTTTCAATATTTCATTACTTATTAATTTATATTAATTTGAACTATTTTTTCTTAGTTTGACAATATCTTTTTTATTTCACCTTTTATCTGTAAGAATTGAATGGAAGATGGAGCCCCTTATAGAGATGTCTAAAGTTGTTTTGTGGATGTTTATATGACAATGAATGGTTATTTTTTGATAGATATTATAGGTTCTAAGTTGATTTTTTGTTGATAGAAGAATTGATTTGTTAAAATTATCATTTTAGCATACTGATGATCAAATGAAACTTATAAATGATAAGGTATAATTATTTAATTTCTTTTAAGTTAGAAGTTTTTATCTTGATATCAAGTTTAAAGTTTCTTACAGGTTATTTAATTTTGGAACTGAAATACAATAATTAGGCCCGAAATCTTGTCCTGACCCGGCCTAGGCTTATATTTTTAGGCCCATAATGCAAGTCGGGCCAGGCCCGAGCCTAGCTAAATCTGTTGTTATGAAGGCAAAGCCCGCCCGACCCATGATCACCCCTATTATTTCGTGCGTTTTCATGTAGAAAGATGCACCTCCAAGCAAACAGATAATGGGCTACCAAAATTTTTATGCAAAAACCCACTATGTTTTTTGAAAGATATTTAAAAAAAGACTTGCCAAATGGGATCTAAATTATTTGAAAAAGCTGAAACGGACAGCCTAAACTGACTGACAGACAGCTGATATGGGCTTTTCAGGTTTTTCACCAAAAATAATTTAAAGGCTGTATGTATAGGGCCACCTTGGATGCCCAGAAGCCACTTCACTTTAGCCTTCTTAAACAGACATTTGGAGCCCATTTGGGAGGGCTTCAGTTTTGGTGAAACTGTGTTGACTGAAGTGATTTGAAGAAGCAACTGACACTAGTTCCACCAGAAAGTTGATTTGTTGCTTTGCTCGGGCTTTCCTGGGTTTTCACCAAATTCCCATTAGGAGGCCTTTCACACTGTAGCTTCTCGCATTGAATTTAAGAGAAGAAATCTGAAAAGACTAAAGCCCTATTTGATAAGAGTTCAGAAGGCAAAAAATAGTCTTACATGAGCCAAAAAAGTCGACTTTCCGGTGGCAGTTCTATCGACGCAGTTCAATCACCATAAAAGCTCTCCCAGACAGGCTTATGGTTTGCCCACCTTGCAAAGCCAGAAGCCACTGTGTGAAATCTCTCTGAAGCGAGCGTATGAGTAAACATAAAAGCCTAGTGCAGGAGATGCAGACTGAACATTTTGGGCTGTTAAAAAGTGTGACAAACAGACAACGCAGTTGGAAAATGAGAGATGCCAAAGATTAACTACTTAACTTCATGTCCAGCCCACCTCCTCCTCACACAAGACAGTAGGCTGCTGGGACCATACCAGGCCAACATTGAGTAATGACTCTTACTTCAACCCGACAGTAACACAACAATAGATATCAGACTGTGTTCACATGGAGAATTCTGACCACGTTCGGTTCATCTGAGTTGGGTACATTCATAGCTTTGCTTCTCCATCAGCATATTGTTTTTTTTTTTTTTTTTTCTTTTACATGGTCGAGTCAAATATAAAAGAAGGATTAAATTAAAGATGCATACTTAAATTACCATCTTAGAAAAATTGTGAGAAAACACAGCTTTTATTTTAGCCTTGTGCTCCGTAACATTATTTTATTTTAAATCTATATTCATTTAAATGGCTTAGAAGAGGCTTAATAAAAATCTATATCTATACTTATATTATATAGCGACTCAGTCCACGTGCCATCTTCCTCCTCTTCAAAATTTGCTCTAAAATTTCCATTCCCGTTTTTACAATTTTCTAAATTTTATTATTTTAAAGCCACATAATTGAGCTCTTGGACCAATCAAATCTCAACACTTAACCTTGAAAAAGATTGTTGTTCTCACGCCAGCTAACCCATTATCCCTCTCAAAATAGGAGAGTGCTGACCCACGATTTTACATAGCATTGGGCTGGGGCAGTCGGGCCGGGCCCATTGAAATTATAACAAATGCTCAATAAGAGTGACTGAGTAAGGACCCAGTGGATGGGGGACGCTTTCAAGTTTCAAGTTTCATCTTCCATCAGAATTACACTTTTGACCCATATTTTTAAGGACATTTCCATCTTTTTCTTTTCCACTTGAGGCTATTGATGGGACGCAAAATTGAAATTAGTTAGATTGAGTAGTATCTCTACTACTGCTCATTTTGCCCCGGTTTTGATCCATCCAGCCTTTCTGAAACAAGTCACATGAGCAAGTCAAATCCCTTCTTGAGCCAGTGCACTTGCTCAAGTGGGCATTTACAATTTAGAACTGTGGTTATTAAGAAACCGGCCTTAAATCATTTCTGTGGGCCGTATCTGTGCAGCCTGGAATCATTTTTGGCATTCTTTTCTCTAGGAATTCATTTAATTCCAATCTAATTGACTGAAACTGACACTACCCCAGGCCCTCTTATTATATATATAATTTTCCTAGCTGGGGCTGGCCCGGTGAACATGTGGGGAACCGGGTAATTAAAATCATGGAACAATGGTTATGTGGGCCCCCCCCACATCTTACTACAAGCCATATCATATGCCCAGCAGACAAAGTTAGCTGGGTATGTCGTTAAGGATATCGTCCATCATACCTTTTGAGTTGACACCTCTCGTTTCAATTTCCTCATTTTGCCTTATATGTATAATATTCACTACAAAATGAGTCTTTGTGTTGTTGTTAGTAGGGTGATGTACGTGATTTTCAGATTTGGGCACCTCCATACCGATGATCGACCAATTAGTCCAGGCCCAGCCCATTCTAACGAACAAATTAATTTGTGCACGAATATAGCTTGCGGCTGCTAAGGTGGATACGTGTTTCTCTATGCAACTTATTTTCAAGTCCTAATAAAAAATGATTTTTTTTATTTGACAAAAAGAGCTCCATTCCATTTTTATTTATTTATTTATTTTTTGTACGACTTCAAAATTCAAAGACAAGAACACGTGAAAAGAAGAAAGCCCATACACAGAACATTAGGATGGTCTGGGGTCCATGTATTGTACATCACGACAAATTATGGGCTCCAGACGCATATAATTAGAATCCAGTATCACCAGTTACCTGATCCAAAGTAAGCATTCCAGAATCCAGACCAGTCATCGGTGTAATACTTTTCTACTGTCTAGTGTTTACACTCTTCAAAGATGAAGTTGGTACGTCTCAAGTCTGATATTATTTCGATGGCCACCTTTACTTGACGCATGGTGCCAATCGGAGATTGACACAACTGACCACAATGGTTCGTTATACCAGCCACGGACCATGGTCCGTGGTTAAGTCATCTATAGGCTGAGCTTATGAAGCTATGTTTGGGGTTTATGAGGTAATTCTAGACTATAGGTGAGTTTGATATATGGTAACAGAACGACAGTTCGAAGTACATGATTAACGGTTCGGTGCAATCTGAATCAGCCAAGTAGGCGATCGGATCAATCTCGAGATTCATCCAAACACGGTTCAATCTGCAATGCAATACAATCTTTTAACCTTTTAGTGCATAATGCATTAATGCCAAAACTTGACTTTCAGAAAAGAAACAGCCTAACTGCCTCTACGTCAAGGCAACCACCAATATAATTAAGCTAAGATCCATCCATATGTAAATGTAAATAATACGTTTCTTTTAATCTTTTATTAACAGATGTGCAGTTATCTACTACTTTTGATGGTTTAATTATCTCCCTTCCAGTTGATAGAAAAGCTTCCCTTGGTTGTAACGAGGGAATCAACTCCAAAAATGGCTTCGTACCACTTTGTAGAATATCATTATCTTGAGGCTTGCTACAAAAGCACCCCTAATCACTAATCAGTGTTTTAAAACGCCGGTCCAGAATTCGAACCATTCTCCTCTCTGGTTCGACAATGGGTCAGCGGCTCAACCATCAGTCAGTTTGCATGATGCTATCAACATAAAAATTGGTGATCCAGCAGTAGTTGAAGAAAGGGCAACACGTAGACACTCCAGTCCAGATGTAGCCAGTGGGCAGTAGCAATTTTATTCTAGTCTATTTCTTGTACTATTCATAGAATCATAGTAGTGGATGATGTGACTGCATGCTTCTTCTTCAAGATTTTACATCGGGGATATGCTGTGGGACTTCTTTAAGAGTTTACATCTCCGCCCCACGGTACATCTACGCCGTATATTGGAAACATCTTCCGATGATAGATCGAAACTGATAATGTTATCTCGGTAGATGTTCTCGTTGTATACACAACGGGGATACGCTATGGGATGTTGTGGGGCGGAGATGTGAATCCCCTCTTCAAATGCCAGCTTCTGTCAAGCACCCATTTCAGAACTATCCTTGTCCATTTTGTTGTTACATAATAGCTATCTTCTGCACCATTGCCGTGTATTGGAAATATCTTTTTATTAATTAAAAAAAAAAAAAAGGAAAACACGGCTGTTATGTATAGATAGAAATGTGAGAACAACTTGTGAGTAACAGATGGAAGCCCACATAATAGACATTAAGGGGGACAGAGAAAGATACACTCGAGGTTCATTGAATTTACCACGGAAAGCCTGTAATTAGCTAGGTAGGTGTGTTTGATTCCATGATGCCGAGTGACAATTTTAGCTCTACCGGGTTATTGGAAAATCCTCTCTATTTCAATCAAGGAAAATTCAATTGTTTTACGATTTCAATGCATTTGCTGAAATGCTCCTGAAGTTACCAAAAATGATTTTGGTGGTGTTTGATATGTATGGGTTGCTGTTTTTATCTAAAATGTTTTGGATATATAGATGAATACAAACCCATATATCATCATTATTATTTAAGGCTATTTATTGTTGAAACAGCAGGTTACAGGTATACCTTAAAAATACATATTTCTCTGGGAATTTCTTACTCAAGGGGTTGAACTCTAGTTAGTCTTACTGAAGTGACTCTCATATAGCATTTAACTCTCACCAATTTGTATGAATAATCCTAAAACAATTTAGGTTGAAACATCAATGGTAACAAGCAAAACCTTCCTATTGCTGCCTGCCCACCTGGATTTTATTTCTCCTCCTGAGCAAACCTGCCGACTTCCCTTGCATCTTGCTGACTCTGTATCCCAGCTGAAAATTGGCTTCTCTTATCTTTATCTACAAGAGGTTGGTATTATTAATAATTCCGTGTCGCTTTGAAGATCCCCAGCACTGGCCAAACGCTATATATGAACACAAATTAGAAATTAGGTTTGTACCTGATGATGAGCAGAGCCGACTCCACCATGCATACTAGCTTTTCATGGAGATCGTCCAGCCGGTAGCAGAGCAGTCCCTTTCACTATTTGGTGGTAGGTGACTAGGAAGCTCCAGAGCTCAAACTTGTTATATAATGAAGATATGAGAGCAGCACTGCAGAGAAGACACCAATCGTTACAGATGGGAATTCGTACGAGCCAACAACAAATTAATTAAAGAGTGCACTAAATAATTTTGGATGGTAGTAGAGATTGTGTTGCTTAAGTTGTTGAAAACAGGAGCAATCCTCCTCCTTGGAACGTGCTATGGGTACTGGATCTGGCCTAGTACGTCTTCAGTCTTCTGCCTTGCTTTCTAATTAAGTTCAAAATCACACCGACATTCATGGCCTAGTTCAGCCCTTTAATTTGTTGAATTCAATACGATCGACTCAATTCAATTCACCAAAGTATTTTTCCAGCTACTACTGTAAAATGTGTTTATTCTACAATAACACCCATTTTTGTTTGCATGGAGAAGAGAGTGAGAGCCGAAATTACTCAAAAAATTATTATTTTTTTCATTAAAAGGATTACCTTAATTTTTAGTTTTTCATTTTGAATACTTGGAAAACAAATAAAATTATTTCAACTGAACCTTGCATTTGCTATATATGTGGGTGAAATAGCCCACTCAGCTCCTAAATTTTAATGGTAGTCATGCAGATGGAGTAGTTGCTCTTGTGGTTGATGCCTTGCCACAAGACCCATAGGCCACAACCAAACCAATAGCCGATTCCTTGTTGCAACTCTCTCATCCTAAAACTATTGAATGGGTTCTGTTGGGCGGCCTCAGCCCTCGAATACCTACCTACTTAGCTAAGCTAACTAGGATATCAAAATCTATCTTGGGAATGGAGTCAAGGAGAATGGAGCCTGCCTTTGTGTTATGGGGGTAGTTCTACAGCAGAAGAAACCCGTGCGGCGTCCTGGCCAAGGTAGGCCAGGACAAGCCTTTATGCGCTTAGAGGTTAGGAGTTGCCTGATGGGATGGCTCCACCAAAGTCAGTAGCACTGGATCATGACCTCAAGTCCAATGGCCGGGGCATTCTCCTGACTCAGACCGGTCCATGGGAGGTGCCGCTTACGTGCTAAAGGGGGACAACCATAATGGAAGGCGACCATGCGCCAATGAGGTGACTTGGCACCGATGTGAAAGGTCTCCTGTATGCCGATGATGACAGACACCTGTGTGCCATGATGATAGGCAACCGCTTGGGCCGGAACACACCCGTGCACTAGGGGCAACGGGATAGCTCAATCAGCTTGGGCAAGGGGCTGGCGAGGTGAAGGGACATGCTTGAGCCAGGCCCGCATGCCAAGCCTCCCTTGAGTATCGGTAGCGCAGTGCCGGTCCAACACTGTCCCCATGAGCAAGTGTGCGTCCATGAGGAACCGTGGTAGCCATGCTGGCTGTTAACCAGGGCCGCCCCGCAAGGGGATGAAGGTCTAGGAGTGCCAAGATTAGGCACCCAAGGAGGTCGACCACCCCTCCTCAAAGAGTACATTAAGCTTTTGGTGGTCTACCTGAAGATGACATCAGTTCTCCCAAAAATCTTATAGGCGAAAATGACGGGCATGTCCCTAACGTAAGCCTGCCAAGCGTAGGCAAGGCTAAGCCTGCTTTGAACCGTAACAGGCTCCCCCACTCAATCCATTGTCGTCCTCGACAATGGGTCTTCCTCGTGAATGGGCATCTGTGTCCCGCGCCATTCACTTCCTTGCCAGTTCCAGGGCTCGTCTGGCTAGCCCGGGTCTTGCCTATATTGGTGTCCATTTATGGGGATGGAACCATTTCACCATGCCGGCCTGCCTAAACTTCACCCCCAGTGTCGAGGTTACTCAAACCGCGCAATGGCTATGCCGTTGAATTGTGAAAGAAGGGCCCTCGAAGAAATGTGTGTGGTGCTTCGCGGAGGTCCGCCCCATGTATCATCTTACCTCAAGGCTCAACCGTCTTCTTGGTAGCTTTTCAGTGATGCTACCGAACACGTTGATAGGTCTACTCCTCATGTTGGCGATGACCTGGGTACCCTTTCACCATGCTGGCCTGCAGACTTCACCTCGCCGATTCGGGTTACTCAAACCTAGCCATGGCTTATGCTCTCTGGTCCCTCGAAACTACGCTTCGCCTCGCCGATTCGGGCTGCATCTTCACTTCGAGGGGTCCCCACTGCTGCTGCCTCAAGGAGACCTGACCGCTTCAAACGCGAGTGTGGCAACTTTTACCCATGAGTTGCCGAACATGCACTCGCCTTGTGATAAGCTTCTGCTGCTGCAAGTGTTCAACCTGAAAACTGAGCATGTCCACCTGATACTTTGCCGGTGTAGGGCTGCCATGCTCTAACGGCTAGCGTAACCACATTCCTAACAAGGCCCATGCGTCTGCCCTCGCATGAGGACAACGACCATCGCGTCTGCAACCGCAAGGGAAGCTGTTTTAATGTCATTGGAATGGGGACACGAACTATGAAATGGCCTCTTGCCAGGCCTGATCTGAATTATACTCGATCCTGGGTGGAAGTGCCTAGGGACCGCACCCCACAAAATGCTGATTGTTGAAATGACCGCTTCAACTGGCTCTAGGCTAATCTGTTGAAAACCAACTGCTGTTGCAATTAGCCAACTCGCTCTGATACCAACTGTCACGGGGGTAGTTCTACAGCAGAAGAAACCCGTGCGGCATCCTGGCCAAGGCAGGCCAGGACAAGCCTTTATGCGCTTAGAGGATAGGAGTTGCCCGATGGGATGGCTCCACCAAAGTCAGTAGCACAGGATCATGACCTCAAGTCCAATGGCCAGGGCACTCTCCTGGCTCAGACCGGTCCATGAGAGGACCCGCTTACGTGCTAAAGGGGGACAACCATAATGGAAGGCGACCATGCGCCAATGAGGTGACTTGGCACCGATGTGAAGGGTCTCCTGTATGCCGATGATGACAGGCACCTATGTGCCATGATGATAGGCAACCGCTTGGGCCGGAACACACCCGTGCACTAGGGGCAACGGGATAGCTCAATCAGCTTGGGCAAGGGGCTGGCGAGGTGAAGGGACATGCTTGAGCCAGGCCCGCATGCCAAGCCTCCCTTGAGTATCGGTAGCGCAGTGCCGGTCCAACACTGTCCCCATGAGCAAGTGTGCGCCCATGAGGAACCGTGGTAGCCATGCTGGCCGTTAACCAGGGCCGCCCCGCAAGGGGATGAAGGTCTAGGAGTGCCAAGGTTAAGCACCTAAGGAGGTCGACCACCCCTCCTCAAAGAGTACGTTAAGCTTTTGGTGGTCTGCCTGAAGATGACATCAGTTCTCTCAAAAATCTTATAGGCGAAAATGACGGGCATATCCCTAACGTAAGCCTGCCAAGCATAGGCAAGGCTAAGCCTGCTTTAAACCGTAACATTTGGACATAGAACCTGGAAATTGGAATGGAGTCATGGAGAATGGAGCCTCTCTCTCTCTGAAATACCAGATGTCCAGCCAGCCATATAGACAAGGACTATTTACAAACAGAACAGGAGCCCACGGGTTGTATGCATGGTTGGGAGTGTGCATGAGCTTGGCTGCCTGGTCCAGTTGATTATCTTGGACCGAGCTTGGTTCTTTTTCTCTTACAACCGACAAGGCCCAAAGTTTGAGGACCCACGTCAACTCTGATGCATGGGACCCATGTATAAAAGAGCTGACGCAGAGTGTTTTGTTTTGTATGCTTCCTGCTTACCGTTTTGGATTGGAATGGTGATACGTCAGTGCCACGTGGGCATTCTGATTTCAACAGCCAAAAAAAAAACAAAAAAAAAAAGCGCTTGGTTAAAACCGTGAGAAAGAGGGCATGCCAACTATTTGAAGAAATGCCAAATTGACGTTTTCAGTTGGTAAAGTCTCAATGTTTGGACTAAATTGATAATAATGTGGTGTTGATGATTAGAACCCAACCCCTGACTTTTGTGGATTGGGGCTTTAGACCAAAGATTATAGCTTGTAAGGGCGGCAAAATACTGTTCATCTTCTTTCTCTTCTCCTAGTCGTACAAACTTCAATGACTACCATCCACCAGCGTTGTCGCCGTTGTCTTCGTCAATCTGATGATATGCCTCTACTACACCAACCTTGGAGTCTTCTCCCTCACATGGTGTCATAATGTCATCGGTCGAGATCTCCAGATCAACCTCTGCTCAAGGTTCAAAGTATCGACATGTATCGTTTCGGGATCTCCCCAATATGCCCCTACAGAGGGTGTATCGGAGTTCTAACTGGTTCAAGGGGTAGAGGAGCCTTAAACTGCCCCTTGAACCGATTTTGAAAAAAATAAGTATTTATATAGCTCGATATGCCCCTACCAGTGTATCAGGCATATCAATATTTTGAACATTGCCTCTGTTTCGATGACTAAGAAGATGAAAATTTCCAAATCGACCTCCACCCCAGCCCTGCGACCTTCTTCTTTGTCGGACTGTTGACATAGAGTCACTTTAAACCATATTTCCATTAGAACCGACTCCTGACTCCCGAGTCCCGACTCCCCAACTCCAGCCCTAGCCCCAAGGTTGGTGTGGTAGAGGCATGCCGCCAAATTGGCACTGATGGATGTAGGCGAAGACCGCAGCGATAGCACTGGTGTATGATGGTGAATTTGGCATCCTACCTGTGAATTTGGCATCAATCTACGGACAGAATTCAGTCCACCCCTAAAAATCCTAGCTCCACTCTAGGGGTAGAATGAACTCTAAAAACCCCTATTAAGGCCCAAAAGTTGCCCTTATCATATATGTAGGAGACCAAACCATGGATATGGGTTTCTTTTATCCCAGACCGGAAGAGTGCAAAATAAATCAACCAATTGCAGTACTAGATTCAAAGAGGTCATGGATATGGACATCGTTTAGCTGTTTCCCACACTGAGCCCATCCCTTCGTCAGTCCATGAGGAACAAAGATGGCGGACGATTCCGTCAGTGATTATGATAAAGTTGAGTCGATATTTTCTTGGTAGGGCCCATACTCAAAGCACGGAGCTGTTAGTTCCAACTTCTAAAATGATAAAGTTGAGTCGATATTTTCATGGTCGTCGCCGTCGTCGTATCGTCGGAGCTTTCCTTCCGCTCACGACGTGGAGCTTACCGCCAATCCAGAATGATCGTTGATAGGCCTTATCACGTGTTGGTCGATCGGCCTTCCTTATCAGATGTAAGGTCTGTGAAGTCTGATAGAGTCCAGTCACCTAATAGCCATTATACTCAGAGTTGGGGAGTGCTGGTTTTTTTGTTAGTTGTTAGCAGTTAAGCAAACAGTAGAGTGAATACAAAATCCATGGGGCCCCGCTGTTTTTTGCTCCACGGCAATTACCGAAAACTACCCTACCTAAAATCGATGTGTGTGCATGCATTGCGTGGTATCGAATTCCTATATTTTCCTCTACTAATTCAAAGCTTTTGTTGAAATAATGAAAATAAAACTTATAATTTTTCAATATAGGACAAATTCAAAATTAGATTTTTGTAAGAGAAAAACTGATTTTTTAACCAAGTGTACAGGTGCAATTTCTCATATAATTGACCAATCAAATCTATTGGATTTAATCTCATAAGAGATTAAAATCCAACAAATACAGGTGTCGTTGGATGACGAGAGTAGCCTCGCCATAATTCATAAGAGCAGGGATGAAGGTGAGACCTGAGACTTGAGATAGACCCAAGTGGGTTCCAAAGCTGTTCATCGTCTGGCGACGTCACCGGTGTTCAATCCAAGGCTCCAATGCCTTAGAAATGGAGGATAAACCTCTGTTATCTATTTATCTTGCTTGTGCGTGCTGCTCCCATTGGTTTGAGGGTTCGGAGTCTTTGGACTCGTGAGCCCATCAAGTAAGAGTTGGATGGAATGATTGATTCTTCGGTGGCTCAGAAAGAGTCGAGTTCAATGAATTAACTTTGATGGTCCATTCCTGTACTGTAGTGGAGAGTCTGGAGACCATTTACTGATATGCAGTCGTTCTATTACAGATTACAGTCTACAGTATTACCTTCTCATCATTGCCCTGCTTTCGGCTCTGCAAGTGACAGAAATTCAGAAATGGGTTTGATCCTACATGTTCATCTCCCCCAAAGAAAAGACAAATACAGGTTGAGTGACTCTAAACGGGTAGATACTCTCGACGCGCGTTAAGAAATTGTCGATTTGCAGCAGTCTGATTATAAAACTACACGAATTCATGGAAGAGGCTTTAAAAGAAGATGTCATTATGAGAGTATTCCAACGCTGTTACAATAAATTAAAAAAAAAAAGAAAAAAAAAAAGGAAAACACAAGCTTCTCTGGATTTCATCTTCCTTTCTGGTCCTTTGATGGGTTTGGGATTTCTTTGATATCTTTCAGCTGCCATATATCATCGTCCCAAACAAGCTCGTTCTGTACAGCATAGAACTCCGTCTCCCACTCCGGAAACCATAACCAGCCCCACAGTGCTTGTTCCTCCACCAAACTGGAGAACCACGGCAAATCCTCATCCCAACCCATCGCCCCCTCCAGCGTCGAGTTTCCCGGAACAGAACTATACGAAGAATCTCCAGTGAACCTCTTCACCTCCTCCCCCACTTTACCCACTACACCTTCCGTTCCCTTCTGAACCGAATTCCTGGCCGTGGTTGTAATGATTTTCTTTCCGGCAACACCAAGAAGAGCCTTTACATCCCATTCGCTGTTGAACTTGTGTGATTTTGTGGCTTTTCTGTAGCCCTCTTCGTCTCTGTTTCTCTTTCTCACCATCCTTTCCACTACAGAGCTCATCCCTTGTTCCTTTTCTCTTTGGATTTGGGTTTTCCTTGGATTGCCTTTTTAATTTGTATTTATATTCTATGGAGAATAAGATATCGACGTTTGGGAGTAGTGTTATATGACGATTGACGAGGACGGGAGAGAACAAAGCCAAGAGGATATTTATAGGGGAGACCAAAGGTTAAGTTTTTATTTGGGTAAAATGAAGCACAATGATAAATTAGAGAGAAGACTTGGAATTGGACGTCGGCGCGAGTGGCGACCAAACCACAAAAGCTTACGTCGCACCACAAATGGGCGGGCGGCACTTGGCAGATTATGTGGTGCCGACGAAATGGGTGAGTCTCAGGGGTCTACTTGCATGGGTGCTGGTAGACCACATGCAGGACCGGGGTGGGACCAATCCTGTTCTGTTACTGTTTGTCGTGTTCTAAATTCTAATGAACTGGTTCGTTTTCGGGCCGAGTAGTTGGTAATTGCCGAGTCAATCGGTCCGTTGACTCCACCCTCTACAATCCGAAATCCTCCTAATTAAAGTTTGGATGACTTGACTTGCCAGTTCAACTCAAGATATGTTGAGCAAGTCGGACCAGCTAAGGAGCGAGGCATTTCCGACTTGAGACTTGAGAGTGGGAGTCCACTTTGGAACGGTTCTCTTTTGTAGGCTTAGACTGTAATTAACGTACTCGGTGCTGAATCTGCTGATCATTTATTAAAAAAGTAGTCAAAATTAACCAGGCGCCAGTGGCCCAGTCTCTCTCTAATCATCAGCTTCCCCAGGTCAAAGATTGCTTGGTTCTGTGCAGGCTATTGTCAATTGAAGTCTTCCAATTATAATGTGTCAAACCTTGTGTGCTTACCGTTACGGGTGCCATGCTTTTTGAGGGCTAGCTAAACTTAATACTTTGTTCCAAGGCTGGAATTCAATATGAAGACAGTTATCCTGATCATTCATCTTTTTGAAGTCTTGGTTGCCTTTGTGGCACCTTTTTATTTATTTATTTTATTTTTGAGCTAACACTCAGTCTTGAACTAGAATCGGCCGGGACTCAGGAGTTGAGTTCAACTCAAGCTTGTTTTATAGCCAGCTGGGGCATGTATCAATACTTTAAATTCATTTTTTTTTAAGAGAAAAACTTAAATTATAGATTTGAAAATATGTACATCATCAAGCCCTTGGGAGGGTAATTGAAAGACCAATTCCGAACCCCTCTTACATGCCCTAGTAGCTACTTCATGAGCTAGCATATCATGTTGTCTATTTACATGCTTAACTGTGCATACATCAAAAGACCTTGCAAGAGGGTAAAACTCATCTGAATACAACTTATTGGCCCAGTTACAATCTACAGTATTGCTATGCAAGGTGTTGACTACTCCCATGGCATCACAAAAAATAGTGAGGATATTGATATTTCTTCTTCTTGCTTCTTGAAGCCCTATACTACCTACAGCTTCAGCTGGATCTTGTGCTTGCACTATACTACCTACAGCGGCCATCACCCTCTTATCATTGTAGAGAAGAACATAAGCGCTCGCTGCACGATGAGAATAATAAGAGAAAGCATCATCTGTATACAATGTATTAGGGGATGCAGGTTGTCCTTCCTCCTGGATTTGTGAAGGTGGGGGGATTCTCTAGTGAAACAAAGTAGTTGTGGGTAGTTTTAACTACCCAGATTGGATCGGGACAAAGACTTTCATGTATTTTCTTGTTTCTGATATCCCATATACATTTCAGCGCAATGGCCACTTTACCCAAATGAAAGCTTTTTTCACTCTTAGTAATTTGGGTAGGGAGTCCGTTTAACCACTTTATGATGTGGTCATGAATGGAGGTGCTTTCATAAGTAGGGAGACAAAGATTCAACTGTAAACCACACCAAACTTCCCTTGCAAAAGAGCATTTTAAAAAGAGATGCAGTTCTGATTCCAGCTCCTTTTGACATAACACACAAAGCCTATCTTCATCATTGAGGAAAAAACAGCTCTTTTAGCATAACACACAAAGTCATTTTTATGTTTCTTTTATTTTCATTGAAACCTTTCCGGGGTCTAATAGGTTAGAGGAAACGGTCCTGATGGGTAAAACCGACCTTCGCTCTACTTACATGTGGCGTGCATATAGAACTACCAATCGATTTGCAAGCTGAGTGACGAAGACCTAGCTAAACCTCGAACCGTGGAGAACCACCTCGAGGTTGTGAGCCACCCTGAGAAATGAGCAACCTAAGAAATGAGCCACCCTGAGCTCCTGTGAAGTTTTGACAAATGAACCACCTCAACGACTGTCGAGTCGAGGTCCGAGGAAGCAACACCTACCGAGACGACATGCTGTCCGAGGCAACCACAAACCTTACAACATGTCTTAAAAAATGACCATTTGGCAATCCATGCAACAGATTAGACGACATATAAAATTGCCCATCAATCAGCGGGTCCCAGCCAAGCATACTACACCAAACACTACAAGGCCAAATCACCCAACAAGTGGCCCCAAATAAGCCCTAGGTGGTTCAGTTGATTTCTAGATGCTCCAAAATGAATCCTGATTGGCCAGGCTGGTCTGCAAATGGCTTGACTAGACCACAGATGTTTCAGAACCAAGCTCCAGGCATACTAACTGGGTCCCATATGCTCAAAACTAGATATTGGGTTTCTTGAAGCATAACAGATGTCCCACGCTTGTTCGATACGTACAATCTCAATGTGCAATAGAAACCTATATAAAGGTCAGAATAACATTCAATTGGGGGGAGTTTTTTTTTTTTTGTTCAATTCCCACCTACCCCTCAGACAACTTGGTGCACTAACTTGATCGTCTGAGTTACAAGCCTGGGATATCACCCCAGGCTCTCTGACTTTCTTTCCCTCCTTGCAAGTAACTCCGAGTTGTTTCTTAGGCTTGGTACAATTTTTTATGGCATCAATTGGCATCGTTTATGGGAATCTTGAACAAAAGGACATCCCCATTACTCTTATCCACTCTATCGGCATGTCACAAACCTCCAGGCACATCCACTAGACTTCTCACCATTCTCCTAGTGAGACCTCTCGGGAACAACTCCGACGCTCTCCGTCCCTGGATAAGCTCAATGGAGTTACCTACAAGGATTTCGATGATTTAGTTCATATCCAAATAGTCAGATAAGCAACATGGGATGTGGCAATGGAAGCACACAAAAACTGGGAGCCGCAACCACCTCTAGAAAATCACCTTGTGTAGTCGATTCAGCAAAACCAAATGGTACATCAAGTGTAGCAACACCATCTAGCTCCACCACCACCTGAACCGGTTGACCCTCCAACTCGGCACAACAAAAGGCCCTTTGAATGAAGGGATAGATTGTTGTCTCGCCATGATCAACACTAGGGAGATCAGACAGAGAAACAAAGAGATGACAAACGAGACCAACATGACAAGCATAGCCAATGACCAGATCCGTCGACTCGAAGCTTGAATGTTTCTAGAAAGGCAAGCAGATCCAATTCCTCCACCAAGACAAACCACTCACGAGCTTTTGAGTAGCTCCGAAAACACCGGCACCAGTCACCATCAGGTAATCGAGGTGAGTGAAGCGAGCATCTTGATAAGCATGACCTATCTCCTAGCTCACTAGGAAGTAATAAGTAAAGTAGTCGTTCTTGTTCCTAATTTGGTTAAATCGTCACCCCTTGTCCCAGAGATTTTGTTGGAACCACGGTTGAAGGGGTTTAAGGCCCCGACCTTTGAGACCTACGATGGAGTAACTAGCCTAGTGGACCATATAGAGAGCTTTCAGCCTCTGATGTTATTTCATGGCACCTCGGAAGCCAGTATGTTCATGGCCTTTCCTACTACCTTTAGGAAGGCAGCCAGACTGTGGTATTTCGGGCTGCCATCGTGATCTATAGAGAGTTGGGCTTAGTTCTTAGAATTGTTTATTACTCACTTTGCTACCAATCGCAGATGCCAGAAGACAAAGATGATGTTAATGCATGTTAAACAAAAGCCTAAAGAGAGCCTAAGAGAATATGTATAGAGATTCAAGAGCGAGGCACTAGAAGTGAACGACCTGGATCATGCTGTCGAGATGGCAGCAATAGTTCGCGGCATGAGAGACAAATACTTCGGCTTTTCTTTGACCAAGACACCTCCTCGTAACATGAAGGAGTTCTTGATATGGGCTACGAAGTACATGAATTCCAAGGAGGTGTACCAGATGAAGAATCACCACCGAGATAAGAAGATGAAGAGAGAGAGATGATCAGAAGAAGACTAGGTGTCCCGGGGGTGAGAGGGTATTGACACATTCCTGAACTCCACCTCAGATGTTCAAGATGTATATGCCCCTAAATGCCCTCTGAGGTCAAATACTGATGCAGATACAAAACGGGGAATATCTGAAATGGCCAAAGCGACTAAAGGGAAACCCGACCAAACAAAACTAGAAGAAGTATTGTAAGTTCCACCATACAATTGGCCATGATATGGAAGATTGTTATGACTTGAACAAGATTAAAGAGCTGATAGCTAGAGGCTATCTAAAGCAATTTTTGAAAGAGAGCCGACCAACGGAGAAGAAGAAGGAAAATGAAAACCTGGACGACCTTCAGGACGGGATCGTAGGTATCATCAACATCACCATAGGTGGCTCAGTGGCCAGATGTAGCCAGACTAAAAGAAGAGCATTGATAAGAGAACTGTAAACCGACCAAAGAGGCCGACATGAAAGAAGCCTAAAACAAGTGAGCCCCTTGTATTCACCGATGACGACTTGAAGGATGTTTCATTTTCCCATGACGATGTCCTGGTTGTTACTATGACAGTAGCCAACTACTTGGTAGCCTTTGAACAGTTGAAGCTAGACAAGAAAAAGCTCACCAAAACTGACTAACCTTTGGTCGGATTCTTAGGAGAAGTAGTAAGACCCATTGGGAAGATTTGTCTGTTGGTAACAACAGGCACCGCACTGAGACATGCTAGCGTGATGACGGAATTTTTGGTTGTTGATTCAGCCTTATCAGATAACATTATATTTGGCAAACCCCTATTTCATGACCTCCATGTTGTGGTGTCTATATACCATATTAAAATGAAATTCCCTACTGAGAATGGAATGGGAACGGTCTAGGGAAGTTAGACTGAGCTTCGACAATGCTATATGGCAACATTGAAGGGTAAGCAGCCCGCAAAGGACGAGAAGTCAAAGAAGTAGAAGAAGAATCCGACTGTGAAGGACAAGGAGGCCATAGCCAAAGACTATTGTAGTACCTATATCGGCGACAAAGCCAGAAAAAACGGTTCAAATTGGTTCTCTTCTTCCTGTTGACCTACAGGATGAACTGGTAAGATTTTTATGTTTAAATTCTGATGCATTTGCATGGTCCGCAGTCAACATGCCAGGGATCGACCCTTCGGTCATAACTCACAAGCTTAATGTTAACCTGAATGTTAGACCTAGAGTGTAGAAAAGTCGGAAGTTCGCCCCTGAGCGTCTAAAGAAGATTGAGGAAGAGGTCGGGAAGCTACTGAATGCCAACTTCATCAGAGAGGTGGAGTACCCAGACTGGGTTAGTAATGTAGTGCTCGTGAAGAAGGCGAATGGAAAGTGGTAGATTTGCATCGATTATACTGACCTAAACGAAGCCTATCCCAAATATTGCTTCCCTTTACCTCGTATAGACCGCCTGGTGGACGCAACCTCGGGACATGAGCTTCTCAGTTTTATGGACGCATTTTCTAGATATAATCAGATTGTGATGGATTAGATGACGAGGAGCAAACAACGTTTGTAACTAAAACAAACTTATTTTGTTATAAAGTGATGCCTTTCGGCCTGAAAACGCTGAGGCTACATACCAAAGACTTGTAAATAAGATTTTCAAGGAATTGATAGGAAAATATGTTTAGGTCTACGCCGATGATATGGTAGCTAAAAGCCGAGCTGCATGTGATCATATAAATGACCTGGGCAAGGTATTCGAGGTATTGAGAGAGTATCAACTTAAACTCAACCTGAATAAATGTGTCTTCGGTGTCACCTCGGGAAAATTTTTGGGGTTCTTAGTAACTCAACGTGGCATCGAAGCTAATCCTAAAAAGGTTCAGGCTATTTTGAACATGCGACCTCGGGGATCAATCAAGGAAGTCCAACGATTAACAGGCCGAGTGGCTACCCTTAGTCTGTTTATCTCCAATCTCGGAGGTTGGTGTCTACCATTCTCCAAGGCCATCAAAAAAGCTAAAAACTTCGAATGGACACCGGAGTATCGAGATGCCTTTGAAGAATTAAAATAATACCTCAGCTCACTTCCCCTGATGACGACGTTAGAACCTAGAAGGAGTTGTCTTTATACTTGTCCGCTAGTGATGAAGTGATAAGCTCAGTTTTTACATGGGTGGTGGATCGAGTTCAATACCGCATTTATTTTGTTAGCAAGGTACTATGGGATGATAAGACAAGGTATACATAGTGGTTCTGACTAACCAACCACTTCGATAGGTGTTAGCAAAACTTAAAGTCTTAGGAAGACAAGAAAAATGGTCAATTGAACTCAGGGGATTCGATATGAGATATGAACCCCAACCTACAATCAAGGCCCAAGCATTGGTAGATTTCATCAAATAATGCACCTTTACAACAAAACGACCCATCTGGGAACAACCATCTACTAACTCAGAACCAACTCTTGAGTCGGACCCATCGATGATTTGAACCTTGCATGTAGATGGATCATCCAACTGAAGCAGCAACGATGTTGGGCTCATCCTACTTGGTCTCGGAGAAGTTAAATTGGAATGTGCATTATGCTTTAGATTCAAGGCGTCTAACAATGTGGTAGAATATGAAGCACTTATCGTTGGGTTGAACTTGGCGAGGGAAGTCAAGGTGACGAAGCTCATCGCATATAGTGATTCCTAGCTCATCGATAACTAGATTATGGGAACCTGTGAAGTTTGAGAGATACTTCCCAACTTTGAGGAATTCCACGTTTTCCAAATACCCAAGTCGCACAACACGTAAGCAAACGCGTTGTCGAGACTAGCTGGCTCAACGAAGGTTAATTCCCAGAGAACAATTCAAGTTGAAGATTTGCAGCGACTTTGTATTCTAGATACTCCTGCTGTCGAGATCTCTCCGATGTTGGCACATAAACCAAGCTAGATGGACTTGATACTAAGCTCTTGCAGATAGGGATTCTACCCTTAGATCGATTACGGACCAAGAGGACACAATGAAGATCGGCTTGATACACTATCATCAAAGCTCCGTTATATTGGAAATCATTCACTAGCCCAAAAAGCATTGTGACAGGGATATTATGGGCCCACCATGAAGGCTGATGCACTTTGCTTCGTCAAAAAGATTGATTATTGCTAGCGCTATGCAAATATCTCTTGCCAGCCCGTGGCTGACCTCCAATATTTTGTTAGCCCGTGACCATTTGCGTAGTGGGGAATTGATTTATTGGGACCTTTCCCACCAGCAATGGGGCAAAAAAAGAAAGTCCTAGTCGCCACTGATTACTTTACGAAGTGGGTAGAAGCCAAGCCGTTAGCCATGGTCACATCTCGCAACATCCAAAACTTCGTTTGGAAAAACATCATTTGTAGGTTTGGCCAACCTCAAGTACTCATATTGGAAAATGGAAAACAATTCGGTGAAATGGGGTTTTAGAATTGATGTAGAGAGATGGGTATCCGCTAGCGGTTCACCTCGGTCAACCATCCCCAAACCAATGGTTTGGCCGAGGTGACAAACTGCACATTGCTACAAGGGTTAAAAACTCGACTGGACAGAGCAAAAGGTTGATGGGTAGAAGAACTCCCTAGTGTAATATGGGCGTATCGAACTACAACTCAGACAACCACATGAGAGATGCCCTTCAACTTGGTGTACGATACAAAAGCAGTAATCCCAACTGAAATCGAAGTGCCTACATTGCTTACTGAGGCGTATGAAGAAGATGTTAATGAGAACGAGCTTAGGAATAACTTGGACCTAATCGAAGAACTCAGGGATCAGGCCCACATATGAATTGCAGCTTACCAACAATAGGTAGCCTGGTATTACAATGCTTAAGCCCGAAAGAGAGGCTTTAGAGTGGAGGACCTCGTTCTCAAGAAAGTGATTGTGCCCAAACCGGGAGTAGGGAAGGTCCTTATAAGGTCATCAAGGTGCTAGGCTCAACCTCCTACAAGTTGCAGACCATGGGAGGGTGAGTTGTACCCTGCACTTGGCATGTTGCAAATTTTAGAATGTATTATGTATGAGATTGCTTGGAATTAAAGTAAAAATCCTAAGTTTCTTTGTCCAAAGAATTGCTACAACTTTGCTCGGACTTAACCGAGGTGAGAATACATAACTCGACACTATGTTAAAAGGAACCCCATAAAACATAGAAGCGTTGAAGACAAGAACTCATTCCCCGCCGGGATGACTCGAGTGAGCAAGATATCTTGGGAAATGAGGATTAATGGTAAAAGGTTAGTAACTTAACCGAGGTAGAATAACATGGGCAAGTGACTTAACTCAAATAACTCAGTAAGAACCACAAGCATAACATAATGACATTTTTATTACTGATCCAAAGAAGAAGTACAAAAAAAAAAGAGTTAATGTTCATAATAGAGAATCTGAGCACAACAGCTTGGAAAATACATCAAGAAGAATTATGGGGCGGTATGATCGCTTGAAGCCTAACTGCTGGTAGGAGTCGTAGAACCGGATCCAATAGCTGCAATTTCAGCACCTTCCTCCTTAGCATCGTTGTCCACATTAGATGCTAGAATAAGATCTTTGGAAGCATCCATAACCTTCAACTCATTGATGGGGCAATTTGGGAGAGTAGTAGCCAGAAGCTCATACAGCCTGAAGCCCTTCCTTATGAAGGGCACGACGAAATCCATCTTCTCGGCTTCAAACTCTGGGGAGATTCTAAAAGCAGCAACCCTCCTCGTAGGCCTTCTCTAGTTTGGTATCCAACTCTGCTGCAATCTTTGCAAGCTACGCCTTCAAATAATCATCCACCTACAGACTAAGACGTGCAATCTCCTGCAATCAACTTTTTTCCTCCAAGGTTAGGAAATGTCCCTTGGGGTCACTTATAGTCGAGCCCCACTTATTGATAAGCTTCCACAGACCGTCGTAGACTATGAAGAAGTATCTAGACTTCCAATCCGAGACCTTGCTTGAAAGGCCCTCAGGAAACCTCCGACCTGGCTTGAAGGTGAAATAGAAGAACTTCATATCACCTGGGGTGTGCTTAATAATGCACGAGGCCTTGAAAGTCCTCATATTCATGGGAACACCGTGGGCATGGGCCACCGAAGCAGCATTAACTATAAGTCTAATGGCATTAGGAGTGAGCTGTCCTAAGGTGATCAGCTAGATATTCAAAAGGTTAGTGACTAGACAAGGAAGGGGAAATCTCAACACCGCGAAAAAATGCTGGTCATATGCGTAGACTTCGTTGGCACTATGATTCCAAGGGGGTTTTGTTTGGGGTAGGGAGCCTAAAATGGAATTCATTGGGGACCTCATAAAGAAGGCATATCTTTTACAGATCGGCCAAAGTACACTGAGTCAGGATAAAGGGTTTGTCGGGGGTAATCATGAGCTTGTTAGGTGTTGAGGTGAGCTGCCCCGAATCTTTGCGAGCTCGAGAAGTCGACTCTGTGGCCTCCTTCTCTGTTCTCTCTGCCCTCTCCATCTCAGCAAAATTATTTGTCGTGGAGCTTGACATGAAACAACTAAAAGAAGAAATGAAAAGGAAAAAGAACTTGGGAGAAAAGACTCACTTGGGATAGACTAAAGAACGAAGACGAAGTGAAATAAGAAGCAAAACAGACTTTGAGGACGAGCTCTCCAACTTCAAAACAGGAACCACTCCAAAGGCGAATGTAAGAATGGACCCCCCATGAGGTCCCTATTTATAGGCAAAGGAAGCAGACGATAGAGAGTTGAGATCAAATAAGATCAACGATTGAGGATTTGCAACGGTTGGACTCCTTGAGAAACCAAACCAATTGAGTGCATTTTTGAAATCCGAATTGGGTTAATAAGCAATGTCAAGTCAACACGCAAAATTGACACATCTATTAGGATCCTCCGAGCAACGTTTCCAAGCTTGGCGGGTCCTAACCAAGCATGCTACACCAAACACCACATGGCCAAATCATCCAACAGGTGGCCCCAAATAAGCCCTAGGTGGCAAGGTTGATTTCCAGGTGCTTCAAACTGAATCCCAATTGGCCAAGCCAGTCTACAAATGGCCTGACTAGATGACAAATGTTTTAGAATCAAGCTCCAGGTGTATTAATTGGGTCCTAGATGCTCAAAACCAAATACCAGATGTCTCGAAGCATAACAGATGTCCTACGCTTGTCCGACACGTACAATCTCAATGTGCAACCGAAACCTATATAAAGGTCAGAATAGCATTCAATTGGGGGGAGCTTTTTTTTCAATTCCCACCTACCCCTCAGATAGCTCGGTACACTAATTTGATCACCAGAGTTACAAGCTCGGGATATCACCCCGGGCTCTCTGACTTTCTTTCCCTCCTTGCTTGCATGTACATCCCAGCTGTTTCTTATGCCTGGGGCAGTTTTTGACGGCACCAGATCCCATTTACAGTGATTGATAAAGCCATGTCTCCTTTTTCCTGAAAAGTTCTATATTTTCCAATGAAGTGGCTTTAACATCTACTATGAATCATGAGTCAGACTGTTCTTCATTTAGGCTATGTTTGGTTTGAAGGAAAATATAGAGAAAGGAAGAGTAACATAGAAAACCTATGCAAGGTTATGTAAAAGTTTCCCTATATCTCCCTTTCTTTCTCAACTCGTCTAAAGCTGTCAATGAGTGGGTTTGGTCTCGTCTGGATCAGGGTAGACCCGGTTTCGATCCATTAAGTAAATATGTTGAACAGTTACACATCAGGCCCAATTATAATTATACATAGTCAGTTCTGACGAGAAAACCGATCCCTACCCAATTTTTGTTCACACACATAATGCATACAGACCCAGACCCTATATAAATGTGTCGGCTTGACTTGAGTTCTCTCTCTCAGTGGGTTTCACAAAATTAGGCCCCACATCTGATTTAAAAAATATTAATTCGTGAAACAAAAAAAACACGATTTTTATTTTCTTATGGAGTTTTTGTTTTGCTTCCAAAACTAACTCATGAAATATGTTCTCAAATTTTTTTTTTTTTGATTTTTTGACATTGCTTTTCGTAAAACTTATAATTTTCAAATAGAGATTCTTATTAATTAATGGGTATTATCTCACTTCTCTTCTTTAACCCAAATCTATTTAAAAATGGGTTGGAAGAGAGCATTATAAGAGATAGGAGATGTAAGTAGCAAATATCGGCCTGAATAATTCTTTTTTTTTAGTTTTTTGGTTTCGAAAAGAAGGCTAATTTTAATTTTCTGAAACAAATTGAGAATGTATTTATATTGCTTCAACAAAACCACATGTTCATTTGACTAACTTTCACATTTTAGCTGATGGGACGTGTTTTTGAGACAAGGAGTGTTTCCTGCATCCATAAATAAATAAATAAAGTCTTAGAAGCATGCATGCAAATATAGAAACCGACACCCACAAATTACAATAATTGAAATATAGAAAATGGGAAGCTATACTATATCTACATGCATAGTGGCCATGTATTTCACATGGTTGATCTAAAAATTGTCAACATTGATAGTAATGTATAACTTACTAGTTCAATCTAATGTATAACCTACTAGCAAATGTGTGTGTATTTTGCATGTGACAATTGTTGATAATAATAATAATAATAATAATAACAATAATAATAACAATAATAATAATAATAATAATAATATTAATATGTTTCCGAAATTTTTTATATTTTTCCTATATTTCTATGGGTAAAAGTTATTCTTATTTGTTACATACACTTATTTTTGTTCAATATGATGAATATATGATATTAGAGAAGTGTATTTTTTATATATTTATCTTTTTAATTTTTATTATTTAATTATGACATCAAGGGTTAATACATTTGACTCAAAACGTTGAATTGTTGACTTGGCACCAAACATGAAAACAATTCCATTGTTGGGTCAGTATTGAATTTAATTTGTGTTTTGTTTCCATTACCTATTAAAACAATTCTTCTTTGTCATACTTATTTTTCTTTAATATGGTTAATATAAAATATTAGATATGTGCCCAAATTTTTTTATTACAAATTTTTTGTATTATTGCATTTTTTGTTCTTTTATTCTTTTCTAATTTTTTATTTAATTGTGACATCAAGGACATTTGACCTAAAAGGTTGAATTGCTAACATATGCCACCACAAAATAAATAATTTCAATTTTGGATTGAGTTTAAATTTATGTTTCATTCCAACATCAATAAGAATAATTATTATTTATCACACTTATTTTTCTTTAATATGATTAATATGAAATGTTAGAGATGTGTCCAACTATATTTCTTTTATTTTTTGTAATTTTTACATTTTTTTATTTTGAAAGTTTTTATTTAATTATGACATCTTTGATTGACTCATTTGACCTCGATGGTCGAATTGCTTACTAGCCACCAGGACGGAATGGAAGAATGGTTCCAATTTGATTGATTTTAAAGAACACACAATTTATATCATAAAAAATATTGCATATAGATCTAACTAATTGAATTTAGTAGTGAAATTAGTTTAAATATAGGATTCAATGAGTAAATTAGAGTTAATACCACAGACTTAACGAGAGGGAATTGAATGAGATGAAATGTAGTAATCCAAATTACACTTTGTGCCATCACAATTAAATAAGAACCAAATTCAAAAATAGGGGTATTCTATTCAAGAATAGAATTCAATGAATAAGAATAGGAGTTAATATTTTAAATATAAGATTTGATGAAATAGATTTGAATGAGGAGAAAAGTAGTTGTTCAAATTATATTTTCTGTCCTTATAATTAGAGAGAGGCCAAATTCAAATTTGGGGTATTATACAGGCCCATGCAATGTTGGAGATCAAATGTCTGAATACATGCTTTGCCCATAAAATTTGCACCCAATAGAGTCAATTGGAATTTGCCAGGTGAAGGTAGGTAGGACCAATCAAATTGTTTGTCATTCGGATAGGTGACCCTTTGTGTTGGGCACATGTCCATCAAGCCCATGTATGTGCTATATCCCACTAACACATTGTTGTAGCCTTTACCTGGTGATATTATAGGTCATAACTCATAAGATTTCATTTGGGAAAAGTGCAGATAGAGTATAAATAAAGAGTGCATTTCGATCCATGCAAATGCAAAGTTTGTTTAGTTTGCATTTATAAATCTACTTTCTTGTCAAATGATTTTTAGTTGTAATGGGTGCAAATATGTATCCCGAGATTAAAATATACCTTTTTAACATTGATCAACTTTGAGTGCAAAGTTTGGATGCAAACTTTGCTCTCATTATGGACGCAAACATGCCTTAAAATTTGTGAAACCTGTCATTTTTAGTATATAAATGCATTCTTACAAAACACCAATAAAACTAAACTAGAGTGCATACCTGGACCGGAATTTGCACTTTTCCCAAATGGAGCTTAAGGCTCAGTTTGAAAGGAGTACAAATACAAATATGCAGAGTGCAAAACCTTATATTTTGTATTATTTTATATGTAGTTGCACTCTATATATTTGCATTTGTACTCTTTTGGAAGGAGTGCAAATATGAATTTGTAGAGTACAAAATTTTATAATTTGTATTATTTTATATGTATTTGTACTGTACATATTTGTATTTGTACTCCTTCCAAACTGAGTGTAAAACTTTATATTTTGTATTATTTTATATGTATTTGTATTGTATATTATTTGTATTTATACTCCCTCCAAACTGAGCCTTAAGGCATACTTAGGAAAGAATACAAATACAAATGTGCAGAGCGCAAAACCTTGTATTTTGTATGTATTCATACTATACATATTTGTATTGTACTCCTTCCAAACTGAGACTTTTGTGCTCTACATATTTAATTTTTAAACTCAGAAAGATGTCTGGCTTTAAAAAGAAGTAAAAAAATTCAAAAAGATGTCCACACAAGTATTTCTTGCTTATCAAAAAAGAAGAGAAAAAAAACCAAGAAAGAAAGATTTAATTTAGTTATATGACAAGGATTTTTAAACTCAAATTTGTTCATAAACGAAGAGTGGCTAAGTGTATGCCATGGTTCCTATAGATAACCCTACAGATAGACATGTTTCCAGCATTACATTAAAATTTTGAGTTTTTTTTTTTTCTTTTTATTTTCTTCAGGTCGATGTTCAACCTGATATTCAAGGAAGGAAAAAAAAAAACTGAAATGGTCACTCAGTACCCCCTTTGAACATGGAGGTGTGGGGTCAAATTTGTGTAATTGCATGTCTCTGTGGTAAGGTTAATGGGCCTCATATGCTTCCTGCTCCGTTCCCACCACTTAGGCTCAGTTTGGAAGGAGTACAAATGCAATTAAGTAGAATGCAAAATCTTATATTTTATATTATTTTGTATATATTTACACTGTACATACTCTTTTCAAAATGAGCCTTAATTGTAATGCATAATATGTGATATGAAAAAACAAAAAGGAACAAGACCACCACAAGTTGCCATTTGAACATTCCTGATCATTTACAGAAGGATTTTGTTAATTAGTACCCTTAGTTATATTGCTACGTGGTGGAGGTAGGGTCAACATTGGCTTACCGATCCTTTCATTTAGCCAAACATTTAATGTAAAGTCTATAATGCATGAATTACACCCTAAAAGCTTGAACCAGTGATAAGATGCACAGTTGAATCTGTAGATTGTTAATGTGTGTTAATGGCAAATATATTTTATAAAGCATGAACAAATGAAAATTAAATAGATAAATCATGCAATGTTTTTAATGTAATTAGTTGAAATTTTGATTTGCTTGAAGTGAACATTAAATTCTCCCATCCACTTTTTTTGGCTTATGCCCTATCTGGGCTGCTTATCAAAAATATATCCCTATCCGGACCCTTTTCAAGTCCAAGATAAAAGCCCAAGATGAACAATAAAGTTTTGCATGTTATGAATAATACTGTATACGTAATGGAGTACAAGATAGAAATCAAATCCATGTGTAACAAATACAATTCATAATGATTTACTGTTTTTGGTAAAGTCAAATATTTAATTATGTAAGTTAGTTTTATTGAGTTTATTTTTACCAAGAAAAATTAATTTCATTAGGCTGTATTTGATTTAAAGGAAAAAATAGGGAAAAGAAGGAAAAGATAGTGAAACTTTTACAAATCTTGTATACGTTACTCTAAATTTCTCTTCCTTTATCTTTTCCTTCAAACCAAACATAGTATTAAAGTTGGGGCAAGTTCATGGGGATACTTTTCAGTTGTATAATATTGCAATAAGTTGCGCCTCTAAAGTAACTATCCACTTATATAGTTTAAGGCATCATACCAGAAAAATTTACATGTTTTGGGATTTTATTGATTGGTCAAATCCTTTCTCATATCATGTTTCCGGGGTGTTCCAGAGGATTGAACAGGAATAAGAAGAACATGTAAAGCTGGAAGCCTGAAACTTGAAAAATCGTCAGATGTGTTCCAGAGGATCGAGGTTTGCTGTCTGGTTTCCTAAAGTTTGTGATCTGTGTGTGCTATTGCATGGGACTGAGTCGTCATACCATTGAAGACGAAAAAGAACGTGTCCTAGCTACAACGTTTTACCCATTAGTATAACTTCAAAACCATATCTTTATTTATCGACTTTTGGCTGTAAGGCCATATTTGGGAGTGGTTAAGTTAAAAAAAGTGCTTATTGAATAAGTGTTTAAAAATAAGTGCTTATTTGTTTATTCAAATAAACACTTATTTATATTTGGCATCTAATTTTGTAAGTGCTTGTTTTTTAAAAGCATTTATTTTATATTAGGTGTTTGGTAGTTTTTTTCTCTAATAAGCATTTGTGATTATTTTATCCTTCATTTTCTTTCAAATTTTCAAAATATACCCTTTGAAAATATTTTTAAGAAAGTACCTTTATGAAAGCACTTTTATTTTGTAAAAGTGTTTTCGTAAAAGTACTTTCGCAAAAGTGCTTTTGTAAAAGTACTTTCGCAAAAGTGCTTTTGTAAAAGTACTTTCGCAAAAGTGCTTTCAACAAGGTACTTTCGTAAAAGTGCTTTCGTAAAATTACTTTTATAAAAGTGTTCTTGTAAACATACTTTCTTAAAAGTGATTTTGTAAAAGTGCTTTCATAAAAATGCTTTCGTAAAAGTACTTTCGCAAAAGTGCTTTTGTAAAAGTACTTTTATAAAAATGCTATTGTAAAAGTATTTTCATAAAAGTACTTTCTTAAAAGTGCTTTCATAAAAGTACTTTTATAAAATTCAACTACGATGTGAATTCATTTTACATTGGTCAAACAAAATAAATATTTTAATACTTAAAATTTATAAATTTGCACATGAATTAGCCTACTAATATACATCAATATCAAAAAAGATTTTTAACTTTAGAAAATTTATAGAAATAAAAATATTAATAGTAGAATAATTATTTTAGTACTTAAAATTTATAAATTTGCACAGAATATGTATTTTAAAATTTTATATAAAGTTTAAATTATTAATTAATATTTTAATTTACATTAAATTACAACATAATTATAATTTACAAAAATAAAAATTATTTTCAAAATATTCAAGAATATAATATTAAATTGAATCTATCAAATCTACTAATTTACATTTATATAAAAATATTTTTAATTTTAAAAATTTATAGAAACAAAAACATTAATAATGAAACAATCATTTTAGTAGTTAAAAATTGTGAATTTGCATATGACATGTATCTTAAAAATTTAATATATTTGATATAATTTTGGTTGAGATTATATATTGTATAAATTATTATTTGATATTTTAATTTACATTTGATAATTTAATATTTAGTTGACTTCTTTGTTAATGTAAAAATGTAAAAATAGTAAATTAGAGAATAATTGATATAATAATTAAAATATAATAGGAGCATATGTTTTGCATTTTGGATTCTTGATTGATGCATTATCAATAAAATTGTTTGGTATCTATGCATCATATTATATTAATTATAATATATTCTTTCATATACATCATTAAAATATACATTATATATATTTATACACTATTTGTTGTTATTTCACCTTAAATTTAATATTATTAATATATTTATGAATTTTTTATATGTGTTTCCAAAGTATATCTATATCCGTATCCATATCTAATCTGTCCATAAGATTAATCCTTGCTTATTCTTGGGGTAATAATGCACTAAGGATGGCGTCACCTCCTATCACCCCAAGTATATAACAACTAAGCATGGTGTCACCTCCTATCACCCCAAGTATATATCCATATCCGTATCCATATCTAATCTGTCTGATACGATTAATCCTTACTTATTCTTGGGGTAATAGTGCACTAAGGATGGTGTCACCTCCTATCACCTTAAATTTAATATTATTAATATATTTATGAAATTTTTATATGTTTTCCTATTGTATTCAAGCGTTTCCATATTTTTTATTTGTATCCATGTATTTTCAAAATATATCCATATCTGTATCTATATCTAATCTGTCTGATACGATTAATCCTTTTTTATTCTTGGGGTAATAGTGCAGTAAGGATGGTGTCACCTCCTATCACCCCAAGTATATAACAGCTAAGCAGCAACTCATTGTATCTATATTAGAGCAAGTAATGAAGCAGTGCGTTAACATATGGAACAACTAGTTTACACTTACCACTCCTCTTTTGTTCTATGCAAAGGTTTAATGGGGATTGTTGTCTAAGCTCAAAAATTGCATAAGAAGGATATTTTAACCAACATTAATAAAAAGTTTTGTTTTGTTTTTGGTATTTTGGTGATAACAAACATTGGTAAAAGTCTTTTTTGTTCATGCTTGCAAAAATACCAGCACATTTTCTTGTCGTACAAGAATGAAACTTGGATCTCCTACCCACAAACCGTTCTCCCATCCCTACCCATAAGACTTCGTAGGTGTGCATTTGAAATATCTCCCTTTCCATTCACATACAGATGTTTTGAATATAATAATAATACATGGGGTAGTGTCTTGTGGGTAGAGATGTGGGAAAAGTTTGTGGGCAAGAATTTGATCGGGAATAGAACACCTCCACCCACATTTAATTGAACCACATTCCACTAGAACTAAAAAAAAAGTCTCTTGTAGGAATTATTTTTGTATTAGAGTTATTATTGAATGCCATATCTGATGGAGGAAAATTTGGCCCGACCTCTTGACCACCCAACACGTGGAAGCAATTGAGGGTGACTTGGCAGAAGCAACAACTCGGCACGGTAGTACGCTCAAGGCGCGAGCTCCGAGAGGAGGAATCAGCGGTCCGAGCTCCCCAAAAGGAGCCCGAACTCTCCCTTTAACCCCGAGCCATACGAAGAGCGCAAAGGGCAACAACCCGAACTGGCCCACCCTAGGGCAGTTCGGACCACACTTCTATCCGAACTCAAGACTTCACCTCGCACACCACTCCAGCACTTCGTCTCCAGGCCGTCGAATTGAACAACCGTACCTAACACCAAAGGAGTCCGTATCCTGAAGCGGCGCACCTGACTGACTTAGGATCTGACGCTTGACAACCGCACTTCAACGGCCACCTGCCACCGCCACCTCCAGTTACAGAGACGGCTCCGACAAAGAGAGCAGTGGCGGTTGTTTGCCCCAGCAGAGGTGATGACACCCGAACTGGCAGAAGTGCAGAGGTAATGATACCCGACCTGACAGGAGCTTGGGAGTGGGTGCACGAAGTGGTTATAAAAGGCCCTCTTCCCCCCAAGAAGAAAGGTACGTGATAACTTTGCGCCATCTGGTTTTTATCTTGCCTTTGAGGAGATACTAATTAGAGCTTCGGAGCACTCTCACCGGGTTCCTCCCCGGAGACTACTCGCTTTATTCCCCGTTTCAGGCACCTTTTGCTCCAGTCAGAGGCAAGATCGTTGACAGTTAGGACCGACCGGATTGCACTCCATCAATATCATTCCCAAAAATATCAGAAAATCACCAGAAAATGCGATATCTAAAAAGGGTTGGTTTTAATAATCAATGTTTGGCAAATTCCCCATAAATCGACAAAATGAACCAACCAAATAAAAAAAAAATCACTAATTCTTCAAATTCTGACGTGGATACAACATTGTGCCGAATTCTAGAAAATCATCATCAATGCCAAAGAATACCTTAGATTTGGTGGAACGATTATATTAATCCAAAATTCTTGCTTAATAAAAGGACTAACTTTGAAGCATCTTTACTTCAGGTTCTTCATTGTATTCGAAATTTTAAATGACTAAGACGATATCGCCAATTAAAAAAAAAAAAAAAACCGTGAACGCTAGCAGACTAGTAGTTCCCATGAGTCCATGACCTTAAGGCTCAGTTTTGAATTTTACTTTGATGGACCCATAATGGCCCAGTTTGCCACCCGTAATTCCAGACGGTCTAATGGGAAGTTGGACTGGGGAAAAGGGGGAAAAATCTTTTGAGAAAGTGGAAGGGTTCTTTCCTTTTGTTTGTTTGTTTGCCTTTTAAATTGAAGGAAAAAAAAATCAAAATGTCTTAATAAATCTCATCCTTTTAAATTTTGCGAGCACAACTGAAGCCACCTGAGTAATGAATAAGTATATATTTGGCATCGATGCTGTAGAAAACATTGCTGTATATGAGTGGGTTGGAAGTATGTTGCTGTCAGGTAGAACATTTCCTGAAGCAACAGCAATACTTTCTATTTGGTATTAGTGATTCTTATCTGTTTTAAGCACTCCTACCCATTATAGGAAGTCCATATCACTGCCACATCATGTCTTTGTTGGTAACAACGAGCTCCAATCTAAGGAAATGTTAAATTTGACATTGTTTTAAATCACACCTTCTCGATTTCTAAGACTTAGCTTGAAGCAGTGTTTTTATGGAAAAACGGTTTCAAACATATTGACTTTTCCTGAAGCACCAATTTTTACAATATGGTGTTAATGTGTCAGCATTTTTCCTACACTAATATATAGCGATTTTACAACATGGTGTTAATGTGCCAAACAGACGCTAAATATCCTGTTCTGGTTATATGTATAGCGATTTGTTCAGCAACACAGTGCAGCAGATCCAGATTCCAGATTCCAGACTCAAATCAACAAAATCCATAGTAAGAGAGCCGGGATCTGCTGCAATTTTTTTTCCTACACTAATATATATAGCTGTCGTATCTCGTATGAACTCAACACTCAAATGTTACCGGTTACCATCGCCAACAAAATATTATATAATCTTTATTCTCAGCTTACATTCCGTTCCGTTGGAGATCCCCAAAGGAAAGTAAAAGGAAAGAGAGAAAAAGAAGCAGACTACTGAGTTGAGGCAAAAGTTGGAAAACCAGAAGAAACGGAAAACCTAAACACATCTTGAAACAAATTGGGAAGGACGGATTCCTTAAATTTAGAAGCCAGGAGGCTTGTAGGCAATGAAACTGATGCATTGCACTTGGCGCTTGTTGTCGAAACCGATGATCCGGATGAAGGCGTTGGGGTAGGCTTTCTTTGCCTCTTCCAGCTCGGCCAACACCTGAGACGAGTCAGTGCAGCCGAACATGGGCAGCTTCCACATGGTCCAGTAGCGTCCATCGTAGTACCCAGGAGATCTGTTGTTCTCACGGTACACGAACCCATGCTACAATCACACCAGTACCACACCAAACAGAGCAAACAGTCACCACCACCACCACAAATTAAGAATAAGGCAGGGTCGTTACAGATTATACAAATCCACTACAATTAAAATTAAAAAGGATTGACAGACCTCCAACTCGAACTCCAAGCAAGGAATCCATCCCATGCGCAGAAGGTAGTCAACTTCCTTGGCCAGTGATTCTGGAGAGAGAGGTGGAAGGTAAGACAGAGTCTCGAACTTCTTCTTGGCAATTGGTGGCCACACCTGCATTCACATGCAATTGTGCTCTGTCAAGGACCCTTTTTTATCGCAATTTGAGCTTCAACACTCCGTTTACATTCAGTAAACATGTTCAACTATCATGAATTTGCCTTTGGTTGGTATATGTACCTGCATGCACTGAACTCTTCCGCCGTTGCTGGAGAGGGAGGTAATGTCATTGTTGGTCTTGCGGGTGACAGGGAAGGCCGAGACGGACTTGAGTCCGGTGAAGGGTGCCACCATGCTAGCTTGAGCTGGGCTGACACGGTTGACGGAGGCAACGGCTGTTGGTGAGAGCACGGAGGAAGCCATTTTGTCCCTTTTACTCTTTTGCTAAGACCTTACACTACCAATTCAGCTATATATAGACCAACCTTCCTTCATTGCGTCCATTTGTTATTATTGGTCCTCATTCTGCCTCTAGGATGTCGTCTGTGATAAACTGATAACATCAGACTGATCGGATGGCCACACAATCTGAGGGAAATTTTGGATTAGAGTTTTGCGATGGGCACCCTCTTATGACCACACAAAAATAAGTAATTTCTGAGGGCAGTTAGTCGGTCTATTCTTTTGATACCAACCACAAGTAGTTAACAATCTATTATTAAGTTAAGTTGTAAGTCACTGCCAATTTGTTTATCCAAATAATAATAATAATAATAATAATATGATCAGAGAACTGACACTAGGGTTGGTTCTGGATCGTCTACTACTTACAGACCCTACAGCCTACAGGGATATGGGTTGGGACTCGGGATTGGGTTTGTGATTGAATTAATGCTTTCTTGATATCAGGTCATCAAGACCAGATCTACCTGATCACCTTGCTCAGACGCAGTCAATTGATGACATCCTTACGTGTAGCTAGCTAGAGTTGAAGAAAGGGATTCATATAGACCATGCGATTCCAAAAGAGAATGAAAACATTTAAGTGAGATACTAAGATCTACCATTTAACACATTTTTATTTAGTTATGAATGTAAGAGGCAAAATTTTGTTTCTTCAGATCTTTCTTACAAAGGCTGAAGTTTGGTATGTAATACAAATAATCTTGATATGTGATGAGGGATAATTTGGCTCTTTCAATTATTTAGTGACACGTGGCTTCTAGATGATACCTCAGCGCTGAAACGGCTGATCAATTCGGTAAGTTAGTTCGGAGCATTTTGCTCAAGCCAACCTTTACTTCGGCACAGTCGAGCTGGCAGACCCGTAAGATTATGACGACCTGTCCTAGGAACCGGTTGAGCTGAGAGGACCCAAGGCGACCTACGAGGAAGAGCTTGCTAACCACCCCCAGCAGTTTGCTACCAAAGGCGCCAACAACGCGGCTGTTAGAACGACTCATTGTGTCGTTCGCCTTGACTTCACTTAGACGAACCGTAACCCCTGCGAGGATCTCTCAACTAACACCTTAACATGCCAGGAAAATGGGAAAACGGCTCCACAAAGAGCTCAAAACTGTTACCCTGAACCCCCTGAGTCTAGGGACCTATATAAGGTGTCCAGATCCACCTAGAAAGGTGCGTGTACTAACTTTCTAGAGCTCTCTCACTCTTTTAAAGAATTCCCCAAACACCTATTGACTTAAGTATCGGAGTGCCTACCCCGGGTAAAAGGCACCCGGGCACTGCACAAATACATATTGTACATTGTAAATAAATACAAAATAATATAACATACAAACAAAATGCTGAGTGAATTAGTATCCTGAAAAAGAATGACTTCCTTTTTTGTTATTTTTGAGCAGCCAAAAATTACTTGTCATTGCTTAGGTATCTTAGGAGAGTACAGGTTGTGTATATAAAAGATGTCCCGGGTCCATGTGTGGTACTGGGGTGTGTCTATAAAAGAGAGAGAGTCCAAAAGGATGAAAAGGAAAAAATTAATTAAAGTTTGATGCACTGGATACTTGTTTCTTTTGGTATTGTATCATTCGCCTCTTTGCCCTTATAGGGCCACATTTCATTTTAATATGAGAAAAAACTATGTGGAATTTGTTATTCTTGTTCTTTATTTTGAAAGGTGCATTCCTATATATATACAAATAGGACACTCAGTTTCAGTAGGAGTTGATTGTTCAAATACATCTAGGAATACAAAGCACCCACCGAAGGTTGCGTTTCGGTAGGAAGGTTACGTGCAGATCTGGTTTCTCAATACTCCCCCTCAAATTGGCGCATGTAGATTCCGGATGCCCAATTTGCCAAGGAAATATGTGAATTTCTCTTTTCCCAGAGCCTTTGTCAGGATATCAGCTAACTGCTCTGTGGTTCGAACATGGCAAGTAACAATGTTCCCACGCCGTAGCTCATCGCGAACAAAATGACAATCGACCTCAATATGCTTTGTCCGCTCGTGGAACACTAGATTTGCGGCTATGTGCAAAGCTGCCTGATTGTCACAATACAAACGCGTGGGTTCATCATGCGCCACCCCAAAGGACAAAAGAAGTTTCTTCATCCACTTCAGCTCACAACTTGTCGCAGCCCTCGAACGATATTCAGCTTCTGCAGAGGAGCGCGACACGGTATGTTGTTTTTTCATTTTCCAAGAAACTGGCGATTGCCCCAGCAGAACAAAGTAGTCAGTCAACGACCGTCGTGTCAGTGGGCAGCTTGCCCAATCAGAGTCGCAATAAGCATATAGACGCAAATCGCTATCAAAACGGAACAATATACCTTGTCCTGGATATCCTTTCATATAATGCACTACGCACAGAGCTGCCTCACAATGTTCTTGTCGTGGGCTTTGCATGAACTGAGCTAGGATATGAACACAATAACACAGCTCAGGACGTGTAATGGTCAAGTAGATCAACTGTCCCACTAATCATCGATACTGATTCGGATTTTCCATAAGAGCGCCCTTTGCCAGTGCAAGATGATGATTCTGTTCAATGGGTACGGATGTTGGTTTGGCTCCCAAGAGTCCACATTCCGAGATGATGTCTAGGGCATACTTTCGTTGAGACAAAAAGATTCCCTCAGGGCCATGAGCTACTTCAATCCCTAGGAAATATTTGAGTGGACCCAGAGCTTTCATATGGAAGCATCGATGGAGATACTTTTTGAATTTTACAATGGCAGCAGAATCATTTCCCCCAACAATCAGGTCATCAACATATATCAGCATGTGCAAACGAATATTGTGTTTGCAATAGGTGAACAGAGAGTAGTCAGGATACGACTGGACAAACCCGAACTGTATCAAGGCCGTTGTTAACTTCGAGAACCAACATCTGGGAGCTTGACGTAATCCATAGAGAGATTTCTTCAGTTTGCACACCTTTGTTTGATCCTTAGATGCAAATCCTGGCGGCAACTGCATGTATACTTCCTCATTCAAATCCCCATGTAAGAAGGCATTATGTACATCCATCTGATGCAACTCCCACTTCCTAGCGGCTGCCACGGCTAAGAAAGTGCGGACTGTCGTCATTTTGGCCACAGGAGCGAAAGTCTCATTATAATCTAACCCCTCAACCTGTCTATTCCCGAGAATAACTAGTCGAGCCTTATGTCGTTCAATCGTCCCATCTAAATTATATTTGATCTTATAAACCCATTTACTCCCTATTGCCTTTTTCCCGAGAGGTAGAGTTTCCAATGTCCAAGTACAATTATCCTCCAGAGCCTGGATTTCCTTCCACATAGCTTCCCTCCATTTCTCACTTTTCATTGCCTCAAAAAAGCTGGTGGGCTCGGCTCCTGCAGTGACTGCAGCTAAGAAAGCTTGATGTCTAATAGAGAAGTTAGTACATGTCACATAATTCGCTATGGGATAGGGAGTCGTACCTGAGGACTCTGATTTAGAGTTGGCTTGAGTGTGAATGGGGTCTTTCAAACGTCGAGCAATGTAGGTCACGTAGGGTTTCAACAAAATAGACGGCGTGCAATGCCAATGTCCCCTACCAAGTTGCTCTTCTGGCATTAATTCCCACTTCCTGCTCACTCTCTTCTTCTCCATGCTCCTCTTCTCTTCCATCACCATTATTCTCAAGGCTCCCCTTATCACAGATGTCGGCTGCATCACTCCCCCTGTCTTTATTCCATCTGTGGTTGTGTACAACATCATCATCAACTACGACATCAACTTGTGCAATGGCTGGGCCAGGTTTGTTTCTCATATTGGCTTCTGAACCAGTGACATATGGAAATATATTTTCATGGAAGACTACATCACGGGAGACAAAATATTCACCTCTTTCAACATCATATACGCGCCAACCTTTCTTTCCGTAGGGATAACCCACAAAAACACACTTCCTACTCCTTTCTCCAAACTTATCCTTGTCTCGAGGACTCCAATGAGCATAGCAGAGACAGCCAAATACTCACATGTGCTCGTATTGAGGTGGCGTCCAGAACAGTACCTCATACGGAGTCTTCCCGCCAAGTACAAGAGAAGGTGTCCTGTTTATCAAGTATCCGGCGGTTAAGGCACACTCCCCCCAAAACCGAATAGGTAAACCTGCTTGAAACCTCAATGCTCTCGCAACATTCAAAATATGCCTATGTTTTCTTTCCACTCGACCATTCTGTTGGGGTGTTCCAACACAGGAGGTCTGATGCAGAATGCCATGAGTCTCGAAGTATGACTTCAGGCCTTTAAACTATGTTCCATTATCACTTCGAACAACTCTGACTTGCTTTCCAAATTGGCGTTCTACCATGGCACAAAAATTTTTAACAATATGTGCTACTTCACTTTTTTCAAGCAGCAGGTAAACCCACATAGCACGAGAATAATCATCAACAATGGTTAGAAAGTAAACGGCACCACAAGAGGCTGGTACCTTATAAGCACCCCATGTATCACAATGAATTAGAGAGAAACAGTCATCGACTTTATGTTTACTTTCAGAAAAAACTTCCCCAGTTTGTTTTGCTCTATAACAAACATCACATGGCTTATCTCTTTCAGGTCTACTGTTGAATTTACCTACTTTAGGAAGTGAAGATAATATCTGTTCAGACGGATGTCCCAATCTACGATGCCACAACTCCCATTCACTCATTCTACTTGTTCTATTTTCCCGAACCGGTGCTGCTCCTCTAAAATGATAGACCCCATCACACTGCTCACCCGCTCCAATCAGAGTCCTCGAGGTTTGGTCCTGTATCACGTACAGCTTGTCAGTAAAAGTGACAGTACAATTTATCTCTTGCAATAATTTAGCTACAGAAATAAGGGTGCAGTTCATTCTTGGTACAAAGAGCACATGATGTAAATAAATATTTCCACCCAAATGCACAATCCCTTCCTTTACTGCAGTAGTTTGCTTCCCATTGGGAAGTTCCACCGGACACGGTGTAATATTCCGAACATCAATCAATAAATTAATTTCTCCAGTCATATGGTGCGACACCCCGGAATCAATTATCTAATCAGTAGAATTTTTCTTATCAGAAAGTCTTTCAGATTTATGTGAATTCAGATTATTGAGAAGTGTTGTCCATTGGTCTCCACTCAGCTCCGAAAACCCGCTACGGTCATGATCATTTGTGATTCCAACCTTTCGTCCTCCAGTCTCACTTCCCACTGCTTGGGCAGCGTTTTGCTCTTGCCTTGTTTCCTCGTCCTCGTCCGCCGATCATGATGAAGAGTCTGTCGGTATGCCTTCTGGTTCGCTGGTCGACGAGCAACGATCACCTTCAGGTAGTGTGTTTGGTGTGCTCTACAGGCGGTAATCAGAGATTACGCCAGTCGCGCAAATCCTTCCAATTTTTGGGGTTCGTCGAACTCCGGATGAGGTTTGCAAAAGAAGTGCGGCCACGGTACCTTGCAGAAGAATCCAAGAAACCCAAGGGCCTACGCAACAGGATTAGATTCCGGAGGATATATCGATTGACCGACAGAATACAACAGAAACCATCAACTGGCCCAAACTAGTTTTCAGTTCATGAAAACCAAATCAAACACTCCGCTTCATGCTTCGGCATATGATCTGTCAATCTTGATCATACTCCGTCGCACTGTGGAAACCAACGGTCTGAAGGCAGGGTCGAAGAAGTCCTCCCGGAAACAGAGGAGAGAGAACAATACGTGTCGAAGATGACAAAACTCTCTCTAGATTTCGTCGTAGAATCCGAACCCAAACTCTGGTCACTGTCTCAGAGATGGGGACGATGAATCAGTAGCTTTGCCGCCGCTCTTTCCCACTCAGAAGTTTCGCTGCCGCTGCTCTGGTTCAGACGGAGACAACTAATTGGCCCAAACTACCATGGCCGACGAAGATTGCCAATTCAATGAACATGATTGTTTCCGTCGTAATGCCGGTTTTGTTTCAGGTGTCTCCCGATAGAAAAAACTGCGCTGCTACTGTAACCATACCGGAGAAAGTGTTAGATCTTCCTTTTTCTCTAGTGGAGTCATGGCTCTATCTCTGAGTCAACAGCAGGTACCCTTCAATGGTGTCTTGTCTGCCGCTGCTCTGGTTCAGACGGAAACTGCCACCGGTTCCATTCGAATAGGGAGAGAAGAGGAACAGTAGCTTCGTCGCCGCTCCTTTCCGCTCAAAAGCTTCGTTGCCGTTGCTCTGGTTCAGACGGGAAAGAGTCCAGTCTTCGCCTTTGTGGCTGAAGGTGGAGCCATTTGTTGAAGAAAGATCGGAGAAGGCTGAAGAAGAATAAAAACCGAAGAGCTCTGCTTTAGTGTAGAGTTCTTGTCTGATCCGTGAACGTCTCAGTTCGGAACTCGAATCCGCCGGTCGCAGCCTTCGATCTCTGTTTCTCTGGGGTCTGGAAGAGACGAACAGTGGAACTGTGGTAACCGCTCAAGCTGAAATTCCGAAGTTGAATTCACAGTGAGGGATTGAGGACGACGAAGAGTCTTCTTCTTCTTTTTATTTCCGATGGAGGTGATGAGTCTGGATTATGGTTTCTAGGAGCGCCGTAGCGACGACTGCGGAAGACGAAGAGCAGTCTGTACTCTGCCTATGGGCGAAGTGCCGAACTAGAGACCGGAGTGCACAGAGACCTCTTGCTCCTGTTTCTGGCTCTGATACCATGAGAAAAAACTATGTGGAATTTATTCTTCTTGTTCTTTATTTGAAATGTACATCCCTATATATACAAATAGGAGACTCAGTTTCAGTAGGAATTGATTGTTCAAATACATCTAGGAATACAGAGCACTCACCGAAGATTGCGTTTCGATAGGAAGGTTACGTGCAGATCTAATTTCCCAATATAATACTAATTTTCAACAATATTCTAATAACTCTTTTCAAAAGTGGTGGGAGCTGATAGTGGGGCTCGAAATTGCATCTTGTATGAACTACTTAATTTATGTACCAACTAAGCCACAACTCAGTTGGGATATACTGAATACTTTGTGTCTTTGTCCTTGCTCCTTAACACAGAAGGAGAGGTGGGGACGGAAAGACTTTTGTGAACCTCATCTCTTGGGACAAACATGATTCATCCCAATCATAAGGTTTTTACTTGTTCTTTTCGTCTTTTTATAGAATAATCTCAATCACAAGATTAGTGCCAAGTTGACCAACTAAATGGTGGCTCGATTGGCATGTTGGCTGGATATTCCCAGCAGAGTTCGAATCCCGCTATTCCCACCTATGTTGAAAAGTTAACGTATTAATTGTATGAAGTAAAAAAAAAAAAAAACGCTCAGTACCAAGTTACATCAAACTATTCCAAAAACCTTTCTAATTGTCTATTTCTTTAGGGAAAAAAAGAGATGAAGTTAGAGGATATGTATCTAGGTGGGCCAATTTTCAATACCTCAAAGAAGCACTCAGACTCGAGATTTATTGTAGATAAAGCAAGGTCAAAACTTAAGAAATGGAAATCAAGAATCCTCTCTCATGCAGGTAGATAGGCTCTCATTAAATCTACTCTAGCTTCCCTCCCCCTTTACCATATGGCAACCTATGCTTTTCCATCCTCCACCCGTAAGGAGCTAAGATCAATTTGCCGTGATTTTTGGTGGGGGAAGACATCAAAAGAAAGACCCATCTACCTAAAAGCATGGAAGTCATTTTTACTCCATTTGGAAAAAGGGGGTCTTGGCTTTAGAGACCCAAGTTTGATGAGCAGAGCTCTCTTACTTAAGCTGGCTTGGCGTTTTCTCACAAAAACTGATTCTTTATGGGTTAAAAATACTTAAAAAAAAGTATCTTACCTCATCAAATTTCTGGAAACAAAATCACAAAAGTTCACACTCAATGCTGTGGTCCAGCCTATTAGCTTGCCATGAAGATCTCATTAAGGATTGTAGATGGTTAATCTCAAACGGTTGGGATGTAAATATTTTCAAAGATCCGTGGATTCCTAATGGACTGATTGAAAAGCCAAATAACTGGGATCTTGCTTGCAGCAAGGTGGCCATGCTCATGAATCAAAACTCACGGACGTGAAACATCCAACTCTTACATATGCTCTTTGATGAGGACATTATTAACCAGATTACAAAGATTGTTATCACTCAGGTGAATCCTTTAGCTAATGACAAGTTAATTTGGTCATTTACTCCTCATGGAAGGTTTTCTTGCAACTCTGGATATAAACTATTGTGTCATGATGTTTCAAAATCTTCTCATGCTTCGTGGGTTTGTGAAAATCTTAGCTGGAAAGAATTGTGGAAAATGAAAACTTTAATTCCCCATGTCAAGATGTTCTTATGGAGATGCTGTAAGGGAGTTATTTTAGTTAATGCAGAGCTGGCTAAAAGATCAACTAAGATTGAAGCAACTGAGAATACTCAAAATAATAATTTACGTTATTGGTTACAGCATTGGAGACATATTGACAAAATAAGGAATCAACATTCTTGCTTTCCAATGTTTGCTCGAGGGATCATTGTGATGTGGTTCATTTGGAAGCATAGAAACAAAACGATATTTGAGCAACACCCTTTTAATCCATTACAGACGCTTGCAGCCATTGAAGCTCATTGTGCCTTACTTTCTAGATCTACTATTTCAGATTCAAACACTAACAGTGTTCACTCTCAAATCAGTACGGATCCTCAGATGGTTTAGAGGTGGATCAAGCCTCCTACTAGAATCATTAAAATTAATACAGATGGGGCATGGAGTTCTTTTCGCTCGGCTTTTGGAATTGTTATCAAAGATCACAATGGCTATTTGATACTGGGTAGATGTGCTCTCCTCCTATGTTCTTCCCCGACAGAAGCTGAAGCCTTAGCAATTTTGGAAGGTCTGAGGTGTGCCATTGCAATGGACCTTGTGGCTCTAATCATTGAAAGTGATGCAAAACACATCATCGACATTCTCTCTTCAGGTGCAGACCCTCCCTGGAGATTACATTCTATTATTCTAGAATGTAGGTTTCTTGCTTTTGGTTTTATATCAACCAGTTTTATTCTTACATCTCGATCTTGTAATCACTTAGCCCATGGACTAGCAAATCATGTTGTCAAATACAATCATGCTATGACCTGGCCGACTCCTCCAGATTTCATCAGGTCTATTTTTCTGGATGAGATGTAACTTGTTGTTTTGAAATAATTTTTTGCCTCTGACTTCAATATATATATATAATTAGTGGTACTATTTATGTTTGATAGAACCTAGCAATAATTTTCCTCTCAAGTTAAGCCACAAGCATCCGATGGAAATTTATAGGTTGTGGATTATTTGTTGAGTTTGTTTGAATAGTACTTCGTAGTATTCTGGCGATCAGTATATATAAGGGGCGGTGTTCATCAAGGTTTTGTTTTCTAAAATAAAAAATTAGCACCATATCAGCAAAAATGATATAGTTTTTTTGAAGTGAAGAATGGTTCGACGGTCTACTACATCCTCAAAAGTCTTGGAGTACTGTGCCACACTGCCACCCCAAACCAAAATGTTGAGCGTCAGCGAAGAATGATTGTAGCCACACGTATTAACCAATGCTGATAGGAATAGCACTGACACTGTGAAGGTAAATAATGGGTTCGTGCTCTACGGAGACAATACCGGGCCAATCAAGACATGCCACATCGGCTTCATGAACTGACGTGTTGTATCATGACTAGGATTATACATGATTAATTTGCTCAGTCTCCAACGAGCCTCGTCTCCAAATTCCATCTTCATCTACCATAAAAACTTGTGAACTTAATTTTCAAGCGAATTAATAATGAATGATGAAGAGCAGGGTAGGGTGATCATGGTTTATTGGAGGAGATGGATATCCATTAATGTCTGTGTGCGTATGAATCTCAAGTAAAGAGATATTCAAATTCAACAAATTAAAAGTACTTTATGTAGCAAAAAATGAACAGTAGTTGCTACTTCTCTCTCTGTATATATTGCTCTACTCTTCAATGTACATTTCGCCTACTGTCCCTCAATATTATATATTTATATGTAGTGAAGTCGAGAAATCAACATAGAGACCTTCCAGCAGCGAAAATGAGGAGAATTCTTAAATTACATTTAGTAGCCAGGAGGCTTGTAGGCAATGAAACTGATGCACTGCACTTGGCGCTTGTTGTCGAAACCGATGATCCGGATGAAGGCGTTGGGGTAGGCTTTCTTTGCCTCTTCCAGCTCTGCCAACACCTGAGACGAGTCAGTGCAGCCAAACATGGGCAGCTTCCACATGGTCCAGTAGCGCCCATCGTAGTACCCAGGAGATCTGTTGTTCTCACGGTACACGAACCCATGCTACAATCACACCAGTTCCACACCAAACAGAGCAAAAAGTCACCACCACCACCACAAATTAAGAATAAGGCAGGGTCGTTACAGATGATACAAATCCACTACAATTAAAATTAAAAAAAAGATGACAGACCTCCAACTCGAACTCCAAGCAAGGAATCCATCCCATGCGCAGAAGGTAGTCAACTTCCTTGGCCAGTGATTCTGGAGAGAGAGGTGGAAGGTAAGACAGAGTCTCGAACTTCTTCTTGCCAGTTGGTGGCCACACCTGCAACAGTACTCAGAATTAATTAGCAATTAGCAATGTCGATCAACACCATTTCTGCTCAACTGCGCGCGCGCAACTATCTTGGGTGAGATTTGGTGTTGAATTTGTTGGGCGGTGTACTGTACCTGCATGCACTGAACACGGCCACCGTTGCTGGGGAGGGGGAGGGAGGTGATGTCGTTGTTGGCCTTGCGGGTTACAGGGAAGGCGGAGGCCGACTTGAGGCCAGTGAAGGGTGCCACCATGCTGGCCTGAGCCGGGGTGGCACGGCCGATATTGGCAACGGCTGTCGATGAAAACATGGAGGAAGCCATTTCTCTCCCTTCTTGCCTAACACAAAACTACCAGACGCTTGAGAATCCTTCAACTCCTACCCTGCAGATATGTAGTCTCACATCTCTTGTTTCCTACCATAAATTTCTCATCCACTGGTCAGAAATCCATGTACCACATAATTCTGGCTGACCACACAAGAAGAGTGAAATTGGATTAGAGACTTCTTAATAAGAACCTCTCTATGCATGCCACTTGGCACCAAACATACAGCCAGCCTTAAAGGAACAAAATATGTTCTAATTAGTATTATCGAGTTTTAGTCTTTTAAATACCTCTCACGGAAAGTGATATATAATCATTGTTTTGAATTAATTAATAATATACACTCAATTAAATTATACCAAGAACCATATAAATTAACGAAAATGTTGAAATGAAGGAGTCCATGAAATTTTCGTGGCGTTCAAATTTTAAGTAAAGGAGAGGTGGTGGAAAGTTGTGTAGGGTTTGTGATCGATCCAAATTTCTTTGGCAAATTTACATCTCACATCGTGATGTTTGATGTCGCCGCGTCCTTCCTGGCTAGTCTAATTTGTTGGTGGTTGCAGTGGCACTTTGGAAGTACTAATTAAATGGGCTGAACGTAAATTCTAATTTACTTTTTCTTTAGATTTGTTTTATTTTATTTTAAGGAATAAGGCAAAAACTTTATTCAACTTGGAAGTAGAAACTAGAAACAACATTACATACATCTCATCCAAAATAACAGATCGGATAAAGTCTGGCGTAGAGGACGACCGGTTCTGTCTTTACTCTTTAGAGCGAAATGGGCTGCTCTATTACAGGACCTAGGGGTTTGAGACCAAGAACAGGATGAGAAATCTCCTGATAAAGATTTGCAATTTGGGGAAAGTAACAAAGGCTCTCCAAGGAGGTTCCAGATCAACAGAAGAGAGAACTTAAATTGCAGCTAGCCTTGGCTTTACTTTCCACGATAATTGGATCCATGGAGATGGCCTTCGCCAGTGGAAAACCATTTAAAAATGCTCTGAATTCAGTTTTTTCAGCAAAAGAACAAGATACCGTTATAGCTCTGGCTATACTAGCTGAGAGATCCAAATTCATCCTGAGCAATAACACACCTACAGCCGGGACTCCACACTCTATCCATGTTGATCTTAATGTGTAGATGTGAGGAGGTTTGGACCATCATCTAGTAGAGGTAGCTGGTTGATTTAACGAATCCGGATTTCCTATTCATGACAACTCTACCTATACTTACTCGCATAACATCGCAGCTACACATGGGAAATATCTCATCCTCTTGCATGTTATTATGCACTAGGAGATATTCCCAATGCACAAGGTAGTGCTTTTGTTGATAGGCATAGGTAAAGGTCTGGTGGATAGGAGATTCAAGTCTGATTTAACTGAAACAGAGAGCAGAGGTCTCTTGTATGATGAGATTGGTTTGATTTGATTGTGGTCCCATCAAATTTAGATACATCTGCTAGGTGAGACCGGATCTGCTCTTCACACCTGGCGCCTCACACGCACATCCTATCCTTCTCCGGTGGCCTCTGTAACAGGCTTGGCAAAACAGCTATGGCGGCCTCCTCGGGAGAAATTAAGTCCTTTCTGTCAAGACCGGAACAGCAACTGCCTGTTACAGAGGCTGCTAGAGCTCTCAAAATAAGGCTGCCTGTTACAGAGGCTTGGGGGGTGTTAACAGGTGTAATATATGTATTGTTCACAGACTTAGTACCCGCAGGGGTATTTTTGTAATTCTGTAGACATATTGTTATATACGGCCAGAATAGTATAAATGCAAAACTTCACTCAACTGAAGCTAAGTCTTTGAGGCCTTAACTCTATAGCCTCTTCTTCTTCTTCTTCTTCTTCTTCTCCTTCTCCTTCTGCTCAACGTGGTATCAGAGCAGGACTGTCCAGGCCTGGAAAACAACCAACTGAGGTCTCTCTCCACTGCTGCATAGAAGCTATAGTCCTGATGCTCAAAGACAAGGAGAGGAAGCATTCTCTAGTACTGTGGATTGTCTCCACTGTCGAGTTGGGTTCTGTTGCATGAAAGCTGACTGTTCAACTTCCTGGCGCAGAAAAAAGGGGGTTCTACTACTGACTGTTCAACTTCCAGCCTTAGGTGCTAGTAGCTGGTGTTGCTCGGCTAAGAAGTCTATGGAAATCCATCCCAAATGTTTGAAGGAAGGTTCTGTCCTGAAGAGAAGTTCGAATCCATGACTATTCTACCTATTCACAGTTTGGGTGACATAGGGACTGAAACTTTTTTTTCTTTTCCTGTTTATGGCTCTCTTCTTGCACGACTGTTAATGTCCCAAAATCTGTGTAGGGATTGTTCCCCTTCCTCCGAGTGTATGTTGTTCTATTCAACTCTCCAAGGAACTGCGGTTGAACCCTAGACCCTAAGTGACTGTTCGGCTATCCTGGAAAGTGGATATCAGCCGACTAGGTGTGGTGCGCCACCACTTGTATTGTTGTTTCTACTGAGTTTTTTTTTTCTCTTGGTTGAGAAACTGTATTGAAGTTGCAAAACTGTAGATCATTTAGATCTGGTTACACTGCAAGAGCAGTTCGTATATTGTTCTGTGGACTCCTACACAGTGTAAGTCATACATCCTAGTACTGTAGCTGCAGTGTTTGTGTTTGGTTCTCTGTGAAACTGAAAATCAGCAAGTGCCTAGTTGTGGACTGTAACAGCTCTGTAAGGCAGTGTACCTGTGTTTTTTGAGTACTTCTAAACCTAGAATCATGAATAAGGAAAGATTGTGGTGCACTAATTGTCAGAGGCCCCGACACACCAAAGATACTTGTTGGGATCTCCATGGGAAACCAAAGTGGGTTCAGGATTTACCTAAGAAGCAAGGCTCAGATGTAATTAGAAGACCCGGGCAACAAGGTACCAAGAAACACCACATGGCAAATATGGTTTCTCGGAAGAATCAGCCCTCCACTTCTGCTGTGCCTCAAACACCACATAGCCAACATAGTTACTCTGGATCAAACCCAAGGGAGGATATTGTAAACTCCACCACCTCTTTTGCATCCATATCAGGTAATTCTGCCACTGCTTTCCATGCTGCCAGTACCAGAATGGACAAATGCCATGAAGGAAGAAATCGATGCTCTTCATAAGAATGGCACGTGGGAACTTGTTGATCTCCCTAAGGGTAAGGTTCCAGTTGGATGTAAATGGGTGTTCACTATTAAACATGGGGCTGATGGAACTGTGCAGAGGTCTAAAGCTCGTTTAGTGGCAAAGGGTTTTACTCAAGTATATGGAGTTGATTATGCAGAAACCTTTGCCCCTGTTGCCAAAATGAAATCTATTAGAGTACTTTTCTCTCTTGCTGCCAATCTGAATTGGGATCTACATCAGCTCGACATCAAGAATGCTTTCTTGAATGGTGACCTTGAAGAGGAAGTTTATATGGCTCAAGGAAGTGAACAGAAAGTGTGCAAGTTAAAGAAGTCTTTATATGGGCTGAAGCAATCACTAAGAGCTTGGTTTAGCAGATTTCATACTGCAGTTCAGCAGAGGGGATACAAGCAATGTCAGTCAGATCACACACTGTTTGTAAAAAGGGTAGAAGGTAAAATGGCTGCCCTAATAGTATATGTGGATGACATAATTGTTACTGGTGACTGGGAGGATGAAATTCAAAGTTTGAAGGGCTTCCTTGCCACTCAATTCGAAGTGAAAGATCTAGGACTTGCCAAATACTTCCTTGGAATTGAGGTTGCTCGATCAAAAAAGGGTATCTTCATCACACAAAGGAAATATGTCCGAGACTTGCTTAAGGACACTGGAAAGATTGGGGTTAAACCAGCTGACTCTCCCATTGACCCCAACCATAAGTTAAGTGACAGCCAAGGTGAACCTCTTAAGGATGTGAAGCAATTTCAGAGGCTTGTAGGAAGATTGTTGTACCTCTCTATGACTCGTCCAGACATAGCATATGTTGTTGGTGTCCTCAGCCAGTTCATGCATGCACTTAGGTCCACCCATCTTGAAGCAGCAGAGAGAGTACTTCGGTATCTTAAGAAGTTCCCGGGTGCTGGTTTATTATTCCAGAAACATTGAATAACAAGGCAGCTATCAGTATCGCTGCCAACCCGGTACTACATGATAAAACAAAGCACATTGAAGTTGACAAGCATTTTATCAGAGAGAAAATCATCACAGGCGAAGTATGCACTCCATACATCAGCTCTGAAGACCAACTAGCAGACTTATTTACAAAAGGGCTAAACCATTCCAGACATCAAGGTCTCTGTGACAAGTTGTGCATGATTGATATTTATGCCCCGACTTGAGGGGGAGTGTTAACAGGTGTAATATATGTATTGTTCACAGACTTAATACCCGCAGGGGTATTTTTGTAATTCTGTAAACATATTGTTATGTACGGCCAGAATAGTATAAATGCAAAGCTTCACTCGACTGAAGAGAGCCATGTGAAGCAATTAAGCCCCTGGTGAGAGCTCTCAAGATCGGAACAGCAACCGCGAAGGAGAATGCCAATTGTGCCCTATTCCACCTCTCTAATGAAGAGTGTATTCGAATGAATATAGAGGCAAGGAAGACAATGAATAGTATCATTACCCTTCCTTTATATTCTTCAAAAAAATATCTTATTTTTATTATTTTATAAAAATATTGCAAAAAGTTGCCAAAACAAAATACACTTCTAATAATCATGATTCTCGCTTCTTGCAATTCTTGCCACGGTAAGTTCAAAATAACAAATACATGTGCCTATGTTCCACATGCGAACATGGGCACTTTTGTAATTTTGTAAGAAAATAGATAGGACGAAAGCCCTAAATCTTCTCATCAGTCGTGTTTTTCTCCAACAAATCTTTACAACCCATAGTTTGTCAGGTAAGAATCCCATTGTTCAAAATTCTCACTGTTCTAGTTCTCCAAAAATCTCGTCGTTTTTTTTTTCTGTTTCAAACATCAACATATTTGCCTCCATTCTGAAGTTTTTTCCAGGTGTCAACAAGCTTTGTTGTTCTGATTCGTAGTTCTCATAACCTACCTCAAAAATATCCAGGTAAAATATATTCTACTTTATTTTTATTGTATTGATCTGTTTTTTTCCCTTTCAATTTTCTTTTCTGTTATTCCATATGGTTTGAATGTTTTTTCTACTGTTGAAGAAAACTAGATTGCAATTTCAATCTATGGCTTTTGGTTTTTGGGAATTTTAAGATCGCTGAAGTAAAGAATATCTCAATGGTTGTTTTCAATAGATAGATTCTTTTATGTTAGAATATCTTCTACATGTTTTTACATTTTATTTTTTGGAATGGTTATGTTTTGGGGACCAACCTAAACAATGCATTCATGTCATGTTGTAAATAATAATAAAAGAAGGCAGAATGGAACTTAGCGCTCAATGCTTTCCAAACCCAAAGAGCACTATTGTTGCAAATGCAAAATTGAGAGACTGAGAAAAATGTGTTAGAATGGGCTGAGTCGTACCACTTGATCACTCTCCTTAAAATCGCATTTGCCCCTTACTGGTAGGTGTGCACTCGCTTACCAAACATCTATGAACCATCAAAGAAAATGCTAAGAAAAATAGGAAAGATAGATAATTGCCTCTCTAGAAAAGTGCACAAGGCATAGGCATGCCTGGCTTGGCATGTGCGTGTGTAAAAAACACCCTGGACCAACCCCCTTACATGCATGTAGAGATATATATTACTCTCTTCCTATGGGTCCCTACTCCCTACCCATAAGGAAAACAATCCTACTAATATACTTTAAGACAACTCTTTTCCCAAGCAATACGGGACAAAAGTCTTGTACCTAAATGCAAGATGAGGGAAAGACAAAAAAGACAAAAAACTAAAACAAAAGGGAAAGATGTGAAATTATTGAAAATTTGAATCTCCCTCCAACATGTCATCAACCTTAACTTTAGGTTTTCTAACCAAGAACCTGAAAACCCATTTTACTTCCTTATTAGACTTCCAATCATAACATGATAGGCACGCACACTTGATTTTATGATTGGTTTTGACTTGCTCTTGTATATAAGGAATTGTTAGATGCAATTCATAGCAAATAAGCTTCATCTAAGCCAACTGTATTCCACACTAGTAAAACTAAAATTTAGACTATCACATAAATATTTTCCCAAAACACTTCAAAAATTATGATTTTCCATATAATAAGTAACAAATAGCTAAGAACAATATAGAATCCCATCATATGCAGGTGAGTATAAATTTCAGCATGACGAAGTGAGGATTTGACTTTTTACTTTTGCAAATTGCCAAGCCATCTAATGTAGATATCAATCAATAATAGTTGGTGCGTAAAGAAACTATAAAAAAAAGTTGGTGTATAGATTGTGGAATCTAAATATTAATTCATATTGAGTGTTTGCTTTTTCTGGATAGTAAACAAAAAAAAAATAATAATGGCAAACTCAAGGTCATCAAAAGCAATATTTGATGTTCTTAAAGAACAAATACTGTTGTTCTTCATTGTTAATCCCAATTTAGTTGATGCCACAAGAATCTTCAGTCAAGTCAAGATTAGACAGGTATGGATGATATACAAGCAGTAGAATATCTTCATCTGCTATTAAGGAGTTTTCTGCTCACAATCTCTTTAATAACTTATTTATTAGAGAATAAAGCTGCAAGGGCTCATTTGAGTCGGAGTCGGAGATTCAGTTAAGCTGGTTCAGCTGTTTTAAATTACTCGATATAAGTTATTTAAAGAGACTGAAGTAGACAGCCCTTCAAATAACTGACTGTCGCTTCAATTTGAGGTTTTCAGATTTTTCACCAAACATAGTACATTGACGGTTCATGTGGGCCCACATAGCACATTAACTGTTCATGTGGGCCTACCTTGAAAAATCAGAAGCTGCTACGCTTTTGCCCTTTTAAATGGGCACAAGTTATTCAATTCAGCTCTTATCTAAAGCAATGTTCAAAGTATTGGAAATATCAAGTGTACCAAAAAGGTAATTTTAAGAGACGTATTGGGATACACCTTGGATACGCATGAATATCGGAGAAAAACTAAGATATGCATAAATACGCTTGGAAATACTATAAATAATTTAATAAATCATAAAAATAACACTAAATATAAGACCTCAATGATGTGTATATACATTAAATTAATATATTTTAATGGTTTTATGAAGAAATATATTGTAGGTAATTATAATTTCATTAAAAATCCTATGCTTAACTATAATTTATAAATTATAATTCTTAAGTTTTAATGTTTATGGGATGAGAAAAACTCAATTCTCCTATCCAACCATAAAACATGCATTGGCACAACTTCTAAGTGAAAATATAATCAATAATTATTTATTATTTATTTTCAAAAATTATAAAAAATAAACAAACATTATATAATATATTCAAAAAATAGTTATTAAAGAAGAAATTTCAATTTCTTTGTGGACATGATAGATCATCCATAGAATTATAATATATTCAATCATTGTGATCAAATGATAAAATATAATTAATTAATTATTTATTTTTTAATTATAAAAATAAAAAATAAAAAAGTAATTATTAAATAAGAAATTTCAATTGGTCTGTGGATATGAAAGATCATCCATAGAATTATAATATATTCAATTGTTGTGATCAAATGATAAAATATAATTAATTATTATTTATTTTTTAATTCTAAAAATATAAAAAATCAAAAAGTACTAAAGAAGAAATTTCAATTGCTCTATGGATATGATAGATAAATCCATAGATCTAAAACATATTTAGTCTTTATAGGCAGGGAAAAATTACATTTTCAAAATTTTTATTAGTTTATATTTTTTCCAAATATTTTCATGAAATTTCCATAAATTTATTAATAACACAAAAAAAAATATGATTTTGAATGTAAGAAATGTAGATCAACATAAATTTAAACATTTAAGAAAAAAAATCACAAGATATTATAAAAATTTGAAAATTTTACCTATTTTTTCAAAATTTGAAAAATTTTCAAAAAAAAACAATTCAGACTTGTTTCTTGCATTTTTTTTGCAAATCTAGCACTTCAGGAATGAGGTTTGGAGTTTTAGAGTCATTTGGGGGTGAAAGAATGCTTATTTTAAGGAAAAGAAGCTTGTTTTTCCCTTTTTATTTCTTTGTTAGTTTTTTGCCGTATCTTTTTCATCGATACATTACCAATACACCCCCGATACGCCCTGATATGGGTCTGATATGCATGAAAAAAAAAAGACGAAACATCCGATTTCCATGCGTATCCCATATCTGTTTTTCAAAGATACGATACGATACGCCCCGTATCTGGTGTATTGTATTAAAAATTTAAACATTGATCTAAAGACCCTATCAAGTGTAAAAACTCTTAGGATTATTGGCCACAGATAAAACATTCGAGTTTTTTAACTTGCTAGAAAACATTGGTCGGTACTTGGTAATTTGGTATCTTTGGACAAAAAAAAAAACCTAATAAGGCTTAGTTTGGAAAAAGTACAAATACAAATATGTATAATATAAATACATACAAAATATAAGTTTTTACACTATAAATTTATATTTATACACCTTCCAAACTGAACCTAAAGGTCTACACAATATTTTAAAAATGAGCCTAGAAATCAAACGGCTTTGGCCATCGGTTTTTGTGTTAGTGGTTTGACCATCTAGATTAACCAGTTCAAATGTTTCGATAATATATCTGATCCTACCCTTTGGATTGAAGATTAAGGAAGGATGGTATAACTATTATGAGAAAGGGGTATATCTCATCCTACCCTTTGAATTGGGATATTAGGATAGGATGGGTATTAATATTATTAGAAAGGGAATAAGAGTGAGAGTGAGAGGAAGATCTATTGGCTGAGAAAAGGGAAAAAAAAAAGGCCTATTGGTGTGGGTGACTTTAGCGGCAACGGTGGAGATGGCAACCGGACCACCATTTTCTCTCTCTCTCTCAGATTTCTCTTGCAATTCAGTGGTCAGACCGTTTAGATCAATGGTTTATTAACGAATTCAATGTTTTTTAGTTAAATGACAGGTCAACACTAAAACGGAAGCAGTGTCTTGACCAGTTTTCCGGCCATCCGGATTAATGGCAGTTTTAAAACCAGAGCTGGAGTGAACTCTAAATTTTCCTGTGGAACATATTCCCACGCGTTGGAAAACCATTTACCTTTTGGACAGAGGTGTAAAGTGGGCGGGCCCGCAACGGCAGGCCCGTAGGCAATTCGTGCTAAAGGCAAGTCGTGTCATGCTAGCGTGCAGGCCATTATGGGCCATGCCACCCTTCCGGGTGGAAATTTTGGGAGTCGGCCCGGCATGGCCCACGGCCCAGGCCCAAGCGGGTCCGTGCCGTGCTATGGGCCTAGGTTGAGCCGGGCTGGGCCATAGGGCGGGCCTTGGGCCTGGGCCGAATCGGGTTGTACTGTTTTTTTGAAAATTTTGATTTCTTTTCTAAGTAAAATTGTAAAACTAAAATATTTAACTTTTCTTTAAACTTTGGGAATTGGGAACTATTTAAAAAATTAAGAAATGAGAAATCTAAGTTATCTAACACATAAATGAAAAAAAAAATATTTAACTAAATTGAAATAAGAATGATGGAATAACAAATTGGAAGAAAAATAGAAATTTTATTTCATTTAAATTTGAATGGTACAAATTACATATACAATGATTGGATCATTGCATACTTGGATGAATGAAATATGAAAATGGAATAAATTAATAAAATATAAAAAATACAATATGATTACAAATTGAAAATACAAAATTACATTGTTAAAAAATTAAAAAAATATATCAAATAAATTAAAAAATTTACAATAATTTGAAAAAAAATTCTAAATACAAGTAGTCAAATTCATGAATCATCATTCATGACTTTCATCATCTGCTTCGAGTGAAATATCCGGTGTAGTATCATGCCCTCCCTTGTCTTGTAATCGATTTTCTACATCTAGCCAATTCTTGAAGCAGATACACATCTCTATGCTCTCATCATTCATGCAACTTCTTTTGTCATCCAACACCCTGGTACCTGTACTAAAACAAGACTTCGATGGAATTGTAGACACCGGAGGGGTTAGTAGATCACGTGCCATGGTGGCAAGAACCAGATAATTTTTCGAATGTTCACTCCACTAGGCTAAAAATCAAAATTATTTGATCATTCACCTAAATTAGAAAAATTTGCTTGTAAATAAAAATTAAGTTCAGTAAATGAACTTGTTGTAGAACTAGCAAATTTCTACCTTTAACTTATTAAATAAAAAAGTTTTTCTCTTCTACTACTGGCCTCAATGTCAGAAGTAGAAGAAGATGATGGACAAGTTGTAGGAATATTTCCTACATTTTCAGATTCATACAAATTGTACATTTCAAATAATAAATTATCAATTTCATCTTTTTTATTTCCTATGTCAATATTCATATTTTCACAATATGATTCAAGTAAAATATCTAAATCATCTTTCCTAATCCTAGGGTCTAATATTGTAGCTAAACAATAAATTGGTGAAATGTTCTCCCAATATTTTTTAAATTTATTTTTCATGATTTCAACAATACATTGAAATTGTGGATTATTTCTATATTTTGAAAAACAATCACTAATTACCATTAATTGATAAGGTAAATTACAATTAGTTGGATAATAAATTCTAGATAATTCATTAGTTGCATCCAAGGTTCAAAGTATCAATATGTTACGAGTTTTGGTTGTTTCCAGGTGTTAATACAAATATAACTAATATTAAATTTGGATGTCCAAATATCTGAAGTAATTGCAACTTTAGAATTAAGATTTGCTAACAAAGAAATTAAATTGTGTTTATATGAATAAAAAATCTTTAAAGCATAAGTTGTTATAGTATTCCTAGAAACTTTTTTATATTGTGGGTTTACAGAACTACGCAACCATTTTTTAGCTTTGGATCTTCAGTTAATATAAATGGTTGTAGTGCATGTATAATATACTTAGAAAGTTCTTGTCTCATTTTTTCTTGTGAATATTTAAAAGTACCAATCTGTGTTTAAGTTGTTTCTCTCCCTTCATCTTCTTCTCGCTCATGTGTGAGCAAATGTTTGTTCAAATGACCCATACCACCCTTACTACAATAACTAAAGTTCTTACTTTTTTGGTAAATGACCATTTTCCCCTTCCCCTCAATATCCTCTACTTTGAAAAATTTTCAAACTGGGCTACTTAGCTTAGAGACCCTCATTTTTCCCCTAGTATCAATACTTGAGGTGAAAGTTCCACTTCCATTGACATCAATCGCATCAGTTCTAACACTATCATGATGCGATTGAATATCACCAATGGTGAACATGTTGGGGAATCGGTTTTCAGAAGAGCTAGCCATTTTTTTTAATTCTAAAAAGATAAAAATTAATCTAATTCGACTTACCTGGATTGCTGGTTCAAAATCCCAATTTGATTTCAACGGTTGAAGCTTTTCAACATCCAAGCATCCCAAATTGAGATACTTGAGCTAGTTGAGCAAGCCTTCTTGTTGAAAGTCGAAAACTTCAATAAAATTGAGACTTAAGAATTGGAAGATGCAGAATCAAACAATCAATTAATCAGAATTACTCAAATTGCAGAGAATTGAGAATGTATGAGTATGAGAGAGAGGGAGAGGGAAGAGATTAAGAGAATTATTGAATTGGTATGATGAGAATGGTGGATGATAGAGCTATTTATAGGAATTGAACATAATTCAATTGCCCAAAATACCCAAAAAACTAGCTGTTATTTAGTTATTGGGAGAGGTATTTTGGTACTAGTCGTTGGGCCCCTTTGGAGGAAGGGGGTAGTAGCTATATTTCGGGCAGGCCGAGCGAGGCCCGCTACGGGCCCTATGAGCTGTGTCGGCATGCGGGCCACGGGTGATTGTGCCATGCCATACCGGCCCATGGGCCTCAAACTCCTGGCCCAGCATGACATGGACCTCTGTACCATACCTGACATAGCCCGTGGGCCTTCGTGCCGTACCGATCCAAAATCGTGCCAGACCACAGGTGGCCCGACCCGATTTACACCTCTACTTTTGGAATCTGTCATGTTTTGCTACTCAAAATAACTAGTAAATTTGAGAGCAAATGGTTAAAGATGGATTCTCCCCTTAGAAGATACAAGTATACAATCAATATTAACTTTGATGCATGGATCTCCGCAAATGGGCTAAATTTGGATGTAATTCTCACGGTGCACACCTTACATCGATAATCCCAATGCGCATTAGGTGTACACATTAAACCGCAATGAGACCGGATCTTCTCCTAGGCGCCTCATACGCACATCCTATTATGCATTGGGAGCATCTCCCGTACTTGTAAGTTATTTTTGACGGGAGATGTTCCCAATGTACGGTGATTGTGCATTGAGAATGCACATTGCGGAATTCTCGTGAGTTTGAGAACGCACCTTGCTGTGTTCTCAAATTTTTGAGCTTTTTTTTTTTAATTAAATGAGACTTGGGAGACCAAACGTCACAGAACCTCTCAAGACCAAAGGTCTCAGCAACTCTTACTCAAAACCTATCAAGATCAAGCGCTGCATTCTCTTTCTTATCTTGCAGAACCTCACACAACCCTCTCTCTTTCTTCTCAATTTTCTCTTGCAGAACAGATTTCTTCCTCACAGCCACTCTTGCAGCAAAATCATATCAGGTATTTAATAGTCTTTTTTCCAGATACAGAGACGTATTTTTTTTCTCTCTCAGACACCATTTTCTCTCAGGGCTAACAGAGGTTTCAGCAGCTCCTTTAGCTTCGAAACGCTTTGGTTGTACCGATTGTAGCTGTTTCAGTGCTTCACATTTTGTTCCAACTTTCAAACATTTCCAAACATCAGGTGCACTAATATAAACTACTGAACAACGGGTTTTGAAAAAAGAAAACACAAGTAAAAAAATGTTGTAAAAGTAACCGGGTTGATGCAGGACCCATTTTGATCGTCCGGGTGAAGAAGACAATCAAAACGGGTCTGCGATGACCCGATTCGATAGACCCGAAAGCGAAAAGATGGGTTGTCACAGATCTGTTTGTGTAAGGTATGGGTCCAATGGAGCCATGTGGATGTGATGATGCATGGGTCATTACTGTGACAACCCGTGCATGACACAGGTCTGCAGAACCGTGTGATGCACGGATCGTTACTGTGAGAATCTGTGCATGGCACAGGTCCGTTGAACGGTGTGATGCACGGGTCGTCATAGATCCACTCGTTCACAATACGGGTCTGATGGAGCCGTGTGATGCACGGGTTGTTATTGTGACAATCTGTGCATGACACAAGTCCACTGAACCGTGTGATGCACGCGTCATTACTGTCATAAATCCACCTGTGCACAATACGGGTCTGATGGACACGTGTGATGCATGGGTCGTTACTGTGACAACCCGTGCATGGCACGAGTTCGCTGAACCATGTGATGCATGGGTCGTTACTGTGACAACCCGTGCATGGCACGAGTCCGCTGAACCATGTGATGCACGAGTATAATGATAGTGATGATTAATATTTAATTATTCATCCATTAAAATCAATTACTTTTTTATGCCACGGCTTCATTTGTGATTAGATGTAATTAAACCTTTCATTACTTTTATATGGCTTCTTTGTGCTTTGCTATAATTAGTTTTAAGAATATTATATGCTTTTTTCTACATTTTCATAAATTAAGTAATTGATTTTGTTTTAACTATTATTTTTATAATTTATTTTAATTTGTTTATAAGTCTTGATTGTTTTATTTTTTATTTACAGAACCCGTGCATGACAGGGTCCCTGCTAAAGTATGAAATATGTTTTTGATGTGCCGCTGGCACGGATGCATAGCGAGACAGAAAGGATCAATGTCTATGCAATTGCAAGACGTAAACCCCAAAGAATGCAAAAACAACAACAACCACCTAGAGGCTAGAGATGATTTACACCTAGAGAAGGATCTCGATCTCTTGCATACAAGTAAAAACTCTGTGTCTGTGCATAGAATCCATATCATTAGGAGATATTTTGAATATGCCGCTGGATACCATGCTTGCTTAGTGTGCAGGAGGCCCCATGCTACACCCACCACCACACACATGGAGACAAACCAATCAAGCTATGGGCTTTATGAGCCATACCACCTTCTCAACCCAATCCTTACACCTGCCTTTTTATCATTTATTAACAAAAAATAATTGGGTGAGTTTATTATCTGGGCCTAGGCCCAGGATTTGTTTACTTATCGATAAAACTTGGGGTTTGGGCACGGATATGAATTCTTCATGGCCGGCTTCAAACATACCAGGCCCACTTCATCAAACAAGTAGGACCACTGAAATACATCAAACCCCTTGATTCTGGGTTTTAGCCCTGCCGCAAAGGTGAACTCTGTGTGAAGAAGAACCAGCATTGCAATGCATAGCAAATGTCGGTGAAGATGGGTCAGAAGCACAATAGAAGAGGCGTCCAGGAAGATGAATTCGGATCTCCTGCTCATAGTATCTATTCACGTCTATTCACATAACATCATAGCCACACATAAAGAATATCCCATTCTTCTTACATAGTATTATTCATCGGTTGTAGTCTTATGTGGATAGATGTAGGCAGAATTATTGTTGGGCAGAAGATCCAGAGTCCAGGAAGACGTTGCAAACTTGCAGTTTGCAGGTCTGCAGCAGCGATTTGGTCGAAGGGTAATATCGTAATTCGAGATTGAGTTAAGGCCCAAGGCTAAGGGCCTAAGGCCTAAGGCCTAAGGGGAGGGGGGGGGCAAACGTCGCAAATCTAGTCGAAAAGCAGACCCCACCTGCAATTTTAGGAATCCAGATTCCCTCCCCTCGTTACTTTTTTACATTTTCCTCTCTTCACACTCCCACCGTTCCTGTAGGCCCAAAGCCAGAAAGACTCTCTCTCTCTCTCATCTCATAATCAGTTTCATAAGAAAGGAGACAAAGAGAGAAAAGAAGGGGAGTAGAAGAGAAGATGGGTGAGGGGAGGGGCTCTACATTAGTCCATCTCCTGGTCATCGTTCTGAGCTTAGTCGCCTTTGGATTCGCCATTGCTGCTGAACGCCGCAGGAGCACTGTAAGCTTTTCTTAATTTCCACTTCTATCGTATTCCTTGCCTCTTTCTACACTCCAAAATGTTACTTCTCTGCTTGTATCGCATCTGTGCTCTCATTTAGTTGCAAAATCGCCAATTTGAAACTTTTCTATCTTGTATCAAATGCGCATGATTGTTTCTGCTTTTGGAGGCTCAGGGTTTAAGATCTGCTTCTTAAGTTTGTTTTGATTCAAAATGTGATCTTTCTGGCTCTACAATCTCGTTTAATATTCTCCTTATAGCCCGAGATCTTGCGTCTTCAGTAGTGGGTTTATTTGCTTATTTGTATTCGGTCAGAAGGTTTAATGTAGTTGCACATATATGGGGTTGTGCTTCTGGTATAGTTATTTGTATTACTGTTGTCAAGAATGCTTCATTACTTCAGGTGCTTATGATCTAGCTTTCTGCGTTAAGAGCTGGTTTCGGTGCATATCTGGAGTACATGTATTGTTCTCCTTGTGAGAAGTAGCTGCAGTAAGAACTGGGAGATTCATGTCTAAACTTCTCTTTTGCTACTAATGAATTGTAGCACAGAGGGTGAAAGAAGTATTCTTCCTTTGCTGGCTTGCCCAGCTTGATTTCAGTCCTGGAGTTGAAGAAGCTACGTAGAATTAGTGCGGGTCATCATAAAGAGGTCATCTTCATAGGCTAACAACAGGGATGCGACTAAAGGTTCTAATTTCTTTTTTTTTTTTTTGAAGTGATACACAACGGGGGGTATCCCATCCCCCAACCCATAACCCAGGTGCAGGCGGGATTCGATACCAAGTCTCTGCTACGACCAGAAGGAGATCTTACCAACCCGCTGGTTGGCACCTTGCAGTATTTACCCCTTATATAATGCAATGAATTGTTTATTCACATTACTTGTTCCTTCTAATTGTGCCATATTTTATCCCCACCAGCACTATAGATCACCTCTATCTATCCTTTTGCTTTCATCGCTGAATTAGTGCTTTTATAGGCATAGCAGTGTAGGCATCATTAACTGACTCTGGGTACTTGGTCTTGACTTGTGAATGGAAAGTCTTAGGGTTATATGTATCTTGCTTTTCTATATATGTGTCTGTTAGTCATTGATTTTACTTCTTGCCGAGTCAGACTCCTGAAAGCACATTGGGTTCATATTGTCATGTTTGTGTCCATGTAATATTGGCTTTAACATCAAAAGGACAGACCTTTACTATGCATTATATAGTTGGGTGCAGTATGGTTCCTTAATGCAAGTTATGTCCAATATGGCTTTATGTAGTAGAGAGCCTGTAGAGGTTCATTATGGCAAGATGTCCAAGATGGCTTGATGTAGTTCCCATGATTCTACCATTGTTTTGTTATTTTTGAGGTTCTCTATATTGTGCCAAGCAATTTGCACATAAGTACACTAATTCTTGTTTGCCAAATATCATCATTCTCATGGCTTTAGTGCTCTAAGTACCAAATTAACTTATAAGCACCCACACTATTGTCAAGCTAATCTTCACTGTCTCTAGAAATTTGCTGTTTCAAGCATCTCATTACCTTAAAGATCTTCCCTTAGGCATCCAGAATTCCTACAAAGGTTCCCCCTGAAACTCCCTAAAAATTTAAGAAAAAAAAAGAAAAAAATGATTAGAATACTTGAGAAGCCTGACCATGGAACCTTAACTGGAAAGAAAAATAGATTCCCAGTGTTTTTTCTGGATTTTCTTATCAATATTCTTACATCCAAAATGAAATATATGATGCGACTCTTCCTGAAAACAAAAATTTATTGATCAATATTCTTTTTGCACGGTTTCTTCCCACCATGTTTTTTTCTTTGTTTCACTAATGCTTTTCTTTCTCCTTTACATTTAGTCTTGTTCCTTTTTCTTTTCTATTATTTTCCTTATAATATTTAAAATGGACCATTGAACTTTTAATTGATCCCGCCAAGTATCATGGCAGCATTCAGCAACCTTGAGTTGTTTGAGTTTCTCTTCTCAAATTTCTACATGTCCAAACCTTGTTATGGGCTTGATGTAACATTTTATAGGACAACATGTGGTGAAGGAACACTTCACTATCTGTTTGTGGTTGCATATTTTCTAAACCTTCAATCAATTCAGTTGTTGAACATAGGGGTGTCAATTGGACTGGATTTGGTCCAATCTGATCCCGCCAAGTATCATGGCAGCATTCAGCAACCTTGAGTTGTTTGAGTTTCTCTTCTCAAATTTCTACATGTCCAAACCTTGTTATGGGCTTGATGCCACATTTTATAGGACAACATGTGGTGAAGGAACACTTCACTATCTGTTTGTTGTTGCATATTTTCTAAACCTTTAATCAATTCAGTTGTTGAACATAGGGGTGTCAATTGGACTGGATTTGGTTCAATCCGATCCAGTCCAGTGTGAGTTCATTATAAATGGACTAGGTCCAATCCAATCCAATAAATATTTTGGACAAATTTGGACCGATCCAATTCAATGTCTGGACCGTCCAATCTGTTAAAATTCATTTTGATTTAGATTGGTTTCAACCCAACCCGGTCCATTGACACATATATTCTTATCTTACATCAATGGACCAGATATTGGCTTAATCCAACCCAATCCAATATAAATTTATTACGGACGGACCAGGTCCAATCCAACCTAATAAATATTTTGGACCAGATTGGTCCAATCCAATATGTCTTGTTGGTCCAATCCATCCAAATTGATTTTGGACTGGATGGGGTCCAATCCAAAACCTGTCCATTGACACCCTTAGTTGAACATTCCTTTTTCCAAATTGGTATAGCATCTGAGTCAGTCAACATCAAAGAGATTGATCCTAAATGTATTTGTTGTTGGAGCAGTCAGTCTTATATTGAAAGGAGCATATGTTGGAAGCTCCTAAACCTTCAATCATGTTCAATGATTTGTTTACTTTTTGTTATTACATTCTTTCTATTTTACTTTTTGTTATTACATTCTTTCTATTTTACTTTTCTTATAAAAAAACTTTATTTTTCTTGTGGTTCCAATTAAAGCATGAAGCTCCAACAAAACAGCTAAAGGAAAAAAGCCTTGGATGCCTTATCACTTTAGATTTTGTTCTTCAGGCTACATTTGGTTGCAGTTCAAAATCTCAAATTTCATTTGCTCTGGTGTATATGTATGGGAGTGCAAAAGGGCTGAGTGTAAATTCTGGTTTACTTTTGCTTTAGATTTGGCTGTCTTATTTGTTTGTGATGAAGGGAAATTTGGCCCGACCTCGCCATCACTCGACGCGTGGCAAAAGCAAACAGCTCGGGGCAACAGAGCGCCCAAAACACAAGCACCAAAAGAAAACCAACAGTCCAGGAGCACGACCTCCCTACTAGGAGCCCGAGCTCCCTACTAAGAACCTGAGCTCCCTGCTAGGAGCCCGAGCTCACTACTAAGGACCCGAGCTCCCTACAAGGAGCCCGAACTCTCTCCTGGGCCCTAAACCTCACAAGGCCGTGACCCGAGCTGGCCCATGGCAGCTCGGAACACTCCCCAAACCGAACTCAAGACTTTATCCCCCCCGTTACTCCGGCACTTCGCCTCCAAAACGCCAGACTGACCAAGCGTACCATACCTGACACCAAGGATGTCCGTTTCCAAGGGCGGCGCACCTGACTGATTTGGGATCTGACGCTTGACAGCCGCACTTCAAACGGCCACCTGCCACCGTCGTCACCAGCCGCAGAAACGGCTCCGACAAAAGGTGTAGTGGCGGTTCTGCCCGGCCAGAAGGGATGACATCCAAACTGGCAGGAGCTCAGAGATAGTCAGGCCCGATCTGATAGAAGCCTGGAAGTGAGTGCGCGAGGTGGTTATAAAAGGCTCCCTACCCCCCAAGAACAAGGTATGCAAACTTTGCGCTATCTGGTTTATCTTGCCTTTGAAGGATTCTGACTTGAGCTTCGGAGCCTCTACACCGGGTTCTCCCCGGAGCTTCTTCATCTCCCCCGTTTCAGGTTCCCAGTTACTCAATTCAGAGGCAAGGTCGTTGACAGCTAAGACCGGCCGGATTGCGCATCATCAATTGGCGCTGTCTGTGGGAAATCGCTTCAAAAAGCCTCCCTCCAAACTCTCATACCCCCTTTTTTCTTCTTCAAAAATCCCAACGCTCATGGCCTCTTCCAGCAACGCCGGACGTGGCACAGAGACAAACACCACCGGGGAACAGCTTCAAGTTCCCGTGGTGTGCGTTGGACAGTTCACCATCCCCCTTTCGATGGATGGAATCCCCAGTTTAAGTGCGCCACAAGCAGTGGCGCCCATAAACCTTCCTGCCACAAGCATCCCCTTTCCTCCCCCTATTGAGACAACCTTTACTGAACCGATTGCCGTCCCCCTGGCAGCCAGCCAAAACCGGTTGGACGACCTGATGCAGTGCATGCGGGCAATGCAAGCCCAAATGCAACAGTTTCAGCAACACCAGCTTCACCAGCACCAGGTGCTGCACAACATCTCCCAGTATCACTATCAACAGCAGTTCCCCCAACTGCCACTGAACCAACCACTACTTCCACCTCGCCACCCTGCTCCGAGGCCGGCCAAGGCCTCCCCGCAGGATGGACGCCCCCACCAAGGCAAGGCCTCCAGGCCCCAGAACCCCCCTAATAGCCAGGCCTCTTCCCCAGGCCGAAGAGAGAAAAAAGTCATCCCCGCCTCGCAGCTCGCAGGCGGGTCGGTTACCTCGCCCACGAGATCGGCACCTCGGCGCTCCAAGCCCGAGTTCCCACTCGCGGGAAACCAATTCAGCGCACTGGCAGCAGCGGACTACCAGCATTCCGGGCCCATCGAGCTCGGCAGCACGGAGGCCAGCAGTGCGAGTACAAGGCCCACTCAACAGCGAAGGCGCCGGCGAAGTCGCCGAACCGCCACCCGTGTCCTGTCAGAGCTCAGAGGCAAAGAGACGAGCTCGGACGAGGCAGGAGTCACCCCGATTCTCTCAGTTCCCTCCCCCCTCGCCTCAGAACTCCTGGCGGTCCCCTTGCCCAGAGATTTCAAGCTCCTACCTCTGGATAGGTATGACGGGTCCTTCGACCCCAACGACCATGTTGACGCTTTCCAGTCCCAAATGCACCTCGCCAGGGCCAGCAAAACATGCATGTGTGTGGCCTTCACCACCACCCTCCGGGGGGTAGCCCGCACTTGGTACAGGAACCTGGCCCCCGGGTCGATAAAGTGCTGGGCTCAGTTCGTGCAGGTCTTCACCGCACACTTTGTCACCAGCAAATGGTGCCCCAAAGCAGAGGAAAGCATCTTCGGAGTAGTCCAAAGGGAAGGAGAATCCATACGGGGCTACATCAAGCGATTCAACGAAGCATGCTTGCAGATACCGCGGTTAGACCCTGCGGTGCAGCTCGCGGCGGCAAAAAGAGGGGTAACGCACAAAGAATTCAAATGGCACATGGTAGCTAACCAGCCTGCAACCGTGGCCGAATTCCTCAAGCTCGCGGACAAGTTCATGAGGACAGAGGAAGAAATCAACCAACGAACCGAGGGCGGAAACGAGAAAAGAAAGAGGGAAGGCGAGCCCTCTAACCCAGTCTGTCGGAAAAACCCGGCCCGAGAGCCGAAGCCGAACCAGTCATTCCGAGCTCCCCTAGCAGTTCGGACGGATTACACACCACTGAACACAAGGCGGACCAAGATCTTAATGACGATCAAGGACGCCCCCTACGTAAAGTGGCCACCTCGCCTAAAGGGAAATCCGAACGAAAGAAATAAGAATTTGTATTGTAGTTTCCATAGAGATCATGGTCACAGTACCGAGCAGTGCAATAATCTCCGGGATGAGATAGAGGGGCTCATCCGTCACGGATACTTGAGAAACTTTGTCCAGCACAACAATAATAACAATAAGGCAAATCGGCCAGGGGAGCACGAAAAGGATGCCCCCGAATTTAGCAGCAGGCCTGCCGAACCATTACAGCGACAGCCTCCGGTGGAGAGGCCAGTTCGGGGAACCATCCATGTAATTGTGGGAGGTTCGGTGGTAGCAGGGTGTACCTTGGCAGCAGCTCGGACTTCAGTTCGCGAAGCGGCCCTCAAGGAGCGGAACCCTCCAAAGAGACCAAAGACCGAAGAACCAATCTTCACGGAGGACGATGCGCGAGGAGTCCGCTACCCCCACGATGACGCGCTTGTCATTAAACTAAGGATCAGCGACTTCGAGGTCAGATGCATACTCGTAGATTCGGGCAGCTTGGCGGACATCCTCTTTAAATCAGCGTTTGACCAGCTACAGCTACGGAGGAGCGAACTAAAGCCCGCGAACACTCCCCTGGTGGGTTTCAACGGAGAGGAAGTCAGGCCCCTCGGGAAAATAACAGTACCTGTGGAAGTCGGCACATGGCCTTGTGCGGTCAGACTCAACCATGACTTCCTGGTGGTCGCGACCCCCTCCCCATACAATGCCATAATAGGGCGGCCGATCACGCATATCCTACGGGCGGTGGTCTCCACCTACTATTTGGCCAGGAAGTTCCCTACGGACTTCGGTGTGGGGGTAGCGCGGGGCGACCAGCTCGAGTCCCGTAAGTGTTATGTTGCCGCCCTGAAGGGAAAAACCAAGGCAGCCGGCGACCTCGATCTGGAGCGGCCTGCGGAGCAAGGCGAGGAACGAGCTTCGCCCACAAAAGAAACAGTCGCAATCCCGACTTCGCCTACGGACCCAGCTCGCACACTCCAGATTGGTGCTTCCATCGAAGAACCCCTATGGACCGAATTGGTGAGTTTTTTATTTCAAAATTTAGATATTTTTGCATGGTCTGTGGCCGATATGCCCGGTATTGACCTTGGCCTTATAACTCACAAACTTAACATTGACCCTATAGTCAGACTCGCTAGACAGAAGAAACGCAACTTGGCCCCAGAACGCTGGAGGGCGGTCGATGAGGAGGTCGAGAAGCTCCTCGCAGCAGACTTCGTAAGGGAGGTCCATTACCCGAGCTGGGTGGCCAACCCTGTGCTGGTAAAAAAGGCGAACGGCAAGTGGCGCATGTGCGTCGACTACACCGACCTGAACCGAGCTTGCCCGAAAGATTGCTTCCCCCTCCCCAGAATTGACCGCCTAGTGGACGCGACCTCGGGACATGAGTTGCTAAGCTTCCTGGACGCCTACTCAGGCTACAACCAAATCCGGATGGACCAGTCCGATGAGGAAAAAACCAGCTTCATAATCGAGTTCAGGCTGTACTATTACAAGGTCATGCCCTTCGGATTAAAAAATGCTGGGGCGACCTTCCAAAGACTTGTAAATAGGCTGTTTCGACCCCTGATTGGCACCAAGATAGAGTGCTATGTAGACGACATGGTCGTCAAGACACAGTTTTCACAAGAATTAATACAAGACTTAGATTCTGTCTTCCAAATCCTGCGTCAGTTTAGCATGAAATTGAACCCCAACAAATGTGTCTTTGGCGTCACCTCGGGCAAATTCTTAGGCTACATTGTCAATCGGCGCGGTATTGAGGCCAACCCGAACAAGATAAAAGCCATCCTAGATATGAGACCACCTCGGAAAGTAAAAGAAATTCAGAGGCTAAATGGCCGCGTAGCCGCTCTAAGCCGCTTCATGTCCAAGTCAGCAGACCGCTGCCTACCTTTCTTCAAAGCAATCAAAGGCAAAGGGTTCGAATGGACCCAAGACTGCCAGCTCGCGTTTGACGAGCTAAAAGGTTACCTCGCCAATGTGCCAACCTTAGCTCAGCCCGAGGAGGGCGAGGTCTTAGAACTGTACCTCTCGGCAAGCGACGAGGTGGTCAGTTCGGTACTAATATAGGAAACAGACCGGGTCCAGTGACCCATATATTATGTTAGTAAAATTTTGCAGGGAGCAGAGACAAGGTACCCGCAGATAGAAAAGCTAGCATATGTACTGGTGATAGCAGCTCGGAAACTCCGCCCGTACTTCCAGGCTCACACCGTCATCGTCCTGACCGACAAACCTCTGAGACAAGTTTTACTCAAACCCGAGGTTTCCGGTCGACTAACGAAGTGGGCCATCGAACTCAACGAGTACGATCTCTAGTACAGGCCGTGAACTGCCATTAAGGCCCAAGCCTTGGTAGATTTTATCGCAGAATGCACGTTTAGCCCCGAAGCCCCTGAGCCGGTCGAGCCCGAGGTCCCCAGTTCGGGCGAGCTCGGAGCTCCCAAGCCAATCGAGTCCGAACCCCGTGGAGTAGCAGCCAGCGTAGCATCTCTCCTGGTTAGACCAAGCGCGAACTGGGATGCGGAGCCCTGGATCCTTCACGTAGATGGCTCCTCGAACCAGTAAGGCAGCGGGGCTGGAATAGTGTTACGCGGCCCGAGCGGGACAAAGTTGGAATACGCACTACGCTTTGAGTTTGCGGTGTCCAACAACGAGGCGGAGTACGAGGCACTGATAGCTGGGCTGAACCTAGCACACAAGGTTGGAGCAAAACACATAGTTATTTGCAGTGATTCCCAGCTCGTGGTCAACCAAGTTACAGGCGAATACGAAGCGCGCGAGCTCACAATGATTGCATACTTGGCAAGGGTAAAGGAGGCTCTGCTCAACTTCCAGTCACACTTCACCAGGCAAATCCCGAGGTCCGAGAACACTGAGGCCGACGCCCTATCCCGACTAGCCAGCACGAGCCACAACGCCATGAGAACCGTGTACGTAGAGGACTTACCTCGGCCCAGTATTCTCGGTGGGGCAGGAGAGGTCGCTCCCGTCACTGAAGCAGAGGCGAACTGGATCGACCCACTCGTGAGCTTCCTGCTAGACGGAACCCTTCCCGCAGATCGCAACACAACCAAGAGGGTGCAGTGCCAGGCAGCCAAATATGTCATGATAGACGAACGGTTGTACCGACGATCCTACACGCTCCCCTACCTACGGTGCTTGCGCCCAGCCGAAGCTGAGCTGGTACTCCACGACACTCATGAAGGCTTGTGCGGCGGACACCTGGGGGGCAGAGCCCTCGCCCAAAAAGCACTACGTCAAGGATACTACTGGCCAACGATGAAGACAAAGGCCATCGAGCTTGTCAGAAAATGCGACAAGTGTCAGAAGCATGCCAATATCCACCATCAGCCCGCTGCCGATCTCAAATACCTCACCAGTCCATGGCCCTTCGTCCAATGGGGCATCGACCTTCTGGGGCCATTCCCACCAGCGACAGGCGGGAGAAAATTCCTAGTGGTGGCAGTAGATTACTTCACAAAGTGGATAGAAGCTGAACCTCTGGCAATAGTTACAGCACGAAACATACAGAACTTATTTTGGAAGAACATAGTATGTCGCTTTGGGCTACCTCGGGTACTGATCTCCGACAACGGCAAACAAATGGGGCATCGACCTTCTGGAGCCATTCCCACCAGCGACAGGCGGGAGAAAATTCCTAGTGGTGGCAGTAGATTACTTCACAAAGTGGATAGAAGCTGAACCTCTAGCAATAGTTACAGCGCGAAACATACAGAACTTTTGGAAGAACATAGTATGTCGCTTCGGGCTACCTCGGGTACTGATCTCCGACAACGGCAAACAGTTCGAGGATATCAAGTTCCAAGAATGGTGCCAAAGTATGGGACTTAGTCAGAACTTCACGTCGGTCGCACACCCACAGGCAAATGGCCAAACAGAAGTAATGAACAGAGCCATCCTCTGCGGACTGAAAACACGACTAGACCGAGCCAAAGGGTTATGGGCAGACGAACTACCAAGTGTTCTATGGGCTCACCGAATCACGGAAAAAACCGCCACAGGAGAGACCCCCTTTAACCTCACCTACGGCACCGAGGCGGTGATCCCGGAAGAAATCGAAGTACCTACGCTACGACTAGAAGCATACGACGAACAAACAAATGAAGGCGAGTTACGCACCAACCTCGACCTACTGGACGAGGTGAGAGACCTCGCGTACATCCGAACTGCGGCCTACCAGCAAAAAGTAGCTCGGTACTATAACGCTAGAGTAAAGAAGAACTTCTGCGTCGGCGACCTGGTTCTCCGTAAGGTCATGGTGCCCGAACCCGGCATAGGGAAACTTGGACCAAATCGGGAAGGACCCTACAGAGTAAAGAAAGCAATCGGGGGGGGCATACGAGCTCGAAACCCTAGAGGGAAAACAAGTACCCCGAGCATGGAACATTGTCAACCTAAGGCGATACTACCTATAGACCGCCAAGGCAAGTACCCCGAAGCCGAGGTAGAAAACGAACTAGTAAAGGACCGAAATAGTCAGTTCGGCAAAAAACACAGCTCGAAGACAGGACAACCAACACTTAAACAAAAAGGCCATTTCATTTCAGATAATGAGGTGTACAAAAGGCCAGTTCATTTCAGATAATGAGGGGACATTTCATTTTTTACAAGTCCGGGGCTACTTCGTTATCAGAAGCCACTTCGACGATACCCGAAGGCCTTGCCTCCCCCTTGGAGTCCGGTTCACCATCCGCAGCGTTGGCCATCTCCTGAGTAATACGCGAAGTGGATATGGCGTTGATGTCGAGCTCGGGGTACGTATTCCGAATCATCCACCGGCTTAGCTTGAAACCCCTCCTGTAGGAGTCCACCATCAGATCATCGAAGTCCGGCGAAGCAATATAATCACTAACAGCTTTCTTCGCATCTTCGATGCCTTGAGAGAAGATCTGAGTCCTCTCCCTGATATCCTCCTGAAGATACTCGACCTGATGCTGTAGGTCCAGCTTCAATTCCGCCATATGTTTCACCACCACTCCCATAGCCTCAGCATCTCTTTGAGACCTCGCCTGCCTAGACCGCGCGAGGCGAGCAGCTTCCTCAGCAGCACGAGCAGCCTCCTCGGCAGCTCGTGCCTGCCTCGAGCTCCTCTCCACCTGGTTCGCCAAGGTGTGAATAGAAGAGTTCACCTATCAAAAGGAAACAAGTGATCAAAGGAACGAATAGAAGCATAAAAGCCGAAGAACTCTAAAAAAGGGAGATCACTTACCACCATGGCATGGGTAACGGCACGGCAGACCACTTGGTGCAGAGGAAGATCGGTCCACGCCGCGACTTCCTTGGGGAAAATGGCCTCCTTACTCCTCTGAAGAGAGTGAGTAGGCGACAACACACTCCTAAAGTCCCCCGGGGCCCCCGAGCCTGATGGCCCAGCTCGCGTATGGGCAGACCCGGAGTAGGCGGGAGCCCTTGTGTGAGTAGTTTCGGCGTAAGGAGCCCTTGCCGGCTCCTGCATAGGAGGAACCATCTCGGGTTCCATAGGCTGATCCTCCGCCGGATAGTCCGGCACCTCGGGCTCCGCACCCTGGGGTAGCTCGGCGCGAGTTCGCTTAGCCACCCGTTTTCTCCTCTTCATGCCCTGGAACAAGTGCCCACCTCAGGTCCCTCGAGAGTCCATCGCACCTGCGAAAAGGAGTTCGGCATCAGTAAAACAAGCAAAAGAAGAGCAAGACAGGATCGCTAGGGGAAGAACCTACCCGAACTCAGGCCAGCAACAATAAGCTTGGCCTCCATCAGATACTGTTGACACTTCAGCCCAAGCCGCGCCCATTGACGGAGGCCCTTCACCGTCTCTTTGTCAAGTGTGACGCCAGAGTCGGGAGCGGCCATCCCCCAGCCGGTCTGAAACGGCCACCCCAGCGCACTTCGCACCCCGAAATAGTCCCGCTTCCACGCCGGGACCTTATTAGGGAGTTTGTGTAAGAGGTTGAAGCCAGGGCGAGGAGACAGGTAGTATGCCCGCCTACGCCCAGGAAGGGGACCCGCTTGCTTTTTAAGCATTAAAATAGAAGAAAAAATCTCCAAGTCCAAAGGAAAGTTCTCCTCGCAGAATAGGGAGATCGTCCCCACTAAATTCCTAATGGAGTTCGGGTGAAGCTGGCCGACCGTCACACCGAAGTGGTTCAGGACCTCGACAAGAAGAGGATGGAAAGGCAGCCGCAGCCCCGCAGCGAGTTGCTCCCGGAATATCACGATCTCATTAGGACCGTGTTCCCAAGGAAAGCTACCCATAGGGATAAAGTAGGCGAACTCCCCGGGCAAGTTATAGTAGTTTATGAGGGATTGGAGTCCCTCAGGCGTCATGGTCGAAGGTCCGAACTGGTTTGGAGCCCGACCCCGACGAGAGGTGGACACAAAACTACCCAAGGCCCCTCGACCTATGGGTTCAACCTCTTCCTCAAGATCTACATCGGGCTCGCTAGAACTACCGGGGGATGCAAAACGATTCGTAGAACTTGCATCAGACCCGCTTGGACTATCTGAGCCATCCGAGCTAGACATCAGGGGGTAGAAGACGGGTTCCAGGAAAAGAACTCACCCGGGAAGAAGATTGGAGTAGACCACGAAAGCTCGAACAAGAGGAACCTGGGACGCGAGCTAAAGACCCTAGACGCGAACTGAAACTTAGACGCGAGCTCGAGAGGTACAGTAGCAGCGACTGGGGTCCCCCCCCCCCCCGCTATTTATATCCACAGCAACCGGAAAACGACGATCCAGATTGAAGCCGATCCAACGGCCCACAATTGCGCTGACCGCACGTCCTCCGAAGCCGAGACGTGACCAGCGCACGTCTTTCTGAAACGGACATCGCCGGCGCACGTCTTTTGAAACTGACGAGGCGTCGCACACGTCTTGTCGAAACTGGCGGGGCGGCGACACGTGTCTTTTCGAAACTGACAGGGTGTTAGCGCACGTCTCCCCACAGTAAAAGCGGCTGCAGCACGATTCCCGAAATTTGAGAAAACGGCTACCGTCACGTCTCCCAAACACGCGCCTTTTTGAAAAATCAAACCAAAGTGCGCGCCACCAGTTGAATAAAATTCAAAGTACGGGCCAAAATCCTCCCGCCTTAGGAACTCCCTGTGCCAAGACCCTTAGCGCAGGGAGTGGGGGGCAATTGATGAAGGGAAATTTGGCCTGACCTCGCCATCACTCGACGCGTGGCAAAAGCAAACAGCTCGGGGCAACAGAGCGCCCAAAACACAAGCACCAAAAGAAAACCAACAGTCCAGGAGCACGAGCTCCCTACTAAGAACCCGAGCTCCCTGCTAGGAGCCCGAGCTCACTACTAAGGACCCGAGCTCCCTGCAAGGAGCCCGAACTCTCTCCTGGGCCCTAAACCTCACAAAGCCGTGACCCGAGCTGGCCCATGGCAGCTCGGAACACTCCCCAAACCGAACTCAAGACTTTATCCCCCCCGTTACTTCGGCACTTCGCCTCCAAAACGCCAGACTGACCAAGCGTACCATACCTGACACCAAGGATGTCCGTTTCCAAGGGCGGCGCACTTGACTGATTTGGGATCTGATGCTTGACAGCCGCACTTCAAACGGCCTCCTGCCGCCGCCACCTGCCACCGTCGTCACCAGCCGCAGAAACGGCTCTGACAAAAGGAGCAGTGGCGGTTCTGCCCGGCCAGAAGGGATGACATCCAAACTGGCAGGAGCTCAGAGATAGTCAGGCCCGATCTGACAGAAGCCTGGAAGTGAGTGCGCGAGGTGGTTATAAAAGGCTCCCTACCCACCAAGAACAAGGTATGCAAACTTTGCGCTATCTGGTTTATCTTGCCTTTGAAGGATTCTAACTTGAGCTTCGGAGCCTCTACACCAGGTTCTCCCCGGAGCTTCTTCATCTCCCCCGTTTCAGGTCCCCAGTTACTCAATTCAGAGGCAAGGTCGTTGACAGCTAAGACCGGCCGGATTGCGCATCATCAGTTTGTGAGAAGTAAAATGAAGTGATCTCCACTTTAAATGAAAGAGAATAGAGGTAAGAGGGTCATCTATCTAGAAGTAAGGTAGGATGCAAGATGATGTGGTCTCCACTTTATATGAAAAGGAATTGAGGTAGGAGGAAGGTGGTGCAAATTTTATGTCAGTCTCTTGGATATGCAAAATTTACATTGCCAGTGAATGCAAAAGAGACCAAAAATACAAATTCTATATCAGATAGGAATGTAAATCATAACTACAAATAAATGAAAGAAAAACTGACCAAGGTATAAAGTATGCACCCTGTCAAGATTTGCATTGTAACCAAATGCAGTTTCAGCTCTTTTACATATGATTGGATGCATAAAATCATGTATGCAATTAGAGTAATATAGATAGCAAGGTTGTAGCTGAAATTGATGAATGGGAGTCTAGTTGAACAACATAAAAGAATGTGATGAATGCGAAAGCCATCAACTTGTAGCAGTTACAAATGCCCCATATGCTACCTGCTAAACCTAGTGTGAGACTATTGGCTTAAAGATAAAATTAGTAGGAACATTAGGCTCTATAGGTCTGTGATGTGAATCATGGGATAGTTATAGGCTTATAACTACTACAAGATGGGCCTTTACTTCCCTCAAAGATTTTTTTTTTTTTGATAATTACTTCCCTCAAAGAATTTTATTCATCTTACAGGTGATGTTCTGGAGATACTTCTACTTAGCAATGTTCCTTTTTTTGCTTGTGTTTAGGGAATCTTTTGCAGAGACTTGCTTCTTTTACTTGCCCTATTTTATATTTTTTTTTGCCTTAAGATAATTGCTTCCTGTGTTGACAGGGTAGAATTGTGGTAGACCAAAATAATGCGACATACTGTGTTTATCATTCAGATGTTGCAACTGGCTATGGAGTTGGCTCTTTCTTGTTCCTTCTCTCAAGTGAGTCGTTGCTTATGGGTGTCACAAAATGCATGTGCTTTGGAAGACCCTTAACCCCTGGTGGAAATCGAGCCTGGTCCATCATCTATTTTGTTTCATCATGGTGAGATTTCTGTATTTTGTTTTAGGACCTTAATGTTTTTTTCAGCACCATCTAGTCTTTCCATGCTGAGCACACTCCTCATAACTTCAAAGTTATCCATGACAACGATTGTTTATTTCTTTAAGTGTTGGAATAATATTTTCAAAATATTCATTTTTTAAGAACTTGAAGTGGGATTTGATCTTTGTTATATACCATAATTCAGCTAATATGTTTGTATAGTTCTAACCCTGGACATTTCCCTTAATTGAGTGTTGTGTTGTCAGCGTGTTTATGGTTATCTGATTTGTCTGCAGGGTAGCTTTTCTGATAGCCGAGGCATGTCTGATTTCTGGTGCTGCAAAAAATGCTTATCACACAAAATACAGGGGGATTATTTATGCCGAGAACTTCTCATGTGAAACATTGCGCAAAGGTGTTTTTATAGCAGGAGCTGTGTTTGTTATCGCGACAATGATTCTGAACGTCTATTACTACATGCACTTCAGCAGAGCCACAACACAGGCTGCTACTGCTAGCAAAACCAATCGTGCAAACTCAGCGGTTGGGATGACTGGGTACCCATAGACCTACAGACCAGCGAACCCGGATAGCTTTTTCAAGTTCTGCTTCTTGGTTACATGAAAATGTATTGCCTCTATGATTGTATTGTATGATGTAATACTCAACTGTTGAGCATTATTGTCTACTTATAAATCGAGAAAATGTGTTTCTTACCAAACCCTAGCTTTCTTTCTTGTGGATCATGTACTGCCATGCTTTGTCAGACTGAATAGCGCAGTGGTCCCATATGGATGATGGAACATCTGTATGACTATAATTAACAAGACTAGAGAAGTATTTTCCATAATGGGTTTGGCCGTTTGGGTCTTTACATGTTCCCTTAGGCCTTAGCTGGATGCTGGATATTGGTATTGGGGTTCCTTAGATTGGTTATTGGTCACATGTACCATTGTTAGCCATACAGTCCCTTGCTTGCTTCTGCTTGTTGGACTTTTCCCTTGCTAATGATGATCGAATTCAGTTCACTGCAGAAAGACCCATTGCCAACCAAGCTTCTTTCGAGTGCCAGTTTGGAGGGCTCAAGTACAGCAGCTTTCTTTTTTTAAAATGCAAAGAGCCCAAATCGACTGTCAGTCAGTTCTTTGAAGGGCTGCCCGCTTCAGCCTTTTTGAATAGCTTACCTGGACCATTTCATAGCAGCCGAATGAGATCGGATTTCCTCCTCACAAAGGGGAGAGCATGCATCTGGTCGGTTTTAATTGAAATATTTTATATTGGTGCTTTGAAATAGGTATTTATTATTTAAGGTGGCAAATGGATAAGTCGGGTTGGGTTGGATGCACAATGATTGAAGACCAACCCATCCATCAACCAGCACATCCATTGATGATGACTCGGATATTTTGAATGTACATGGGCTGCACCCCAACCTAATCTATCCATTTTGACCCATTTCAACATTTAAATCTATGTAAATAAATCCTTATTGAGAAGAATCTTTAGGTGTTTACTATGTTGCCACATGTCTTTACGTGGTTGATTCGCCACAAACACAAGAAATGAGATTCATTAAAATGTTAGAAAATAAAGGGAGCCTGTTGGGCACTAAATAAAGGGGAAAACATAAAAATTTGGGAGGATCCTTGACTTCATTGAATTCCAGGCTTCAGAATTCAGGGACCTAGGCCTTCTAATGAGAATCAATTGAAGTTAAAGGTCTAATATCTCCCTCTGGAAAGACCTGGAATGAGGAGCTCGTCAAAAAACAATTTTAGTGATCTAATAGCAGAAAATATCTTAACCATCCCTTTATTTGAGTGAGAATGGTGTTTCTTTTTTTAGTAGAGTTGGCTTATTTTTTGTTGCAAAACAGCTAAATGAAAATTTTGGTCGGGTTCAAAAGAAAAAGAAAGAAACAAGACTTTAAAAAAAATGTCATTGGAAAGTTTTGTAGGCAATTAAGGGAGGTGTTTTGTAGTGTGGATGAGAAGTTGGTGAGTGTGGACTGGTCCACACCACACCCTGTGGTAGGGACCGATCCACACCACACCATAGTCCACAACTGTTCTGAACTGTAGATAGATTGCGTGGACTAGACCAATCCATACTCACAGTGGTGTTCTCTAGGTGTGCCACACTTTTTTATTCCATGTATCTCATATACATTTTACGAGAGATTTACACATTCGGTCGTAAATATCTAATTTTTGCATTTTATATGGTAAATAAATTAAAAAAATATCAATAAATTGATATGTAGGCAATAATTGCATTTTTAAATAATTAAAAAATATTATTTTAAATATTAAAAAATTTAATATTCAAATAATGAAAAAAGAGTGGAGAAGGAGAACCATCAGACTCGTGCTAAAATTAACATTAAAAATTATTATTTTATTGATAAAATATTAAAAATTATTAAAAAAATAAATAAAATGAGAGTAATTGGACCACAAACTATTGAAACCTTCCCACAAACTATCCACGCCATAGTGTAGACTATCTATGAGAAAATACTATAAAAGATAAATTGGAGTGCGACCCATCCCTGTCTATGCTATTTTGTGGATAAGGACTGTCCACACAGAACACCATATTTTACCGTTGATAGGATTTTGGTCCCCCGTCCACGATATGTATACATTACCGAACTCCACCTAATATTCCCAAAAAAAATCTGTGGAAATGCTGCTGGAATGCTTTGGCAATTAGAAAACATCTAAAGAAAAGGTCAATTGGAGATTTAGAGGTTTGTCCTATATGCTCTAAAGGGAATGAACCAATAGCTCATGCGCTTCTTCACTATGATCATGCCAAAGCCACCTAGTTTGCAAGTTCTTCAAACCTTAAAATAGAAAAATTTAAATCTTTTCCCTTCTTTAGTGTGTGGTTAATTTGGTGGATGGAGTTTTGCCTAGACCAAGGAGAGAACAAGGATGAATTTTTTGCGGTGATCTCAACCATTTGGTCTATTTGGAAAAGCCAAAATGCTTTCATTTTTGAAAATGTAGTTACAGATCCAACCTCTACTCTGTTGTCTATAGGTAGGATGATAAAGGAGAGGAAATTGACTTCCCGACAAAGATGGCTGCTTTCTTCCCCAGTTCATAATCAAATCAGAAAGTCTTCTTTTTGGTTTCCTCTTAGTGAAGGGGTTATAAAAATTAATACAGATGTGAGTTTTTTTATCCAAGGAACTGTTGGCTTTGGAGCATTGCTAGAGATCACTGTGGGAAAGTGGTAGCTTTTTCTTTTAGGCAATTGTAAAGTGAGCTCACCCATTAAAGCCGAAGCGATAGCAGTCTTACAAGGTTTAAAGCTTGCTTCTCTGTTATCTGGTGCTTATTTTTTGCTCGAGAGTGATTGTTAATCTCTAGTGATCGCAGTGAACAAGGGCAACTTATCAGTGGTCAGCGATGCGTCTTTTCTTGTGTAGGATATAAAGAATATCATTAAATATGGATCTGTTTCTTATCAGGTTTGTATATTCAGGTTTGCCCGGAGTAGATCCAGGAGCTAAAGGACTTATGCTCTGTTTTTATCAATTAAATTTCCATTACCAAAAAAAAAAAAGACAATCAAAACCTGGGGATCATAATTCATATTCCACTTTTTACTGGGCCGTATTCATAAGAACTGTTCTCTTACAACCAACGTCAAATCACGGCCCTATAGAAGATGGGTTGATTAAACTCCTAACGTATCAAAGGTGCAGTCAAAATCAGTCACCTTCCTCTATTGTCCACCACTCTGGTGTGAGTATTGAATTGTGTGAGAAATCAATATCCACAGCTCTACAAATAACAGTTTTTTTTTTTTTTATTACACTACAAATAACAGTTTGATCTTCCTCTCCTCTTGTAGAAGATAAGAAAAGGGAGAGACGGATAGAAGATAAGATGAAAAGAGAAAGATCCATAGCACAAGTTGGGGGAATGTATTAACTCCTAACATTCAACAATGGTTTTTGTTAGGTTTCTATTCTGTCAACTTTTTTTTTAACGTATTGTGGTGAAAAGGAGAATCAACAACTTATATGGATGTCTGGTCCATTAAAAACCTTTTAGCTCTAAGTAGGAAGATTTTCAGGTTCTGGCACAAGTTGGGCCAAGTAGGAAGATTTTCTCTACATGACCAGCCCATAAAGACCATCCATCATATGAGAGACCCAGTATAATAACCACATGTTCAATCACATACCAGCAATATACCCCGCCTTATAATATTGATTGTTAAGATTTTTATAGGTCAGTCCACTCCTAGAAATCTAAAGCTCCACTCTAAATTGAGAAGAGCATAAATATAAATATAAATATAAATATAAATATATGTACAACTCCTACAAATACAATGTTATTGTACTGCCTTAAAAAAAGTACTTGTAAACTCTATTCCGAAGTTACTTTCAACTTCTGAACTAATGTGCTATCATATCTATAAGATCATTGTTCAGCTTCAGCTTATTGAATGTGAACGACTCCACTGCACTGACAAAAATCCACAGCTTCCTGAAAAATACCCTCAGTTCAGGCCTTCAGGGTACCAATTACCAAACGAGTCTCTCTACCTTGGGTTGGGTGCAGGTGCAGGTTTTGTTTTGTCCCGATCGAGTTAATGAGTAGTCCCGTGAGTATGCTTTCAAGTTTCAACAGTAAAACAACACTGATTACGCGATAATCAAAAGTTGCAAAAATAGTGTTTCCAAAGCAAAGGTACAAAAGATACTATTGTTTTATATAATATATAATAATAAAACAGTGATGAGTGAGTGTGAACTGTGTGTGAAGCGTGAAGCCATCAACCAGTTGTTTCTTCAATGTGCCGTGCGTGTACCCATGTTCCTCTCTCCTGTCATAACTATAACTAGAAGAAGCCCACATGTGCTGTCTGGATTCTCTGGTATTCAAAACACTCAATTATATTTAGGAAAAATTTCTGATAAATACCTTATACTTTAGGCTTAGGCTTAGTATCAATTTGGTCCCTGAACTTTAACGATGATGGGATGACTGTGTATTTGTGAACTTTTAACAAATGCTACAGTGATAATTGAATATATGCGTGGTTGATCACTTTAATAAATGTTACATCTGAATTATCTGAATTATGGTCTGATTTTTCGTTGGTTCTTAGGCAGTGTCAAGTTTTAATCGTCACCCAGCAAAAACCCCTTCTGCTTTGTTGCAGTATCAACACATATGTGTTGGTTCAATACAGTTGTTGGACACATATCCTGAACAAATGCCTTTCTGAAAACCAATGGAACTAGTTCAATAGCAATACCTTTACAAGACCAATCCCTGTTCAAATCCCATGTGTTTTTAGGCAAATAACTCTTTGCCAATGACTGAAAACCAATGGAACTAGTATCATCCTGGGGAGTCCCAACCTAAACCATCAAGTCCTCAACATATGTTCATTATTGGACACTGACCATTGAGTCCTCAGTTCTGTTACCATTGACACTTCATAGATTAGATGATTAATTTGAATACAATGGCAAATTGAACAATTTGATTCAACAATGGAGCCTTGCGGGTGTTCAGAATGAAGAAACCTGCCTTCTGTATCTGTTGATGCCTAATTAAAAGGTTTTTCAGCGGTTGCATTTTTAGGGAATTTAACTCCACGCCCAGACTAAAAAGTTTTATTCAGGCTATGCTTGGAAAGAGTATAAATGCAAATAAGTAGAATGGAAAATATTATATTTTGTATCATTTTATTTGTATTTATATTGTATGTATTTGCATTTATATTCCTTCCAAACTGAGCCTCATGAGCAAGAGGGTTTATAGGAAAACTAAAGTAATTGGTGGTTTAATTGTAATTTTATGGTGGCTGGTGAGTGATATAGCTTTACAGAAATCTTCAATTTTATGTGAACCATGAGAAGTTAACTGTTTTTTATCATCCGCATCCACTTAGGTTCATTAGAGTTGGGCATACCGGCATAGGGGTGCCAATTCAACCCAATGACTCCATTATGGATGGACCAGGTCCAATTCAACCCAATGAATACTCTAAACTATTTTGGACCAGTCCATCGACACCTGTATTGCTTCTAATGTAGGTGAGTTCCAACCCAAACTTAGTCCATCGACACCTGTATTCTTATCTTTTATCAATATTGGTTCAATCTGATCTAATTCAATATAATTCCATTATGGATGGATCAGGTCCAATCCAATAAATACTTAGGACTGGACTGGTCCAATTCAATATGTCTTATTGATTTGCCTAATTTGTTCAAATTGATTTTGATTTAAACCCAAAGGCCAAAGCTAGTCCATTGACACCCCTAATTGGGCATCCCATCTATATATAACCTAAAAGCAAAAGGATATACTATGTACCTTTGTCAAATGAAATCTTTTTTTTTTTTATATAACTAAGTAAAATTTTATAATCTTTCCCTTTTTATATGACCATTACCATTAAAAAAAACAATCATAACTTGACTTTTCTCCTTTTCTCTTTTATTTTTTATACTAAACATGTAATTATTTACAATGGTGCCACTACTAATTATTTACAATTATGCCACTATATTTCTACCTTTTTCATCATATTTGTTAAAAGTTGTCTTTGTCTCTCATTTTATTTACAATCGTGCTTCCCTCCCCTGGAATACTTAGGGGGTTAGCCTGGCACAGCCCTCGGCCCGAGCCCATGGGTCGGGCCAGTATATCGACCAAGTCTTTGGCCAGGCCAGGCCATGAACTGGGCTAAACCATGTTTTTTAAAAATTTTGAAAAAAACAATGAAAAGTTAATATAAATTAAAAAATAGATAAAAAATTAAAAAAGATCTTAAAATTTTATTTTATATGAATTTTGAAGTATACAATTGTTTATATATGCAATAATAAAATGAAATAATATAATAAAATTGAAAATAAAATTATATATCATATGATTATTGTATATAATATTCGACCTGAGCCTACACGAGCTAATGTCGTATCGCGAGCCAAGTCTTAGGCCAGGCCAGGCCACAAACTGAGCTCAACCATGTTTTTTAAAAATGTTGACAAAATTAATGAAAATTTAACATAAATTAAAATAAATTGACAAAAAAATTAAAAAATATTTAAACTTTTATTTTATATGAATTTTGATGTATTAAATTGAAAATAAAAATTATATATTATATAATTATTATCGGGCCAAGAACTAGGCTAAGCCATGTTTTTATAAATTAAAAAATAGATAAAAATTAAAAAAGATCTGAAATTTTTATTTTATATGAATTTTTATGTGTACAATTGTTTTTATATGCAATAATAAAATGAAATAATATAATAAAATTGAATATATATATATATATATATATTATAATTATTGTATATAATATACGGCTTGAGCCCACGCAGGCCCGTGCTGTGCCACGGGCTAGGCTGGTCCTTGGGCCAAGTCTTAGGCCAAGGCGGGCCATAACCCGGGCTAAGTCTGTTCATGGACTCAGTAGCCTACTAGTTCGGTCCGACCCATTAACAACGTTAAATTAATTAATTAGTTTGAGATAGCCTTTACCAATTTTGTGTTGATAATACATAAAGTTTTATTTATTTATTTACTTATTTTACTAAATTATTTAATTAGTTAATAATTTAATAATCCAACAAATTATTATTGCTAGAAAAGTAAGAAATAAAATCATGTATATATTTATTCTCTCACTTGATTGTCTATTTATCTCATTTATTTATTTATTAAATTAAATAAATTATTATTTAACCATTTACAATTTTTCAACCATATAAAACAAAAATACAATGACAAAAGTTTTCTCTCCCTCTTTCACTCTATAGCTTGATGGCCATGATTATTTATTTATTTATTGTTTTATTTTATTAAATAAATATATTATTATCCATAAATTTTTATTTATTTTAAATAGATCTTTTTCCAATAATTTTTTAATTAAAAAATTTACCTTTTGCAAATTTTTTCCTATATAATGATTTACCTTTAACAAGCCACTTACCATCATGTTTTACCCCTACAACATGTAGGGCCCCTCCCCTAATTTGAAGAATTACGCTACTGCATTGGGTCGGGCCCCTCCAATATTTAACAAAATGCCTAACCTAACCCAAGCCCAGCGAAGTTGCATCGGTACATACAGATTAGACCTATTCATGGGTTGGGCCGAGCTCAGACCAGGCTTTGTCTATGTATCAACAGAATACGTTCAGGCCCAGCCCGAGCCCGATCAGAAATTTGAAAATAATTTTTTTCTTTTTTTATTCAATAAAAAGTGTTTTATTTATATTAAAAACCTTCAAAACTCAAAAATAATAAATATCTCACTGTTACTTGAAAAAAAAAGAGAAAAAGAACAAAGAAAAATTATTATATATTTTTTTTATTAAATAAAAGATCGTTTTTTTATTATTTAATATATAGTATCATATCAGGCTCGGGCCTTGCTTTTTTGAAAAAGACCAAGCCCGAACCGGCAGACCTAAAATTATGATCAAACCCGACTTATAATGGATCAGGCCGGGCCATCGGACTACCCGGCCCATGAACAGTCTAATACAGACACAGTAAATTAAGAATTGAAGGAAGGTTCAGTACAGAGCCACAAATCCAAACTCCAAATCTGAGGTGGACAGCTCACCAGAAGACCCCTACATGAAAGGTGCCTTTAACCTACACTATGCCCATAGCAGTTGCAGTAGCAAGCACTTTCTCACGGATTAGACAGTTCTGCGCAGGTTATATATCATTGGATCAATCCGGTTTTCGGGTTCTAAACTGTCAACCCGATTAACAGTTTCATGACTAGTCGTAAACCCGTAATGGTCAAGTTAGAACTCTTGGTGCTTCATTACACGGGACTGGTGGGTAGGGTAGGATGTATCCACATCCAGGTTCTTCAATCAATCAGGGTCATAGACTCCATGAACCGAGGTAAAATAATCCAAAAAGAGACGTTTCCGGGTTGATTTTTTACGTAAACGGGTGTCCATTGTCCAACACGATGGCGGGATCCACGGCCTCGAGTAGTATGTGATGTCTGTTGAGTGTTGACTGTGAATTTCCCGTTCTAATTAATTTTTTAGCACCGACATTCTAATCAAAGATTTCAGGTACGGAAACACACGATGCAGAATTCTGAATTCCAGCCCCCAGCCCCCTTACAACTAGCCCTCTCCTCCTATAAGTCACATCCTGTCCGTAAATTTAGCATCAATTCACGGTCAGATGCATTCCCTGTACTTTGGGCCTAGTAAATTCTAATTTGGGCTGATTGTTACTTCTCCCAAGATTTTATCAAACAAACTAACAAAGAGCGGAAGCCTTGGTTAAGAGGTGATGGCATATCGGTAAATAACCGTAGAAAGATGGCCAATGTTTTCAGACATCCTCAGTTTTAAGTTAAACGAGTCCCCGACCCAAACTACGGCTAATCTGTCATCACGTGGTGATTGTAGCAGTAGTAGTAGTATCGGCAGCAGTGGCGTTCTTTATCTCTCTGGCTCTGTGACTGGTTCGTTCTCTCTCCCTCACTCTCTCACCCACCAGAGGAGCCGTCATTCCATAATCCGAAAAGAGAAAGAAAGAGAGAAAATCTGGTTAAATTTTTCTGTCCATCTTTGTAATTGTAGCTTCTTGGGTTCTCTATGTATGTGGGTTGTCCGGCGATGTCGTATGCCGGCGGCAGGAGACTCATACTCTCTCTGGTTGTTCTGTTGATCATCTCGGTTTTACAGATATGGGTATGCTCTGATTGCAAGGTAGGGGCAATTCGAATCTTTCCTGGCTATTATAACTGGGCTAAGGAGACGACAGAGAAAAGCGACATGAGTGTGATGAAGAAGATGGGGAAGAGCGAGAATGAGGATGAATTTCTCAATAAGTTCTTCAACGGGAGAGCTTTCGATTTCAAAAGAAACCAACAAGGCTTCGAAGAAAGCAAGCGAAGAATACCCAGTTGCCCGGATCCTCTACATAACTAGCAGCAGTTTTCTTTATTTCTTTTCTTCTCTTTTATTTTGGGATTATTTTTTTTTTCTGATACATTTAGTAAGAAATACCGGCGTTTTCTTCATCATTCTGTTCGTTGGTGAATTTGGCAATTAAACGTGGAAACTGGGGGCATTTCGGTAGTTTTAATTTTTGGCTTTTCTCTGTCAAGTGCGAATGGAAGAGACAAAGTAGAGATGGAAGGGATCATGATGTGTACAGAAGCTGAGATTTTGGTAAATCTTATAGTGATGATGATGTGTGTGTAAGGAGGACATTTGCATTTGCATTGCTGGAATCTCTGTAAACTTTTTTTCTTTCTTTCTTTTTGGGTTTGAAGAAGGAGAAGAAGAGTGCAATATAAATGTGATTAAGCTACAGAGATTTTTGTGCAATATCAATACAAATAGCCTTTAGTTTTCGAAAATTTTCAAGTTTGTTTCTTAATTTCTATGCTTTTGGGTTTTTGTTTTCTGATTGTTTAGACTAGACTTGAGTAAGTAGTTTTTTTTTAAACCAAAATTAGAGACAAGATTACAGATTGCTACGTAGATTACAGTTTGCACCACCCATTACTGTATTCAGCAACCAGTTGCAGTGGTTTGGGAAACCGAAAACAGGTTGGATGGTTTATTACGTTTGGACGTGCTCAAAGAACATCATTTCATTGCTGAATGGATTGACGATTTGACGGGCGGTGGGACATTACTTTGACCACAAGTGGACCAGGATGAAATTGATTACATCTCTTGATCCACCGAAGTTTCGTCATGGAGATAATATGGAGGCTGGAAACAGTTGGATGCTATAATAATTTTGGTGCTTTTGTCTGATTTTGTTTGATAAAAGCTATCGGGGCAGGCTGGTAATGTCAATACACGAGATTTTAGATAATTAATTAATTAATATTCATGGTGTTTGGAGTTTGGACGTACGTGTAGCAGACGAGAGCAAGGGCCTCGTTTTCTGATAATTCGGAGGCTCTGGATGGTCGTGCCATATGAGAGTACCTGATTGAAGAAGAAGAAGAAGAAGAAGAAGAGGACGGCCTTTTAGCAGAAATAGCAGCAAGCGAGAAAGGATTGAAAGCGTGAGCGAGCGGGCAAGCTCAAGACAGGGAAGGGGGGGGGGGGGGGGTAGCTGATGAAGAGGGTTACCCAGTAAGAGATCAGAATCATAAGACAAATGGAGAAGGGAACCTCCACGTCTAACGCCAAGAAAATGAACTTAAAAGCAAAATAAATTGCCAAATTACAAGGGAATGGAGGAGAGCTGGAGCTTAGAGCTGAGAGGGGGTTTGTCCCTTAGCAGCTCGTTGGATTTGGAATCAAATTGATTGAGCTTCTAGCTTGTATCATCTACTAATATAGATTACATTAGAAAAACTTTCTTTTCTCTTTCTCTCTCCTAAAACACACCCATCGATGCATTATATCGGGTTCGGGACACGCTTTCATTAACTAATTCCCGTCTGTTCATCCACCGCCCATCGGGGTATTCTGCTGGTTCTGGCGTTCTCTTCTCTTGGGTGGGACCTTTCTTGGATGCTAGCGTAGTAAGTTAAACAGGCGTCTGTACGTACTTGATGAGTTCAGATTCAGAGAGTGCCTTGAAAGCCCAAACTTCAGAGTAGAGTTAAAATGATGATCAGTGGGATCAGATTGGTTGTAATTTGGTAATGGCTGAACTAATTAATTGGAGAGGAGGGGACTGAATTGTTTATGGGTTTTGTCCTAAAGCTTTGGCTATGATTACCTGTATCAGCTAGCTAGAAAACAAGTAATGAAATAATTCAGTTCGGCAAATTCAGTAGTAATCACTTACTTTCCAGTGAGCTATTTGTGTACAGGCAGTGAGATGATGACCCATCACGTAGTGTATTTGTGAAAAGAAACAGTGAGTTAACGTCACAATAGCCCTTTTGAACCTTTTTGGACCATTGCCTCTGTACTTGGGTCTGCATTGATCACAGGTGAGAGCCTACTCGGGTAGCCTAAACATCTGCCTTGAATGTCATGCTTTGGCTGTGGCTGGGCAAAGCTCTAGCTCTAGTACAATATATACCATTACATTTGTTTTTGTGTTGTAGTACCAACCATCTTAAAGCAACGACAACAACGATACAATAATCAATAGATCCAAGTTGTGATAATGCAACTTGGGTCGGGTTTGCTTGGGAAATTTGTTAAAATTTTTATATCTATCAATTTTGGGTGTCAACATAATATGATGGTGCACAATCCGGTTGGTCTTAGTTGTCAACGATTTTGCCTCTGAACGGAGCTATAAGGAGCCTGAAACAGAGAAGATGAGGAAGCTCCGGGGGGAACCCGGTATGAATGCTCCGAAGTGCAAGTTAGAATTCTTAGGCAAGATAAAACCAGATGGCGCAAAGTTCACGTACCTTGTTCTTGGGTAGGGAGCCTTTTATAGCCACCTCGTGCACTCACTCCTAAGCTTCTGTCAGGTCGGGTATGATTACCTCTGGGCTCCTTCCAGTTCGGGTGTCATCCCCTCTGCTGGACAGAACCGCCACTGCTCCCTTTTGTCGGAGCCGTCTCTGCGACTGGCGATGACGGTGGCAGGTGGCGGTGGTAGGTGACCGTTGAAGTGCGGTTGTCAAGTGTCAGATCCCAAGTCAGTCAGGTGCACCGCCCTTGGATACGGACCTCCTCGGTGTCAGGTATGGTATGTTTGTTCAGTTCGGCATCCTGGAGGCGAAGTGCTGGAGTGGCGAGCGAGGTGAAGTCTTGAGTTCAGATAGGGGAGTGTCCCGAACTGCCATGAGGTGGGCCAGTTCGGGTCACTAACTGCCTTGTGTGGCTCGGGGTCTAAGGGAGAGTTCGGGCTCCTCGTAGGGAGTTTCGGGCTCCTGGTAGGGAGTTCGGGTTCCTCGTAGGGAGTTTGGGCTCTTAGTAGGGAGATCGGGCTCTTAGTAGGGAGGTCGGGCTCCTAGTAGGGAGTTCGAACTGCTGGTTTCCTCCCTTTGGTGCTTGCGCCCTGGGTGCGCTGTTGTACGAGCTATTTGCCTTTGCCACGTGTTGAGTGATTACGAGGTCGGGCCAAATCTTTCTTCATCAATTGCCCCCCACTCCTCGTGCTAAGGGTCTTGCCTTGGCACGGGGAGTTCACAAGGTGGCAGGTGGATTTGTTCCGTACTTCAAATCTCGGTTGACTGATAGCGTGAGGTGCGTTGTCAGGGTTAGTTTCTTCGAGCGCCCAAAAGACGGAAAATGCGCCGACCTGCCTACAAATGTTGCCAGACGTGACAGCGCGTGCTTTATTTAAAAATCAAAAAAGCGCGCCGCTGGGAGACGTGACAGCAGGCGTCCTTTCAAATTTTGAAAACGTGTCGCTGCCGCTTTTAATGTGAGGAGACGGGCGTTGTCGTTCTGTCAGTTTCAGAAAGATGTGTGCCGGCACTTTGTCAGTTTTAGAAATACGTGCGCCAATCACGTCTCGGTCTCAGGGGACGTGCGGTCAGGGCGACTGCAGGCCGTCGGATTGGCTTTGATCTGTGCTGTTGCTTCTTGGTCACTGTGGGTATAAATAGTGGGGGACCCCAGTCGCTTTCACTTCTCTGTTGCCTCTTGAGCTCGCGTCCAAGTTTCAGCTCGCGCCCAGGCTTTCAGTTCGCGTTTCAAGGTTTTCGCTCGTTCAAGTTCCCGTAGTCTTGTTCAAGCTTTTTTCCGGGTGAGTACCTTCCTGGAATCCACCTTCTCTTCTCGATGTCTAGCTCGGAATGCTCAGACGGTTCTTCAAGTGGGTGAGATGCAGGTTCTACGAACCGAGTCACATCCCCTGATAGTCCTAGCGAGCTGGAGGTAGAGCTCGAGGAAGAGTTCAAACCCGTAGGTCGAGTCGCCTCGGGTAGTTTGGCGTCCACCTCTCATCGGGGTCGGACGTTAGACAAGTTTGGCCCCTCGACCATGACGCCTGAGGGACTCCAATCCCTTATTACCTATTACAATTTGCCTGGGGAGTACGCTTATTTTATACCTTCGGGTAGCTTTTCTTGGGAACACGGTCCTGATGAGATCGTGATATTCCATGAGCAGCTCGCTGCGGGGCTGCGATTGCCTTTCCATCCCTTCTTTGTCGAGGTTTTGAATCACTTCGGCGTTACGGTCGGCCAGCTTCACTCGAACTCCATTCGTAATTTGGTGGGGACAATCTCCCTATTTAGCAAACAGGGCTTTCCTTTAGACTTGGAGATCTTCTCTTCCATCTTAATGCTTAAGAAGCAAGCGGGTCTTCTCCCCAGGCGTAGGCGGGCGTATTACCTGTCTCCTCACCCGGGTTTTAAGCTTTTACATGATCTTCCTAACAAGGTCCCGGCGTGGAAGCGGGACTACTTTGGGGTGCGAAGTGTGCTGGGGTGGCCGTTTCAGACCGGGTGGGGGGTGGCCGCCCCTGACTCCGGTGTTACGCTTGACAAAGAGACGGTGAAGGGCCTCCGGCAATGGGCGCGACTTGGGATAAAGTGCCAACAGTATCTGACGGAGGCCAAGCTCATTGCGGCCGGCTTGAGTTCGGGTAGGTTCCCTACTTGGAGGTTCTATTGTGCTCTGTCTGGCTTTTTTCTGATGCCGAACTCTTTTTTGCAGGTGTGATGGACTCAGGAGGGACTCGTGGTAGGCGCTTGTTTCAAGGCATGAAGAGGAGGAAGCGAGTTGCCAAGCGAACTCGTGTCGAGCTGCCCCGGGATGCGGAGCCCGAGGTACCAGACTACCCGTCGGGGGATCCGCCCAGGGAGCCCGAGATGGCTCCTCCAATGCAAGAAGCGGTAGGGGGCCCGTATGCTGAGACTAGTTACACGGGGGCTCCCACTTACTCTGGTGCTCCTGCTTACTCTGGGTCTGCTCATACGCGAGTTGTTCCCTCGGGCTCGGGGGCCCCAGGGGAATTCAAGAGTGTGTTGTCGCCGACCTACGCTCTTCAGAAGAGTAAGGAGGCCATTTTCCCCGAGGAGGTCGCAGCGTGGACTGATCTCCCTTTGCACCAGGTGGCCTGTTGTGCTGTTACTCATGCCATGGTGGTAAGTCAGAATTTTTGTCGAGCTCTTTTGCTTTTATCCTTCTTGCTGTCGTTCTTTTGATCACTCGTTCTTTTTGGTAGGTGAACTCTTCTATCCACGCCTTAGCGGCCCAGGTGGAAAGGAGCTCGAGGCAGGCGCGAGCTGCTGAAGAGGCTCTTCGTGCTGTTGAGACGACTTCCCGAGTTTCTAAGGCGGCTTCCCAAGCTGCTGAGGCGGCTGCTCGTGCTGCAGAGGCCAGGCAGGTGAGGTCTCAGAGAGATGCCGAGGCCATGGGAGTCATAGTGACGCACATGGCGGACCTGAGGCTAGATTTGCAACATCAGGTCGAATACCTTCTGGATGACATTAGGGAGAGGACGCAGATCTTTTCTCAAGGTATTGAAGATGCCAAGAAAAAGGCTGTCGATGAGTACATCGCCTAACTGAGCTTTGACGACCTATTGGTGGATTCGTACCGAAGGGGTTTCAAGCTAAGTCGGTGGATGATCCGGAATACGTACCCCGAGCTCGATATTAGAGCCATATCCACTTCGCGCATAACTCAGGAGATGGCCAATGTTGTTGATGGTGAGCCAGATTCCGAGGGCGAGGCAGGGCCTTCGGGTATCGTTGAAGTGCCTTCTGATAATGAAGAAGTAGCTCTGGGCCTATAAAATATATATATATATATATATATATATATATATATATATATTTGAAATGTACTACCTTACTTTGAAATGGAATGACTTTTCTTTTGGTTAAGTGTTGGTTGTTCTTTCTCCCGAACTGAACGTATTTGCCGAACTGACCATACGTCCAATATGTTTCCTGCCCGGGTTACCGCACTCGCGCGGCCTGTTTTGGTGGTGATTTTATCCACTTCGCTTGGTGGTCTATAGGTAGTATCGCCTTAAGTTGACGATGTTCCATGCTCGGGGTACTTGCTTACCCTCTAAGGTTTCGAGCTCGTATGCCCCCCCGAGTGCTTTCTTTACTCTGTAGGGTCCTTCCCATGATCTTACGGAGAACCAGGTCGCCGACGCGGAAGCTCCTCTTCTTTACTTTGGCGTTGTAGTACCGAGCTACTTTTTGTTGGTGGGCCACTATTCGGATGTGCGCGAGGTCTCTTACCTCATCCAGTAGGTCGAGGTTGGTGCGTAACTCGTCTCCGTTTGTCTGATCGTCATATGATTCTAGTCGCAGTGTAGGTATTTTGATTTCCGTCGGGATTACCACTTCGGTGCCGTAGGTGAGATTAAAGGGGGTCTCTCCCGTGGCGGTTTTTTCCATTGTTCGGTGAGCCCACAGAACACTTAGTAGCTCGTCCGCCCACAACCCTTTAGTTCGGTGTAGTCGTGCTTTCAGTCCGCGGAGGATGGCTCTGTTCATTACTTCTGTCTGACTGTTTGCCTGCGGGTGTGCGACTGATGTGAAGTTCTGACGAATTCCCATATTTTGGCACCATTCTTGGAACTTGATATCCTTGAACTATTTTCCGTTGTCGGAGATCAGTACCCGAGGTAGCCTGAGATCAGTACCCGTTTCGGGCTGTGACTGTTGCCAGAGGTTCAGCTTCTATCCACTTTGTGAAGTAATCTACTGCCACCACTAGGAACTTTCTCCCACCTGTTGCTGGTGGGAATGGCCCCAGGAGGTCGATGCCCCATTGTGCAAAGGGCAATGGACTGGTGAGGTACTTGAGGTCGGAAGCAGGCTGATGGTGGATATTGGCATGCTTCTGGCACTTGTCGCATTTTCTGACAAGCTCGACGGCTTTTGCCTTCATCGTTGGCCAGTAGTATCCTTGTCAAAGTGCCTTTTGGGCGAGGGCTCTGCCCCCCAAGTGTCCGCCGCACAGACCTTCATGAGTGTCGTGGAGTACGAGCTCGGCTTCAGCAGGTCGCAAGCAACGCAGGTAGGGGAGCGTGTAGGATCGTCGGTACAACCGTTCGTTTATTATGACGTATTTGGCTGCCTGGCGCTGCACCCTCTTGGCTGCATTGCGGTCCACAAGGATGGTTCCATCTAGCAAGAAGCTCGCGAGTGGGTCGATCCAGCTTGGCTCTGTTTCAATGACGGGAGCGACCTCTTCTGTCCCATCGAGAATGTTGGGTCGAGGTAAGTCCTCTATGTACACGGTTCTCATGGCGTTGTGACTCGTGTTGGCTAACCGGGACAGGGCGTCGGCCTCAATGTTCTCTGACCTCAGGATTTACCTGATGAAGTGTGATTGGAAGTTGAGCAGAGCCTCCTTTACTTTTGCCAAGTATGCAATCAAAGTGATCTCGCATGCTTCGTATTCGCTTGTAACCTGGTTGACCACGAGTTGGGAATAACTACGTGCTTTGTTCCGACCTTGCGCTTTAGGTTCAGCCCGGCTATCAGTGCCTCGTACTCCGCCTTGTTGTTGGATGCCGCGAACTCAAAGCGTAGTGCGTATTCCAATTTCATTCCGGTCAGGCCGCGTAGCACTATTCCAGCCCCGCTGCCCTGTTGGTTCGAGGAGCCATCTACGTGAAGGATCCAGGGCTCCTCATCCCAGTTCGCGTTTGGCCTAACCAGGAGAGATGCTACACTGGCTGCTACTTCACGGGGTTCAGACTCTATTGGCTTGGGAGCTCCGGGCTCGCCCGAACTAGGGATCTCGGGCTCGACCGGCTCAGGGGCTTCGAGGCGTGCACTCGGCGATAAAATCTGCCAAGGCTTTGGCCTTAATAGCAGTTATTGTCTTGTACTGGAGGTCGTACTCGCTGAGTTCGATGGCCCATTTCGTCAGTCGACCGGAAACCTCGGGTTTGAGTAAAACTTGCCTCAAAGGTTTGTTAGTCAGGACAATGACGGTGTGAGCCTGGAAGTACGGGCGGAGTTTCCGAGCTGCTATCACTAGTGCGTATGCTAGCTTTTTTATCTGCGGGTACCTTGTCTCTGCTCCCTGCAAAATTTTAGTAACATAATAGATGGGTCGTTGGACCCGGTCTACTTCTTTTATTAGTACCGAGCTGACCACCTCGTCGCTTGCCGAGAGGTACAGTTCTAAGACCTCGCCCTCCTTGGGCTGGGCTAAGGTTGGCACACTAGCGAGGTAGCTTTTTAGCTCGTCGAACGCGAGCTGGTAGTCTCGGGTCCACTCGAACCCTTTGCCTTTGATTGCTTTGAAGAAAGGCAGGCAGCGGTTTGCTGATTTGGACATGAAGCGGCTTAGAGCGGCTATGCGGCCATTTAGCATCTGAACTTCATTTACTTTCCGGGGTGGTCTCATATCTAGGATGGCCTTTATCTTGTCCGGGTTGGGCTCAATACTGCGCTGGTTGACAATGTACCCTAGGAACTTGCCCGAGGTGACACCGAAGACACATTTGTTAGGGTTCAGTTTCATGCTAAATTGACGCAGGATTTGGAAGACAGAATCTAAGTCTTGTATTAATTCCTGTGAAAACTGCGTCTTGACGACCATGTCGTCTACATAACATTCTATCTTCGTGTCAATCAAGGGCCGAAACAGCCTATTTACAAGTCTTTGGAAGGTTGCCCCGGCATTTTTTAATCCGAAGGGCATGACCTTATAGCAGTACAGGCCAAACTCGGTTATGAAGCTGGTTTTTTCCTCATCGGACTAGTCCATCCTGTTTTGGTTGTAGCCCGAGTAGGCGTCCAGGAAGCTTAGCAACTCATGTCCCGAGGTCGCGTCTACTAGGCGGTCAATTCTGGGGAGGGGGAAGCAATCTTTCGGGCAAGCTCGGTTCAGGTCGGTGTAGTCGACGCACATGCGCCACTTGCCGTTTGCCTTTTTCACCAGCACTGGTTGGCTACCCAGCTCGGGTAATGGACTTCCCTTATGAAATCTTGCTGCGAGGAGCTTTTCGACCTCCTCGTCGACCGCCCTCCAGCGCTTTAGGGCTAAGTTGCGTTTCTTCTGTCTAACGGGTCTGACTACAGGGTCAGTATTAAGTTTGTGAGTTATCAGGCTGGGGTTAATACCGGGCATGTCGGCCGCGGACCAGGCAAAAATATCTAAATTTTAAAGTAAAAAACTCACCAGTTCGGTTCGTAGCGGTTCCTCGACGGAAGCACCGATCTGTGGTGTGCGAGCTGGGTCTGTAGCCGAAATTGGGACTGCGACTATTTCCTCTGTGGGCAAAGCTCGTTCCTCGCGTTGCTCCATAGGCCGCTCCAGTTCAAGGTCGTCGGCCACCTTGGTTTTTCCCTTCAGGGCGGCAACATAACACTTGCGGGACTCGAGCTGGTCGCCCCGCGCTACCCCCACACCGAAGTCTGTAGGGAACTTCATTGCCAAATAGTATGTGGAGACCACTGCCCGCAGGATATGTGTAATTGGCCGCCCTATTATGGCATTGTATGGGGAGGGGGTCGCGACCACCAGGAAATCATGGTTGAGTCCGACCGCACAAGGCCATGTGTCGACTTCCACAGGTATTGTTATTTTTCCGAGGGGCCTGACTTCCTCTCCGCTGAAACCCACCAGAGGAGTGTTCGCGGGCTTCAGCTCGCTCTTCTGTAACTGTAGCTAGTCAAATGTTGACTTGAAGAGGATGTCCGCCGAGCTGCCCGAATCCACGAGTACGCATCTGACCTCGAAGTCGCTGATCCTTAGTTTAATGACAAGCGCGTCATCGTGGGGATACTGGAACCCTCGCGCATCGTCTTATGTGAAAAAGATCGGCTCTTCAGTCTTTGGTTTCTTTGGGGGGTTTTGTTCCTCTTGGGATGCTTCGCGAACTGACGTCCGGGTCGCTGCCGAAGTACACCCTGCTACCACCGAACCTCCCACAATTACATGGATGGTTCCCCAAACTGGCCTCTCTTCCGGAGGTTGTCGCTGCAACGGTTCAACTGGTCTGCTGCTAGATTCAGGGGCATCCTTTCCGTGCTCCCCTTGCCGACCTACCTTATTGTTATTATTCTTATCATGCTGTACAAAATTCCTTAAGTATCCGCGACGGATGAGTCCCTCTATCTCGTCCCGGAGATTATTACACTGTTCGGTACTATGACCGTGGTCTCTATGGAAACTACTGTACAAATTTTTATTTCTCTCGTTCGGATTTCCCTTTAGGCGAGGTGGCCACTTTACGTATGGGGCGTCCTTGATCGTCATTAAGATCTTGGTCCGCCTCGTGTTTAACGGTGTGTAATCCGTCCGAACTACTAAGGGTGCTCGGAACGACTGGTTCGGCTTCGGCTCCTGGGCCGGGTTTTTTCTGTCGACTGGGTTGGAGGGCTCGCCTTCCCTCTTTCTTTTCTCGTTCCCGCTTTCGGTCCGTTGGTTGATTTCTTCCTTTGTTCTCATGAACTTATCCGCGAGCTTGAGGAATTCGGCCACGGTTGCGGGCTGGTTAGCTACCATGTGCCATTTGAACTCTTTGTGCGTTACTCCTCTCTTGGCCGTCGCGAGCTGCACCGCGGGGTCTAACCGCGATATCTGTAAGCACGCTTCATTGAACCGCTTGATGTAGCCCCGGATGGATTCTCCTTCTCTCTAGACTACTCCAAAGATGCTTTCCTCTATTCTGGGGCACCGCTTGCTGGTGACAAAGTGTGCGGTGAAGACCTGCACGAACTGGTTCCAACATCTTATCGACCCGGGGGCCAGGTTCCTGTACCAAGTGCGGGCACCCCCCTGAAGGTAGTGGTGAAGGCCACGCACATGTACGATTCACTGGCCCTGGCGAGGTGCATTTGGGACTGAAAAGCATCAACGTTGTCGTTGGGGTCGAAGGACCCATCATACTTGTCCAAAGGTGGGAGCTTGAAATCTCTGGGAAGGGGACCGCCAGAAGTTCTGATGCGAGGGGAGAAGAAACTGAGAGAATCGGGGCAGCTCTTACCTCGTCTGAGCGCATCTCTTCCTTACCTCTGAGCTCGGGCAGGACCCGGGTGGCAGTTCGGCGACTTCGCCGGCACCTTCGTTGTTGAGTGGGCCTGGTACTGGCACTACTGGCCTCTGTGTTGCCGAGCTCGATGGGCCCGAAATGTTGGTAGTCTACTGCCAGGGCGCTGAATCGGTTTTCCGTGAGCGGGAACTCGGGCTTGGAGCGCCGAGGTGCTGACCTTGCGGGCGAGGTTCCTGACCCGCCTGCGAGTTGCGAGGTGGGGGTGATTTTTCTCTCTCTTCGGCCTAGGGATGAGGCCTGGCTGTTAGGGGGGTTCTGGGGCCGGGAGGCTTTTCCCTGGTGGGGGTGTCCATCCCGTGGGGAAGCCTTAACCGGCTTCGGAGCAGGGTGCCGAGGTGGAAGTAGTGGTTGGTTCAGCAGCAGTTGGGGGAACTGTTGTTGATAGTGATACTGGGAGATGTTGTGCAGTACTTGGTGCTGCTGGAGCTGGTGTTGCTGGAATTGTTGCATTTGGGCTTGCATTGCCCGCATGCATTGCATCAGGTCGTCCAACCGGTTTTGGCATGTTGCCAGGGGGACGGCAGTTGGTTCAGTAAAGGTTGTCCCGATAGGGAGAGGAAAGGGGATGCTCATGGCAGGAAGGTTTACGGGCGCCACTGCTTGTGGCACATTCAAGCTGGGGATCCCATCCACCGAAAGGGGGATGGTGAACTGTTTGACGCACACCACGGGGACTTGAAGTTGTTCCCCGGTGGTGTTTGTCTCCATGCCACGTCCGGCGTTGCTGGAAGAAGCCATGAGTGTTGGGGTTTTCGAAGAAAAGAGGTTATGAGTGTTGGGGTTTTTGAAGAAGCATGTTCCCACAGACGACACCAATTGATGGTGCGCAATCCGGCTGGTCCTAGCTATCAACGACCTTGCCTCTGAACGGAGCTACAGGGAGCTTGAAACAGAGATGATGAGGAAGCTCTGGGGGGAACCCGGTATGAATGCTCCGAAGCTCAAGTTAGAATTCTTAGGCAAGATAAAACCAGATGGCGCAAAGTTCACGTACCTTGTTCTTGGGGGTAGGGAGCCTTTTATAGCCACCTCGTGCACTCACTCCTAAGCTTCTATCAGGTCGGGTATGATTACCTCTGGGCTTCTGCCAGTTCGGGTGTCATCCCCTCTGTTGGACAGAACCGCCATTGCTCCCTTTTGTCGGAGCCATCTCTACGACTGGTGATGACGGTGGCAGGTGGCAGTGGTAGGTGACCGTTGAAGTGCGGCTGTCAAGCGTCAGATCCCAAGTCAGTCAGGTGTGCCGCCCTTGGATACGGACCTCCTCGGTGTCAGGTATGGTACGTTTGTTCAGTTCGGCATCCTGGAGGCGAAGTGCTGGAGTGGCGAGCGAGGTGAAGTCTTGAGTTCGGATAGGGGAGTGTCCCGAACTGCCATGAGGCGGGCCAGTTCGGGTCACTGCCTTGTGTGGCTCTGGGCAAAAGGGAGAGTTCGGGCTCCTCGTAGGGAGTTTCGGGCTCCTAGTAGGGAGTTCGGGCTCCTCGTAGGGAGTTCGGGCTCTTAGTAGGGAGATCGGGCTCTTAGTAGGGAGATCGGGCTCTTAGTAGGGAGGTCGGGCTCCTAGTAGGGAGTTCGGACTGCTGGTTTCCTCCCTTTGGTGCTTGCGCCCTGGGTGCGCTGTTGTGCCGAGTTGTTTGCCTTTACCACGTGTTGAGTGATTACGAGGTCGGTCCAAATCTTCCTTCATCACAATACAAGGAGTGATCCTGTATTAATAGTTGCTGGAGAAGAAAGGGGTTTTAGACCATTGTCGTTGCTGGAGAAGATAAAAGAATTGTTGTCATTGTTGGGGAAGAAGATCAGGGTGAAAACTGTATTTTTTTTTTCTATTTTTTCCTTTTCTTTTGTCAATATTCATTCCCATTTTTATTTTCATTTTCTTTGTCAGTTGTTCCTTTTCGTTTGATATATATGATGTCACGAAAAATCATAATTTTCTTTGTCATTCGAAACCTTCTTTGTTCAACTTTCTCAAAAACGTAGTATCATGGCCCAAATCATTTCACTAAGATGGTGTTTGGAAGAGCGGGTGCTTTTTGGGACTGATTTTCAAGAAAAAACATCCATGCTTATAAGACCCATTTTTCACAAAAAAACACTTCTGCCACATAGGCATTAAGCAACACTATTCTGTTTGGTAAGGTGATTTTCATCACTGTTTTTCATATATGTGCTGATAGGTAAGCACCACATAGTATACACATCAGTCAACCGTTGGGGGAAACGGTTCACCGATGCATGAAACGTCAAATTTGGCATTTCATGTATCGGTGGGGTCTCGATTTATGAGGCATTCCCGATTTTTCAATAAACGCCTAAACCAAACATTCATATATATGGGTGTTTTTTTAAATACCTATGTGGATCCAACATGGCACCGTTTTTTGAAAAACGGTCACAATTCCAAACATCCCCTAAATGAGGGCCTATATGTGTCAAGTGGACACACCTCACAAGGGGTGCAACTTGGGTGGGCCTAGTCCGAGCCCAAACTGACTCAGCCTGAAATTTTATATGGGTTGGGATTGAATTTTTGGTCCTCAGACTGAGCTCGGCTCAAGAAATCGGAATTTTTTGTTTTTCAGGTTGGGCCTGGGCCTAGCCCTTAGGTAATCCAAAACCAGTTCAATTATACACACACACACATACATACATACACACACACACACATATATATATATATATATATATATATATAAGTTTTGAGTACACACACGCACGTATAGAGTAGGTTCATTGACCAACCCGAGCCTGAGTCAATCAAATCATGGGAAGATTGGATTTGACCTTGTACTTGGGCCTTAAGCTGAAATTTTAGGGTCAGACCTGGGTTAACCATAAATCCGGCCCAATCTTCCCGATTTGCACCCCTACACCTCACAAAGTATAATTTAGTTTTGAAAATCACAAGTAGGGGTGGATTCGAGCCAAGCTGAGCCGAATAGTATGAGGCTCGAGCTTGGTTCGAGCTAGAACATTGAGCTCGAGCTCGGCTCGAGTCAAAAACTCATAAGCTCAAGCTCGACTTGGCTCGAGCTCGATTTGAGAAAAAAGGTTTTATAAAAATAAAAATTATAACATTTTTATTATATATATTATTTTCTATATTATATTATATTATATTATATTATATTATATATATATATATATATATATATATATATTCAAGCTCGGCTCGCGAGCCTCACAAGCCAAGCTCTATTAGGCTCGAGCTTGACTTGAAGCTCAGTTGAAACCGAGCCGAATCGAGCTCGAGTAGCTCGTGAAGAGCTCAACTCATGGCCACCCTTAATCACAGGGCACATTTAAATAATTTAGTAAAATTAGGGAGTACATTTAAATAATTATAGGGACGGGTCTGGTTCCAAATTCTTGGAAGCAACCCCCACCCAAGTCGGTTCCATGGTCTAGGGATTTATCCTACCTGAACTGACCTTGGTTGAACCTACCTTGGAACTGAACTTGCCTTGAAATAAACCCCAAAATACTTTTTTGGGGATGTAAAGATTTTACCCTAGCACTCATGCTTACAAAGGCCATGGTCTCACTTGACCATTGGGTTGCTTAAATTATTTGATAATTTATTTTCATTTTAATATTTGAATATAATAAGTAACGTAAAAGGTAATGTTTACAAAATTTAAATATAAATTATAAGTTCTGAACCATATAATGATAATCTACATATTAAATTGCACAATTTAATCCATAAAGATAATATAAGTTGTAAACTATATATTATATTTATTAAAAATCAAATTTTTAAAGAACATGTTTTTTTTTAGAAAAAAGGGAGTAAAGAAAGAATAGGTTTCATAGGTAGACCTTGAAACCAATCCCAAAAGCATGAAGGCTAGAACTAGCCTTGGAACTGACTATCACAAGGTAGGTTCCGGTTCGAAAAATCTATAATTTGCCTCTACAGGTAGGTTCCAAGTTCTACCATGGAACTGAATTGAACTGACCCATGCTCACCCCTAAATAAAGGTAAAAGAATTAAACATACCCTGAGTTTTCAAAAATTGACTTAAAGGTATTTTAAGGTTTTAAAATGGACTTAAATATATACTGTGAGCTGACCCATTGGACTTAATATATGCCTTATAAACTAATTTAAAATTTTTATACTTTGCCCTTTTATGTGTAGGGGTGTCATTGGTATTCGAAAATCCAATTTCAAATTCAAGATTTGACATAATCGAATTGAATTTGGATAATTCGAATATCTAATCGGTCAAATTTGGATATGACCTGATTTGATTCGATAAATATCTGAATTTGATCGATTATTTAATTCTTATGTAATATATATATATATATATATTATTTGTAAATTTTTTATATAATTTATATATAATAATTAAATTATATAAATAATTTATATATTTATATACTTTATATAAATAAAATATTTATTAATTACCTAAAATAATTAATTAATTTAATTCAAATTGAATTGAATATCCAAATATTTAATTAAATTCAAATTCAAATATTAATTTTCAATATTGGTTAAATATCGAATCGAATTCGGATATTAAATTTTTAATTGAATTCGAATTCGAATATTGTTTGATCCGATTAGAATTCGATCTGTTTACACCCTATTTATGTAGCTTTTATTATTTTGGCAGGATGGATACGTTGCCCTTGGATACTCTGAATCTTTCATGGAGCTTCAGAAACAACTGTCTTCAGATCCGTAGTCACCCAGTTGGTTAATACTCAATAGCGTCTACGAATCTCTCACAGAGCTCAGCAGTCCATCTGAGATGACGAAACTATTAATCTGTTGTAAGAGCCAAACAAGCATAAGCAAGAAGACTAGTGTCTTTCAAGAGATCCGGCAAATCTTCATGACCAATGCTTCCATCAAGCAAATGAATCCCATGATGTATTTCCTGAAAGCTAAAAATTAAAATTAACAAAACTGCTAACATGTAATAATAAAAGGAAAAATATAGAAAATTTAAACACTGAAAATGCTTTTCTGCTTTACTCGAGGAATGGGTGCGCAACTGGAAAGTCAGAATCACTCACAGCTAAAGACAACCCAATTCCTGGGTTCCCAGATGGTTTATCTCTAGCTTGGATGGTCAGACCTTCTTCCTCTTTCAGTCAGAAAGTTGAACATTTGTTTTTCGGTAATGGGTAATAGTAGGGTTGTTTCTTTGGATCAATAAATAATTAAAAAAAAAGTAAAAAAAAAAAAACAAAATTGATGGAAAAAATTAAAATAATAAAATGGAAAGTTAGGTTGTGGGAGTTGAAAAGTGCTTGAGGCTTTTCTTGACATTCCGTAAGAAATTTTCCACAAATTTCCCTTCTTAACTTATTATCCATCGTACCAAACGTATATAGCTAGCTTTAAGATTTGTTCTATTAATTCCACCTTGGTTGATGACAACAAGATCGAAGATACTGATGACAACAGCAGGACGACGACAACGACAAGATAAATAAGGAATAGCAGTAACAAAAGGAATGACAATAATTTTGAACTCACGAGTTCCTTGTCTGTTCTTCTTTGATTTGTAATCCTTCCTCATGTTTTACTGCATGTCATGTGTATCGTATTCTTTAACCAATTAAGGCATATAATAATTTGATAGAAGACATGGCCTAAACAAAATTACAGTTTGTAAAGCGGATAATATACAACATTGTGCATGTGTTAATTTTATGCGTATGTGTGTATGAATATATATTAGAAGACAGAATTAATTGGAAGCTACGCCTTTGGCACATTGTTATTGTGCATATCCAATTCTAATTTCTAAATGTTAAAGGCTGGAATTGGATACCATAGAAAATGTCAACAACATACATTGGGAAACAGGAGAATGAATTCATTTAAGCTGTGTTTTGTTTGAATTTGATAGAAAATTATAAGAAAGAGCTAGAAAGTTTAGAGAAACAGAAATTCTTTAAGATCCTCAATTTTCAGTTTCTTTCTTATTTCGCATCAACTATCAAACCAAACACAGCCTCAGCTATAGTGGGATGAATAGGCTGGTATGGTTTAAAAGTTTGAGTAATGAGCAGGCTGACAAGGACATGGTGTACCAATTGTAGAGGAATCATATCGAAATCCATTGGATGGTACATGGTAGGAATATATAGCTTCGATTTTTGTCTATTGTGCATATTTAAAACTTGACCTATTAGCATTTCTGTGGTGTTGGGAAATGTCTGTTTCTGAACACGACATGCATGGGATAGATTGCTTCAAATTTCGTGCTATTATTGGATGGCGGATGTTTATACATGGTTACGGAGATACATCTCCTTCCTTTAATCCTTTTTGACATTTTCACAAACAGGAGAGTGACAGCAATACTTCCTCTGACGTGAAGAATTGGAAAGTGAATTATGACAACATCTTTAAAAAGCCTTCCGATTACTATCAGACTATCAGTACTGTTTTGATTAAACAAACAGAAACAGGTGAATAATTTCTATTGAGAAAACAGCAGCTATAAGGTGAAATGAACAATTTATGGCTGTTAACGGCAGAGCTCTAGTGGCAATTTAAATAAATGGAGGAGGGGTACTGACTGACTGATCATGTCCCAAGATTTCAATTTTAAGTTAATAAAATGAGAAACAAGTTAAAGGTATCGTCATTCGATACCTTTATGTGGGGCCTCCTCTGGGGTCCATTTTTCATTTACATTTTACTTATAGCAGACAACAAACGAATAAAAATATATGGTGAAAACAAACCAAAACTAAACCATTGTTTACTACAAGCACACAATGGTAGATATACATATGATAGATCGGATCAATCAGCTCAATATGTAGGAAGTAACAACTCCACACTCATAATCAAGTTAACGATATACATATGGGCCTACAAATATAGGCCCATCTATTTAGATGGCCTCACCCCGGTTCAATTACAAGTGCCGATTGGACGGACAAATGAGCCAGTATTGTTTCCAACCCAATGATATGGGTCCAAATTCAGTCGTTGGATTACCCATGCTCTTATACGTGCCATCAAAACGAAACAATGTGGGGCCCCCTATATGTTGACACCTAGTTCAACTTGTTGTCCAATCCCAATACGCCCTTCAAACCCTTAGTAGTGCAACAAGGGACAAGTTGCTGTGGATTGGACCGATCAATTGTAAATGATGCATGACTAGAGTTTACAATTTTGAGCGCATAAAAACTGGGCCATGAGTAGTCCAGTAGCCAATCTCTGTCTTAGAGAGGACAAACAAAAGGAAGAAACGTGCTAGGTTGCTCTTATGAGGCTGAAACTCCCCACTCCCCAGTAGAAAAACCTAGCATGAGTTTCTGAAACCGGATAAAAACTGCATATCAACGTTAACGCAGTCCTGAAGGAGGCCTAACTCATTTTACTAGCTTATGCAGTGAAAAACGTGAGGTCATATCATGTGGCAAAAACACTGCGTATATATCCCACAAAGCATCTCTCTCTCTCTCTCTCTGGATGGGGCCCTGCCACTATGATACGGGCCACACTACTCTGAGTTTCACTTGCATTTATTATATCTACATAGTCCAAAGAAGTAAGAGACAAAATAAAGATATGATCAAGAAGAAGTTGTCGAGTCCAGTGTGCTGCTGCACCATTTCTTTATTGGATATCTCTAAACTGCTCCAGATCCAAATAGATATATGTACTTAAGTGAAGCCCAGAACCATATGGCCAGCCGAATCGCCTTTATCGCCTGTACACAGTGCTTCCATTGGCTTGACATTTTCCCCCTCTGGCAGAAAAGGAAGTAGCTCAGAGAGAGAGAGAGAGGAATATGAATCATGATCCCGTTCCCTGTTCCATTGCTGCATTATTCACAGTTCATCATAAAACCATCCCATGTGACCATGTAAGTGAGTGGACAGTGGACTATCCCCAAAAGATTAAAGGACCATTAAGCTTATTGGGCTTCCGCTTTCCCCCTCTTGTTTTAGATGTCATGTTGCCATGCTCATTCCAGATTAGTGGAGGATGCTGGAAAAGTGAGCCAGTTGCTCCATGTTTTCCTGGCGGGAGACAAAGTCATCTTGTACAGAAAATTTTAGTTGGGACCCAGTCAATCGTCTGCCCTGATTCTTGACAGATGGAACCAAGTGAGGTCCCCATCCCCATAAACGAGTTTTGTTCCCCAAGATGCTTTCTATGCTTAAATGGGACAGCCAAACAGATATGAAAATGAAGAAAGAAAGAAATTTCAACAAGGGGATTTTAAACTAGAAAAAGGAAAAGAAAACCGTGACAAAGCAAATGTGTTGTTGAAGAGAACAAACTGTGACAACAAAGATGAAGAAAATGCTGAAGATATATGGATTCCTTAACTCGTGAACCATATTTTAGAGTCAATATCATATATGCGAAATCTTCCATGACTAACATCTGGAAGGAGAGGAGAGCCCACACTAGAGCTTTCATGGAGAAAGCCCACGGCCCGCTTACAATTCTATCTTTCTTGGCCCATTTGAAATATGGCTTATATCTAAAACCATTGTATGTTTCACTTCTTGACAGCACATGATATAGCTCAGTGGCATACCTCTATCCTTATAATTACAATAGTAATTGATGAGGGCGGATTTGGCCTTCCAATGATATTGTGACACATGGCACCTCAGAACAAATAGGTGACACCCGGAACCACTTTGGCAACAACTTGCCTTAGCCAAGTTGATGGTGTTCCAACCACAGGCGCGGCTCGGCACAGGCGTGACCTGGCCCTAGCGTGAGCTAGTAGCCTGGCACAGGCACGAGTTGGCAGTCTGGCACTGGCGTGACCTGGCGGCCTGGCACAGGCGCTGACCTGGAGACCTGCGAGACGTGCTCACCGAAAAAATCGGCATGCATATCCTAACACTCCCACGATCTTTGGAAGTTGGCCCACGTGCCGAACGATTTGGAGGGTGGTCAACGTGCATGGCGGTTACCTCCAGGAATCTCGAATGATTTAGACGACATCGCAGAAATCTCGGATATGGTGCGTGAAGCCCACGCCAAACAATGCCTATATAAATGCACCAAACCCAATGGCAAAGAGGCAAGCAAGCAAGTAAGCAAATTCTAACTCTCATACTGTGTGATTTTTAGCTCGCAGTCTACTATGAGAGCACTGACTTAAGCATCGGAGCAACCTTGCTGGGTTAGCCACCCCGGGTCCTCTGACATTTGGTACCTTGCAGGTCTCTAAAGAGCAACGAAGCTCATCAATTCAGCTCGCCACCATGCAGCTCGGCACCTGGTCAGCCCAGCACCTCACAGTCAGCTCGGCACCTCATAGGCAACTCGGCACCTCATAGGCAGCTTGGCACTATAGTCAACTCGCCACCTAGCCTGCCCAGCTCGACTCAGCTCGACAGCCAAAGTTTACTTCGACCTGAATCATCGACCACTTTGAAGCAGACCAAATAACGATGTACTTAGTACAAAAAATTGATTCATCAGTAATTATGACTCGAAAGAGACCGAGATATTGGTCATCTGAGTTGGTAAGGTAACTGTAACATCTAAAGATAAATCAAACAAATCAACATTTTATGGGGAGAAACAACATTTTTGAATAAAACAATGGGCCAAAGCTCAATTGAAAGGATTAAAAAATATTTTGAGATATATATATATTGTTGATATTTTGTTAGGAATAAATCTAGATGTTTTTTTCTCAATATATTTTATCTGTACTTCGAAAACAATATTGCTCTCGTTTTTATTTAGTCTAATAACAATGCATTTTATTTAGTCTCATCTACCAGGCTTGATGTGCCATTCCACCAAAACTCAATATATATAATTTTCTTTTTCCCAGTTTTGCTTTGACATTTTCCAAACCGACTAGATTGACTCCCAGTATTTTCTTTTATACAAAATATCTTACTGGCATGATTGATAAATATTTCCAAGTTTCCAGATTGGTTCAGTTAGCTGTAATCCAATCTAAATGGATTAGAGATATGAAACCATAGGTTTGATTATGTTGATGGGAAAAAAAAGTAATGCTAAAATGATTTAATAATTCAAAAGTTGTCTTTAAATAGTTCATGTTTTTATGAACAAGAGATATAATATTCCAACAGTGCAGGTGTTGAAGCTTCAAATTAAGAGTCATCTCTATTTCCATATGGAAGAATAGCTGGCAGCTTCTTCATCTCATGGACTCAATTGTATTTATGCCTACTATTATTCCAATTTTTCGATCTAATTTTCTATAGAAGGATGCCACAAATTAAAAAAGTATGGGGTACTAATAGAGTCAGATATGTCACATTGGCATGGATGATTAATTGATTATGAGAACCCATCTTGGTTGCCACATCAGCAGCAATGTGTAGAGAGTGTTGAAGAGAACTTCAACCCTACTAGGTCTAAACGCCAAACATAGCTTCTTTGTTTTATTAACCAACTAAAAGCCAGCTATACTATCTAAATTTTATGTCAAGATGTACACATCGTATAAACTATTATTATCAAGTTTAAACCCAATTCTTGGAGATCTAAACACTGTATAAAAAGTATTTATTGAATTATGAACAAAAGACTTTTCATCTTGGTCAAACAATTGGAACAACTAAAGAGCTAAGTTTCAAAGTAGAAGATTGGACTAATAACATGCATCCTACAGGCTCTCCAATCTTCTGTTTGAAAGTTGTGCCTGTATTGTATCTGATATATAGCGTGTGGACTCCACACGTCTCTTACCAGTTCCATACTATGTACCTATCATTTTTGGAAATTATCTGAGGTTTTCCATGATTTTAAGGCCTTTCTTCTGGTCTTATTTGACAGCCAACTGAGTGGTGGTCTTATACTGAGTGGTAGTCCAAAAGGAGGTGATTTAAGACCCCCCCCCCCCCCCCGCAAAAAAAAAAGAAAAAATTACAGCCTAAATTTAAATGATGACCCTGACACACTTGACATGATCTCATTGATCTGAGTATCCATTTGCATGCCAAACTCTATATGTTGAATTGGATTGTCTATTGCAGAGATCAGACCATCTATTTAATGAATGCTCACCAAATTTGTTAGTTTAAGGGAGTCTCTCATGTATACACAGGTTGGTGGCATGTAGGGGTGGATTCAAGCCGAATATTACTAGGTTCGAGACTATTCTACAAGGCTCAAGCTCGAGTTCGAGCTCGGTTCGAGCCAGAATCTTGAGCTCGAGCTCAGCTCGAGTTAAAAGTTCATAAACTCGAGCTCGATTCGGCTCAGTTCGTTTTATATTTTATAAAAATATTTTATCAAAATAAAAATTATATATAAAAAATAATTTTATATTTAAAAAATTAAGAATTATAATATTTTTATTATATATTATTTTTTATAATTTTATTATATATATATATATATATATATATATATATATATATATATTCGACACGAGCCGAGCTCTAGTAGACTCGAGTTCGGCTAAAACCGAGCCGAGCCGAGCTCGAGCAGCTCATGAAAAACTTGGCTCGTTGCCACCCCTAGTAGCATGTTGTTCAGTTTGTATAACAGTCATTGTTTAGGGGTATTTTGGATATTTTAAATATATGCCTGAAGAATACGAGATCGGATCTGCTCCTCACACCAGGCGCCTCACATACACATTCTACCATGCATTGGAAACATCTCCCATACTTATTAATTATTATTCACGAGAGATGTTCCCAATGCACGGTAGATATGCATGTGAGGCGCTCATTTGTTAGGAGCAGATCTCGAAGAATACATACAGTATGAATGATGGGGGTAGAGTAATAATTTTGCATATCTTTTGGTCATTTAATGGAATATCTCTAATAGAGGTTTCTGGTGACATTTACAAATAATGTAAGGTTCTAGATAGACATTGCATTTAAAGTCAAGGGAGGAGGTTTTAGATTCCCTATTAATTTATGTGCAAAGCACGTTGAATCCACACGCCTCTTCATAATTTATGGTCATTTGTTGCAATAAATTATATATTTAGGAACATGGTTGCCACAAGCCCCTAATATTTTAGGGGCCATTTCATAGCAGCTGAATTCTTAATTGGATGATGATATATTATTCAACATGGTCCCAGTTTCTAATTGGCTTAGGTTGAAGTTTGATTGATTACTTACCCTCATTTATTCTATTATATAACCATTTAATCTACCAGAAAGACAATAAAATAAGTCATCCAGTTCATCTATTTCAGCCATTATCAATTGTCTCTCTGCTGATTTCTTTAAATGAAAGATGTGTGCTTACCACACTCCTTCAACTGCCCACCACCAGCGGCAGACAAGGCATCAATTGCCTACCCGGGAGTGGAGATTGGCAATTCAATATGATACCAATTAACTCTCTTTCATATAAAATCTAAATTGGGATTTTAGTAAGCGGTCGGTTGTAGTTGGGAAGAACGACAATTTAGAAATAAACCATCATTGATGTCATTTAATTTGGAGCTTAATGAACTTTAGATGCAGAGTTCATTAAAGTTTCATACAGAACAACAGCAAAAGCTCCGAAACTAGGCCGGTATTAGGCCATGCATGCAGCTCCGTATATTCTATTAGGTTGTGTTTGATTCTCTTATGTTTTGTCACATGACATAAGAGAATCACTTCAGCTAGAATGATTAATATTTCGACAAACAGCCTCCTATATATGTTTTTAAAAGGTATTGCCTGTTTCAACTGTAAACAGCCCTAAATAACAATTATACAATTTATATTATTAACCCAAAATGTTTCGAGTAGAGACATCAACGGCACCAAACACAACCCTAATCATCCCCCAGATAAAAGTTTTTTCCCAAGCCCAATTTCTTTCTCCCTTTAGGTTTCGTTTTGAAGGCGTACAAATACAATTATGTAAAGTGAAAAGCCTGTTTCTGCTTGTATTTGTATCATACATATTTGTATTTATGCTCCTTCCAAATTTAACATTGGAAATGCCCAAGCAACAAATCTAGATATCTTGTTTCTAGCTCGAGTATTAGATCAACTAACCTATGAGCTTGTAACCCGATCTCCAAAAACCAATAGGCTTCCATTTGGAAGGAGTATAAATACAAATATATAGAGCGCAAAACCTTATATTTTATATTGTTTTGTATGAATTTGTATTGTATATATTTATATTTGTACTCCTTCCAAACTAAGCTATACCAACTAGTTGTTCTCTATGTTTTCAGTAGATCCAGTTGCTATATATAAAACCTATATCTCCATGCATGGAGCTCTTTGCCATACAACTTTATCATTCTTACATATCAATCAAATTAACAGGGGTTCCTTTCTTTTTCTAGGGAGTTCAGATTAGCACCCCATTAGCCACCCTATATATATATATATATATATATCTCAGCGTCTATTGATAATATCTCTCATACTTGTTATGGGGAGATACTCTCGTGGCTGCATGCAATGGGCTGGCTGTGGGGTGCATTCTATGGGGCACCCATGCAAAATTTTTTTCTGTTTTTTCGGTATTGATTAGTCGCCTTTATCCCTATAAGGGCCATAATTCAATTTTTCATGGCATAATACAACACTTTTAATTAGCTACATTATTAAATCTTTTAAAAAAATGGTGTAAAAATTGAAAGCGGTACTCAAAACCACATTCCGTTTGGGACTACCCAACCGAGTCACAACTCAGTTGGCCATGCGAATTCTTTTCTAGGGCATATTTCTAATGAAGCACATTTACTGAGTAAATGTTCAACGGTGGACTTAATCTTGAGTTTAATGGCTTTTGTAGCCCCTCTTGGACCTATCAATGGCCTGGCGTGCCCTAGCCCACCAGCTAAAATCTGGCCAGCCTTAAGATTTGTAAATTAAGATTCAAAATAACTCATAAGTTACTGCACAAATAAATAAATCAAAAAAGTTATTATATAAGCAACTTGCACACATGAGTGGTGCCTCAGTTTATATAGAAATTACCGGTTCCTTTATTTTCTTTTCTTTTTCCCACTCGGTACTTGTGCACTAGGTCTGACAAAAGAACAAAGTTTTTGGCCATTTGAGCCGCTAAGTCAAAAAAAGTGCGAAAGAAAAGGGAAAGTTTAATTTTGAAAAAGTGAACATCTGTTCATAGATCAATATGATAAAAAAAAAAAAACAGTTGAATTTAGTGGATGAGTTTTGGATAATTTACGAAAACAGATCTTAATGTAGGCAACAGATATTTTCCTATACTTCACTCTAATTATATATTCTACTTATTTTTAGTTATAAGAACAACTTGTCAAGATTAAGACCGAGTATGTAAAATTTAAGGGTCACATAACAAAAGATTATTAGATATATTTGAAAATAATGATGCTTGATGGATCCCTACTCACTAGCATCCAAAACATGGCTTGGCATTACTTTACCAGAAATCCCAAGAAATATCAGGAAAAATAGCAGTCCAAACAAACCAACTTATTCCATGCAGAAATACAACGAGAATTACTGTCTACTTCTTTAATCTTATTTTGAGCTTTATCCATATCTATCAATCATGGGTATAAATATATTTGAGCTGTTTCAGGAGATTTAATACATATGCTGCTGTTGGTTCCATGTAGATTGAACAACAAATGAGTTCCTTGATTAATGATATTCCATAGAAAAATGAGTATTAGTAAATTTTCTTGGCGTTTTATGTAACTTGGAACCTGAAAATTTGATGAGAAATATACGAGTGTTGATAGATATAAATTGAAAGGGCCTACCTCTGTTTGGAAAATGGCTTCTTATCATATACTTGCTTTCTACAACCATTTTCCTGCAACTATAAATACCAATACCGTAAAATTGAAATTTCCAAGAAATCATTCTTTTTTTTTTTTGCTTTCTGTCATTTGGGGGTAGTTGAATTGTTGGAATATCTAAATGTTCTAATATCTGGAACTATTATTTTACATATTTACCCTATAAATTTATGAGTTTTTACTTTTTTTGTAGATGAAGAAAAAAAAATAAAAGGGAAAATAGAAAGAAAGTAATTTACTAATAACACCAACTCCGCCAAACAAAAGGAAATAAAAGAGAAAAGTGGTATAAGAGAGAGATAAGATTTTGGGTAAGAGGAATCTTTAAAACTAAAAAGGCCAAACTGAGAGGTTGCACTAAACAACCTGGGGCCTCTGAAAAAGTCATAATTTCAGACCTCAAAGATCAATTTAGTGCAAATAAAACACCACCTCAGTGTTAATTTTGAAGTGCATTTTTATATAATAATAAATCGTTTGAGTAAAACTACAATAATTTCAATATTTAAAAAAAAAACTAAATAATTTTCTATCTACGAGGTTTTAGGATTAGATAAGAAAATGTTTAATTTGGTGGCATTAATAATACTAAAATAGAGTCAGATGTCTAACAAACTTGCCTATTAAAATGCTCTCCTTATTTAATGTCTAGAAAGCAGAAGAGCAGAGTTGTTGTTTTTTAGATATTAGTTCTATAAAAAGAGTATTGTATCTGCTTTTCAAATATTAAATTTCAGTTTTATCAAACGCCACCTTAATTAAATTATTTTAAAACAAGAATCATTAAAAAATCATCACGCGTGATTTTTGGCGCATTTCTTGACTTGGTGCACCATTTCACCTGAATTCTTTTTTCTTTCATTTTTTATCTCTTTCCAAGTCTTGGTTTGGCATTCTTCGTTTGACCCCTCACAGATTCGACATTACCATCCCTTTTTTACAAACAGATCTAGCTAACATGTTTGATATAGAATTTTTAATATTTCAGTTTATCCCATTATTCAATTGTTTGAGATCCAATCTAAATTTAGTTGGAACAACCATGTGTAAATATTTGGAGAAAGAAAAAGTAAACTAAATTTGCTTCTAGAATACATAAAGAATCCAAAAAAAGGAATGAAATAATCTTCTTTCATATCTTTTAGGCAAAAACATTTCATTTCATTGAACATAGAAGTTGAAGCTTACAATGCAAGAGTTCTTTTTTGGAAGGAAGATATGGAAGATCAAGATATGGTAGAGTACTCTTCCAAAATACATGCCTAATTTCCACGGTTCTTAGTTCTCACCAACCCTATGTAGTAATGTAGATAATTCATCATTTTTTTCCATATATATGATTAATAGACCTTGAATTTTCTTACTTATTTTTTTTTTCAAATAATAAAGGACAAAAGAGATATACCAATTTTTACCATGCGGCAGAGGCTAGGCTGAAAACTTATTGTCAGTAGAAAAGAGTAGTATAAAAAATAATTGGGACAATCTTAGCAGTCACCTTGCAAGTTTTTTTTTTTTTTTTTGATAAGTACCTTAATTGCAAGTTCTAAATATGGTACATAGGAGCATGTTCAATGTATCGATAATCTCTATACACAAAAAATCGCATATAAATGAGATTTTTATTCAATTAAAACTTTTTTGATAATTTGTTAGTGTAATGACATGACTTTATTAACATTTAAAACTATTAAAATAATCTAACTCAATATTTAGAGTATCAATGACCTTGAAAACCGATACATATCTTATGGTCAATACTTTGAACCTTGAATAGAAAGAAGAGAAAGAAGAGGAGAACTTAGATCAATTACCAAATTCAGAGTCATAATATAAAATATCATACAATTGTTGTTATAAGAAGAAAAAAGAATAGGGCATCTTATCTCTTTCAAAGAACATCAACATCAACATCAACAACTAAAGAACTAAGGCCTCGTTTGGTTGACAGGAATAGGGGTCTGGAATCGGAATTGGAATAGAATATTCCTATTCTAACTGTTTAATTGGACAGAATCGGAATCCTATTCTCATTTTTATTAGAATAGCATTTTCCCATTTGAGGAAATCTGAGAATGGCCATTTCCTGCCTCTCCTTTGAGAATAAAATCTCATTCCTGCTGATTTTAATTCCCACTCCTATTTCTATATGAATGGATTATTCCAATTTCGACTGAGTACCAAACGGAACCTAAAATTTTTAAGTTGAAAAACAACTGAAACATGCATCCTACCAGACCCTTGTATACTTTAATTTACTGTATGTTATTAAATTGTTAAAAACGCGTGGATTCCACTTACTTCTTACTAGTTCTTGCTACACGCTTGCTTTTTTATTTTTTTGTCTAAACACATGGGATCCACACGGCTTTAATATAATTTATTCACACTTGTATAATATTTTATTCTTAGGCGCGTGGCTACCAGACGCCTTTAAATAAAATTTATTCATACTTGCTTAATATTTTATACTTAAGCGCGTGGCTGCCACACGCCTTTAATATTTTTATCAACTAATTTTAAATTTGTAATATGTGTATACCACACTCTTTCTTTTTTTATAATACTGCCATGTGGGTGTTGGGCTTCAGGTTTGACGTTTCGTTTCTTTAGTGCAAATTACATACCCAGGGTTTTGGCCAAATATTGGGTTAAATTACTTTCTTTTATTATATCATATTAACAAAGATGCTCTCATTTATACTTCTTCAAGGCCAGGGTAAGTTTTTTTTTCCTCCATTAGTATGTTGAGAAATGAAAAGTAAAAATTTCTTTAAAAAAAGAAAAGAAGAAAATGGGTTTAAGAAAATACAAATTAAAATAAAAATCTGAGATGATGAAACCATATATAATGCTTATAAATGGGAATATGTATGTTGTTTTGATTTTGTGTGTTCAATTAACAATCTCCTCGCAGTTTTATGGTCAATGGGGAGTATAAAGAAAGTGCAAGTAATTAGGAAAACATGAGAGGTGGTTTAAAGAATCTACAATTTATTTTTAATGGGATTCAACTGCTCCACTTAAGTCTGAATTGGAATGCTTCCATTTAGTCAAATAATTTTATTTATTAATTATTTTTGCCATCTTATCAGCACGTTCATTTTTGTGTTTTGACCGGTTTAGAGTATGGGATAAGTTTTAAATTGATCTCTCTCTCATTAAGTTAATGCAATTCTTTGTTTTCTTCCCCCGGCAGACAAGGTGAGGCCCATGAAAAGACATGTCCAAACTTTGTCTTTTCATGATGGATCCCACCATGTCTAGAGGGCGAAGAACCAAGAGTTGCATGAACGGTAGGAACTCTCTCCTTGTTTTAATTAACATTCCATTTGGGCAATATTGAGGAAACCCAAAAAAAAACAATAATAGAAGGGTCTCTGAGTTGGGTCTAGCCGTCCAGGCCCAAAATATTGGACCCGATTAATGAACGGACATTAGTACCTCATTAGGTGTCAGGTCCCATCTGATTTGAAGTTCAGGTACTTGTTTGGCATCTGGTTGGCTAGTTGCAAATGCAATTATAATAACCATTGATTCTGTTATTTATTCAGATACGAGACCGACCATATAATTATATATATAAGCGGTCACAGCTCACAGGAGATTCGAGCTGGTATATTTATAAGGAAGGCAAGTCTGGAATAAAGGGTGATGGGCCTAGACCCTAACCAGGCAACCAATGAGGGCCCACCGGCCGCATATAATGTGGGCCCAAGTATGGGGGATACACAAACCCATCAAAGTGGGTTTGAATTTGAAGGCAGAAAAAAAAAAAGAAAGAGATTAAAGCTTCCGTCTTTAGATAAATGTGATGAGAATCGGCAGAAGAATTTGCATTGACTTGTATATAAAACTAGGAGACCTGACAATTTCTTTTCCAGATAGAGGAAGAAGATGCCGACTTGGGTTGAACAATCTCCCACTCCACCTTGTCCTAGTTCCTAGTTCCCACCCAGAAACAATAGGAATTAATGCAATTAAAAATTTCTTGGAATTTCACTTAAAATAAGACTCGGAATATCCCGGAAGTTGACAAGGAGTAGATGATCATCATGGTAATGAAGGAAGGTCAGTGGTGGGGAGCTACAGAATCCATAGAATGGATACGAAAACAATGAACGAGGCTAAAGTGGTCAAAACAAAGGGACCCTCCTTTCCTTAATAATGTGTTTGTAATTCATTATAAAAATGAATTAAGGCCTTGTTCTTTATTATTATTATTATTGCAGAGGCCTCGACAAGTGACCAACTTGCTGTGTACTACGTAAGGGGTGATGTCTTTCTCGTCACATGAGAGCCTTTTTCTTCTCTGGTTTTACTTCATTCCTCTGTTATTTTTTTTTTCTTTCTTTCTAGTTAATGTATAATTTGTCTGTCCTCTTGGTACTATAGACTGTAAAGCAAGTTGGGTTTTTTTATTATATTTGTTTAATTATCTGCATATATTAATTATTAAAATGAAAGGGGTTGTTTGGGGGTCAGCAACATCATAGGCATTATCGTCATTGCTGCCATCATCATTTTCATTATTAGCATCGTCAGATTATCACGTTCTGTGCATGCTTTTCTGCTAGGGTTTCCATGCACAGACCAGACCACCCCAGAAAAAATGGAGGATATTCCTCCAATAAGCAAGATCGAGGTGCTGCATTTTAGCTTTTAGAAACCTTTACAGCAAGCATATCAGAAACAATCTTATGACATGTCTTCCACAAAGACAGAGAGAGAGAGAAGGCAGGCTGAAGCTTGAGCCTGGTTTGTCAATTGTCACGCCACCTGTGAAGTTGGGGGCGTTACTCACGCTTCTATATGGCAGGTAATTAGTGGGCAAGAAAAGCTAAAACCTACTCATGCTTCATGTAGATTCCCTTGTTAAGCATGCATGGTTTGGAGTCAATTATGATGCTTCATCTATCTACCAAATACCAATGACAAAATCCAACAAACACACAGTAATTCCATACAAGTGAAAAGAAAAGAAATGTGCTAGGTTTGTAGCACTTGCCAGCTAGGTCGGTGACTCCACTATTGACAACTTGGGTGTCTTGTAAAATCAACCGCCCCCACCTCCTACATAACATAACTTGTTTCATAACATGATTTTTCATATTTATTTATTTATTATTATTATTATTATTATTATTATTATTATTATTATTAAAGCATACTTAATTAGTTCCCTAATTCTCTAAAACTATAGATTAAATTTACTGAATTGTTTGATTAGATTAAATAACTCTCCTATTAGATCCATAGGAAAGTTGGATAGCTACTAAAGACATAAATCAAATCAAACTACAAAATACAGGTATTATTTACTTCTATACATAAGTTCAACTGTTTATAAGCTTTTCATACTAAAATTATAAAAGTATCTTGAATATTGTATCTATTTTTTACAGCTGGCTATAAAGCAACAACAGCCACCATTCTGGACCATTATAAAAAAAAAATGAGAAATGCTGATTAGAATAATCCACCAATAAAATGGGTTTAATCATTTTACTTGGATCCTACTGTAAGGAATATTTTTAATCTAATAGAAGGTTGGTTTGGACTGAAGAATAGTTACAACCAAAGAAAACAAGGTCTACGCAAGATTTTCATTTTGTTTTATGCAAAAGAAAGGAAACTAGAACACAATACTTTACATATACTATGTTTAAATAAAATATACATAGTCTTATAAGCTCTCCCAATTTAGTTGTGAAGCATCATTTGCCTATAATTTATACTGTATAAGACATTGTCAACTTCTGTATTCCAAAAATTATTGTGTAATTTGATGATTTCAACAACTTAATTGTGTACGTGTCTTAAGACTAAATGGCTACGAAAGGTATTTTTGCTGATATGGTAGTTATTTTTGTTTTAAAAGAAAAACAAAAAAAAAATCATATACATTGACAAACAACCCTTTACTTTCCTAATCAGTGATTGTCAAGTTGATTGGATTGTGATTAGGGAAGGTGCATTTAAATGGCACATCCTAGCCATTGTTGGTTGGAGAGGCATCTATTCTCCAAATAGTAGTTGATAGATAATTCAAGCAGTACAAAGAGTTTTATTACCTTACATAGAATGATTTAAATTAAAGCTTAGTTTTTCCCAATATAGCTGTACTGAGCTTATGGTGGCATAATTTGCTAACTCAAAGTTTAATATATCTATCCATATATAATCTCCTAGCCCTGCTTGGTTGGTCTAGTCTCACTTCAAATAAATTATTGTTTTTTAAATTAAAAAAGTTGTTTATTTACGAATAATGTAACCTAATATAATAATGATTGCTTCATCCCCATAGATGATAAATCATATCATAGAAGAGATCAAAACCATTTAATCAACGAAGAAGTATGGATACATCCAATGCAGAATTCTGAATTCCAACCCCCCCCCCCCTACTACTAATCCTTTCCGGATAAACCACATCCTTTCCATAAATTTAACATACTTACGGTCATAATACATTCCCCCTACACTTTAAAACTATAAAATTCTGATCTGGGCTGATTGATTATTCTCCCTATAATCAAGAGGATATCTCGTATCTCCTCTCTCTATATATATATATCTATTGGATTACTGATTGATTATTCTCCCTTGTATAATGACCCATTATTATTGGATTACTGTTTGGAGGATTAGTACGAACGATTAGTGATAGCTTAACCAATTCTATGGACAGACATGTAGACATTGTCAAAAACCGTAGGATTACTATTATTTTGTTGCTATTATTCTAATAATTAGCCCCAACCCAAACAAAACAACAACAGGATTTCAATAAAACATTTCCGTATAAACCTGTTTCCACGATTTGATGGAATCTGGAACATCGACGTATAGACTTGTGTTATTGTTGATTAATTATTCCAGAAAACGGAGATTCCATCGAGTGATGAAAGAAAGCGTGGGGTCTACTATGCAAGTGAGGCCTATGAATAGCCGTATACCCTAGCCCTATTTACTGTCTGTACTTTGGTACCTTGTACACGTATCATCTTTATGTGATGTAAAGCTACCCATCAAAGTCATCAACCCCGAGAAAAGAGATTTCCCGATCCAAGGTCAAGAACGGGGTGGGTTCATCTCTATCGAGTTCCAACACGTTGTTAGCCGTTGGGTTGCTGTCAAAGGAGGATCATAAGAATCAGATGGCCAGAGATACAAAATCATAGATTGATGAATTTAAAATGGAGTGGACCGTCTCCTTTGGTTTTGCCTCAGCTCCTGTGGACTTAAAATGGGAATAGGTCCTTAGAAGCTTCTTCCTTACCAAGAAAGTCACTAATATTTTAATGGATTGACACGTAGATTCTGAGTCAAATCCGCGCATAATAGGGAAAGCAAGGGAGTACAATTGTACTATCATACTGTGAGAGTTGAAGGAAGAGATTGTATTAGAATTTAGAGGGAAGCCCTCTTCCCTCCGCAAGCCCCATTCAAAGTGGATGTGTGTACGACACACGCCCGCCCAAGACAGTTACTCCGCTAAGGCCCATTATTCAAAGAAGACCCAACACAAAGAAATAATTGAAATTTGGCTAAATAAAATATTGGGCCACATTTTTACGTGGAAAAAACGAATCGACGGCCCACCCAACAAATAGTTCGAGAAAAATAAATGAAAGCATCCGCCTCGCTCTCCTACCCACTGTAGTTCCAAGTTGTAGGGAATAACTACAACCACAGAGGACTTTTTTTCTTCTTTTTCTTTTTTCCCCCTTTTCTGGTTTTTTCTGCGGATTCCAGGAAATCGTGTTGTGTCCTTCCACTTTCTTTGAAATTCCATTCATGTCCTCCGGGCCTAATATCTCTGATAAGGAAGTTGGACCACCTGCTTTGCAACTTAAAATGTATATAATGCAAGTACTTTTTCACATAAAGGGTATTTTAGTCACTTCAGATCGACTCCGAGCCAATAAATTGTGATTTATAATAAAGCCGTTGGATTGAAGATCGTAGTCTCAAGCATAATCATTGGATTCGTATCTTGGGTGGGCACTCACAAATCATCTCATTGGTTGCTAACTCCATAAAGTGACGTATACATCCTTTTACGTTTTATAGGTGAACAAAATATGCAGGGGTATAAACGTCAAAAAGTAGAATTTGGAGTTTCAAAAGTAGCAAGAAAAAACTCAATAAGAGTGAAAATATTAGCAAGTGGCAAACTGGCAATCATCCAAATTACCATCATCCACCGAAAAAAAATGGGGATTTTTTTTTTAAAGGCGACTGGATACACCGAATTGGAAGGGTTTGATTGTTGGGAGCCCATTAATTATTTATTATCTATGTTAAGTCAATTTAATAAAATGATTAAAAAATCGATAAAAAAATAAAGTAAAAGGGGCTAGTAACCAGTAAGAGGGCGGGGAGAGAGGGACATAGAGAGAAAGAGTGGGGCATTTCTCTTATTAATAGGATAAACATTAAACCTCCCCTAAAAACCGCTGGCGTTTCTAATCAGGCGCCCACAGTCACAAATTTTGTGAAGAAAAACTAGGAAAGACAAAAAAACAGCGGTTTTGTAGTGGAAAATGTGGTCTCGGGTACGGATTCCCGAATACCAGGAGTGGATGTGGAGAGGGAGGAATATAGTGTTTATTTTTCTCACGTTATGTGGCGATCGCCCGCAGTCTGAACCTGAACGTGGTTGCCACGCGCTCCATTCCCAGATATTCATGGTATTGGACCCTCCTGCATGGCCCTCTCTCACCTGCTTCACCCTCGGATTCTTCCTTATTTACGCACGATTTACCCCCGCACTGTCCTTTTTCAATTCTTCGGAGATAAATTGAACAATAATCGTCCGATCTTTGTCAACTACGATCTCATTCGGCGGATGAAATGAAAGGCCCCCACAGGAAAAAAAAACATATGGATGAGCTGTATCAAGTGGCTCAAGATTCAAGGTAAATCATGCGATCGCACGTGCAGAATTGGATAATCGCTGGCAGTTTACTACTATGGATGGATTCAATGATCCAACATCCAAGTCCCAAGGGAGAGAGAGAGATAGAGAGACGTGACGGGGTTCTCAACTTCTCATCTCTTTCCTCCACCACCATTTCAACCTGCTGCTTTTTTTTTTTAACTTTTGGAGAGGACAATCCAAGGTTAACCTGGACAGGCTATGTCGGCTTCCTGTAATAAAAACTAGGAGAAGGGACGCTTATTACAGGCTCCCGATCCAATCCAATTGCCCTCCTCCTAGATCATCACATCACATGCTGTACTTTTAAGTCGTTTAAATTCAAACTCCGATTCTTTCTACGGCACCTCGACATTACGGAGACAATAGTCATATGCCACGTCAGTCTCATTGTGTACGGAGTTGGTGTTGTGCTATATTTAGCTTTTTAATACTCTAACAACTTAGCCACGTGGATATTCTTTACTGAAAATTAGAAGAAAAAAAAGCAGACCCGATGGAACACGTATTATAGTGGGTGTTTACAGAGCGGGTGAGAGTAAAAGAGTGTTTACAGAGCGGGTGGGGCAGAAGGGGGGACCAATTTTCGCCTGTTTGAGTAAAAGAGTGAAAGAAAGAAAAAAAGAAGGGGTGAAAGTTTTGGAAGTGGGGGCAGGATACAAAGACAAAAACTTGAAAAAGACGGAGGGGCAGTTTGGGGAGAGACGAATCCAGTAGTTTCCCCCAGCCCCAAATAATAAAACCGGATTCCAACAAGTCTACCGCTATTTAGGAAACCGCTGCGGACCCTTCCTCCAATTCCAAATCCACGGCCCCTCCTTCCCAAACCATCGCTCCCTTAAATACCTCACCCCCCCGCTTCTTTTCTCACATTCGCGCAAGACTTCTCCCTCTCCCAAAAGGACGCAAGCCAAACCCTTGGCTTCTCTCTCGTTCAATTTCTCTCAGAGACATCAGAATCCCCTATCGATCATCACCAGTCAGACCAAGCGGCAGTGATTTTGTTGGTTAACACAACGGTAGTCAATATGAGGATGAGCTGTAATGGATGTCGAGTCCTTCGCAAAGGTTGCAGTGAGAACTGCAGCATCAGACCTTGTCTCCAATGGATCAAGAACCCCGAGTCCCAAGCCAATGCCACTGTTTTCCTCGCCAAGTTTTATGGCCGCGCCGGGCTCATGAACCTCATTAATGCCGGCCCCGAACATCTCCGTCCTGGTAAGCACCACCTCTCTCTCTCTCTCTCTCTCTCTCTCTCTCTCTCTGTTCAGCTTTACTGAACTTGTTGTCCCATGTTATCACAGCGATATTCAGGTCCCTCCTGTACGAGGCATGCGGAAGGATCGTGAACCCAATATATGGATCAGTCGGGTTGCTCTGGTCCGGAAACTGGCCTCTCTGCCAAGCCGCCGTGGAAGCTGTCCTTAAGGGAAACCCGATCACCCAAATCGCTTCTGAAGCGGCTGTCAGCCCTAGCCCCCCTATGAAAGCGTACGACATACGACATGTCTCCAAGGATGAGAACTGGGCAGCTTCTCAAGACCTTCACAAGGTTAAGAGTCGGAGCCGCTTCAAGCGCTCCGCATCAAAGCCCAACAAGCCCAAGCTCGTCTCTACTGCTGATTTGGTAGTATCCGAACCGCCTGTTGCCGACGCTACCCCCGTCTGTAACCTGAGGTGGCGCAGGTGCTACCCGGATGGTTTCGAGCGGGCAACGAGTCACGAATCTTCTGGAAGCCACCATTCCGAGCACAACGGTGAAGGGGACAGCCGAGAGACCGACAGCATGTTCTCCGTAGAGACCGTGGAGCACTCCCTTGTGAGTCGACCCCAGCAGCAAGAAGCTGCCCTAAAGACCTCCGATAGCCATACTGATGACAATGAGGTCGAGTTAGAACTCACACTCGGCTTCGAGCCGGTCTCACGTCACCCAAGCGCGAGTCCTGTCAAAGGTCGCAGTGATCTCCACGTATCAGGCAACGATACGTGTAAGATGGAGCTGGGACTTGATTATGTGGCTTGATTTGCCGTTGTTGTGTCCAGAGATATCCAGTTTTGGCGGTTCAGATCATTCATTTCTCTTTGTAACACAATAAAGCCTCTCTTTAGTTCTTGTTTTTTTTTCATGTTATTTTTCGTAATTTTTTCTCTCTTTTCTTTTGTTGTTGTATAAACTTGAATTTACATATATATAAGAGAGAAATAAGATGATTATACTCTTGATACACACACGTTATAAAGATCATTTTATCATCTTTTTATACGTTGGACCTAAATTGCGCGGAGGTGTGTGACTGAGTGCTGTATACGAATACGATATTTTGCAGCGTGATCTCATGCGTGCATATTAAAATTGCCTAACGTAGTAGTAGAGGAGAGACGAGAGAAGGTGAGTAGGCAACAATAATACCGAAGGCGCCGCAGCGGCAACCGAGAGCGGTACAGTCACTGTGGCATGACAGAGCAGGCACAGATGGTGCACATGCAAAGCCATCGTGGCCATGGGACCCATACCCTCATGCACCAACAACTTTGGAGGTTGGAGTTCAATGTATCTTTCTTCTTTCCGTCCCTCCCTCCAGTTTATCTTTTCGCTGCAGCCTGCAGGCGTCCTAGATGCAACTTGCAAATCATGCAATCAGGGATCTACGGGACCCACCTCCTAACACTGGGCCACCCCATGTCTTGAAACGGCACTACACGACCGTGGTTTCGGCCAGTTTTTCCTGGGAGGATGAGTGATTGAATATTGTTAATGCTAAAGCTCGGTGTTATTTTTTATTAATAAGGAGGCAAGTTGCATGCAGAGGGACCCCCCCACACCCCTTTCCCCCTGTAAATTTTGATTTTTGAAGCAGTGATTAAGGAGGAATGGATAGTGCATGGACGGACGGTCGGTCGGGGAGGGGACCCACCCAGGTCCCAGGCTTTGCAAGTTGCGTCCGGAACAGAGGAAATATCGGAAAGTGGAGCAAGGCACCAAAAGTGGGGTTGCTGGGTGCAGCGCATCCAGACCCCTTATCAAATTCCGGAAAAATAATGCAGTGTCAGGTGCACTGGAGACTGGAGCTCTCTCTCTCTCTTTCTCTCTAAACATTAAAAGACTAAAACCAGGTGCAGCTGCATATAACCCATCTTTTATTGAATTTGGTACAAGGAAACCCAGTTGGCAACATGGCTACTGTCTAGGGGGGACCTCCCTGGACGGGCACAGTCAATATAGGGATCAACAAATCTATTTTGGATGCTTGTTTTTGATTTTGATCCATCACTTCACTTCTTTTGACTGTCATTTGGTGTGGTAGGTTTGGGTTTCATTATTGTGTTTTGCCCACCCACTTGATGGAGCATGCATGCATGGTAAGTCTAAATTCCACCTACTTGAACTTAATCAGTCACTTTGATATCTTTTTAATTTTTTAGTCTGATAATTTTTAGATATGTTTGTTGGGCTGAATATTAACATTTCACTCTTTTAAATAGGCCCAATGCTAAAGTATTCAATATATTGGTGATCTTAACAATCGAGATGTATGGTATTATATGCATCTCACTAGGTTATATTTGGGTATAAAAACCGGCCAAACCCTGCTTCCAAGAACCAGTGTTTAAAGAATAAGTTATGATCAGCTAAAACTGATCCTTGCTCGAAGCTAAATTTTTAAGCTTCAAAATATCAATTCTCAGTGGGGCTATTCATAAGAATGTTCAACCCAACCAAATCGATCAACTCGGACCGATTTAACTCGAGTCAGCCGGGTTTTTATCAGTACCGATTGGTTTTGGGTTGGGTAAATATATAAATCGATATATCGGGTCGGTTTCGGTTTTTTTCTGTGAAATCCAAAATCAACCTGATCCGAACTGAACTAGTCTTCTACTAGTTCGGTAGTTCCTAGTTTGAATAGTTTCCTACTTAAATATAACTAGTCTTCTATTAGAACTAGAAGGCCCATTAGGCAATTACAATTAGAATAGGCAATCTATCCTAGTTTCTAACTTTCTATAATCTTTTACACCAAATAGGCAACCCATTAGGCAATTACAATTAGAATTCAATTAGGTGTCCTTTTGTACAGGAGCAAAATCGAAACCGACCCAACCCGACTCAAATCGATCAGGTCGGTTTGGCCTATCACTGGATCGGTTTCGGTTTCTACCTCAGGTAACCCAACCAGGTCGGGTCGGTTGGGAAAACCCCAATAAACCGACCCAACCCGACCCATGAATACCCCTAATTCTCAGAGTAGTTTTGATTTAAAAAAAAAAAAAAAGATTTGGTTTCAGTAATTTGCCCACATCCTTATAATTGATTTTTAGAATTATAAACTTCACCAAAATTAATTGAAAGCATGGCAAACACAGCCTAACTCAACTAGATGTTATAGATGAAATGGAATACTTCAGTTGTCATAATTTACAGCATAAGAGATATTTGCTGCCTATAAGCTACAACCCTAGTTTGAAATAAAATTCTAACTTCCAATATTGGAGGGTAAATTTCAGAGAAATTTATATGTCCAAAATAGTTGGGTTTAGGGATTTAATGGTGGTGGTGACGGTGCTGATGATGATGTGATTGATTAATATTGTTATATTGTATCAACTTGATGATACTTTTTATAAATAAATTGATATAGATGTTGGTTCTTTTCATTAATTCACAAGTGGGCTAAACCTCATAAAGTCCGCTTGTGTAGGCCATGTGCAAAGAATATAGCTTGCCAACTACCTAGTTAACTCTATTCCCAAACATGGGGAGCCAAGCCATTACAAAAACCCTACATATGCAGTTGCACAACACTTCCCAAGGCAATTTCTTCTTTTGCCCAGACAGTTTCTCCTGGTAATTAGTGATATAGTGATGTATATGTTTTTCCTATGGAAGCACAAAATAACTTACCCTATAAAGAAAAAAAAAAAAAAAAAGAAAAGAAGAAGAAGAAAAGCTAAAAACTATTTAAACGTTTAACATGTCTGGTTTTATTTCACACAAGGAAAAAATAACAAATAATGTCAAAAGTGGCGAGCTATGATATAATCTCAACTCAATTCAATTCAGTCTTAAACCCAACTATTTTGGCCGTAAGATATGACATAAGTTCGATGCCTAAATTCCAAGGACCTTCCACGTTGAACGCCCCTTGCTAATCCTTACCTGTAAAATAAAAGGAAGAAGAGGATCCGAGATACTCAGTTCCTTGGAGCAAGACGCAACAAGGTACTAGATAATCTGAATTGGGCTTAGATTTGGAGGCTTATACTGTTACATTTATTGTGTTTAGAAAATAAGCTGAGTTTCTAGTTATAATATTTTCAGCCTCCAACGTTCTCTTATGCATTTAATGCTAATATGAAGGTTGCAAGAGAACCGTTTGATTGATTGAATCATGCCTCTTTGGATTGAGGCAAGTGTCTCAATAGGCCAAATGGTCACCCATTGACTGAGTAGGAGATGGAAATGAATCTAGTGTGCATTCCAACAATGGTCTCTCTATGCCAAAAATATATATATTTAAAGAAATCAAATGGTCAAATAAATTTCATTTTCTATAAAAATAAGTAATAATATAAGAAATCTTGATTGTGTGTGTAACATAGAGATGATGCTGTTGCTGGGGTAGTGTTGTTTTTTGGCCGTTGTCTCCAATGGAGAGTTTGATAAAAGAAAAAAAAAAAGTCCATATACGATCGATCCCATTGGATACCCCAATAACAGTCTGAGTCACACTGCCATATATTGGTTAGGCAAGTAAGGGAGGCAAAATGTTATCTGTTTGTCCCAATTTAAATTTGAATTTGACCCTATTAAGAGTGACCTGAATTGGGTCTGTTTATAATTGAATTAATATGTTTGTATAAATTTAAAATTAATGTTGTATCTATTAGTAAATGATGTGTTTTATTAAACTGTAGTAGTTTCAAATTTCAAACAAGTAATTTATGGTTGTTCATGAAATATAATATCAAAGTTATTTTTAGTTCACTTTAATAATAATATATAATGGTTTGATTATTTTTAATTTAATTTATTTCTACAATTCTGATTGCAATCTAAAATCAATTAAAATCCCAATATAATAAGATCCAATTCAAGTTTGAATATAAACAAATCAAATTTTACTCAACCTACATCCGGTCAGATTCGATCCGTTAGCATACCTAGAAGTTCCCATCTTATATAATTCTTAGATACAGGTATGGAAAATTTGGAATTTGAGTTTGAATTACCCAATGCTTATATTTGAAGCAACAAATGGGCATAAGCCCTTCAAGACTTCGGTGTAGAAGTTTTAGTACAATGGCCATGAGTCAGCCTCTTACTAGTGGTATAGGGCTCCTCACATGTATGCATATATACTTTAATAAATGGTTCAAATTCTATATTATCATTAATATTAATAAAGTGGGGCACTGCAATATCCCTTTTTGTGAGTTGCAGAAAGAAATGCCTCATGACTCATGAGTGACAACACAAATCTAACTTTATTCTTTGTGGAATATCTCATGATCACCAAAAAATAGGGAAAGGAATAGGAATCATTTACTCAATTTCTATAGGTTTGACGTCTGGGTCTTCAATATATTGCAGATTCTAAAATCTAAATATTTGGAGTAGACTTTAATGGTGGTGGAAATAATATTGATGATGGTGATGCAAGAGTTTAATCCTAAATCAGGGATCCAACTGTGGCTTCTTAAGTTTCAGTCCGTGGTCTAAGAGGAGCAGACTGGTATTAGGTGTACCACTTAATTTGGTTTAATTACTTTGAAATAATGGAGTAAGCTTAAAAACTAGGTGGTATATGTATGTCTACGTTCCATTTAATCTGTACTAATCAGGTGTCTGCTGTGAGGTCAGAAGCATCGATAACTTGGAGGACCAAGAAGAGATTATTTTTATTTTAGATCAGATCGATATAACCCCAATTAATAGTTGGGATTTTGCAAATTAGAATGTTTACAGCTAATTAATCAGATATGTTTCTTTAGTTAGATTTTGAAATTTACATTTAGATCCCATTTGGAAGGGTTTCAACTTTGATTATTGAGCGGTGTTGATTGAACACATTAAAGAAGCTATTGAAACTAACTTTACCAGATGGTCGATTATATTTCATATATAGTTCAGTTAAAGAATATTCTAGTTCTTGGGTTTTAACCAAATATAACTTCTAGGCTTTCCATATGCCCATACGGGGCCTATCTTGCAAAGCCACCCAAATGGGCAGTTAATGTTCTATATATGCTCTGAATCGATTCTGGGTTCCTGGCCATAATTAGTTGACGAACTGATAAAAGATGATGCATGGTTGTATGATTTACACTGTAAATTCATAGACTTTGACTGCTTTTCATGAATAAACAACTGTAGATGGTGGCCTAGTTGCCTTAGACTCAGTCATATACTACTTTATTGTTCGGCTCGATAATAGGAGAGATATAAGATATACAAATCCTAACTAGTTGATGAATGAATGAATTAAATAAGTCCGACGACTTTCAAAAATTATATTTTAATAATTACAAGAATATCGTTATATCGCGAATAATTTGTTCTTTTTTCTATGTTAGGACCTAGGACAACTTATGGTAAAGCAAATATAAGTGGAGCCTTACCAAAATTCTAGGAAGATCACCTTACATGTATGTACGTGTTGAGGAATGGCATTTTGTCTCAAATATGTATAAATCTCAGTTGAGAAATATTCGATAATATGATATATAGCTTAGTAATGGAAGTGGTGCCTCGTACATATTTGGTCAATGGAAAGAGGTATGTATCATCATCCTATTTGAAACTACTAGAGCTAGAGGCATCTATATATTCAGCTCAAATTACAGGGCTTTTGCATGCATGTAACTTGGCCCATACTTGTTAATCTATTCTTCTTTTCTCTATGGAAGAAAAAATATGAAAATTATCTTGTTTTATCATGAAAATGAAAAGCTATTAGTTGATTAATAATCATTTCTGTTATATAAGAATATTTTTAGTTGATGATCATATATATATATATATATATATATATATATATATATATATATAAATGTAAGAATTTAGCCAATAACTCTATACAAAAAAAAAGCAGCACTATCGAGGCAATTAGTTGTGCCCTGATTTTTGTATAAAGTTATTAGACAAATTCTTGCATTTATATGATCATCAACTAAAAATATATTCTAAACAAAAATAGTTTATAATGTTTTCCCATTAAATAATATTTTAATAATTGATTTTCCTTTTAAGGTTGTATTAAAAATTTACCCTTAAAGTAGGTATGAAATCTAATATTAATGTGTTCCCACCTCTCTTCTCTCTAGACTTGAACTCCACCTTTTAGCTATACTTTTTAACTATAATGAATAAGCATACTAGTTAAGAGAAATCCAAATTGAAAATGTCGTATAATTTTAAATTGTATAACATCACATAACCAAAATTTAAAATGTACAAATTCTAAAATTATGACAAGTAGAAAGACAACTATTTACATTGGGGTTTGAGTCGCCAAAGTGAATATATACATGTTCTCTTGCCAATTAGAAAGTGTTCGCTTTAAAAATATGTATACATTGCATAATGCAGCAACTTGTGAAAGGGATTTAAATGGTTGCCCATGAATCTTTGAGTTGGCATCTTATAACATTTGAGTGACTAATCATGGATTCGAATAAGTTGACACCTTGGTGTTATTGATCATGTTATAGTCTTAATTATTCAATCGCAATCCCTTTCTTTATGCCTAAAAAGAAAGATACAAAAAACAAAAAAAAAATAGAAAACCCAATGCCTTATGTATTAGTTTCTAGTTGTGAAGTCGATAGGGAGTATTTGTACAGTTTCTGGAAAATTCTTGGACCCTTAGGCTATGTTTGGTTTGAAGGAAAATGTAGAGAAAGGAAGAGAAAATCAAAGAAACCTATACAAGATTTGTAAAGATTTCTTTACCTTTTCCTTCAAACCAAACATAACTTTAATGAAAGGTCAAGGGACTCAAGAGCTAGAGTATCTGTGACCACCTTTCCGACCTGAAATACAGTATTGGTGAAATCCATATAGGGATCCTTTGGACGATAGAACAACTTGCTAAAGTTTATATATATATCCATCAAATTAAATACATCTTTTTCCTAAGGAATGAGACTGTTGTTTGACTTTTCTCCCCCTTAATTTGTCCCATGCTATCTAATTTAACTGGTTTTTCTAATCAAGATCTTGATGTTCAGTTACAATCAAAACCCACTACTTTTTTGATAAAATGATGATAAGACCTACATACTGGACTTTTGAGATTAACAAGCATATATGCAAATATTCCTTGATATTAGTGGTACAGGGACTCCAGAAGGCATTGCAACTAATGGCATGTGTTGATCAACCAACAATCAAAAGAGTTCATGCTGCATGTATATAGTTAGAAAGAGTCTGGAATGCCAATCCCAATCACTTTACAACTCCTTTCTGTTCTATATTGAACTGTGCCAATCAATTGGTACTTTGCAGAATAAAATGTCATCTGCAGCAATAGCACTCTTTATGATGTCTATGCATATAATAAGCATGCTTATTAATTTTTTTCCTTTTTTACATATTTCTTGAGGTGCCTTTTTCCTGCTTTCTTTTATTTATTTATTTATTTTTTGTCTTTCTTAGAACAATTTTAATTCATCTACGAATCATAGATTAGCTATTGAATTCAATAATTGAACAAATTGTGTCACAACTTAGGGGGTGACTACAACATCAACATTTTATATTCATTTATTTCTGAAATTGTCACATCAGTAAAAAAACATGTTCTTATATGAGAGAGAGAGAGAAATTATTGTATTTATGGAATGTGATATTAAATAATTAGACGAATAATGTTCTTTAAACCAGAAATTAGAAAACTCACTTTCAATATCAGTTTTGAAAACAAAAAACACATATATAATCATGCATTAACTTTTTTTTTGTGCTTTATTTTAAGAAACAATTATACTTAAGCTAGCTGGTTTTATTTTGTTCTTGGAACTCACTACAACAAAATCAATTGAGGACACCTGACCCTTAATTTGTACTTGGTTTGAAAGAAAAGGTAGGAAAAGGAAAGTGACCAAAAGCAGCCTTACTGTTTTTAATTAAAGACGGATTGGTAACTTATATTTCATGGCAATGGCCTGGAGTATAAACATAATCATTTTCCATTCAGCATAGGAATGGCAACAGGAAGGTTTGGGGCGTGGATCATATCCCCATCCCCTTCCCCCCACCCCGATCCCTGCTAGGGATAAAGTTATCCTCCATCCCCAATTCTCAACGGAGAGGGGTTCTTCATGGGGATCCGAATCCCCGAATTTTTAATTAATACTATTTTTTAAAAATAAATGTATTTAAAATAAAAAGTTAAAAATATAAATAATAATTTAAATATATTTTGATACATATAACAAATAATATAATATATAATACTATATATTTAATATGAATAATATTTGAGGGTTTTTACTATTCACTCCACCCCTAGGTGGAGCTAAGATTTCTAGGAGTGGACTGAAATCCTGTCCATGGATTGATGTCAGATCCACGGGCAAGATGTGGTTTATAGAGAGGGAGGGGGGGGGTATATATACATATTATCGAGGTCACGGCGGGGCGGGGACATCATGATCCCCCCGCCAAAGCAATCCTCATCACTAATCCCATCTAATCAGAGAAGTCGGGTACCCAATGGGGATGGGATAAATTGCCATCCCTAATTCAGAAAAAATCATCTGCCCAAAAAAAATGAGTTGAAAAGAAATTAGTAACATTGTGGGCACCCCAAGTTGGCTCAATCGTTTCTTGGTAGAATAGTTGGTTGAGATTTTTATGCTGTATTGGTTTGATGAAATTACGACAAACAGAAAGTCGAGGGAAAAACTTTCCTACAACTTTATATTTCTCTCTTATTTTGTAATTTGTATCAAACCAAATGTAACCTTATTATTTTCAATTTAGATGCAGAAATAAATTAAAGGATGAGTGCACTTGCTTAATACGAGTCTAGGGTATATCCGTATATATAGTAAGAGGCTTGACAAGGGCAAAACATAAAGGAAGGTCAGATAGGTAGATTCAGTACATGCTAAAGTCTTATGTCAATTAAGATCTAAAATTTCATCCACTGAACAAAATCCTTTCTGGATGAGTTGATTTGAAGAAATTTATGGTTTCGACCATCGATCATATTGACAATTCACTGAACAAACCAATGCCTAAGAACAAAAACAAAGCAATCAATACAAGAAGAACACCACCCCAGTCTCGACGTTTAGACGACCATTGTCATCACCAATAAGAACAAATTAAATGAATCTAGTTTGTATACTAATCTACTACACATTTATCCATACCATAACTGAAATCTGACTCTGTAATAATCACAAAATAAATTTTAGCAAATTACTTGACTTGACTTATTGCGTTGTCATTTACTTATTCATTTCTGCCATCATCTAGGTACTTGGCTTCGCCCATTAAGGAGTCCATGGCCTCGATAAAAAACATTATATTTAAAAGACAAAGCAATGGACCGCACGTGGGACATTTACCTCGGCTACGTTGAAAAGGAGAAAAGGGTGAAACCGGATTGCACTGGCTGAAGCCGATCTCGAAACTCGGAAGGGGTGGTGGGTAAGCATGTATAGCACGTGGCATTTAAAGTTTTACTGACGGTTGAAAAGGAAAACGTATACTATTTAGCCAACCTAGGCAGTGAGCAGTCGAAGCAGACGTTGGTGTAGTACCAGTCGCCAGTCGGTCGGTCAAAGTACTGTTTCCATGATTGGTGGATCAAACTTCAAAGAAACAATTAAAAAGAAATGCGTTCAATTAAACGAGTATACCTTCTTATATAACCAAGGAATTCGGATTAGCCGAACGCTTCGGCTGTTCAGTGGATTGTGTAATTAATGATGAGATTCTACATCCACGTTAGTAATAAATGGATAGGCTCCATTGTTAAAAGGTGCCAGTCTCATGTATTTTATTATTGCTTTGGAATCAAAGCCTTCAACTAAACCTTACTCGTAATTAAGGAGCTCGAATCCAATGGACCGGCCAACCCGGAAGCGTGCACCGTCCAATACAGTTTGTATACGTCGCCTATAGGCATTTAAGAGGCAAACTAACGGAACTCTTCATTTAACGGTGAGTCTAATGGTTGGACCGGGTTCAAAAGCAAGTAAAGCACCCTCTTTATTTTACATTTCTGAACAAACTCCCCCTTCCCCTCTCTCTCCTCTAAACCCTAGCAGTGATCAGACCTCCGGCGACGTGCGATGTTCAGAAACAGTTATATAGAGACCAGTGGAAAGGTAAATCTTGAATCTTTTTTATTCTCTTCTTTTGTCCGTGAAAGAGGTTGTTAACCCCACAACCAGAGCATATTTCCCATATTATTAATTTAATTGAAAAAGGAAGAATAACATGAATCTAACTTACCCTACAAATTAATTACAACTTTGCGTTTTATATAGCCCATCATGGGTTTTGTCCCCTACAGAAAAAAGTAAAAATGCATTGGCTTCAAATAATCTTCATAATACATTCAAACGAAAATAAAAAATTTAGCCTTTTGGCATTTACAATTTGTTACATCAAAAGATTCAAAAAAGAATCTATTAAGGTTAGGATTTGATTGTGTTTTTTTTTTTCAAAAATTTAATTTGGTAGATGTCTGGTTGTGGGGTTAACAACTTACCTTTTAAAATTTTATCTGTCACAGGCAAAAGAAGAGGAGAATAAAAAATACAGATTTACCTTTCCTCTGTATTTCGGTTTTGGAACATTAAAAAGAAACTCAGTCTGTAGGGAAGAAGAAGAAGAAGAAAAAGAAAGAATGTTGTTGCTGGCCTCTATATGCATGTTACCAGACGTCGTCTATCGCACATTGCCAGAGGTCTGGTTACTGCTAAGGTTTTAGATGAAAAGAGAAGGAAAGGGGCGGAGTTAAAATGGCGGAATGAGAGAGAAGAGGAATTTGTTCAAATATTCAGCAAAGTGAAATAAAGAGGGTGTTTTACTGCACTCGAAATGGTGTATGCTGAGGTGCAGTTCCATTCATTTGATAACACGACATGGGAAAGAGGGTATTGATAATGCCCTCCCTTAGGCTGTGTTTGGTTTGAAGGAAAAAGTGGGGAAAAGAATGGAAAGGTAGGGAAAGTTTTACAAATCTTATATAGATTTCCCTATCTTTTCCTTCATTTCCTTACCATTTCCTTCAAACCGAGCATAGCCTTAGTGTCTTATTTTTTATATTTTAAAATAAAGAACCTAAAAAAAATAAATGAAGGTAATTTGGATTATCTGGTGATGGAGAAAAAAAAAAACATCTGTGTGAAAAATAAGCAAAGAACTTAAGATTAGAAAAATTTTGAAGCAGGGAGTTCTATTGATGAATGGCATAAGAAAAAATGATTATTCTTTTTTTAATATTTACAGGGACACCATCAACAAGATTCTCAAGCAAGGTTTTGTTGCCACCCTATCAGTGTATTTGCAAGAAGAACCCTTATTCTTCTCTCTTAAAGACCCAATTTCAGCAAGGTGTAGCTACACAAGTGTTGTCAACAACGTGAAATTTCTGCAAGATTTCAAGCCATTGTTCAAACAATATCAACTTAAGTTAGATCTCAAACCATTATTAAACACCATATAGATATTGACAAAAAACCCAGAGAAACAGCAGCTCTCTAACTCAGTCCTTTCACTAGATAGCTGGCTCTCTAGCCCTTAAAACAAAAGAATGCATGTAACTCGTCCTTGACTAAAGCTAAAACATTAGCTTCAAACAACATTAGACTTGTAGCTTCACCTAAAGGTTAAGGACAAAAACACAAGTCTATTTGCAGATGATTCCCATTCTTGATTGAAGATTAATATGAGAAAAAACCAATCTTTATTTATAAAACTTTTGCTCTGAAATTGCAATCTTTAATGGCTTCTGGCCTTGGTTGAAACTTGAAGAAGAAAGAGAGTTTTAAAATCGTTAATGGCATCCATCGAGTTCTAGGGTTTGGTTGAGTTTCCCTCTTTCCTTTGAGTCCAAATTCTTGAAGACTCAATCTGAGATTCCCTTTTATTTTACTTTTGTCTTTTTTTTTTAAATTATATCATAGAACATAATGAGAAAACTTGCCGTGTAGTTTTACTACACATATAAACCGGTTGCCCATGTGAACTGTGTAATGTGTTCAATTATGATTGGAAGCGGATCCCAGAACATCCGGACTCCTTTTTAAGGCCCAATTACTCGTGCAAACAATGACAACTCTCCTACTCATCCCAACTACAGCATTGGAAACTGGAACGAGCCCGTGATCTTTTTTTTTTTTTCTTATTGTTGGTTCCTTATCTTTTCTGGGAGAAGGAATGAGCCCAAATCCGAGTGTGTTAAAAGAAAGAATCCCTCACCTAAAATTATATAAAAATAGATATTATAATGAATCAGCTGGTCTTCACTCTCTTTCATTCTCTCTCTCTCACACTTTCGAAGAAGAAGAATAAGAAGAGAACGTTGGACTTATTACTTGGGTTTAGAGAAACCATGGATTTTCTTTGTCTTTTTCTTATATGTAGAGAATAGAATAAACCTAATAGTTGGTTGTTTCGTCAAAGTCTGTGGAGAGTAGAAAGATGAATTGAATACAGTAATGAAAAGTGGAAATCTTCCGAGTTCCGAGCGGTGAGGGTATGTTTGTTTGTTCTATTTAGACGGAGGAGCTTTGGCTAAGCCTAAGAATGGATCAACACGCAATTCATCTCTTCGTTCTGGTGGGGTGAACAAGTCGTGCTTCCATGTTTGGCATAATTTTGGCATGACTTTGAATTCTGTTGTCTCCCCTATTTCCTATTCTTTATATTGATGAAGACGTGCCCCCCACTTTTGGATATATATATATATATATAAGTATTTTTCATTTTCCTGTTATTATTGTTGTTGTTATTAGTGTAGAGTGTGGACCACCGATCACCCATGTCCAAGTTTTAGAGAAGAAATCTCCAAAAATGGACTTCCATGGGCAGAAAAATAGACAACATGCCCCCCCCCCCCTATTTCTGGTATTAAATATTCGATGGATCGGAACCACTGTTTGATGGGTCCAAGTCCAACTACGTACAAAACTCTGAATAATTAATACAATAGACCTCCACTGTGAAAATATGACTCTGGAGTCTGGAGCCATCACAAACGCTTCTACACTGGCTACGAAAACCCAAAAAGGAATAAACGCAACATCAGCAATTGCCAATTGGGTTTCGTATACAAGCCTATCGCCGGCACGTTTACTCTAATTGGATTTTGGTACTTCATTGTACACGTCTTATTGGTAGTAGATTTAGGAGGTGTTATAAGAGAGTTTTTTTTTTTTTTTACTTGAAATGTTTTAAAAATATTTTGAATTAATTAATTAAAAAAGGTTTGACTATGATATCAAAAAGACCTGATACTGCAAAGACCTGTAACCAACTGGTATCATAGTAAATTAGTAACCAATCAACTCAGTTCTAATTAGAATTTATAGGGGGTTTTGATTGGTCGAATCCTTTCTCGTATCATATCTTTTAATTTGGGTCAGATTTTTTTTTCCAATAAAATTTTGCTATTTCTAAATTTTATGTCCAATTCATTTTTCAGAGTAATTTGGTTGATATATGAAAATCAGATTTGGTACTCACAAAATTATGTATGGTTTTTAAAAACAAACTGGTCAGGGGTCCGGTTATCGGTTTGAATAGTTTGACCATTCAACCCAAACGGCTGGTTTGTTCTGACAAAAAATAAAAAATTTTGGAAAATGGTCAAAATGGTTTGAATGGTTCAAACGGTTAATCAGCCTATTCAGCGGTTTGCTGACCAAAATCAATGGCTTTAGGAGAAAACGGGTGACCGGTTCCCGATTTTTCTGATCTAGATTTTAAAAACCATGAAATTATGCTCATACCATTCTCATAGCACTTTTCAGCCATATATTATTAAGAATATCTCTCCATGAATAAAAAGATACATATATCGAAATATTCCAATGTATAGCTGAAGATGGTTGTAAAATCACAATTTTGTGAGAACTGAATCTACCCTCTATATATGTTACTATAATTGGGATTAATTGGAATTTGTAACAACATAACGCTGAACTAATGGTTTGAGACCAGCAATTCATACACATACATTGGGTGGAGCCATAGGCTTCTAATCTATACAGTACATCTTAGGTATGACTTCTAAAAAATTCTTTGATCTTTTGGGTTATACCTCATACTATATAGGCTGCGTTTCATAAGAGTGCAAAAAGTATATATATATATATATAAATGCAGACTTGGTTAGATTTGCAGTAATAGATTTTGTATTTGTGTTTAACTCTGATCGGTTCAAACATGAATTTCAAGAGTGGAGTCTATCTTATATTGACCAACTTTGTGTGTGACCCATTTTCAAATGCAAAAAGTTAGGAAAACAAATTCACTTACAATTTTAGATAAATCTTAACCAAACACCTGCAAGACCATACTGGAATACAATTTTAATTCTGCATTTGAGCTCCTATTAAACGCAGCCATAACATTGCATTATAGTGCATAATATGCAGTCCAAGAATGTTCACGTAATAAAAAGTGCAGTTTTTTTTTGAGAATGACGATTCAGACCAGTGTTAGAATTTATAGGCCTAAAGTATAATTGGGGTAGGTGTCGGTTCTGAATTAATTCCAATTTATGGGTGGGTATTGATGCATAGAATAGGGGTAATTGACCTTTTGAAAATACTGTAGATCTGTAGGAAATCAGAATTCTATAATGGGTCTGTCCGTACTTTTCCATTTTTTGGGGTTTTTTGGATTGATGTCAAATTCACAGACAGGATGTGATTTATAGGAGGGAGGGCTACTGGACTGCAAATTATATTTTTGAAGGGATTTGCAGTCCAAAAATCTTTTTTTTTTTTTTTTTTGGGTTTGGATGCAATATTAATGCAAAAGGTCAAATGAACGGTGATCAAATAGCTCAATTAGTAAATTGGATGAATTGTCCCAACGGTGTTGGTCGTTTAGCCCATTTTGCAGATCTCCATGTAATACCGACATCATTGCTCATAAGATTTCCATTCTCCAAGATATTAGAAATTGATGGAACGTTGGTTAGGATTTTGACTTAACACCAATCAAACTAGGCTAATTCTAGGCTAGGATGTTAGGTTAGACCAACAAAACCTGTTCCCTAACAGGAACCCAGAAGTAGGTCAGGTCATCATCAAGTCGTCGTCATCATTTAAGCCTTAACCCAACTTATAATGTCCGGTACATGAATCGTGTTTTATCATTCTGTTATGTTATTTGTTGGTAAGTTATTGGCACTCAAATCAACCCTTATTACTTCTATCCAATCTGGGTCTGTTCTCAATTCTTTGAGTTTGGATTGACTCCCTACATATGGGATTCCCATAGCACATCCCACCCATGAATTAGGAATATCTATCATGTAGTGTGGGACACGTTCTGTATGATGCCAATGAATTCCATTTCTTCTATCCCTTTTAATTTGTCACAGGTCATTTTTTTCTAACAGGAAGAGAGAAGCAGATGGGCCTGGTTAATGGGCTCTCCGGGCCCAATTCGAATTGAGATGCCTGTAAATTTTTTCTCCAAGCATTTAAATTTTTGTTGCTTGATTGAATTGAACCCGGTCTGGCTCTCTGTCTGACGTTTTTAGACGGGTGTGAGCTTTTTAGCTGAGATCGGCTTCAGTATTTCATGGGAAGATATTAGGTTATGAACTTATGATGGCTGTTGGAATGGACTTTGCTCCGACTGAATCCTGTTTCTTCTTAGCTGCCTACCTGGATCTTAATCAAATGGTCTTGATTCAACACGTGTGACACTTGACCGTTGGATTCACCACACGAGCTAAGCTATCCTCGTCAAACAGGACTTGGCAGAGGTGTTTATTGGATTCCAATCTGACCGTTAAAACTGGACCATCAAGTTGCATCTACGTAGGAGATCGCGTTCAATTTTCTCCCGTTCGTTGACTATGCACTTCACTCACGTCGTCTGCCGTCTCACGGGGGCAGAAAATCCCCGGTTAGTCGCGTTCGAGCCCTCTCCAACTCACAACAGTGCTATCTCTCAACTGAAAACCAAACTAATATCTCTACAGAAGAAAAATGGCGGGAGAAGAAGACCATAACCCTAGATTCTTTGTCGCAGTTCATGTAGGCGCAGGTTTTCACGCTCCTTCTAACGAGAAAGCTCTCAGGGTAGCCATGAAACGAGCTTGCTTTGCAGCTGCTTCAATTCTTCGCAAGGTATTCTTCCAATCGAGATACTATTTATTTAGTTTAGTTTGGTATTATTCTTTTAGACTGATTATTATGTTATAAAGCGCTATTTAACGCCACTTGCTTCGATTCCTTTTTTTTTTTTTTTTACTGTTTCCAATTCTAACTATGTTATTGAAAAGAGGAAAACATTTATGCGAATGTAGAAACGGAGACAAACCAATCTGTTATGCTTGTTTTCTCCTCTCCCTATTCTTCTTATTCTTGTGAGGTTACTAATACAAATTATTGACAAAAAGAACAAATTATGCGTGTAATATATGCTGGAATTTTAACAACTTACCTCTTTACCTCTAAAAAATGTATGCTGGAATGTTAGTAATGTGCGAGACCAGATTTCAGCTTGCTCTGACCAAGGATTAGTACTATGCCGAAATTTCTGAACTGCTAAGTCTTTGTTCTTGTATTGAGGAGGCTAGAACTAATCCATAGAGAACAATATTTGTCCTATAATGTTGGCCTAAAAATGGATAGGAAATAAAAAGAAGTTTTTTAGATATCCAGGCGAGGTAGGATTAGGAATTATAGAAGATAAGAGATTGAAATAGAAAAAAAATAAGGGATAAACAAAGAAAAGAAATGAGAATGGATACAGTTACCGTTTCTTCTGGTGGGTTGCTTGTGTGCTTGAACAAACGTTTCCAGTGATGAGATCTTTATTGCCAGTATTTAAGATAATTGGTAGCTGCAGAGAGGAAAAAGAAGCTTTGGCCCCTGTTCACATGTTCACACATGATACAAATTGGCTTTGTGTTACGATCCATTTGTCCCATGTTGGTAGTATGGGATGCTAATGTGAGGTATCCCACATCAATAGTATGGGATGCTGTTGTGGGGTATATATGTGCATGGGTTCCCTCCCTCTAACAGCTAGCTTTTAGGGGTGAGTTCTCCTAAGGCACATAACACTTTGTGATTCAGAAGAACTCCCTTAGGGTATTGAGGGGTATTTAGTATTTACACTCCAAGGTATTAGCTTACATGGCAATAAGAGAAAATAATCCGTTGTGATTTATAATGTTTCTCTCATCTGATAAGGCACATAATCTATCAAAACTTTACTTAAACCCTATGATGTGTCGATGTCTCACTTTCAGCTTCATATCTAGTTGCCAGTGATTTGGCAGACTTTCTACAGATGGTCTTCACACCCAAGACTTGCTTAGATGCTTGGCTCTTGGTGCTTGATACGTACCTAGACATGCTTGGAACTACAGCATTTGGTACTTGATACCCATTATGCAGTATTTGGCATCTAGTTAATTTAATTTGCCAATCATAGTTGATAGAGTTCTAGTTGTTTCTTCTCACATATAAGCTTTATGAACAACTAATGTCCAACTATTAAGTTAGCCCCTATGTAGGTAACATTGAACAACAGTTGGTCGTTTAAGACTGCCATTGTTTTCAATACCAACGTTGCTTAACCTACTAACATTGAACAACAGTTTTAGGACTGTCATTGTTTTCAATGACTTGCTGTGGCACCAGTCCATCCATTTAACTTTGAATAAATTTCCTTGCTAACAATTTTGTTTTTTTTTTCCAATATTGACAGGAAGGAGCCCTATATGAGCCAATGCTTACTTGTATCCTTAGACTGGGACTTGAGGAATGAGGACACTTTAATATGAATTGGTTTACATCAAAACCACACACTGGCAACATTGAGAATATCCCATTGGCTTTCATGTTATCAAATGAAGTTTAAATGAAACTGAAAACACTAGTGCTTGAGGTGGTGAAGGTTTTTCTGGAGTTAGAAGAAAGAGAAAAAGATAGTAAGAATCATCCTAATTTGGTTGTCTGGATTATATTAGGTAGTGACAGGTGGTTGAGGAGGTTGTTTTCTTTTTTATTTAGTTTTGGCTTGGTTTTAGAGATTTGGAATTTTGCAGTTTTTCAGTTCAGAAAGGTCTTTTTCAGGAGGCAAAGTTAATTCAGTTAGAAGGATATCTGAAACATTAAGGTGAATCTCTGCATAAGGTGGTGAAGGTTCTTGCTGCTGTTTTGAGTTGGTTTGGGTCATGGTGCTATCTTTTTGAGTATTTTTTTATCAATAACTGGCTGGCTATCTTATTGAGTACTGCTTGCTGTTTTTCTGTGTTTGTTCAAGTAGTTGGGTGGGACTGAATTCGCTGATCCTTGTCAGTTAGGGGTTGGGTTTCTGGGGGGACAAGGGATCTTTTGCTTTATATGAGGTGATGCCTTGTCACCGAAATTTGTATGCTTTATCTATTTTCTTCTTAATGAATTTTTATTTATTATAAAAGTAGTTGGGATAAGGCAAGGTGCCAACCAGCTGGTTGGTAAGGTCTCTTGCTGGTCGTAGCGGAGGCTTGGGTTCAAATCCCGCCAGCCACCTGCACCTGGGTTGGGGGATGGGCTACCCCCGTTGTGTAGCCCTTCAAAAGATATCAAAAGTAGTTGGGATAAGGCTTGGATGATGATGATAAAAAAAACATAGTGTTGGGCAGAGTGTTGTACAGCCAGCTATGTTGTATGGAGTGGAGTGTTGGGCAGTCAAGAAACATGTCCAAATAATGAGTTTGGAAGAAACACATATGCTGAGATGGACGAGTGGAAAAACTAGAATGTTTAGGTCAGAAGTGAAGTCATTCGAAGGAACCGAAGAGTACCTCCAACAAGTGATAAAAATGAGAGAAAGTAGACTATGATGGTTTGGTCAAGCGCATAGAAGACCATTGACAGCACCTCATAAGAAGAAGTGATCCATTGCAAGTTGAAGGGGGTAGGACTAGGGGTAGACCAAAAAGGACATGAGTCGAAGTAGTAAGAAATGATTTAAGCGCTCATAATTTAACAATGGATATGACATTAAACAGAATAGAATTATGAAACATGACTCATGTTGCTGACCCCATATGGTTGGAATAAGGCTTGGATGACGATGACAACAATGATTAAAAACACTTAGTATTGAAAGTTTTCATGCTTTGTCACGTAAAAGAATTATTACAAATTGTAAAAGATTATATTGTCTGATTGACGTCTAAGTTGGTCTATAAATACCCCTCCTTTTCTGCTCCTTGAGAGGATTATTATCTGGAAGAGGAAAGAATACTCCTTATAGAGTTAGGAGCTTCCTTTTCACTCTACAACAACCTACCATTCTCCAACTCTGGCAACAAATCTCACCACTGGAAATCTCTTATTAGCCCAAGAAATTTGCTAGAATCGGATTATCGGAGGTTCCTGTGATTGAGTCTCCAAAAAATGCCATTACTTTAGCTTAAGTGCTTAACTGCATGATCCATTGCAAATGCAACAACCGATTGACAGAAGATCAGGTTATTTTTTATCATGTTATGTAGAACTACTGCAAACTTCCTGGCGTTCCTTTTGTTTTATTTATTTATTTGCAAGATGCATGCCGCACAGGAGATGGTTGTACGTTGCTATGTTAAATCACAAATTCCATCTTTTTATCAGTAGGAAATTCTTAACCAAAACCAATTAATCAAGAAAGGATAAAGTCAATTCAGTATTGAGAACTTCAGGTTAGCATGTTCTGTGGGTTTTATGAAGCTGTTTGAAACAAGTACTATGCTTCCTATGGTTCTGCTGAAGTATACCAGCCTTTAATTATTGTCTTCTTTTGTTTGCTCGGGTTTAGGGTTCTGGTGGGTGTATTGATGCAGTTTCAGCAGCCATTCAAGTATTGGAGGTAGTGTACTCTTCATTTTGTAATTTCATGGTATTGGTTTAGTTATATTTATCTCAGAAATTCAGTGATTCAGCTAAAGTGCTAAATGTTTAAACACTGAAAGTTACTGATAAAAAATATAAACAATGAACAACTTATCTTATTATCTTTTGTTGCCAACATTTCTTTCTTTTTTTGAAACCATGTGCTTTTTTGGTAAGTTCAACACGTGCTGATTTTTTTTTTTTTTGATAGATCATTCAACACGTGTGCTCAATTGTTATAGAAGTGTATGAAACTTTTTGCATGCTGCTTGTCCCTGTTTTCTTTTATGTTTAAATGTTTGTAAGAAAACTTTGCAAAGTTATTTTGATCTATTAAAGGAAGTTTCTTCCTATTCTTCTATAGATTTACCATTCTTGGTGAAAACAAAATTTTCTATTTATGGTAACTTTTGGACCTACTATCTATAATAATTCCTGTAATTGCTATTGATAGTAAAATCGCTATTTACTATTTTATTAGCAATTTCTGGTTTCTTTACATTTAGTTTTAATGGGATTAGTAATGACTTGTTAGAATTGTTTTGGGAGTCCCCATAGAAGTTGTTTTAGCCTTTTGGATCAGTTTTTTTTTTTTTGAGAAAAGGTTAACTTTATTCGAAAAAAAGAGGTACATGAGGAGATGTACACAACAGATAAACACTCAAAAAGTTACATAGGCAGAGAACTATCACTAAAAAGGTAATCCCTGTGAGCACCAGGTTTAACTAGACTATCAGCTTCAGAGTTTAGCTCCCTCGGAATCCAGACCATATGGGCATTTAAAGAAGCGAGGATGTCTCTCACTTCAGCCAGGTTGTGAGCTAAGGCCCACTGTCAGGATTAGAAAGCCAATTAATGGTGTTGGCTGAATCTCCTTTAATGGTAAGATTTAGTAAGCCCATGTCTTTTGCAATCCTGATGCCGGTTAGAGCTGCCATGACTTTGGCCTTTGTTGAGGAGGCTATCCCAATCGGCCCACTAAAAGCCCAACTGATAATACCATTTCTATTTCGAATTACACCTCCAATACTCGCTACACCTGGGTTTCCAAAAGCGCTCCCATCAAAGTACAAGGTCGTCTCGCCTTCACCTACGGGGAGTGATGAGTTGTGTTTGATTAGAGTGAAGGAAATTTACAACATTTCTTTGGAGGTCATCAAAGGTGACACCTCTAAAGTGAGTTGAGCTGGAAGTCCACAAGAAGCATTGTAACATATTAGAGAAATCAGTTCCTCAAAGTTTTTTGTTCTATTGGTAAACACATGGTTATTTCTCTCTTCCCAAATGCTCCAGAAAATAGCATGTGCAGCAGATTTCCATAAAGTTTTCCTTCTTTTGCTCAATCCTCTTCCTGACCATTGCCCTAAGCATTCAACCACATTTTCTAGGAAAACCCAGCTGTATTCAAATAATGATAGAAAAAAGTTCCAAAATTTTCAAATTTCCTCACAGTGGAGCAGGATATGGTTGGTAGATTCCCCAGCTTTAAGGCAGAAACAACAAACGTGAAGAGATAGATAAGACCTTCCATGGTTCTTTTTCTGAAGGAGGTCATAAGTGTTGATTTTCTTTAAGCTGGCTTCCCACACAAAAAAAAAAAAACAGACCCTGGAAGGGATATGAGCACACCAGATTCTCTTGTAGGGGTACTGATCAGTAGTTTGTTCTTCCCTAACTACAGCCTTGAAGCAAGATTTGGTTGAAAACTAACCTGATGGGTGAAGGGTCCACACACGAAGGTCAGGGGAATTTTGTGAGAGGTATACCTCTCTTAGGGTGTGCAAGAAGCTAGTGATTTCACTAAGTTCCAGGTCCCTTAGGGGTCTCCTAAGGGTTAGATTCCAATTGAAATAAGGGGGGAGGGGGGTAAAACCTGGGATATGGAAGCTTCTTGGTTTAAGGTAAGGATGAATAGACGAGGGAAGGAGTTGGCTAAGGTAGAATTACCCCACCAAAGGTCAGTCCAAAACTTAATTCTATTGCCCTTTCCCACCTTATATCTGATAAAGAATATGAAAATATTGTAAGTCGAGATTATACCTTTCCAAGAGTGGGTGTCTTTGACTCGATTCAAGTGAAGCTTGCTATCCCAACCGTTGGCATGCTTCCCGTATTTGTTAGTGATTACAGTAGTCCAAAGCGCACTTGGCTCTAGAGGGAATCGCCACAACCATTTACTAAGAAGAGTTGTGTTTCTTTCTTTCAAGTGACCTACTCCCAATCCACCATCTTCCTTTGGTTTGCTAACCTGAAACCACTTCACAAGGTGAGAACCCCTTTCCCCCCCTCCTTCCCAAATAAAGTTTCTCTAAAGCTTTTCTAACTGAATGGCTATCTTGTTGGGCATGCGGAAGATAGAAAGGTAATAGGTGGGAAGGTTTGCCAAGGATGCTCTAACTAGAGTAAGCCTCCTCCCTTTTGACAAGTAGTTCCTTTTCCATGTGGCTAATTTCTTCTCACATTTTTCTAGAATTGGTTCCCAAAAGCTTTGATTTCTCAGATTCCCTCCAAGAGGCATCCCCAGATAGGAGAAGGGGAGATTCTCTGCTTTACATCCCAAGATCTTTGTGAAAGTATTCAAGGAATGAGCATCAGCTAGATTTAGGCCAACAATACTGCTCTTTGAGAAGTTTACTTGCAGTCCAAAAATCCATTCAAAACAGGTGATGACCCTTTTCAAATTTGACACAAAATCTTCATCAGCCTCTAAGAAAAGGATAGTGTCATCGACAAACTGGAGATGAGATATCTGGGTGGCTTCCCATCCGACTTCAAATCCTCTCAAAAGTCCAAGAGAGATAGTCTTATTCACCAGTTGGCTAAAAATTTCTATGACTAGAGTAAAAAGCAATGGGGAGAGGGGGCAGCCTTGTCTTAGGCCTCTGTTGGCGTTAAAATATCCTTTTGGCTACCCATTAATTAGAACTGAGAAACAGGTGGAGCTTATGCATCCCTCAACCAGCTTATACATCCCTCAACCCACTAAATCCACTTGTTTCCAAATCCCATTAGTCTCATTGTTTCCATGAGACACTCCCAATCTACTTTGTCGTATGCTTTTTCCAAATCGAGTTTCACAATCACACCTGGTTTGCCATTCAGCTTCCTCTCTTCAACACATTCGTTTGCTATTAGGATGTTGTCAATGATTTGTCGCCTTTTGATGAATGCAAGTTGATTCGGGGAGATGATTTCACCTAAAACTTTCTTTAATCTTTCAGCTAGAACCTTCGCTAAAATTTTGTATACACTCCCAATCAAACTGATAGGTCTAAAATCTTTTGCTTCTAAAGTATCCTTTCTCTTGGGAACCAAGCATATGGAATTAGAGTTATTTCCTTTGTTTACAATGGATGAATGATAGAAATCATTAAACACATGTATTAAATCCAAACTGATGATGCTCCAACAAATCTGGTAAAAGAAAATTGGGAAACCATCAAGGCCAAGGGCTCTATCTCCATCCATGCTAAAAACTGCATCCTTTACTTCTTGTTCTTGAAACTCTCTTTCTAACCACAATTTGTTCTCCTCCGACAGTTTGAGACCTTCCCAAGAGCTTAAAGAGAGTTTTTTGCTTTCTTTCTTTGAGTAAAGATCTTTGAAGAAGTATAAGAGTAGAAACCACTGATTGCAGTTTTAAATAAATTCATCATGAAGAGAAAGAAGAAGGTGAAGAGTTTCAGCAGTAGAGAATAAAAGAGGAGAAGAAAAGGAGTAGGATGCCAACCAGAATTGAATTGGTTCTGGCCGCCAACCTCGCTTTGTATTATATGCTCAACTCAAAAGAATAAGAGATTACAAGAATGCCCTTAGTAGGGCGGCTACTTAAGTAGCTGAACAGTTACAACTTAAAAACATAAACTAATGGGCCTAAAGCCCAACAACTTCCTAACTTAACAACTTAAAAATAAGAAATAAATAACTGGGCCCAATAACTAGAAATTGGCCCAACTCAACACTCTCCCTCAAGTTGGGAGTAAATGTCACACATTCCCAACTTGCGTAGATCATGCTCCAGCTTGTTTCTCGCAACACCTTTTGTGAGAACATCAGCAAGCTGCAAATCAGAAGCAATGTATGGGAGACAAACTTCCCTAGAAGTCACCCTTTCTCTGATGAAGTGTCTATCCACTTCAATGTGCTTTGCCCGATCATGCTGAACTGGGTTATGGGCAATGTTAATTGCTGCCTGATTATCACAGTACAACATCAAAGGTTCTTTTGCCTTTACACCAATCTATCCTAACAAGGAACGGATCTAGAGAAGTTTTGAAACTCCATGTGCCATGGCTCTGTATTCTGCTTCTGCACTTGATCTTGCCACCACTGTCTGTTTCTTACTTTTCCACGAGACTAGATTACCCCCAGCAAGGGTGTAGACTCTTGAAGTAGATCTCCTGTCATCAAGGCATCCTGCCCAATCAACATCTGTATAAGCCTCTAGCTTCAGCTGTCCATGATTAGCAAATAGTATGCCTCTGCCTGGGTGTCCCTTCAAATAAGCTAGAATCCTGTCAACAGCCTCCCAATGCTGGACTCGTGGGACATTCATGTATTGACTCACCACACTCACTGCATAGGAGATGTCTGGTCTTGTCATACACAAATACAACAGCCGCCCCACAAATCTCTAATATCTCTCAATGTCTTTTACCAGCTCACCTTCTGATGCATTAATTCTGTGATTCTGATCAATAGGAGTACTAAACTGCCTTTGTTCCAAGCTTCCCTGTTTCTTGTAGAAGATCCAAAACATACTTCCTCGGAGAAATGAAGATTCCATGTTTTGATCTTGCAACTTCAATGCCCAAGAAGTACTTAAGCTCTCCAAGATCCTTAATTTCAAATTCCCTGTGTAGATTCTTCTTCAAACTGTCAATCTCACTTAGGTCATTTCCTGTGACAACATTATCATCCACATAAACAATTAGGACTGACACCAAGGATCCCCTCCGCTTCACAAACAAGATATGGTCAGATTGAGTCTGAGAGTAGGCAAAAGCAACCAAGGCCTTCTTGAACCTGTCAAACCATGCTCTAGGTGACTGCTTTAAACCATAGCGACTTCTTAAGTTTGCATACCTTTCCCTTTTCAGCATCACTGTAGAAACCAGCAAGAAGATCCATATACACTTCCTCTTGCAAATCTCCATTTAGGAAAGCATTCTTCACATTAAGTTGAAACAAGGGCCAAGAGTATGTGGCAACAAGAGAAAGAAGTATTCGAACAGAAGTCATCTTTGTAACTGGTGCAAAGGTCTCTAAGTAATCAATGCCATAGGTCTGTGTGTACCCTTTTGCAACAAGTCTGGCCTTTTACCTTTCTATACTTCCATCTGCCTTATATTTGACTGTATAAACCCATTTGCATCCAATAGTCTCCTTGCCCTCAGGTAGATCCACAATCTCCCATGTTTGATTCTTAATTAAGGCTTCCATCTCTTCTTGCATAGTTGTCTTCCACTCAGGTTTGGAGAGAGCCTCACTGACACCCTTGGGTGCAGACACATAATCAAGAGAGGAAAAGAAAGCACAATAGGAAGGAGAAAGTCCACTGTAGGATAAATACTGTGAAATACAATGAGCAGTACACTTTCTCTTCCCTTTTCTGAGAGCAATAGGAAGGTCCAGGTAATCAATGGGAACTGCAACAGTAGAGGGATCAAGAGCAATACCTGAATCCGTGTCAGCTGAATCTGGAGTCTCCAAGGAACCGACAGGAAATGATGTGAGTTCTGCTGTAGTGGAACCAACCTCCCTGTGAAGTCTCTGTTGTGAGTAACACTGAGAAGAAGGATGCAAGGGAGGTGGTAAGGTAGGTGACATAGGAGGATCAGACACAGGAGTGGAAACAAGAACTAGAACCGGAAGAGGGATAGACTGCTCACTCACTTCCCCAAAAAACTCCCCCTGAGAAGGATTCTTCGAGAAGGAGGATGTGGACTCAAAAAAGGTGACATCCATAGTAACATACCGACTCCCAGAGACTGGATCATAGCAGCAGTACCCTTTCTGATTTTCTGCATATCCAAGGAGGACACACTTCTTTGCCTTTAGATCAAGCTTCGAACAATGAGGACCAAGAATATGTGCAAAGCAAATACACCCAAACACTCTGAGAGGAATATGGAACATCTCCCCCTCAAGAAAAAGGAGACTGAATGGGGTGCTAAATCCAAGTATACGGGAGGGCACCCAGTTAATCAAAAAGACTGCTGTGAGAACTGCATCACCCCAAAAACGAACTAGAACTGTAGATGTGATCATCATGCTTCTTGCAATCTCAACAATGTGCTAGTTCTTCCTTTCTACAACACCATTCTGTTGTGGACTGTAAGAACAACTGCTCTGATGGACAACACCATATTATAACAGATACGAAGCAAGATGTTTTTCAAAATATTCCCTGGCATTGTTTGATCTGAACACCTTTATTCGTATCCCAAACTGTGTTAACACCATCTGATGAAATTGCCTTACCAAGGATGGTACCTTATCTTGGGATTTCATTAAGTAAATCCAAGAATATCGAGAAAAATCATCCACAAATAAGAGAAAATATCGATAACCACCCATTGAAGGAACATGATAAGGTCCCCACACATCAAAATGAATAACATCAAAAGGAGATGAACATCTTTTATTACTAGCTTTAAAGGAATGTCTACAATGTTTTCTAAGTTGACAACCTTCACACACCAGACTTGACAAATTAACAGACTCAAAAAGCTTTGGAAACAAGAAACTCAAAGAAAAAAAAGACAGATGACCTGAACGATTATGCCAAAGCATAATCTGACTCACAGGCCCTGAATCACTACCCCTACTGACATTATGACCCTAATGAGGAAGCACATCCAGGAGGTAGATTCCATTCACTTTACGACCACTCCCAATTGTCCTCTTTGAATCCAGATCCTACAAAATACAATGGCCAGGAGAAAAAAATATTGAATAGTTCAAGTTCTTAGTCAAACTACTAACAGATAATAGGTTAGTACTCAATCTGGGAACATGAAGGACAGAGGTAAGGGAAATGGAATCATTAATCTTGACAGACCCCTTCCCAGCAATGGGAACATGAGATTCATCAGCTATGGAGACTCTGTCTCTGCCAGAACAGAGCTGGTAAGAGGAAAAGATAGTGGAACTATGGGTCATGTGCTTTGAGGCTCCAGAATCTATAATCTAAGGAGGCCCCTCCTTACCTGTAGTAAAAACATAATTTGTAATGGCATGTGAACTACCTGTGTGAGCAAAGGAAGTAGAGTGTGCTCCACCAGAATCACCTATACCTGGCTGGCCACCTGTTACTAAATTAAAACTGACTATATCCCGCTGATTTAAGAACTGCCCATATCTCTTAAGTTCGGCCCCCACTGCAGCAGCTTAAACAGACTCTAGAGTAGCTGCAGTGGGAGGGGCCGGTATGTCACCAGTGACTGCCATGTGAGCATTTCCCTTCTTGTTTTTGAGTCTATTCGGTACCAGATGAGGATGAAGCTTCCAGCAAGTATCTCTTGTGTGTTTAGGCTTCTTATAGTAGTTACAAATCAAATCGTTTTTGTCTTCCTTCTTGATTTCACTGCCACCCCAGACTCCACTTTGTTTAGGTCTCACAGTGCTAACCATGGCTGATTGATCAAAACCAAAATTTTTCATCATCACATTTCTCCTGCTCTCTTCCCCTGACACAAAAGCATATGCCTGAGAGAGAGTAACATTGTCCCTGGAAAGAATGTGCTGTCTTGCAATATCATACTCGGGATTAAGGCCAACAAGAAATTCAAAAACCCTATACTTCTCTAGGAGCTTCTGATAGGCAGCTGCATCCTTAGTGGTTTCCCAAACAACTATCTTCAGATGGTCAATCTCTTGCCACAGGTTTTTAAGGGCTGAAAAGTAAACAGCAATAGGTCTATCTCCATGCCTTGTAGCAATAATCCGACTTCTCAACTGATAAGTCCTAGCAACATTCTCCCTCTGTGAATAGGTTTCTGCAACCCCATCCCATATTTCCTTAGTTGTATTTGCCCACAAAAAATTTTTACCTATATGGGGCAGCATCAAATTACACAGGCAAGTCATCACCATATAGTTTTCTTGTACCCACCGGGAGTTGTTAGTTTCAGGTTTCACTTCTTCACTAGTGATATACCCTAACTTCCTACGAGCACCAATGGCCATCTTTGCAGATCGTGACCATTCTAAGTAATTTGAACCATCCAACTTAACTGTAGTAATGGTTCTAGCCCCGAGAAGGCCTCCGACACCTCCCGCTGGTCTCATTTCACTCTCGGGCTTGTTTTCAACTCCGTTACCCTCCATAATTATTAAAAAGGGGGTAAAAGGTTATTGTAATATGCAAGAATATCAAATAAATCACTTTTGGTACCAACGACACCCTTTTGGTGCCCTAGATGGCCCTTCCATAAAAGATTCCTTTTCTGCGGGATAGGAGAAGAGAGAGAAGAGATAACCGCTCTCTCCAAAAACCTCTAAAACAGGTAGGACTTGAACCGCCCCCCTTAGAAAGCTCCAAGGAACCCTAAAAAATTAGGGCGCCACTTCCTAGGTCAAAATTGAAGAGTCCAACAGAAACAGGACTCTCCCCTTTTCTTCAGTTTCTCCTGATTTTGATGGGAAACCCTAGAGCTACAGGGCAAACAGATCCACCAAAAACTGGGCTTACCTGAGATCTTCGACCAACCTCTTAAATCACCATGCAGTCAACCGATCTAGGGCTGCATGATAGGACAGCTCAAGGAACCTTCGGCCTGCTCTGATACCAAGTAGAAATCACTTATTGCAGTTTTAGATAAATTCCTTGTGAAGAGAAAGAAGAAGGTGAAGAGTTTCAGCAGTAGAGAAGAAAAGGAGTAGGATGTTAACCAGAATTGAATTGGTTCTGGCCGCCAACCTCTCTTTGTATTATATACTCAACTTAAAAGAATAAGAGATTACAAGAATGCCCTCAGTAGGGCGGCTACTTAAGTAGCTGAACAGTTACAACTTAAAAACATAAACTAATGGGCCTAAAGCCCAACAACTTCCTAACTTAACAACTTAAAAATAAGAAATAAATAACTGGGCCCAATAACTAGAAATCGGCCCAACTCAACAATAAGAAAGCTTCAGAAATTTCCTCAAGGTCCTCCACTTCTCGTTGCCCAATTTTTAATTTTGTTATAATATTTCTTTTCCACCTACCAGATGCATATATATGGAAGAACCCAGAGTTATTGTCCCCCTCTTTTAACCATCTGACCCTAGATCTTTGTCTCCAGTAAACTTTCTCTCCATACTACCTTTTCCCATTCTTTTCTTAGCCCAAATCTTCTCCTTCTTTCATTCTCATCTAGATGACCAATCTGCTCCTTTTGGTCTAAATCATCCAACTCAGATAAGAGTGCTGATTTCTCTTCCTTAAAGGCTTTAAATTCCTCTTTGGCCCATTCTTTTAACTTTTTACAAATTTTAATTTTTCCAAAAATCTATACCCTGGCCAACCTTCTGTCTTACATTCCTCCCATCATGAGGCAACCTTTTTGCAGAAGTCTTTGTGTTCCATCCAAAATTTTTCCAGCCTGAAAGGGGTTTTCCCTTTAATCTCCAAATCTGTACTTAAAGGGATAGGCCAGTGATCCGAGTTACATCGGGAGCGGATATCCTGAAAGGTCAGGGGGTTATGGGCTTCCCAATCTGAAGTAATTAGAAATCTATCAAGCCTACAACTCAAGGCATTCTCCTACATGTTCGACCAGGTAAAGTTACCATTCCTTAATGGGAGGTCATGCAGCCTGTGTCTGGAAATAAAATTGGAGAACTCCCTCATGCTTCTATTTACCCTCTTCCCCTTTGAGTGTTCCTGATTGAATCTCGTGACATTGAAGTCTCCTCTCACACATCAGGGAAACTCATCATGTTCATGCAAGGAATCCAGCTCTTCCCAAAACCTACTCCTATTTGATGGATCATTAGGGCCATAAACTGTTGTTAGAATCCAGGTGAAACCATCTGCTTTGTTTGTGAAAAGTATTGAAAGGGAGAATTCGCCTCTATCTACTTCCACTCCTGAAACCACGTCTTCTCTCCACATGACAAGGATCCCTCCTGAAGTGCCTATGGCTGGAAGGGCAGCCCAATTTCTGCCTCTTAAACCCCATATTGCTCTAATTAACTTCTTGTCCACCTCTTCTTTTTTGGTTTCTTGTATCAGAATAATGTCAGGATTCTCTCTTCGACGGGTATATTTTACTAAGCTTCTCTTTATTTCACCACCCAGCCCCCTTACATTCCAGCTCAGGATCTTCATCTTAAAACTCTGTTTGTCTTACCCTTACCTATTCTTCTACTCCCTTCTCCTGCATATTCCAAATTTTGATCAGCTATACCCCATTGTAGCCTCTTTAATTCCCTACTCGGTCCCTTTTTCAACTTTTTCTTTGTTCCTGATAACTCTCGATCAACTCCCTTACCTCTTATGTTGTTCCATTCTTTAGCGGAGGCCTTGCCAGATTCACATTGCTGGAGACCTAATTTTTTGGCCATCTCTGTGGCTTCATCAATATCTTATTCCCTCCTAGGTCGACTAACCAATTCCTTAGACATTGATGTTGGACCCGAAACCTCCACATAATCACCTTTGTTTGGGAAAGCCATTGGGTTGGGATATCTGGCCACCTGAACCTGGAACACAAGGACAACAAGGGTGGCAGTGAGAAGGTGAGTCACGATAATGATAGAAGCAAGAAGAAAAATCTGGATTTGGCAAGGGAGTGGAGTTAGAGAGATTTGTGAACTGGTTTTGCGGTAAATTTCTTCCTCGTCAAGCCTCAAAACTTTTGTTGGTGGAAAGAATCCCGTAATCTGGATCTACCAAACGGACGTCTTCCAACAATTCTACGCTTCTGGTGTGTCCGGAAGCACGTTGTTAAACACTCCGGAACGCCAGTTTAAACATTTATAGAATTTTACCGATTCTCAAACAACTACTAACATAGTAAATGGGTGAGAACGGGTCGTATCCACAGGGAAGTGAGGGAAAAATTAATATTTTCTTAGATCCGGACAAGATAACACAAAGGGGAGTTGCAGAAATATAAAATTAATTAATTAAAAAAATGGAATTCATTAAAACCAAATTCGAGCAGTACTGAGAATAACAAGTGCATAAAAATAAATAAATAACAAGAACAACTCAATAAAATAAACAAAATAAAAATGTCTGAGAATCCGATCAGAGGTAGCAGTTTCTAGATCTCTCCTTCCACCCTCAAACTTCTCGAGCTAGGCCTTCCGTCTTACCTGGCCGAATTTCAGATCTGTAGAAGAGAATTAAAACACAAATTAAATCTAATAAAAGTAAATTTGCATGAAGGAAAAATAAACTGAAATTAAAGAACAGAAAGTAATTCTAAAACTGAAGAAAAAATGGTTGGGATTCAAATCCAGAGGTGGCAATAGTGGTGTTGGCGAACTGCAAGTAGGAACCCCTCCTCTTGCTTGGAATCCTCCTCTTCCTCTACCCTTGAACTTCTCAAGATCAGCCTTCCTTCTTACCTGGGTGAATTGGCCAACCCCTTCTACAGGGCCCTTGGGACCCTTTTTATAGAGAAGGGTGGACACAACTGGAAATAGGGAGAAAGATGGGGGGCGGCAGCTGGGATTTAGTGAAGTTAGGGATGCCCTAGGGTTTCTAATGGATGGCTAAGATGGTTTTGGGGCGATCCTATGGCTGAAAATAAAAGGAGAGGGCGCCCAATATTATGTAGGGCTGAGATTTGGGCGCCCAGAAATGGAGGGTGTAGATTAGAACATCTAGGGTTGAAGGGTTAAGATTAAAAGAATAGGTGGTGCCCTAGATTGAATGGTTGGGATATAAGATGGAGGGAGTGGCTGAGATTTGAAGGTGAGGGGCTGAATGGTGAGGATTAGCAGAATAGGTGGCGCCCTAGGGTTTAAAAGTTATAAAGGAGAGCCCTAAAATGAGTGGTTGAGATTAAAAGAGGTGGAGGGTGGAGATTAAACACCTAGGGGCGGCTAGGGTTTGCTAAGAGTGAAAAGATTAGGTTAAAAAGGCTCCCTAGGGTTTGCTAAGGAGAGGGGAGCATGGTAATACAATAGGATGGGCGCCAACTGGGTTTAGCAGATAGGAGGCGCCCTCCTGTTCTCAGTTTTAGATCCTATTGCTACTAAACGGCGCATGGTTTGACACCGGTGTTACAGTCGCCGGCGCATGATCACCAGAGATAACAGTCGTCGGCGCATGATCGCCAGAGATAACTTGCAATTTCTTCTTTCCAAATTTGAGTTTGTAAAGGGAGATTTTTGTTCTTGTGTTATTCTATAAATAAATAGTCATTATAAAAAAAATAAAAAAAAAAAAGAAGAAGAAGAGTTGATTTCATGAATAACAGTTTGAATAAGTGATTACTTGTTGCTAAGTATTTTTCTCTTCCTCTTGTTTCTTCTTCTAAGTGTTCTATCTCCAGTTTACTTTGAACTGCAAGAGTTCTTCACTTTCTTTCTTATCTCTGCCTCATTCTTTGGTCGACAACAAGCTGTATGTTTACTTCTCTACCTTTATCTTCATTCTTAACTACCTAATCACCTTTCTTCACCCTACAAAGCCCAGCACCAGATCTAAAAGTTGTAGGACCCCCTACTTGTCCCACATCAGACCACCATATTGATTTTATCATGGAAAACAATGACATATAATGCAATAGTCTTCTGCTCTTGTGGGACTAACTGTCTCCTAGTGTTTGACAAGGGAAGGGCTTTTTCATTATTAAGAGTATCATTATTTTTATTTCCGGTTTCCTGATGGCTTGTAGACTTGGGGTTTTATTTTGAGCAAGTCAGTTCTAGATATAATTCTTTTTATTTAGGATGATTCAAGCACAAATGCAGGCCGAGGTTCAAATTTGACAGAGGATGGCCATGTAGAATGTGATGCCAGTATCATGGATGGTGATTCTGGAGCATTTGGAGCTGTTGGGGCGGTCCCAGGTATCTTATACATGGAATTACACAAATCCCCATTACAGTATTTGGATTATCTGACAGATTTAGTTGAATAGGTGAATGTATACTAATCCATTGATATTTTGTTTCTGTTTTGTTTTCTTAACTCTGAGTTTCACAAGTTTTTTCCATAAGTTACTTAGCACCCTTCTCATTAATTGTAGATCAGGTGTACGAAATGCCATCCAGATTGCTACTTGCTTGGCCAAGGAACAAATGATGGGACCTTCTTTGCTGGGCCGACTTCCTCCCATGTAATGATTGTTTTGATGTCATCAATACTAAAATCTCTATGAGAAAATTTTTGCTTTTGCTCTAGATGCAGCCTTTCCAGATATTTACATGTTATGAATTATGATACATATTTTCTTCTGGTGGTTATGATTTATCAACTGCCACACTTGCTCTGCAGAACCAATGAAAGTAAAGAGAAAAGAGAGAGAGAGAGAGAGAGAGAGAGATTGGCCTTTTCTTGCACAAGTTCCATGGTTTTGGTCTTTTTGATAAGAAATGTAAATTTTTAAATTTTCTATTGAACCATTCTGCAGTGCATTATGCACCTCTCAGAGTACTATGATATTAATTGTCCAATCCTCTCATTATTTTGGATTTTTAAAGTTCGTTCAGTGGAAATCTGGTTTTCCTTTTGACATTGCTTGGACTTGTGTTAGAGTAGATGTTGATCTCAGTCACCTGCCAGTTATCTGATTAATCAAATGATTTTAGTTAGATGACCTTATTTGTCTATATCATTAAATTGTCTATAAATTTTCATTCTTCTCATCACAACGTGGAATTTACATGATTCATATCTTTTTCTTTTAATTTTCAACACCCATGCAAATGCCACAATTCCACTTATTTGTTATATTCATGCAAAAGTAAATGACTAACCTGTTGACATTTGGGAAAATTTGGAAGCTGTAATACCTTTGTCAATGCACAAGAATTTTAAAATATGGTACAGTATCTGATTTCGCACAGAGTTTCTATTCTTCTGGGAATCATTTTGTTTAAAGATAAATCAAAAATAAACTTTAATAAGAAAAAGGAGAAAAGAGGAAACAGCAGGGTGATAAGACATCACCCAGCAAAGAACAGACCCACTCTAACATCAAACCCCTTAGACAAAAAGATAAACATCCCTACAATCAAAAAATGACATCCTGAAAATCCCACCCCATATACAACAGCAAAAACCATGTCAAATATGGTGAAGACCCCTTCCACGAACCACCAAAAAAAAAAAAAACAAAAACAAAAAATAATATGCATATCCAACAACCCTCCCAACCCCTGCCCTTATACAATGAAAAAAATACCATGAACCCAACCAGCCATTTCTGATGAGAAGTGGTACTCAAGCTTTATCCATTTCCTCAGCGTATCCCTTGTCTAATACAGAGCTCTCCCTTCTTATCTGAGATGCTTTTTTTACCTTCTTCCCCTTCGTTTTTAGCCCCATCCCAAATACTCCAAACTTTAGCCTGGCAAAAACTTTAGAAACTTGCACCGTTTGATTAATTTTCTTTCTTTGAAATCTTCTTACTGCATTAGGAATTTTCTCCATCTCTGAGGAGGCCTCCCTTCTAGCATTGATTCTTTCTAATTCAAATATTGCATTCTTTTCAAAAAAATTGAACTGCACTCATATCTTCTCTCTTTGACTTCCCCTTCCCTATGTCCCCTTCACCCTTCAAGCTCACCGTTTCCTCATCCATCTGAGGGCCAAAACCAACCTCTATAGTACCTCTATAGAACCAACCTCACCGTTCCCTCTCCTTTTTCTTCCTCCAAAATTTCCTTCTTTTTAAAACCAGCATCTCTAACCCAGTCTTCTCCTTTTGGAGATTCTTCTTCTGCCTGAAGACACTAAACAACCTTGGGATCCACCTTCCCATCTCTGCCTTTTCTCACTGAATCATCTCTTCCTTCTGGCTTGTCCTCACCTGAACCCTTTCTTTAATTTTGATGCTTGGTTTCACCCAGTTAGATAAAGTATTTACTCTTTCCATCATGCACAAAGAATTCCTTTTGCTTTTGAATCATTGGTGCTTCAAAATTTTGGTTCATAAAGTCCCATCTCTTCTCAAGTAATAATTGTCAATGCAAATCATTCTGCACTTCTTTTCAATTTACATGAGACTATACTTGTCCGTTTCCTTTTCTGCAGGTTTTTGGTTGGTGAAGGTGCCCGTGAGTGGGCAAAGTCCAAGGGCATCATTTTACCAGAGACAATTGCAGAGGCTGATGTGGTATATTTTCTTTTCTATGATACTGTTATCCAGTAATTTCCATTTTCGTTTTCATTATTCTGCTTAATGAGAATTGTGTTCATAAGTTTTGATCTTACAGGTCCTTTTGGCTGGGATTTTGATTTTTTTTTCACTTATATTTTCAATGACAGCTTTTACTAACTGGTGTGTGTATGTTTGTTTAGTGGCTAGTAACTGAAAAGGCAAAGGCACAATGGCTGAAGTACAAAGCAATGCTTGATTGTGCAGAAGCTGGGAGCAAATCATCATCTGTGGAACTTTCCTCAAGCTCTCATGAAACTGATGTATCGAAGCCAATAACAAGTCTCTTTCTCCCTCTATCTATCTATCTATCTATCTAAATTTGGTTCTATATTCAAATTTGAATCAGATCGCATCCATTGAATTCATATCAGATTTAAATTGAATTCAGATTGTAATCATATATTGAGTAGCAATAATAAATAAAACAAAAAATGATCAAAATATAATATATTATTAATAAAATGAACTAAAAATGACTTTGATTTTGTATATAATGAACAAAATAAATTGAAAATAACTTGTATGAAACTTGAAGCTATGACTTGTTAATAAAAACACAACATTCAAACCAACTTTAGTAATAGAAACATTACAATTTTTTAAGTATATAAGCAAAAATATACTTACAAAGCTTAAAAACTGAATTAAATAGAATAACCACCCTTACAAAGCTTAGAAACTGAAATCAAATTTCTTCCAAGTAATGGAACATAAGGACATTCTTTTAAAGTAATAGTCCCTTCTCTAAAAACTAAATCTACTGTTCCTATAACAGCAGCTGCAACGGTTGCAGATGTCCCCAAGTAAAGCACGACCTCGTCATCATTCAACATTTCGCTTTCCATGAGTAGAAGCCCTAGAGTCAATACACCAAGATGTAGAAGAAACCAACATATTGGTCTCTATAACCTGAGTTTCAAAATTACCTTCTTTCTTCTTCTTGAGGGATTTCAGATATTGAGGACAATTCCTCTTCCAGTGCCCGGTCTCCTGTAGAAGTGACATTATCTGATGACTTGTCTTTCTTCTGCCTCTTTTGTTTGCCGCCCTTCCTCTGAGGCCTATTCTTACCCTTTCGTTTCTTCCTACCAGATTTACCTCCTTCAACAAGCATGGCCACCAGCTTGTCCTTTCTAATCAGTTATTCGGCTCTCTGCAACATATTGCCGAGCTCTTGCAAGCTAGTTGTTAGCTTGTTCATGTTGTAATTCATGACAAACTGATTAAAGGATGTGTGCAGAGAGTTTAAGATGGCATCAATCTTGGTGTCATCATCCAGCTTGGAACCAAGAGCCTCTGGTTCATTGATAAAACCTATCATCTTCATGACATGGTCATTAGGGGTGGCAACGAACCGAGCTTTTCACAAGCTGCTTGAGCTTGGCTCATGAAAAGCTCGGTTCGACTCGGTTTCAACCGAGTTCGAGCTCGAGCCCAATTCACTAGCTCGATTATGAAACAAGCCGAGCTCGAGCCTACTAGAGCTCGGCTCGTGAGGCTTGCAAGCTGGCTCGAATATACATATATATATATAATAAATTATAGAAAATAATATATATAATAAAAATATTATAATTATTAATTATTATATTTCTTAATTTTTTATTTTATAAAATATTTTTTCTCAAAATTAAGCTCGAGCTTATGAATTTTTGACTCGACCAAGCTCGAGCTCAAGGTTCTGGCTCAAACTGAGCTCAAGCTCAAGCCCAAGCCTTGTAGAACAGTATCAAGCCGAGCTTTAGCCTCGTACTATTTGGCTCGGCTCAGCTCGAATCCACCCCTAATGGTCATGAACCGGTTGGTTCTCGGTCATCCCGGTGGTCATCAACAATTTGAGGACCTTTTGTCATGCAAAACGATTCTGCTCCTCATACATGGTCTTTAGATTATCCAGAATATCTTTGTTGTTTTCTACTTTGTCAAACTGCCTCTGGATAAAGTTGTCCAGTGAGGCAATGATGTAACATTGGGCAAGAGAGTTTTTCTCTTCCCATTCCCGACATTCCCTTCTTGCCTCAAAGGCTTTATCAGGGGGCGTTCTAGTGCCAGGTTGATGTAACATTGGGCAAGAGAGTTTTTCTCTTCCCATTCCCGACATTCCCTTCTTGCTTCAAAGGCTTTATCAAGGGGGCATTCTAGTGCTAGGTTGGTGGCAATTTTGTTCAATTTCTTGGACGTGAGAACCAAGTTAAGGTTACGAAACTAGTCTGTGTAGTTTGGCCCCTTGAGTTTGTTGTCGTCTAACAATTTAGCAAATTGTCTGTGTGCTATTTCTGACAAATAGCACAAACATATTAGTCCATGACCTAATCATTGTTTCATATTATGTACCGTAGAAAGGACTTTTATCTATGTTCCATTTCCATTTGTTCATCTTTGAGATTTCCCTCTATCTTAGGGACGGAGATAGTATTCATATCTCTGGAAATGTGGGAAATCACATAGGTGCATGGGGCCAACTGTTTCAGCTGCATAACCCCATCACTTTCTGTGAAGAATTACGTATCCACCCATCTGATGAGCTTTCCCTTTGGCTTCCATCAGACAAGGTTCATTGCCATTTTAGATTAAACCTTTTTAACTACTAAGTGCTGACCCATCATATCGGGAGCCCCAAGATACTATGTTAGAGTCTTCCATTTTAGGATAGGCCCCTCCCACTAGTCTATGACGCCCCTATCATCCTATGAAGCAACCCCACTGACTGTTTCAGTAAAACGGATAACCCAATTTTATGGTGCATATCCGCCCACCAATTCAATTTGTTTTCATTCTAATGACGAAGGCCGTTAGAGATATCATCTTATGACATTCCCTATCTCATAGCACTTATATTAATCATGAGGGAACAAGTATATCAGTCCTTAGGTCAGCTTTAGGTCTTACCATAGTGGCTCCCACTGACTTTCATAAAGTCATATTCAAATGGGCCCTAAATGAGCTACTGGTTCCCGTGGAGTTTCTCTTTGGAGAGGAAACAAGAGAAGGGCCCATTAAAGGGAGATCATACAATGATACATGGACATCATGGCAATGATGTGCATTTAGCCATGATGGGCATGGAGAGCCACAAAGTCTTTTCACGGGCCAAGCACTTATGGCCCATGTATGAATCACATTCACATAGCACATCACACGCATAATTGATCAAAATCAAATTAAAACATGTAAAACCAAAACCCAATTAGATTAACACATGATCAGCCCATTAATGGACACAATTATCAAATAATATTTATCTTGGTATATGAGCCCAACTGCAAAAGGTAGTTCGACCCATATAGCTATCCATGCTGAAATGGGCTATACTTGTTTTAATCTAACTCAAATTAGGTTTTACAAGCATGGGCCAAGTTCGTCCATATAATGCCCCATCAAACCCCTTGCCTAGATCCATATTTGATCACTTAATCAGTGATTCATGGGGCTGTAATCAGTCCCCAACCAACCATAGGTTCAGCCCATTAAGGTTGGACCAAAACTATGTCAAATTGGCCTAGGGTTTGGTGCCCAAAACATGCATCAATCCACATAGTTTATGATCTGAAAATTCTCAGTTATGATTCATAATCATATCATCAAACAAACAGCAATTAATCAAAATTAAATAACTAGGACTGATAGTGTGATGTTTGAATCCAATCCGGACAAATGTAGGATCCCAACGAACAACTATCTCCAAATCAATCTCCATCTTCCTCTACAATCTCCGGCAAGACTTCCAATTTAAATAAATAGAAAAACCCTAATTTCTAATGCTTACATAAAAAAAAAACCTAATACATTTTTTCTAAAAAAGAAAACAAATTAAGTACAAACCAAATAATCAAATAATCAAATGGTGCACAATAATCTAGCCATCATCAAAGATTTCGATCTCCATTACACTTTCAGCCCAAGAATTCAAGAATTCAACATAGAACAATTCCATAATATATCAGAAATTATAAAGATTAATTTTCAAATCATTGCCCCCAAATCTGAGAACCGGATTCTCAGTTTTTCATTCCGACTATGTCAAATCGGCTAGATTAGTTCTTGTCGATTTGATCGTTCTTTCAAATCTAATTCGGTTCAGTTCAAGAACTGAACCATGTGCTCTGATATCACTATTGGAAGGGTTAGAATCCATCTTATGGATGGCCGAACCATGCTAGATGGTTGGGCAAAATTTCAAATTTTTTCTAACCCTTCTGAGAACCGATTTCCTGGTGTTTTGAGAAACTACATTTTTCCGGATTAATCTTGCACTGAACCGAACCAAATTTGAAACCAAATAAAAAAGGGAAATTATACTTGATACAGATAACACAAGGACAGATCCCAAGGTAGAAGTTCACGCCCAAATTAGTCTTAAAACCAACCTCCACTGAAGATGGCATAGTGTATAGGTGAAGCTGGTTTGGCAACATTGTTTTCTTGCAAAAACTAGGAAAAAACTGATCAAAAATCAGTTCTTGAAAGCCTAGGTCGAATTAGGGTTTCTTGGGAGAAAAAGAGAAGAAGAGAGGACAAGAGAGAAGTGTTCTGGTCTAGTTCACCTTCTTCTTCTTTTATCTCCTTATAGAGCACTCTCCTAATCTAATTAGGAGATTATCCAGGACTCTATTAAGAGATAAGCCTTATCCTTTTAAGAGCATAGGTGCTCCATACCCAATACCAAACCCAGATTCGACCCAAAGTACATGACAACTGACAACTTAATTAATCTTATTAATTTTGAGCCTTAGGCCCATTTGCTTCAAAGGCTCATGACCTAGGGTGTTGCATGGTCACATTAGGCCTGATATTGTATGGCGTGGGACACCACAATGATTTTACACAAGCCCACATGAGTTTGGCCCAACCTTTGAAAGAGGCTAGGCCAAATTCACTACTCAAGGCAATGAACCCCTGACCCAATCAACATTGGTCCAGTTTGGGCTCAACATTTACACCTAAATGATCCTTGGATTCAGCCACCCTATGAAGACCCAAGGATAATGGACTCATGTAAGACAAAGCCCATCAGGTAATCAACCCTGTAATGGTTTCTTATACTAAACTTCTCAGCCCATAATGATTAAACACTGCCCGAAAGGGAAGGACCTCTCCCTTGGCTACAAGGTGTAGTGCCACACTCTCTGCTCGGATGGATCCCGGGATTAAAACCTTTTTCATAAAATAGTAGTATATATAACATTTAAATACTTTTGCAAAACCAAATTTCAAACACAAGCAAAATCCACTGTCGACAGTTTAGGTTTCCATCAGAGAGTGTAAACCCTGATATTCACTTTGTCTAACAAAGGGGTCGATCCTATCATTATGATCACCCACTCAAGTGAATTCTTAGACTGCCCCAACATACCCAGGTATTTGACCCTTAATGGATCTCACTGGTTGGCATATCAAAGGCAGCCCAGTCCAACACCTAGTATAGTACCATAATCAAGTCTGGGGTTATGTGTAAGTTTCTAGTTTCTCCCATCTATCTCCAAGGTCCAGGGCATAACTGGAAATTGGTCTGGGTTTAGTGCTTCTACTGGTTGTGCTTGGGGTCAAACCCTAGCAATTGAGACAAGCTGCTCCAATTCCTTGGCAGCACAACAGTGTCAGCCTTGCCTTATTAGGATAAATTCCCCAAATCTATCCAATGGTTGAGAACATTCTAAACTAACATGAGTTTCTTAAGTGTCCAGTTTAAGGGGTAATACACAAAAGCATACCAATATTAACATGAAACAACAATGTACATACAAACTAATATAAAATGTAGTATTTTGTACTCTACAAATTTGTATTTGTACTCCTTCCAAACTGAGCCTAAATCTTTCTAATATCTTCACTTGTATAATCTTTGATGGTTAAAGTTTTATTTCTGCTGCTTGAATCAGTCTGGATGGCAGACCAATATGCCTATTATTATAAAGCATTAGAAAATTTTCAGTTCGTGGGGATGTTGTTGGTTGACTTGTGTTCCATCGAAGATGAAGAACATGAATCTGGTAAATTTATCATAGCTATATCTTATTTCAATGTGATATTTGCGGTTATATTCCAGAAAAAGGAGCTCAACCATTTGATCCAGTGAGGGGAACTGACAGTGAGCCATCTTTGTTCAACACCTCCAAAGAGGACTGCATTATGGATACAGTTGGAGTTATTTGTGTTGATAATGAAGGACATATTGCATCCGGAGCTTCTAGTGGTGGTATTTTGTTGAAGGTGATGGAAGCTTCTTATCTAGGATCATGGATGCCACTTTTATTCACTTTAATGTTCTCAAAAGTATATTTTTTTCATTGGCTTTTCCTAGTTGACTTTATTTAATTATTTCTTAAACAGCATTGCAGGTTGTGTTCTTCTTTCTGTTTCTCCTGAATGAATGATGAAAACTTCCAGTATTTGTGTTTGAATCTAATTTTTATAGTCTGCCAATCTTGTCTATTCTAGGGCATTGTAAAAAGCAATTACATTTTTCAGTCTTGAACACTAAGGCCATTTGTGATGAAATTTAAGTTATTTAACTCATGTCGAGAGAGAAAGGTTCAGATTTAGAAGTTAATTGGTTTTTCCTAAATCAAGGCAATTGAGAAAATGAATAGAAATGAAATACTCATGCCTTCCAACCTCCAGCAGTCCTTTGAAATGCATCCTTGAGGGTTCCATCAGTTTCTTTCACTCTACTTGTTAAAATATTGGTACTTCAGAGTGGAAATTCAAATTATGACATGATCCAGGATGGTAATTGGTAGAATAAGTTTTTCATTATGGAAAAAACTAATAGGTTTAAGGCTTCCATCTATCTGTTAGACTGTTACTATAAAAGTGATGGATTTCTTTATTTTGAAGGGTACTTACAGGGGTTAAGCATTGGGCTCAATATCATGTAGAGATAACATTAATGAGATTGTTTTTTCACGTAACTTCACCAATACGAAATTGCTTCTCTGTGACGTAAAAGATTAATTCCTGAAGCTTTGAAGTCTAAGCTTAATGCTTAATCATTTCTTACAGGTCAGTGGACGTGTTGGGTTAGCAGCAACATATGGCTCAGGGTGTTGGGCATCCTCAAAAGGTCCCTTTGGTGCTCCTTTTGTAGTTGGTTGCTGTGTATCTGGTGCTGGAGAATACCTAATGAAGGGATTTGCAGCTCGAGAGTGCTGCATTTCATCATCACTGTATGCTTCTTCCCTCTACATAGAAACAATTTTTTCTATCCTTCTGAACCAGACTACAGGTTGCCTGCTCTTCCTTTCTTCTCGTGAAAGTTCATCAATATTATTTTCTTTATCTAGGAGCAAGCAGCTATATAGTTAAATGAAAGATGGGAAGGGCAAAGAAGTTCATCATATACATTTTACATAGAAAAGAAAATTCAGGGGAGAATCTTCATATCAGTTGTCATTACTCTTTTAATGAATAGGTAACTATCTAGTTGGTGCCTGTTGGTTAAGACCTGTTTTAGGTGACAACTGTGCAGCAAACAGGATTGCCATTTTAATTTGAATGTACATGTGGTTAGTTTTATAATGGTGATCGGCAAAGCATTAAACAACTAAGCTTTATTCCAACTATTTGGGTTTGGCTACAGCAGTCTAGCTCTGCCATTTGGCCTTTTAGAGCCTTCAAACTGCACTATTGTCTTAGTATTATCATTATTGGTTGTTGATGCATTGGTTAAATCTTCTTAATACTTCATCTAATATTGTCACTCTGGCTACCTTAGTTTCTAATTTATTCACTCATTTCTAATCCAGTTTGAACCTGGTCCATGTACAGATACCAATTTACAGGGCATACTTCAAGAAATAATTTAGTTCTAATCTATTAAATTAAATGTAATACATAACACCTTACATCTCTTATTTCTTTTATCTATGTGTAAGTATAGCTCAAAATGTGAAAGTCGGAATGCATTTATGTCCACACATACAAAATCTGCAGGCTTTTAGACCCAAATAGTAACAATAGTAATGGAGTCTTACTTTCATACCAAGGTACTGAATTGGTATTTAGACAGGTCCTAATAGGGATCCTTGTAATTGGTTCAAGGTCTAGCTGATATTGGCAGGTGTAGGCCATAGGGTATGCATTGCCACCCTATTACATAGCTGATCCTATAACTGCCTTTTAAATCTGTTCTTGAATGTGATTGATATACTTTTTTTTATCAGTAAATTTGATTGATATACCATGCAACATTAGAAAGGAAATCTCTACTTCATCTGCCTTCATCTCAAAAAATTAGAAAGGTCATCTCTTCTTCATCTGCTTAATTCCGCTTCTATGGTCAACATCCTGCTCATTCTTATTTTCTCATGGATAATTGACCTTAGGTGTTGAAATGGTCTCTTTCTCTTACTTTTATGGATAAAATTTTGCTTGAAATGTCCTTTCTTAGTCCTATCACATGCTTTTTCCTAGCTGAATAAACACTATTTGAATATCTTGTTCTCTTTTCAATAAACTTCTCATTTAATCACTTAAAAGGACGGGGAATCTCCTGACATAAATTTCAAGATGAACTCCTGGTTCTATTATTTAGGCTCCATTTTTTTTTATGAATAATAATAAGTTTATTGATTCAGAAGCAAATTAGAGTGAGTTCATACATCATACCAATGAGAGGCGCGAGCTGCAGCCCCTCCTTGAAACTTACAAGTAAACTAGGAAAGAAAAACAAGAATCACAACTGAGCCCAAAATAATTCTTCCCTATTTACCCCTTGCTTAGCTAACACATCTGACAAGGTATTTGCTGATCTCCCCACCCACTGTACAGTGACCAACATATTCCTTGTCAACCAACTAAATTTCTTCATTTCATTCTTGTATCGCCACATAGCCTCTTCAGAATTTTTCAACCAACCCATCACCACTTTGGAATCCCCCTCCATTTTTTCCATGTAAAGGAAATGGCTTAGGCTCAGTTTGGAAAGAGTAGAAACGCAAATATGTGCAGTACAATACATAAAAAATTATACAAAATACAAGATTTTGCACTCTACATATTTGTATTTGTACTCCTTCCAAATGGAGCCTTAGGGGAAATTGAAACAGACAAAAATAGGTGATAATAGGTGATCTTTTCAGGAAACACATTTTTCACATCCTTGGTTGGATGTAAATTGGCAAAGTAATGTTTTCTTTTGTTTCCAAATGATCTTAGGCTTTTATTAGTTGTTTTCTGCACTTATTGCAAACAAATGGAGTCTCAATCTTTTAATCTCTGCTCAACATGTCCTTGCCTTAAGTTTCATCTTCTGGTTCATAAGCTTGACTGTGTGACAATTGGTGCAGCTTTATATTGTCTCCTTTGAACAACATGGTGTCATTCCCATATTCCTCTCTTATTTTCTTGGCCAAAGAAGCCTATAAAAAGAATTTCATAATTAGGACAAGTCAACCTCTCCCTGGTGCATTTTGAACATCATGTAAAAAGATTTTTTTTCAATTCCTTGATGGAGGACAATTTTGTGGTAATGACCTTTTGATCTTCATCATTTCATTACCGATTTTCTTAATAATTACCCTTTTCCTTGGGTTTTCTTGGGGGCATATTTTGCCACTTTTTTAATACAGCCCACCACCTCGTTCTTCCAAATTTTGTTTTTTCTTTGTTGTCAAATTGTCTCCAAGTAGCATTTTTTCTAATTTTAAACTTCATTAATTAATATGCTTGATCTCATATATCTTTCTACTTTTCTATCTCTTGATACAAAAATCTAGAAGTGATAGCTTATGTTGTGTGATCAGACTCTCTTGACTTTTGAGGCTGACCTTGAAATGTTTACATATTCATCACTTTATCTTATAAGAAAAAGGTTTACATGATTCCTATTTGATCTACTTTTTTTATTGGACCTACATGATCCGCTTTTGATAATTTAAATGCTCTTCTCCCATTGTGAATTTCAAAATCACATCTCTCACATAATTTCTTTCCCTATTCCCAAGATATCCCATGTGTTCTCTTCTTATGCAACATTGTCATTTTCCATATGCTCACTTAAAAGTTAAAACCTGTAAATATTCTTCTTTTTTGAAACTCTGCAATTTATATCATCCATGTCTTTTGAAAATTGATTCTCCATTGATCCTAGGGGCCATTACTTGGTGTAATGGTAAAATCATGGGCTGTCAAGTGTAAGAACATGGATTTGAGTCTGAGAGTGGCCACTTTGTGCAAAAAAAAAAAATGCCAAAGGTTAGGACTTGTTGAAATAGTTTATTTTATTTCTTGTTTATTATTTTCTGTCTTGTTAGGGTCTGTTTGGTCGGTTTAAAATCTTTTTTTATTTGCTGTTATTGTACTTTATTTACAGCAGGGGCACAAGGCTCTTTTTCCCTTTCTTTTAGTCACCCTATAAATATTAATATAATCTGGCACCACCAGAACCATTCCATTGTTGCCAATCTCTCTTCTTCTCTTCTACCTTCTCTCTTCTTCCTCTCTTCCCTTCTCTCTCTTATTTCCAGTCGACTTTATACTGTCAAGATGGTATCAGAGCGGGATTACTGATTGTGAAAGCAGATCGAACAAGACTTCCTTTTTAATTCGACTTGCTGAATCTGAACGGAACAAAAAACTGAATCTGGGCTGAACAAAACTGATCTATGACTGGTACATTCCTTCCTTTTTTTCTTCTTTTATCTTTCTTGGTCGTGTACCAAGAGAAAAATCAAATGAATCTGGGCTGCTGAATGTTGTCAGACCTTTGTGAGGTTTATACCTCCTTTTTTCTTGGATCGTGTGATCCTGTACCTGTGAAAAGGTGACTATAGGTCACGGATGACCTGTTATCCCCAGTGTTTTGTATGATTACAAGTTGTTAAGGATCTCTCCTGACGGTTAATGTACTTAGACATTCTGTAAGGTTGGTAGGTTGGGACTGTTAACCTGTACAGGTCTGAAATCAGTCTGATCTTGCCTTTTTTCTGGAAATTAGTGCTGTTTTTTGTGCTCAGTTTGAGTCCAAACCGAAGTGTGTGTGTGTGTGTGTGGACTGCTTACTTGTGTGGAGCTAAGTGTTTTTTTTGGGGGGTGTAAGGAGGGATCCTAAGTTGAATGTTGAGACTGAAATTCTTTTTTGACCGTTTCCTCTGAGAATTCTGCTAATTCGGGGGTTTCAAGAAGTCAAAATGGAGTGAGTGGGGGAATGGATATGAGTTTTCCCATGGTTGTAATTCCCTTTGATGGACTAAACTACCTTAAATGATCTAGGGGAATAAAACACTACATCACTGCTAGGGGGAAAATAGGATATATTAATGGAAAAGTGAAGGAACCGAAGAATGGAAGTGTTGAATTTGATAGGTGGAACCAAGAAAATAGTATGGTGATGTCATGGCTCTTGGTTTCCATGCTGCCACAAGTAAGGAAGACATTCATGTGGGCTAAAACAGCTTGCGAAATATGGGAACAAGCAAAATCTACTTATTTAGAGTAAAGGCACTATGCCAAGATATACCAACTACAAGCTGAATCCTCTACTTGCAAGCAGGGGGAGAGGAGTCTCTCAGTGTACTACTCAGATCTGACATCAATCTGGAAGGAATCGGATCACTATCAAAATGTGAATTGGAAATGTGATGAAGATGCAAAGGCATACAAGTCACTTGTTTCTTAGCAACGGATATTTGTTTTTCTTTTGGGGTTGAACCTTTCATATGAATCTATTAGAGTACAAATCTTGGGAAGTAAAGACTTGCTATCAGTTCAGGAGGTTTATACCTTAGTCCAGTCAAAAGAGAGTACAAGTGTGATGAATTGTGCAAAGGGGGAGGCGGTTGCCCTAACTATCCGAGGAAGTACATATTCAAATGTCGGAAGCTTCTTTAAGAATGGTGATTCTCAGAAGAGAGTATATGACAAGAGTAAACTTTGGTGCACCAACTGTCAGAAGACAAGACACACCAGAGATACATGTTGGGACCTCCATGGAAAACCTAAATGGGCACAGGAATTGAGTAAGAAGTCAACAATTGATCAGAGTAAGAAACCAATCCAGCAAAATTAGAAAAAATATAACTCAGCTAATATGGCATCTCAAGAGACTAGTCTCGTGGTAACTCAGGAAAGGCACCCTAATTCTGACCCCAAGGAAGAGATTATCAACCCCTTTCGTGACCATTTGGAGATATATGGTAGGACTCTCTGCCAGATGGATTCTGGTTCTACTCCCTTCTACCTCCTTTGCGTCGACATCAAGTAACACTGCAACTGCTTTCCATGTGTTATCCCATACATCTGATTCCCCTTGGATAATTGACTCTGGAGCCTCAAACTACATGACTGGTAAGTCAAATTTATTTCAAGCATATAACCTCTTCTCTGGGAGAGATAAGGTAAGACTAGTTGATGGTTCATTCTCCACCATAGCTGGCTAAGGAACCATATCTCTCCCACTCGGCCTTAACCTCTCTAATGTGTTGCATGTTCCTAAATTACCTATAAATTTGCTCTCCATTAGCAATATTACTCACTCCTTGAATTATTCAGTTACTTTCTTTCCATCTTCATGTGTGTTTCAAGATTTGGCCTCGGGGAAGACGATTGGTAGAGGAAGCATGGTGGATGGTCTCTACGTGTTGGAGAATAAAGCTAGTCTTGTGGCTACAGAGTCCTTCAGTTTGTTCAGTGAGAGTCAAGCCTACTTATGGCACAATCGTCTTGGTCATCTTTCTTTTGAGTCATTAAAACTTGTTTCCAGAATTATTTAAGTCTTTGTTAGTTAGTAAGTTGCAGTGTCAGACATGTCAATTGAGCAAACATTGTAGAAGTTCTTTTCCTTTAAGAAATAAAGATCTGAATTTCCATTTCATATTATTTATTCTGATGTTTGGGGCCCTGTTACTCTACCTACTGAGGCTAGACATAAGTATTTCATTACTTTGATTGATGACTACTCTAGATATACTTGGGTTTATCCTATGCAATCTAGAGATTAAGTGCCCAAAATTGTAAAAGACTTTCAATGCATGGTTTTCACTCAGCTCCAAACTGAAATTCATATTTTCCAATTAGACCACACTCTGTTTGTGAAGAAAGGTGAAGGGAAAATTGCAGCTTTAATCATGTATGTGGATGACATAATGATCACAAGAGACTAGAAGACTAAAATACAGAATCTGAAGGAATTCTTAGCCACTCAATTTGAGGTGAAAGATCTAGGACCTTTACATTATTTCCTTGGAATTGAAGTTACCCGCTCTCAAAAGGGTATCTTTATTTTCCGATGGAAATATGTACTAGATCTACTAGAGGATACATGCAAGGTAGGGGTGAAGCCAATTGACTCACCAATTGAACCCAACCATCAGTTGGGAGACAGTCAAGGAGAGTTCTTGAAAGATGTGAAGAAGTTTCAGAGACTTGTAGGGAAACTCTTATATTTGTCTATGACCAAGCTTGATATTGCTTATGCAGTGGGTTTCCTTAGTCAGTTCATGCACAATCCTAGGACAACTCACTTTGAAGCTGCAGAGAGGATCCTTAGATACCTCAAAAAGTTTCCAGGAGCTGGTTTGCTGTTCTAGAAACATGGACATTTGAAGGTGGAAGTGTATACTGATGCTGGTTGGGCAAGCGTAGTCGATGACCGAAAGTCTACCAATGGGTATTGTAGGAGGAAACTTGGTCACTTGGAGAAGTAAGAAGCAAAGTGTGGTGGCTAAATCCAGTGTTGAAGCAGAATACAAAGCTATGTCTCATGGAGTTGCTAAAATCATGTGGATAAGAAACCTGTTAGGGGAAGTGGGTTTTGCAGTTAACAACCCTATGTCACTCTATTGCGATAATAAAGCTGCTACCAACATTGTTGCGGTGTATGGCGTTTTGTTGGGAAGTATTCCATGGGAAAGTAAACACTCTAGATAACCTACAAAAGAGAAGACCTTTCCTCTGTATTTCTCCTAATTGGTGTATCCTCTATAGATCTCACAGTGAGGATTGTTACCACCTATTAATATCTTGTCCCTTTTCTGCAAACCTTTGGGCTTGGCTACTTTCGTTGTTTGGGAGTAGTTGGAGTCTTCCAGCAAGAGTTCACATGCTCTTCAACCATTCTACCTTTTATTGGCCTACAAAAATAGGGAGAATTATGTGGAGATGTGCCTGTGCTGCCTTGATTTGGACTCTTTGGGAAGAAAGGAATGTTAGAATTTTTCAAGAAAAGGAAATGAGCAGTCAGGAATTGAAAGACTGTGTGTTAAATAGGGCAATACCTTGGCTGAAGACCTTGGAAATCTTTCATCAATTCTCCTTTAATGACCTTTGGAGAAATTGGCCAGCAGTAGTGAGGTGTTCACCCCTAAAGGACAAATCAATTACAAGCTGGTCTCCTCCATCCAAAGGCTCACTGAAATTGAACTTTGATGGAAGTAGCATGGGTAATCCAGGATTATCCGGAATGGGGGGTGCTTTGAGAAATGAGAAGGGAGAGATTTTGTTGCTCTACTCAGGTCCCTTGGGAATTGGGGACTCCATCAAGGCAAAACTTTTAGCTGTTGTACAAGGGGTGCAATTTGCAAACCAGTTGGGGGTACAACACCTAACAATCGAGGGGGATTCCAAAGTGGTGGTGGGTTGGTTGAAAAATCCTAAAGAGGCTATGTGGCGTTACAAGAATGAAATGAAGAAATTTAGTTGGTTGACAAGGAATATGTTGGTCACTGTACAGTGGGTGGGGAGATCAGCAAATACTTTGCCAGACGTGTTAGCTAAGCAAGGGGAAAATAGGGAAGAATTGTTTGGGGCTCAGTTGTGATTCTTGCTTTTCTTTCCTAGTTTACTTGTAAGATTCAAGGAGGGGTTGTAGCTCGCGCCTCTCCCTAGGATGTTGTATGAACTCACTCTAAATCTGCTTCTGAATTAATAAATTTATTATTGTTCATCAAAAAAAAACATTGCTGCTAATCCAGTCCTCCATGAGAGGATGAAACACATTGAAGTTTATTAGAGAAAAACTTGTGAGTGGAGAAGTGTGCACTCCATATGTCAACTCAGAAGAACTTGTGGACATCTTCACCAAGGGTCTTCATCATGTGCGGTATAATGATTTGTGTGGCAAGTTGGGCATGATTGACATCTATGCTCCAACTTGAGGGGGAGTGTTGAAATAGTTTATTTTATTTCTTGTTTATTATTTTCTGTCTTGTTAGGGTCTGTTTGGTTGGTTTAGAGTCTTTTTTTTTATTTGCTGTTATTGTACTTTATTTACAGCAGGGGCACAAGGGTCTTTTTCCCTTTCTCTTAGTCGCCCTATAAATATTAATATAATCTGGCGCTGCTAGAACCATTCCATTGTTACCAATCTCTCTTCTTCTCTTCTACCTTCTCTCTTCTTCCTCTCTTCCCTTCTCTCTTATTTCGAGTCAACTTTATACTGTCAAGAGGACTGTATCCAGTCCACCCCTCCCAAGACCGCAGATAGCTTGGACCGACATTGGGTAATGGCCTTAATTCTCATTTGATCCTGTTTGTGGTTATGTGTTTAATTATTTTTTCTCCTATGTTCAAGACCCACTGGAACAGTATTATTTCTTGTTATATTTTGTTTCAGAGGGAGGTTTTTCTATATCTGATTTGCATGCAATTCATGCCGTTCTATGTCATTGTTCCATCAAAAGAATCATTACTCAGGGACCTTACGATTGCCTGTTTGATTGAAGTTAACGCTCCAAATTTGGTTGACCATTCAATTGAATGAGTGTCTTCAGTTAAAAGGCCCAGTGTGTTATAGTTGATCTTTGATTTTTTGCTTTGGTTAGCACATGTTTTCTTCATTATAAGACTACGTTTTTCCATGGCCTCTGCTTGGTTCTCTGAGTCATCTTGATAGGTGTTGGATATCCACTCATGTCTATGAATAAATTTTATAGATAGAAGTGTGTAATTCAGTTAGGTTGTTTGCACTTGTAAATATGATTTTAATAAGTTCTCTTTTTCCAGTCCGTTCTTTCCTTTGTTGGCTTTAGGGATTTATCAGTAAAATCTGTGTATGCTAGGACAGTAAAACATGGTAACTTCTAGGCTGATCATTGTCCATTGTATTGAGTTATTTAGGATATGTTTCTTTTTTGTAGATCACAGTCAGGCCCTGCATCTGCTTGCAAGAAGGTTATTCACTCAGTTGTTCAGGATGACAATCCAAAATGTCCTGATAAAAGTGTGGGAATTCTACTTGTGCAGGCTGATGCTCCTAAAATGGTGAGCTCCCTACCTGAGACTTTTATTTTATTTTATTCTTAAAGACACTTATGCAAGTGATTTTTTCTGCTTTAGGTTCCAGGAAATTCCTCTAAGCTGAAAGCCATAGAGATTGCTGCTGCTTATTCTTCCTTGTCTTTTGGAATAGGTTATTTTGGAAGCTCTATGGATCGTCCCAAGGTATTACAAGTATTTGTTTTATTCATTGTTTTGTGTGTGCAACTGTGCATCTGTTGAGAAAAAGGGGTTGAGATTGATGCAGCAAGAATTTTATCAATGATAATACAAATTTCTTTTGGTGGTTTTGCATGGGAGTAGAGGGGCATAAAAGTCTTACCCCAAGAAACACATGGAAATGTTATAAAAGGTGACTGCCTTGTATCCTCAAATTTATCCCAACTTATTAAGTTTTTCAAAGTTCATACCTATGTTGCTTGCTCGTTCTTTAGTGCAGGTTTTAGAAAGACCATTACTTTTCCATTTTGAGGCTAGGAACTGTGTTAGTACATGAAGCCAATAAACAATTAAGCATAATTGTCATCACAGGCAATTGACTTAGAAGTATCATTTTTGTATTTAGAGGAAGTTACTATTTGTTATAGTATTTTATTTTCTCAAGTAAAATATCTGAACCATCATACCAAGAAAAAAATAAAAATTAAAAAGTGGCATGCCTTTATAATGGTCAATGAATGGTACATGCTGGTAATGCCGTCCTTCCCTGTTATTTTCTATATTTAAATGTCTTGGTGCATATGATGTTTCTACCTACACAGACTTTTACTATGATCATTCTATATGATACCAGATGCCTGTACATGCCTAGTGTAACATACAATACTTGATGGATATGATATCGGATACTACACAGATACTTCTACATGTATTTTATATCATTAACACTTATAAAAATGTAAAGTGGTATGTTTTAACAAATCATATCATAAAAAGATCTGCACATGTTAGAAATTTAATGAAACTTGGCAAATCTTGCATCTTGAAAAATGGCATTTGCCTTCAAAAACTAGATATAAACACATGATGTAAGCATTACATGGGATACCATACCTATATCCCTGTCCAGGATTTTTGGAAATGGAGAGTTACATCCCTGTTTTCCATATCCATGTCCATGTTCATATCCATATCTAAGCATCATAGCTGATCATGAATTTGTTAAAAGTGGCATACCTCAAACTAAGGCAGTGTCCAAGGCTTAGGTCAAGCTGGTCAGACATTCTGGCTGGATTATGAACAAAATGAGTTTTTTTTCCCTTAGGGTTGTTAAAACTGCTGGATGGGGATTTCTAATCTATTGGATGGTAGAATATATTGAGGCATACTGCCATCCCTTTTTTTGATTGACACAGTCAAGCAAATGTTTTGACAATATATTAATACTTATAAACCTGTGGGGGGAAATGAGAATTCTTTTCCAGTAATCAGGTGTTTGTCGCTGGGCTACAATCCCAAGCCTGCAGTGCAATATATTTCTATCAATTTCCCAAAAGTTTGGAACAGAAAGATGTGTAACAGGACCCTTTTATATATGCTTCTCTCGGACTGTCAGACATGCTATGTGGGATTTTCAGAAGCTTAGATCACATTGTAATCTCTGATTACTCGTCAAATATCCTAGTTGAGTGTTCTGAGATTCTGAAATCCCGTACTTCATGTTGCAAATTTTATTTCTCTTCAGTTGGGGATAAGCTGGACAGGAACATAGGACATCGTGGACGTGGTTATACTGTTCTCATAGCTTTGTTATTTGTTATTTCCTGCAGGTTTCAATTCTTAGGACTACAAAAAGGCAAACTACCACGAGGATTGACCATTTCGAAGCGCGAATTGATCTTACTATCACGAAATCCTGACTTCCTGAATGGCAAGGTCAATATTATCGCCATTTTAGATTATTAAATCATACATCCTAATTATGTAAAATGGGAGATGGAGGGTGCAATTTTGTTTATAAATTGAAGCTTTGTTTCTTCTAAAGTACGGTTGCACACTTGCACTCAGGTGGACCCACCAAGTGTTATGGAAAGTAGATGAATTACCTATTTCTAGATCCATGTATTTTTTTAATCTTTTTTATCAATACATGTATAATTGGACATCCCTTTATTTGATTGGATTGGATCAAATTCGTTTGCGTTAAAATCAAGTTACGACCCATATCGAGCTCGCATTTAAAAATTTACGGACTCCCAACTGTTAACCGCAGTTTGGACTCCAAAACCCACTTCAATTTCCTTAACCGCCCAAACCACCGCTTCCTCTCTCTCTCTCATTACTATGTTCGTCACTTGTTCAAATGGGGTAGCCATTGTTACCTACATTCAAGATTCACCATATCTCCATAATCACTTCCTACTTGTAGATCTAAGAAGAGGGAAAGAGAAGCCATGATGTTGCAAACCTTGGAGTCCTGTGACCGAAAACCAGTGAGCATGATCGCCGAGGAGAATGTTTCTTGCCGGACGTGCTGCCCTGAACCTGAAATATTGAAGCCTGAAAGAATGCTTCTATGCCCTGAAATGTTTGAAACTTAACATTGATGTAGGCAGCTTGAAACAGAGGAGATCAAATCAGCCCCCCACAACATCCCATAATACATCCCCGCCCTGTATTGAAAACATCTCCTGATAATGACATCATCATTTCTAATATTATCATTGGGAGATGTTCCTAATATATGGTGGGATGTGCTGTGGGACGTTGTGGGGGGTTTTCAATGCAACTCTTGGACTTCTTCCCCTTGGACACAAGATAGTGGGATACAGGCACACAACATACGTGCACAAATAAAAAAATCTTCATTTTGTTGAATGGTTTGAGCTTCCTCGGAGAGAGTTGAGCATTGATGAAGCCACTAGATTTTATTCATGAGCAAGAAGAAAGCAAAATTGGCAAGAAGCATTCTTTCAGTTTCAGTTTCATTGATGAGCATGGATGAAGCCACCGGTGATCGCCGCTCTTGTTCAAATGGGTCAGCGGCAATCACCGGCAAGAGAAATGGAGTGGCAAATAAAATAATGAGAGAGAGGAGGGAGTGGGTTGGACGAATTAATGAAATCGAAATGGGTTTTGGAGTTCATACTATTATAACAACAATGTTTTAAAAAATGACCCGGAAACGGAACCGTTCTGGCCACCGGTTTCCGGGTGTGCATTGACTAACGTGGGTTCGAGTCATGTTTCTCTCGTTTTTTTATTGTGAGATGTTGTGTCATTAGTTGAAACCATGGTTGATACGCTTCTGTATCAACGTGTATCAGCCGATACGAGGCATAGCGTATCTCGTATTGGTGCAGTTTGATACCAACCCCGTATCGATATTTTAGTCCTTGCTCCCACCGGTGAACCCACGGGTGGTGAACGCTGCAACTTCGAACAGTACATAGATGATTTCAACGAACAGTGATTCATTGTTTGAGCAAATAAGGGTTTACAAATGGGCACTATCATTATTTTGAAAAATACTCTCTCTCTTCTTCACATTGCAAGGGGTATTTGTACCATTCCATTTGTCCGTTAACGTCTGATGACGGGTAGGGACCAAGTTGACACTTTTTGGAAGTTTGGATACTGTAGTAACACGTTTGAAAGTTCAGGTACTAACTTGACACTACCCCCAAAGTTCAGGGTACTAAAGTGGAATTTTTCCTTTTTTTAGCATTTGTAATTAAAAGCAACCTAAATTTAGAAACAAATAAGGGCCCAAACTATGTTGACTGGTTCTGTAACCTTTGCTGATTTTAACATCCGAGAAATTGGACAATGTTGCTAAAAACCCTGCTCTAGATCGTCCGGGTGATATGGCTTTTGAGGCCCGTAGGAATATCAAGAATGGGAAAAGAAGAATCTCTCTTGTCTGGTGCTACATCATAGCCTCCATTGACAATTCGATACAGAGACAATTCGATTATATCGACAGAGACAATTCGATCAGATTGAAGTGTCCAATGATATCTTTGATAGTCTGAGGATGATGTACGAAGAGCAAAATCGTTCTACTCGACAAAAGGTCTTAAAGCTGTTTATGATCGCTAAAATGACTGAGAGCCAGATGGTTCATGACCATTGTCTAAAGATGATGGGTTACACTAATGAACTAGAGGCACTCGGGTCAGTGCTTGATCATGTCACCAAAGTTGATGCCATCCTAAACTCTTGCCTCCCTCCTTCAATCAGTTTATCATGAATTATAACATGAATAAGCTAAATGTTAGCCTTTAAGAACTCAGTAATATATTATAGAGGGCTGAAGAATTGATTAAGAAGGATAAGCCCATAGACATGCTTGTTGAAGGTGGCAAGGGGCAAGAAAAAGAGGAGAAGAGGAGGGCAAAGAAGAAACCTCAAAAACAGATTAGCAAACCTAAAAAGCTCTGGACAAGACATCAAATGTCTGTCACTTCTACAAACATACCATCCATTAGAAGAGGAATTGTCCTCATTACCTAGAGACTAAGAAATAAGGTAATTTCGAATCTTTTGTCATAAAGACAAATTTGTTGATCACTTATGCTTCCTGGTGTATTGACTATGGGGCTTCAACTTATGCATGTAACACATTGTAGGGGTTCAAGACAAGCAAAAGGCTGAGTGACGGAGAAGTTACGCTCTACTTGGGGACTTCTGTAATAGTTGCAACTACAACTATAGGAACTGTAGACTTAGTTTTCAGAGAAGGAATAATTGTACTTAAAAATTGTCTTTATGTACTGAACTTAAGAAGAAATTTGATTTCTGTATCAAAGTTGTGTTTGGATGGTTATTTTATTTTATTCAGTAATGCGATTACTATCAAACGAAATAACAAATTCCTCACTTACGGATAACTCGAGAATGGTCTCTATGTTCCTCATCCTTCTTTGAAAACAAACTTAACCGAAAATACATTGGAAATAGTCCCCAAGAAGAGAACACGGGAAATAGTTAATTTCACATGCCTGTGGCATTACCGACTTGGCCACATTAACATAGATCGTATCACAAGGTTGGTAATGACGGTCCTTTGAATTTTCTAACTGTAGAAGATCTTCCAACTTGTGAACCTTGCCTTCAAGGTAAGATGATGAAACGACCATTTACTAGAAAGTTTGAAAGATCTACAGGCACGCTTGACCTGATACATACTGATGTATGTGGTCCCCTAAATGTTAGGACGCGTAACCAGCACGTTTAGTTTATAACTTTTACTGATGATCACTCACGATATAGTTACGTGTATCTAATGAGACATAAATCTGAATCATTTGAAATGTTCAAAGAGTTTAGGCAAGAGGTCGAGAAACAGTTGGGGAGAGATCAAAGCCATTCGATCAGATCGATAAGGTGAATATCTCTATGACGAATTCAAGGACTACCTAAGGGATAATGGGATTGTTTCTTAGTTCGCTCATCCTGCTATGCCACAATTAAATGGTATGTCAGAGAGGAGGAACCAGACTTTATTGGATATGGTCTGATCACTTCTCATACACTCAGAACTACCTACATCCTTTTAGGGGTGCGCATTAGAGACTGCGATATACGTGTTGAACCGGGTTCTAACCAAATCCGTTCCTAAGACTCTATATGAGCTATGGACCGGTAAGAAACCAAGTGTAAGACACTTGAATATTTGGGGTTGTCCAGCACATGTTAAAAAAACAAGTGCTGACAAATTGGAATCCAAGACCAGTCGTTGCCTATTTGTAAACTACTCCAAAGGCTCTGTAGGATATTTATTCTATGACCCAAAAGTGCAAAAAGTATTTTGCAATCAAAATGCCCATTTATTGGAGGAATATTACATCTTGAACAATCATCATCAAGAAGTTATTCTTGATGAGGAGAGCTCAGGGGTAGTGGGAGATGTTCCACAGGCTTCAGATAATAACCAACCTAGAAGGTCTACTTGGGTATCTAGGCCTCCAGTTCGTTACGGCTATGATCAAGAAAGTTACTTGATGGAAGCCACGATTAATGAGGAGGATCCCATGACTTATATGGAAGCTATGTTGGACTCAATGAAGACCAATGGAGTCTGAACTCTAGTAGATCCACCCCTTGAGGTGAAAGCAATTGGTTGCAAATGGATATATAAGAGGAAGAAGAGCTCCAATGGTAAGGTTGAGACCTACAAGGCTCGTCTTGTGGCGAACAGGTACACTTAGAAAGAGGGAATTGACTATAAGGAAACACTTTCGCCCATGGCCATGCTTAAATCCATTAGGATCCTGCTAGCTATAGCAGCATATCATGACTACGAGATTTGGCAAATGGATGTCAAAACCGCGTTCCTGAATGAAAATCTTACTAAAAATATCTATATGCAACAATCGTAAGGTTTTATAGCTGCAGGTCAGGAACACATGGTATGTAAATCGATCCATATATGGACTTAAGCAAGCTTCTAGGAGCTGGAACATCCGGTTTGACTCTACCGTCAAATAGACTTTGAGCAGAATCCGGATGAGCCCTGTGTTTACATGAAGACAATGAGAGATAAGGTTACTTTCTTGGTTCTGTATGTAGATGGCATTCTACTCATTGGGAATGATGTAGAAATGTTAACCACAATGAAAGTATGACTTTCACAACAATTCTCCATGAAAGATCTTGGAGAAGCCTTTTACATCTTAGGACTTGGACTCTATAGAGATAGATCGAAGAGAATAATAGGATTATCCCAATCTGCTTACATTGACAAAATTATCAAGAGATAAAGTATGAAAAACTCCAAAAAATGAAATGTCCCTTTTAGGCACAGAGTCACTCTCTCCAAGATATGTCTCCCAAGACTCCCGAGGAGATTAAGGGCATGAGAGAGGTTCCCTACGCCTCAGTCGTAGGGAGCATCATGTATGTCATGTTGTGCACTCTGCTAGACATTGCTCAGGCCGTGAGTGTGGTAAGCAGATACCAATCTAACCTAGGACAAGAGCACTGGACTGTTGTAAAGAACATACTCAAATACCTTCAAAGGACAAAAGAGTTTTGTCTGGTATTCGATGGTAGTTCACTACAGATCCTAGGGTATACCGATGCCGATTTCCAATCAGATCTAGATGATAGAAAGTCTATATCTGGTTACATCTTTACGATGGGGTCCTGTACAATTAGCTGGAAGAGTAGCAAACAGGGGTCCACAGCAGATTCCGCAACCGAGACTGAGTGCATTGTCGTAAGTGAAGCTACCAAGGAAGCTGTTTGGATGAAGAAGTTCATTCAAGAATTAGGAGCAGTTCCATCCAGCACATCACCCATTCCATTGTTGTGTGACAACACTGGAACCATTGCTCAAGCTAAGGAGCCACGAGCCCACTCGAAGTCAAAGCACATTGAGAGGAAGTACCATGTACTATGGGAGATTGTTGGTAGAGGGGACGTCCAGACTCAGAAGGTAGCATTAGTGGAAAATGTAGCAGATCCATCGACTAAGCCACTAACATAGAAAGTGTTTGAGAAACACGTGGAAAGTATGGGACTCCGACTTGTACCCAATTGGACCTAAGTGCAAGTGGGAGTTGTTAGACAGTGTATGCCATTAGCTACAATCATCTTGATGTACTTATTGACATTTATTGTAAATGAATAAAGTACATATTTGATTCATGTTATATTGGTGTGTTTCTATGTAATACCCTTAAACTAGACACTTATGAGAATCGTGTTAGTTTAGAATCTTCACAGTCGTTGGATAGATCTTGGGAGATTTATCCTGCCAATGCTAACACTGATGTGCCGCCAAGTTGGTTGGGGTGGCTTGTCTTAGTTGTCAGGGTGAAACCTGAGGTACATCCAATGTGGGTTTTCTTAAAACCCTAAACCGGACCAAATTTCAGTATTGCCCTAGACCTTGGAGATAGATGGGCAAAACTGAAATGTTGCACTGACCCCTAGACTCGATTATGGTACTGCACTAGGTGTTGGGCTGGGCTGTCTTTGATATGCCAATCAGTGAAATCCTTAGAGGGGGTCAAAACTTGAGTATGTTGGGGTAGTCTGATAATTCATCTGAGTGGGTGATCATAGTGACAGGATCAGCCTCTTTGTCGGACAAAGTGAATGATCGGGGAATGCACTCTCTCTGATGGAAACCTAAACTGTCGGCAGTTGATTTCAAACTTGTTGAAATTTGTTTTACGAAATATATTTATATAGAGATATACATATATATATTACGGTTTCACAAATTGTTTGCAAAAGGTTTTAATTCCCGGGATCCATGTGAGTAAAGAGTGCAACACTGTACCTTGCAGCCGAGGGAGAGGTCATCTCTGTCGGGCAGTATTTAATTATTATGGGCTGAGAGGTTAAGTGTAAGACCATTGAGGGTAATACCTGATGGGCTAATCTCACATTTACCCATTGTCCTTGGGCCTTCATAAGATGGCTGGACCCAATGACCATTTAGTGTAAATGCTGGGCCCATTAAGAACCCATACTAATGGACTCAGGGGTTCACTGTATTCAGCAGTGAATTCGGGCAGGCCTTGTAACAGATGTTAGGCTGAACCCATATGGATGATGTATAGATCAATGATAGGGTCCCATGCCATACAAAGAGAGCCAAGCTAGTTATGATTAAAATGAAGTGAGCCTGAAAGATTAATGGGCCTAAAGCCCATTTCGAGCTAGGTTAATTAAATTAATTAAATATGGGCGAATTTGGGTATGGATCAATAGATAATTATAAGAGGATAACTCTTATCCACTTAAAGAGTCCAGATCCAAATAGAGATTTGGATCAGGAAACTTCTAATTTGATTAGGAGTAGCTAATCTTGATTTGCAGATAAGATAAGGGATTATCCTTATCACTTAAAGAATTCAGATCCAAATAAAGATTTAGATCAAGATTCGATCTTGATATTGTTTATTGGTGGAAGAAATAATTTTGAAGCTGTGCTCACTATCCTATTCGATTATTGCTGAAGAATCTGAGGTTCTTGTTGAAGAACCACTTACTGATCCTACCTCACCCTAAGTTTTGTCATCTTCAGTGGAGGAAGGATTTGGTACTCTCTTTGGGCGTGAACGCCTACGTTGGGAGGAGCTTTTTACGTGGATTTCGTATTAAGTATTCCTCTCCCTAATCTTGGTTTCAAATTTGGTCCGGTTTGTTTCAAAAATGAACATTGAAAAATATAGTTTTTCTAAATCAGGGAATAGGATTCCCATATGTGAGAAATTTTGCCCAACCACCCTGCGTGGTTCGGCCATCCATATGATGGATCCCCCATCCCTTCACCTACGAGATATGAGATGTATGGTATTGGATAATATTGATAGGCTATTGAGATGTATTTTTTTGGCAGGTAATCCAGACTTCATTTTCCATTCCAAACACTGCCTTAATAGAGTTCACTTTTGGTACACACAAAGCTGAAAATCATGGTCTTAGAGATACAGCAATGGCCCCACCTTCACTTCATCTAATAATTTAATGGGGCCATGACAACAAATCCAAGAGCTTTGATTAGTTGTTTCAGCCGAGGGCTACGATCTATCAAATGTAAATTGCACCTTAATAATGATGGTCAATTGCCCTATTTGGAATCACCTGCCAACAAAACAAAACATGCTCTAACACCCTCTCAATATGATCTGACATTCCCGCCATCTATTGGGAATATCTCCTGATGATTATACTAAAGAATAATATAATCATCTGCAAGGATGTGGTGTGGGACGTTGTGGGGGCAGTCTTGTGGGGCTGATTCGGTCTCGATAGGAGGTTGGAATGCATATTGTTGGCAGGTGATCTGGATTCCAAATATCCACGTGTAAATTATGGTTTAAGGGCACTCTTGTAGATCAAGCGTTTCTTAATCGCCCACGTGGCGTCATATTAATGGTTGTTTAATTAATAGTAAAGGGTCGAGCAGTGAACCATTGAGGAAAGAAGAGAACCAGCGTTCTGGAGGGGGACGAGACTCGAGACTCGAGCGAGCGAGCGAGCGAGAGAGAGTGAAAGAGAAGATGGTGAGGAAGGGAGGAGTAGTGTTCGATGAAGGGCCTCCAGATGACTTCGACCCTGCAAACCCATACAAGGATCCGGTGGCGATGCTGGAGATGAGGGAGCACCTGGTGAGAGAGAAGTGGATCGACATCGAGACGGCCAAGATATTGAGAGAGAAGCTCAAGTGGTGTTACCGAATCGAGGGCATCAACCATCTCCAGAAGTGTAGGCACCTCGTCCACCAATACCTCGAGGCTACCCGTGGCATTGGATGGGGCAAAGACGGTCGTCCCCCCGAATTCCATGGTATTGTTCTTTCTTTGTTTCTCTCGCTAGGGTTTCTTCCTGTCCTTGCTTCTCCTCGATTAACATATTCTGATTCTTCCATTGATCGCTGTGTTTCTGAAAATTTCCTTCTTTTAGGTCCCAAGGTTGATCCGGAGTGACTTCATTTAGCTTCAAGGTTATTTCTGTTCTTTGTCTTTGCCGCATGATGATCTATTAAATTATTAAATCTCATATTTTTGATACCATAGTACCTCAGTTATGTAGAATTTGAATATGCATGTTCTTTCTTTTAGGAGTCAGGGTTTGCGTTAAAGTTTGGTTCTTTGATTGCTTTATTTATTTGTGCTTTTTCTTTGGTGGAGTGGGACCTTGTGCGAACTAAACTTAGTCCAGATAAATGCTAACTTTGAACTGAAATATAATCGTTAAGATGCATTGAGGTCCGTGATTGTCGATACACTGAATAGATGCATTTCTGACGTTCATTGATTGCTGATATTGAGATTGTACTGAGTGCCAGTATGAAGCCTCCATTTTCAGGTAGGGGCATAGGAGTGGTGGGAACCCAGAAATGAGGTAGTCAGTAGTTTTCTATTTTTCAGTACTCTAGGAGATGCGCAACTTAGTCTCTCCTGAAAATTCGCTTTCCATTGATGTGCATTTTTTCTTTGTTGCAATCCTTATAAGGTGTCCCTGAGTTCAACTCTGGGAAAGACAATGATAGTTGTATCAAGTTTAGTTGCTAAGGATGAACCTTCCCTACTTCCTGGGGCACCAAGTTGCATTTTCAGGATATCTCTACTCTCTAAGCAGTTGAGCTTACAACTATGACTTTTCTTCACAATATTCAGATAAGAATTTTGTGCTTTTTAGGTGTCCAAGGTCTTGTTACAGTGAGGTTTTAAGTGGCACCAAATATTCATTTATTGAAGACTTCTAACAACTAATCAAAATAGTTAAGCAATTAACTTATCAAAAAACAGCAAGGAATTAGATAACTAGTTTAAGGTATAGTTTGGATTTTAGAGCAAAGCTGTCTTTGTCTAAACTCTAAAGGTGATCATGTTCTTAATCAAATAAATTCAGGGCATGTTTTTTATTATCTTATAAGTCCAGTGCCATTTGAATGCATAAAGGATCTAGAGGTTCTAAACATATTATGAATTGGGTAGGTTTAGCCAATGGAACGTTATAGCTGCTTGGTCGAGAAGATACATTTAGAGTTACAAGCATGCTAATATATCCTTTATTATACTAATCGTGATTCATTATTTCTCCCTTTTTTTTACAACATATCAGCATGTGAAATATAATTTGTTTTTTTTTATGAATATGTGATATATAATTTATTGTATATGTTATCTTACCATATCATTATTTTCATTATTATAATCACTATGCATGAAAGTTTGTAGTTATGCATGTTTTGTTTTATTCTGTAGTTTGCCTAGTTAACTGTTGTGACACTTAGTACTTGGCATTTTACATTCTTGAAAACTTTAATCATGTTATAAAATGTTAGATTATTCTGTTTTTTTATAAATGTATTAAAAATATACTCTTGGGCAGCAGCACACAGGATGTTGAAGAATATACCTTATAATTCTTTTTTTTTTTATTTCAGTAATCTTTTGTATCTAGTTGATTGAAATGGGATTTTGGTTTGTACAAAGGAAATACTTGCCCTGCCAATGCCTTATTGTGCAGGGCTTTGTGTATGCTGTGTTATCAATATAATGAAATAGTTGATCTTCTCTCAAAATAAATAAATAAATAAATAAATAAAACATGTATACTAATAAACTAAATATATATATATATAGAAAATTGATTTTACACCATTTTTACTTTATCTCTACCATATTTGTACTTAATACAGCAGTTTTTAGCACTTAGACATGTATGGTGGTGTATTTTGTTAGTTCATTTAAAAAAAAAAAATGTACAAGTGTAATTCCTGTACAGTGAGTGTCTATACAGGGATACTTGTATTCTTTACAAAATTTATATGCATCAGCCCATTTCCTAAATAAATCTTGTTCTAGTAAGAGCTTTAAAACAAAAGTCCCATAAAAGAAAACTAAAATAAATAAGGCTCAATTTGGAAAGAGTACAAATGCTATGTACAATATAAATACATACAAAATACAAGGTTTTGCACTCTACACATTTGTATTTGTACTCTATCCAAATTGAGCCTAAAGGAATAAAGAATAGAGAACTGACTTAGAATTGATCCCAATCATGTAAATCATAGGTTTCACAGATCAAATTGAAAGACAAAATATAATCTTAAGAAATATTTAGAAAAGGATTCACATACAAGATTCAAATTTAAGCCTTTGGGTTTCAAAATTCAAATCATGAATCTCATCATAAATTATAACATTTTGAAACTATGATTTGATGCTTATATTGAAGGATACTTGCATAATCTAAAATTTAATTATCAAATACAATGTATCATGATATAAAGTTAGGAACAATCAAAATATGTAAAGTAGCTTGTGTAGGACCTGCATCCTTTCTATTACTCATGTAATGCTCTATCAATTGAGCACCTTGGCAGTGATTTAAAAGGCGCGCCTAGGCGCACAGGCAAGGCGCATTTAGGGTAGGTGCCTCACCCAGGTCCTAGGCGCAACACTTTCAAAAGGTGCACGCTTGGTGCGCCTGATGCGCCTTGTGCCTTGGCCTAGGTGTGCGCTTGATGCGCCTTGCGCCTTGGCCCAGGTGTGCGCCTGATGCACCTTGCGCCTTGGCCCAGGCGTGTGTCTTTTGAAAATTGTACTTCTTTTGTTTTTTTTTTTGAACCTAGCAGCTGGGCCGGGGGGTTCCGCCCCCTAACCCTGACCACGCCCTCGAGGCAAGCCCAAACAAGTCCATGTTAGGGTCTTAAATTCTTAATTCTCACACAAAAATAATGATTTTATAATTTTATTTGCCTTTTAAGAAGACATTTTATTAAGGTGAAGCATTAGCAAATAGGGGGTTCTTGGAGCGTGGCACAAAGGCGACTTGTAGAATTAGGAATGTAATATGTTTTACATCACATTAGCTACTTGAAGTAATGCAATTGAAGAGAAAAGAGATTGTGGGCTTTACGTGCTTGAAAATGTTTTATATGTTTGATTTTATTTTTAAATTTTCATTTGAATATGCTTTACATGTTATGTTTATGTATTTTAATTTTAGATAATAGGTTTTTTAAAAACATTAATTTTAAAAATTAAGTTTATATTTCTTATTAATATTTTTTTTTGATAAATGTATATTTCTTATTAATATTATGGTTAATATTGTTGCATTTTTTGAATTTTCTGGCTTTTTTTATTTTTTAGCAATTTTTTGTATTTTTGCGCTTTGCTTAAAAAAAGGCGCATGCCTTGCTTTGCGCCTCTCACCTCGGGCGCAAATTGGCCCTTGCGCCTTGCACTTTTAAAACACTGCACCTTGGTTAAATGAAGCATAAGGTTAAAATCTCTGTTAAATCTTAAGCGATGAGATATTTGCCTTTGCCTAGCCTCAGGTTTTTGCTTTTTAGGGTATTATTCTGGCTGCTTTCAGGTTTCTTTCCTTTCAAAGAGACTTTCTTTGGTAGGGGTTGGAGGAGGAGAGGAAAATCCATGCTGTAAATTGGGACCAAGTCTGCCTCCCACTTGAGGGAGGGGGCCTTAGCATCAAAAGAATTAAGGACTTTAAAGTGACTTGACTTGGAAAGTGGATATGGAGGTTTAGGGTAGGTATGGAGGACCGGTGGAGAAGATTGATTGCTGCAAATTTTGGTGTAATAAGAGGAAATTGGACCTCAGATGACCCCTTAACCTCATTTGGCACCTCTATTCAGAAAGGCATAATGAAGAACAGTGCCTTCTTGAAGGGGGTAGAATATATGCTGTGTGATGGTGGCAGACTCGGCTCTTGGCCGGACCGCTGGTGCTCCAGCAGGCCTTTGGTTGAGTTATTCCCACACCTGTACCCGTTGGCCAAGAACAAGGACGCCCTAGTGGCAGATTCATACCAAAATTGTGGGGGTTACATCTTTTCTCCTACTTTACATAGAAATATCCAGGAGTTGGAGATTATGCTGGAGCTCCTTCTAATTCTGAGGAATCAGAACATAAGGGTGGGGCAGGAGGATGAGTTGGTGCTGGAGATGGGAAGGTAGTGGCATTTTTTAGTTAATTTTTGCAAGGAATCTGAGAACTCCCAGGGGCATTTCCTTCCCTAGTAAAATTGTGCGGAGGTCATCTGTACCCTCTTAAGATCAGTTTCCTGCTGTAGACAGCATCTCTTAACAAATGCTTAAACAAGGACAGCTTGCTTAGAAGAGGCCTGCAAATACAAGACCAGATTTGTGTGTTTTTCAGGCAAAACCTGGGAAGTGTTGATAATTATTCATGCATTACCATGCAATCAAGAGGTATGATTGCACTTCATCAAGTCAACCTGAACTGGATAATACCTTGTTCTCTCACTGATCTGCTGCTGGCCTGACCACTCCATGGTTTAAGCAAGAGAAGGAAAAGCCCTGAGGGAGATGATGCTTGCTGCTATAGTATGGACAATTTGGACTGAGAGAAACAGAAGAATTTTCACCAACACAAAAGGGAGGAGGAGCTAGTTGGGAAGTTGGGATACTTGGATCTTGGGCTTCAGCCCTGAAACAATTCCATCACAAAAAAAAAGGCAGTGCCCCTAATGTCACATGACTACATGGTGGATGATCACCCTCATTATCGAATACATGATAGGTTCTGTGAAATCTACTTATGGTCATCGTTGACATGGATTCATATTGGCTAATGTGAATAGAAGTTCCAGAAGTTTTGTGATAATGAAGAAAGGTGGTTTGTTGAACTTATCCTGAGCCTCCCGTCATCTGCATATTCTTCCATTTGGTCATTAAATCTGACTCCTGGGCATTGTTTGATTCATTATAGATGCATGTGAAGAGTTGTCTTTGTGGCATCTGGTGTGTCCTTGTCAATATATTGCACTTGGAACAAAAGGGGATATTAAATGCTGGTTAGGAATGGTTTTTGAACCACTTATATTTTTTTAATCAACACTTTTTTTTTTCTTTTGATGAGCACCACTTGAAGTTTTCAAACATCAAACTATCATGTTGGAAACTATGTTCTGAAAAGTGACATCTCTTGTTCAACAATTTCAGCTTTCTTATTCTACAAATAAGTTCTGTCAACCAGAATTATGGTTAAATCCTTGCAAGATAGGTATTTTTACCAAGGAGAATCCTTCCCATGTCTGCAAAATGCATATGACTTGACATAATAGGGTATTCTTCTAATTATTATAGATCCTCCCAAATATCTGTCAACCATTGTTCAGATATATATATATAAACCATTTCTCTAGATATTCTTTCAATTGATCAAGCGCCTAGCTATAGTGCAATTTTATTCAGGAAATCAATTTTTGTGGATACCGGATACTAGTCTGTTATTTCTGTGTGCTAAAAAGAACTGTGGAGTCTATTCTAGAACAGCTGAAGTACAGGGCAAATCTTTTGGATATGAGCACCTAGCATGTTGCGTTTCTTAATCAATGTCCATGGTCCATATCTACATGGACATGGCGGCCATGCCAAGTTGCCAACTTACCTATTAACTTATAACCTGGCAGTCTGGCCCTCGTGGCACTTGTGGTATGATGATTAAAAGTTGCAACCTTTAAATAAATGTAATGCTATGTTAGAAATTTGTTGTTGATAATTTTTGTTGTTTGTGATTGAAAATGTTCTCCTTAGGTCTTCACAGTAACTATGTTTCATGCATGCTGAAACAAATTTCTTATTTGTTTTTTTCACTGCAAGACAAATTTCTTATTTGTTGTACACAACCACAAAGATACAAAATATATTAATTAAGCAATAAATATAGAGTTCCTCAATATCATTATTTTTTTGTGCAGGTAACGGAAATTAGCAAGCAGGGTGGTCCAAAAGTCAAGCAAGGAGTTCTATCTCCAGCAAATCTTCTGTTGCCTAATTGATTACAATGCCAACTTGTTCTTTTTCTTGAATTAGACGGAAAAACATCCCATGATTTTTTTTCCAGTCGAGTTATGTGCAAAGTTTGCCATTTTTCCTTATCTTCTCATGAGATTATGCACTTACTGGCGTCAGAACCCTTGTGGATTAAGATGAAGGATAGATGGACCTTGAATTATGAAATAAGTTTGTTCTCACAATTCTTGCACAAGTTTAAAGTTTTACAATTATACTTGGATTATCTTCGTTTTTATAAGGGCCATTATTTGAAAATCCCTGTAACTTTTCTTTCTTTTAAAACTTACCCAGATTATTTAATACTTAAGGTGATAATCCTTTTTTGTATTACCTGTGCAAATGAGTTGATCCTTCTGTAATGCACACATTTCCTCATATGCATTGACCTTTGACCAGGATAGTTTATTATGGATTAGGGAATTGTTGTTTCTTCTGATGCTTTCCAGGAAAAAAAAGAAGAGAAAGAAAGATATAACTCTACATCTGGACTTGCTATTTTTGGGTTAGTGGAGAAAACTGGTACAAAAAGGGTGTTGATAAGACAAGCGTTATATTCTTGCAGAGCTTTAGTGGTTCATAAACTTTACACGCTTGGTAGGCCAGTATTTGCAATGGCGTAAATCTGTGAACTTTTTTATTTTGTAGAACTGTGAGCGTTCTTTTTATAAAAATTTGATGCTAAAATTTTCTAGCACTGGGAACCAAACAGCCCAAAGCTAGACCCAGGATCTGATTTAGAAACATTCAATCATGCACCAGGGCCACGGTACAATACAACAAAGTTTTAGATTTTCTGCCTTCTTCCTGCCTTAATGATTAGATTAGAGGTGCAAACAAACATCGTGCAAATGCATGGCAGCCATCCAAAATCCAAATAATTGCGTTCGAATGCTTGCAGATTTTAGAAATTAAACAACTCAAAAAACTTGCCCGGTCGGTTACCAGTGAATCGACATACTTCACATTGCAGGTTTCTCACATAAAAATAATTAAAACAAGCAAAAGGAAAGTGGAAGTAAGGTCATCAGAGGGTGTAGGCCTATCTGTGTTGATCAATACTCAAAACTGACCACATTTACATATCCAATATGGAATTCAGACGCCATTTCCTTTAGACTAATCACATTAGAGTTCGGGTTATAATCTGGTATCTGACCATTTTAGACCATGATGAGTTGATGACTGCATGTCATTCGTTGGAGCCTTGGAGGCATCAGCCGATTGGTGAGCTAAGCCCCTCGTCCCCATGAATGCATATATGCATGGCACGTTACGGTAAAAACTAAAAACAGCACGGACGCTGCTTCTTCATACCTTCGGGCTTTAATTTCAGTGGGCGGATAAAACCATAAAACAGCAACTGTGTTCATCAAAAATCAAAACTCAGAAACTGAAAGCATGCAACTGTATTTATATAAATTTCATTTCTGGGTAGGTAACCACAAAAATATGGAGAAAGAACATGTTCAGATAAGTAAATAAGTTGAAGTAGAACGAAACACTACACAGTACACACCTTCTTCTGACTCTTGTGAGCAGCCTTAAAAGCTTTCAGAGCTTCTAAGTTCTACCTAGAGAAACAACATTCCTTTGACCTTTAGCTGCAATCCATGATCTTCTTTTTCTTTTCGGCTATACCTAAACACAAAAGTGAGAAAAATAAAACATGTATATATGATCTTCAATCGTTTGCCTTGTCATGTTAAAAGAAACAAAGTGAAAGGAGAAAATAACAAATAACTTAAATCCAATAGTGTGAAACGGGATGCTGAAATGTCACACACTAGTGATTCAACGGGAGCTCCCTTCAGTCCAATGAGCGAGCAGAGTAAGCGGGAGGAGTTGCTCCCACACCATGCAAATGGCTAAACTTACATATTTATCTGCTCCATCCAACGTAACTCTCACTATAGTCACCACGCACTGAAAAGAAATAATAAGGCTAGCCTACTGCATGAGGCGGCAGCTCTAACCGCTCCTTTGCCCTCTTTATTGGACTGAATGGAGCTCCTTGAAACCCCCACGTTAAACCCAAACTTTTATATCTGCAAGTTCGAAAACTAGGAGAAGATCTCCCAGTGTAGATGGTCCCTCCCTTCCCTCTTCCCTTCTTAAATACTGCTTCTTGCTGCAGTCTTACACACACACACAGCTGGAGAGAGAGAGAGAGAGGGAAATGTTTGTAATAACTAGAATAGCACTTCAAGTACGTACCCTGATTGTCAGCAGAAAGTGATGATATCATCACAACCTCCTCGTCTCTTGTGAATTTATGTAGTATTGATTCAGTTTTTGTTGGTATTCCAACTTTGGGTAGCAGCAACCAGTCATCCACCCCAAATTCCTCTCTTCCTAATATTGGACCAAAACTAAACTGGTTCATGAATCATATTTGCGGTTGCGGCCTGACCAGGCCAGTGACCACATCCACATACAGCATCCTTGAAAAAGTCAAATATTAACAAAACTCAAGAAGAAGAAGAAATTGTAGCAATTACTTACTCACCCGACCCATAAACCAATATATTATTATTTCTCTGCAGGAGTTTGAGCAATTATCACTTCTCGGACTCGAAGCCTGGTCATATATTCGGTTAATGCACCAACATGGTTTTCTCACAAAAGGGGTATATGGTGAGTTCGATCTCAAACCATGTTTGGGTTGTCTATTGAGCTACCCTAGTTCTAGCTAGTTTCAGTTCATATCCAGGTGTTTGGGCCCGGCTTAATAAAACCCTTTAATCAGCTAATAATGAAATGCTGTTGTGACATCAAACAGCACAGAGAGGAGCAGTTTTATAGTTGGTCAAGTTGTTTTGACCCATTTCTTGTTTAAAGAAGAAACAAAACTGGGTCTGGAGCAGTCCCTCAGGGTTGTTTGTTTTGTTTAGACTGATGAGATCTTAAAAGGAGATTGAGCGTACTATGTTATTCGCGTGATCATCGATTGGCAAAGGCTTTCTTCTGAGGAACAGACCTTTTCTCTCCTTCCTTAAACAGCTAAAACCAATTAAAAACAAGGGGCCAGAAGACAGCTTCAAATTTCATCGATCTATCCATGTAGTTGTAGTTGTAGTTTGAGAAGTATAGTATAGAGGTGTACATGGTGAGCTGTAAGCTGCTTCTGCTACTGGGTCTGGGTGCATCCATATTCTGGGCTCACTGTCATTGTTTTTTTGTCTCTATTTTTTTTTCACCTGCAACAATCAGGATTCCTCTATTCAGAAAATCTAGCTTTTCCAAAATGACGGATATGCCCCCTTTCCCCGCCCTGCAAAATAACATTATTGGTGAGCGAGCTCATGGGTGTCCAAGAAAGGCCACGATCATCATTAAGGGGTCAAGGTACGGTAGCTGAATTAGCGTTTGTCGGCTTCAACTACTGTTGGGATTCTCCTCTGATCATTTGGACCAAGCCCATGTCTAATTTAATTTGTGTCCTTTTGTTAGACTTTGCCAGAGACCAGAGGCCAGACGGAGTGATGATCAAGCGTGAAAACTCCCCGGCCCCTTTTCAAGTTTGAACTCTGGAGTCTCAAGTCTGGACTGGAGGAATTGGAATCGGTATCGAGTCAATCCACTGAGCCCTAACATGGGTCATCATCAGCCATCTCTCTCTTAACTCTCATTGGATTTGGATTGGCTGGCTGGAAAATGGGAATAGTTTTCGCCTTTTCAAGGGGCCAAATTTGTTCTTATTTGGTCCAGGGTGTTGCCATAGACACACTCAACTTTTAGGGGGTACCCACAAAATAGAAATAATTCCTGGGGTGGGGGCTCCGTTATCCAACAGGTGCGCTTTCTATTTATGTATGTGTTTGAGTGTTTCCACGAGTTCTAAGCCAAATATCTGTCAGGGATGAATCCATTTATCCCCCAAAAGTCGTTTCTTCCACCTTGTGATAAATTTGAATATGAACTAGAATTAATGATGGAAAGCTTAAAACCTGAAAAGATCCTCTCTCTCTCACAGATGGGCAGAGCTCTTTAAGGTTGGAACTTGGAAGTGTGAATAATGTCTAGTCTTGGCTCTTGAGAAAACTAGCTAGCTAATCAGTATCACCGGCAACAAACACACTTGTGTCGTTCTTGAGTCACACGGCTGAAAGTTGAAGCAACAACGGAGGTATGGTTATGAAGTAAAGGTGTAAAAAGGGTTAGAGAAGACATTAGGGAAGCTGGAATAATCTGGGCAAAGTAATGGCTACTCTGGTTTTGATGAATCCCTTCCTCAAGGTTGAAGAGGGGATTACCAGTAGGCATTTGGGCACCTTGGCTGGTTTATGTGATTTGTAGGCAACATCTCAACTTGTGGGTCAGTATGCAGAGTGATATGGAGTATGGGCGTTGAGTGAGGGCAAAGTTTAGTAACTGAGGTCCCGTTTTGTTTGCGGGAATAGGGGTCTAGAATTGGAATCGGAATGGACTACTTCCATTCCAACTGTTTGATTGGGTGGAATCATTGAAATGGCATTCTCTCATTTGAGGAAATGGTCATTCCCTGCCTTTTTTCTTGGGAATGAAATTCTATTCCTGCTTATTCCAATTTCTATTCCTATTTCTATCTGAATTCTGAACAAAACATACATAAAGAATGAATCATTCTGATTCCAATTCCAACTGCTAACCAAACGGACCCTGAATAACACCCTCCATTCTCTTACTAATTTTTCAGCTGTTAGACTGATTGGAATTGTTATATGTTCAATTCGTAGTCAAACCAACCATTTAGACTGGTTGGTCCATCACCTACCCAGATTTCCAAGTCTCTTTCACACCCTGAGGCCTGAACCGCTCACTGACCCAGGTTGTACCATTGCCTTAGTTTTGATTATGTGATGTAACAACTCATATTTTACCCAATTTCTATTCATCAATCCTCACGTTTCATGAAAAACGTCAATGATACTTTAGCACAACCTTAATCAATGATCTAGCGGCTGTTTGGCATCTTTGCTCATTAGCATTATGTAGGAAAAAACGGTGTTTCAAGAAATAGTCATCTGTTTGGAATCATTTTTTTATAAAAAACGGTGCTCTAAGCAACGCCTTGGAAATTGAGAAGACATGGCTTGGTGCAATACCAAATTTGGTGTTTCCTGGAACTGTAGCTCGTTGCCAACAAGGCAGTGATGTGATACTGGATAATGGGTAGAAGTGCAGAAAGCTTTTCTCGGAGCATTAGTATCAAATAGAAAAAGTTGTTGTTGCTCCAGGAAACGTCCTACTTGGCAACAACGATTTCAAACAAAAAAAAACACTGTTTTCTCATAAAATAGTGCTTCCAATCACACATTAGTAGCACCGTTTTCTCAAAAAATGGTGTTGCTGCAATTGCAGCATCGATGCCAAACACTAGCCTAATGATCCACTCTATTACCAAAAAAGGAACAATTTGATTCAATTAGCCAATAGTGCTTGTTTATCACACTTATTTTAAATTAATATGATAAGTATATAATATTAGGTATATGTTTGACATCGATGTTGCAGTTGCAGCATGATGTGTGGTTGGAGGCACCATTTTCTCATAAAATAGTGCCTTTATTTTTGTTTGGAATCGTTGCTGCCAGGTAGGATGTTTCCTGGAGCAACAACTTTTTTTGTTTGGTATCAATGCTCTAGGAAACATTTTCAGCACTAGTACCCATTATCCAGCCATATCACCGCCCTGTTGGCAGCAACGAACTGCAGCTCCAATAAATACCAAATTTGGCGTTGCTTTAAGCCATGGCTTCCCGATTTCCGAGGCATGGCTTGAAACACCATTTTTTATAGAAAAACAGTTCCAAACAAATGCCCGTTTTCTGAAACACCGTTTTTTCCGATGTGGCGCTGATGTGGCACCATTGCTCTAGGAAATAGCAACGATGCCAAACAGCGGCTAAAAATATAACCAATTTAATATACAAATTTTTTATAGTTTATATATTTTTATTTAATTTATGGCATCATACACCAGCTCATTTGACTTGCATGGTTAATCGGCTTACCCACCGCTTAGATGGAAAAATATTTCATTTTCCATTAGTTTTAAAGACATTAATTCTTAACTTGTTTCAATAGCTGGCACACGGCTTACAAGTCCTATCACTCAATATGCTTGGCACAAAACCTGAAATGAAATCATTTCATTTACTGCTTTTTAAAGGCAATTGATCTCTCAATATCATCTAAAAAGTCATTTTCAATTGCCAAGGAAATTTTTAAATGAGCTCATTTTTGCAATACCTAAGCAAACACAACAATTGTGGATAGTGATTCCAAGTCTCTCTCTCTATATATATATTAATAGAATTAGAGTGCTCTTGCAATAAATGGAATTTACTCGTATTCGTGCGAGAAGATTCTTACGTGAGATCAACCAATTTTTTATTAATTATATAAATATTATTTATATAATTACCTAATTATTGTTTATATAATAATCTAATTATATAAATATATAATAGTTATTATAAATATTGTTAATAATTAGATATTGAACTGTTCGAACAGTTTTGACCTTTTTTTTAATTTTTTGTTAGAACGGGTTGACCCTTCAACCCGGTAATCGGACCCCTGCCCGGTTCAGTCTTCGGGTCGGTTTTAAAAACCATGACGTTATGTCATTCAAGTGTGTGACTCATATGACCCAAAAATGGAACCGTTCTAGCAACCGGTTTTCGGGTCAACGGTTCAGTCGTCCGGTTCGAACGGACGGCCCGTTCTAACAACAAAATTTTAAAAAATAAAAAAATGACCAAAAACCATTGAACGAGTCAATGGGTTGACGGTTCAACCACTCGGGTCAATGGGTCGTTAACCGATTCAATGGTTTTTGGCCAGAGATCGGGATTGAGGTAAAATGAAACATGTTATGTCATTCGAGCATGTGACTCATACGACCTAAAAACGGAATCGTTTTGGCCACCGATTTTCAACGACCAAAAATTAAACAAATAAAAAAATGACCAAAAACCATTGAACGGGTCAATGGTTTGACCACCCAGGTCAATGGGTCATTGACCGTCAACGATTTTTGGCCAGGGACTGAAATCAGGATAAAACGGAACTGGTTGTATGGATGGTTCCCAATTAAAAAAAAAAACAACCAAAAACCAATTTACAAGTCAATAGGTTGATGGTTCGACTGCTTGGGTCAAGGGATCATTGATCGATTCAACGGTTTTTTGCCAGGGACCAGGTCAATGAGTCAATGGGTCAACAGGTCAATGGTTCCATTCTAGCCCTTGCGAAGCAGGGCCCCTCCGCTAGTATATATCTATTAAAGGGATAGGGGTGGTCTCCCCTTTCACCAAATGGCAACCATTTACCCTTTAATATATATATATATCACCGTTTTGGGTAGACGGTTCGACCATTTGGTTCAAACGAATGGCTCATTCTAACAACAAAAATTATAAGCAAAAAAATTACGGAACCATTATGGCCACCAGTTTTCGGGTCGACAGTTCGATCGTCCAGTTCGAACGGATGACCCGTTTTGACAACAAAAATTACACGGAAAAATTGAGTGTGTGAGGTCCATTAAGCAATATCATACATGTTATGTCATTCGAGTGCGTGACTCATATGACCCAAAAACATAACCATTCTTACCACTGGTTTTTCAACGGTTCGACCATCTGGTTCGAACGGATGGACAACCCGTTCTAACAACAAAAATTTAAAATACAAAAAATGGCCAAAAACCATTGAACGGATCGATGGTTTGACAGCTCAAGTCATTAAGTCATTAACTGATTCAACAATTTTTTGCCAGGGACCAGGATTGGGGTAAAATGGAACCGGTTGCCTGGACGGTTCCCAATTTAAAAAAATAGAAAAAAATGGCGATTCGATCGTCTGGTTCGATGGACTGTCCATTCTGACAACAAAAATTATAAGCAAAAAATTGAGTGTGTGAGGTCCATTAAGCAGTATAATACGTGTTATGTCATTCGAGTGTGTGACTCATACAACTCGAAAACGGAACTGTTATGGCCATCAGTTTTTGGATCGACGATTCAATTGCTCGGTTCGAACAGATGGTCCGTTCTAACATTAAAAATTTAAAAAATAAAAAATGGCCAAAAACCATTGAACGGGTCGACAGTTCGACCGCCCGGGTCAATAGGTCGTTGACCGATTCAATGGTTTTTGGCCAAGGACCAGGATTGGGATAAAACGGAACCGGTTGCCTGGATGGTTCCTAAGCCAAAATGTTCATCCTTCTAGGTCAACAGTGGTTCAAAAACCATGGTTTTTTGTGCTTTTGGATTTTCACTATTCAAAGGTTTCTTCTACTCTTGGCTTTATTCGAGCATGTGCAATATGTTCATTTTTTTTCATTTTCTCCTTTTGTTTTTTTTTTTTTTGTGTGTGTGTGTTTGGTCTTCTTCTTCAATATCCTCCAAAACGATCTAGGGTTTACCACCATTTCATTTCTTCCATTTTGCTTTTTCTTTGGGTTTTCTTGTGCAATGTTTTTTTTTTTCTTACAAGACAATCTGCTTTGTCTCTTTCTTTGATTGCATGTATGTTTAGCTTTGTTTCAAAATGGAACTTTAAACTCGATTTTTTGATTTTTTTTTTCTTTGGGTTTTCCAGTTTGGTGGATTTACCACCAATTTTTTTTTGTGTTTAAGGTCACTTTGGATTTATCTTTAAAGGTTTTGGAATCCCTTGCAATGTCCGCCCTTCCCATGACTATGACTACAAAGGTATTTCGACTAATTATTGACATCTAGAAAAAATGACCCGAAAATGGAACCGTTTTGGCCACCGGTTTCCAAGTCGACAATTCGACCGTCTAGTTCAAATGGATGGCCCGTTCTGACAATAAAAAATAAAAAATAAAAAATGGCCAAAAACCATTGAACGGATCGACCGCCTGGTTCAACGAGTCATTGATTGGTTCAACGATTTTTGGCAAGGGACCAGGTTTGGGGTAAAACGAAACCGGTTGCCTGGATGGTTCTTGAGCTGAATGGTCCTACTGTCCCAGTCAACTGGGAGTTCTCGATTTGAAACAAAGGACAGCTATGAAGTAGAACTCAAAACTGTCATTGTATGATCGTATTAATTCTTTTATATAAGATGCTTTGCTGAAACAATATTTAAAAAACAAACACATGATAATCTCTTTTAAGTCTTTATATGAGTTTCAAGACTTGGGTACTTATAATTGCAAGTTTCTTATTAAAAAAACCATTGTATTTTTTAATGTAGCAAATAACAATGTTGCAATTCCAGGCCCCGTGAAGCAGGGGCTCTCTGCTAGTTCTTAACTTAAAACAAATGGTAGGTACTAGGTGGCATTTGGATTTGATAATATTTTCCAGACTTATGAAAAACTTCTTTTTTTTTTCAGAGCTAAGGAAAAAAACCTTATGAAAAACTGTTTGAGATTACGTTTATTTCTAACATCTAAAAAAAGGAAAAAAAAATATCTAAAATGGTAATACCCAATCTCGTGTCTTACCATAATTAGATACACTTCCGATGTAATGAAATGATGTTAATGTCCTCATTACTATCATCTATTTAATAATAATGAATAATAATAATATTTATTTAATAATATTAAAAAATCAATTAGTAATAATAAATATTATTATTAATTAATTAATAAATAATGATATTATTTATTTACATAAATAATAACATTTAATAATATTATTATTATTGTAAGCAAAGTTCAAAGTATCAATACGATAATCCCGATACGGGGCGTATCGTATCATATCTTTTGGTCTCGATACTCCTATTTATAGGTGTTTCGGGACCCCCCTTAATTTCAATAAAAAAAGACTTAAAAAACATTTCCATAAATCAAGTTTAAAAAAACAAAAAAAAAACATTAAGCGGGTGTTTTCTTTGGTACCGATACGCCCCTATTTATACACATGGGCGTATCGATACTTTGAACCTTAACTGTAAGATGCAGCTCACCTTCATGGAATTTACAATTGAAGCCATTGAGCAAGATGACAGACTCATGGACAATGCCTAGATTATTGGAATGGTCAATGAACCTCTATAAGAGCATGACAACATTCCACATAGGTAATACAAGGCTTACAAAATTGCGATGAGCATAAAACACCATCCAGGATTTCTGACAAGCACATAATGCTATCCAGGACCCGTGATGAGACAAAGTACTATCCAAAACCGCGATGAGAATAAAATGACATTACAAGCCTGTGACGTACCTAATACGCTACCAATACCCTTCGATGAGCATAAAATAGTAGTTCATGCCGTGATAAACAATGAATAAAGCCAAAGCCAACAATATATATTCACAAGCAACTCGCACTCCGTACAGCCGCGGCTTGCCACGACGAAAAGTTCCAAATATGACTTATGGAGACATTTGAACACATTAGTTGGTCAAAAGTACCGACATGTGGCTGCGAGAAAACCCATGAAGGGGTGTAGCCAACATGTGTTGTGTGAGAATCCTTAAGGAAAGGAAACTCTATTCTTAGAGAGTCTCGTTAGACACGTAGCGAAACCATAATAGAATTTGCTTGATAGTTGACATGATGATAAAGATCCCTTTCCTAATAAAGAACAGTCTATTTTGGGATCTTCTCCTAATAGCCTCAGGATCCCATCTATAAAAGGAGGGACAACCTTCATCCTAGATCAAACATCAATATAATCCTAACACTAGGGTTTCTCAAGGGGGACGTTTCTCACTCTATCTATCTCTCTTTCTTCTCTACTCTTCCCCTACGTCCTCCACAACAATACTTCTCCCCCTTCTTCTCTCTTCTCTGGCATCATCTCTAGACTTTTGGAGACTTGACCATCCGTCGATCAGAGTCCATGGTACCAATAATTACATGATGTTATTTAGTAAATATTAGTATTTATTTAATAAATAATAATATCAAAGATATTATTTAATAATAACAATAATTATTATTAAGTAAATAATACATATTATTATTTTATTTGAATAAATAAGAACACTTATTAATAATTATTATTTAATAGCAATAATAAATCAATATTTTAATAAAAAATTATTATTAATTAGTAAATATTATTGTTCATTTATTCAAAGAAAAAATAAATATTACTACTAAATTATTATTATTATTATAAAATAATAAATAACATCATTTTTGTCTAAACAAATCACAATATTTAGTAATAAGATTATTTAATTACATGTCTAATAATAGTAATGTTTTTATTGGCAATTAATAATAGTAAATAAATACTACTATTGATTAAATAATAAATAATTAATTGTTTCTTAATTTAATAACATTTTTATTTAATATTATTTTATTATTTCTAATATTACCAAACAAACTATTTCTAAGTGTAAAATACAAACTCCATAGGTGAGAGTAGACGAGTCGTTTGATTAAGTTCCTCTCCTATTCACAAACAATGCAAAAGAATAAGATGATGGGAGAGAGAGAGAGAGAGAACAACAAAGAGGTAAGGGAGAAGAAGAATAAGAAAAAGGGAGAAGAAGGGAGAAGATATATATCTATATCTATACTACTATAAAAAGCATGAATAGCTCTCCATGGTTTATGGAATGTTTTTGGCTAAAATATTCCTCTTTTTAAATTTGGTCACTCTTTATTTTGTAGGTAGATATTGTAATTTGAATATTACTTTTTAATGCATTCCATTCTCTCATCAAGTCTTATATTTAAGATAATAACTCTCATTCTCTATCACTAAATCCTACATTTAAGGTATTTTTGTCTATCATCATTAGATTCCATTAATTAAATCAATGAACACTGATATTAATAATATAAAACCAACATTTTAAAATCGACTAAAAATGAACCTAGTTTTTCTAGGTAGTATATTAATAGTTATACCATTTAGGTTAAACAAGTGATTCCACGATACCATAATTAGATGCTAAAATTTTAAAAATACATAAATAAAAATTATAAAATTTAGGTGCATCTTGAATGGTCCGTTTGGTTGTCAATAAAGGATGGAATGCGAAAGGATGGGATGAGAAAGGAATATATTTTTCCCATTTTTGCATCCAGTGTTTGTTTCCCGATAAACGATATGATCAAAATTCATTTTCCTATGTTTGTTTTCTAAGAAAATTTAACAAGAAACATATTAAACAAAGTTTTCCATCCTTTTCTCATCTTCTTCAATGACATTTCATGGTTAAACACATGAATGTGTAAATTTTCCACGTGGCAACAATGAGATGCATATAAGATATCGCAATGGCATTCCAAATTGGTGAAGTGTAAAAGAAAAAAACTAAAAAAAAAATAGGGTAGTGAAAAAAATATTAGATCTGAGATCACATGTTACTTGAAGCTGAAATCAAATGCTTTGTTGTTTGTTATTACATGAAATAACAAAAAAAAAACACAAAATCTTAGATCCGAGTTCAACCAAAACAAAAAAAAAATGTTTGAATAAAAAGATACATTATCATGCCAGAAAACAAAGTCTAGATCTGGAACAACTATATTCCATAATCCAAGTTTGGAGATTGTGCGAATAAACTGAAATGACTATCTTATTAGAAGTTAGATATGGTTCAATCATGCCAAATCTAAGCCTACCTTCGTCGAGAATGCCAGCGGTGAGGTCTAGATGATCAAGGACGGATGGAGCCGGTGGTGAGATTTTGATAGCCACCCATCAAATGGAACAAGAGAAAATTTTCTCGCCTTTTTTCCTTTCTTAGTAGGGCCTCACCAAATTAGTGCAACCCCGTACCAATTTTTGAGAACTTGCATCCCTAGTGTTTCCTTTTATTTCCCGGGTTTTCATTTTAAACAAACACACGAAAAAAGAATATTCTTCAAATATGCTTCCTTTCCCATCCATTTCTCATAAATCAAACACACCATAATATTATGTTTTTGTCATATTAAACAAAAATAGGTATGATCAATAAGAAGTATTTGTATGAACGATGGAAATGGAATGCAATATTTAAAATTGATCCATAAATGAGACCATTGTCCTTCCTAAGTGATGGGTCAATAGTTCAAATATTGAGATAAATTGATCAACCCTTGATGTCATTGTAAAATAATATTTTTCTAAAAATAGAAAAATTTAGACACATCTCTAAGATTATATATTATTTCATATTAAAAAGATATAAGTGATAAACACAAATTACTATTATTAATGATGTAATGAAACACAAAATTTAAAACCAAGTGGGTCAACCCATGATGTTGTAATTAAATAATAAAATTTAAAGATATTGAAATACAAAAAAGTAATAGAAAATTTGGCAATATCTAATATTATATAGCCATCATATTAAAGAAAATGTGTGTGATAAGTATGAATTATTTTTTATTAATGGTGGAATGGAATATAAAAAATAAAAGTTGTCTTGAAAAGGAAAATGTTTTCCATTCAAGGAATGGTTTAGGAATTCAATAGTTTAGGTTAACCCATGATGTCATAATTAAATAAAAAATAAAAAGTAAATATAAATACTAAAATCTATAAAAAATAGAAAAATTAAGAGACATCCTTGATATTATACATTCATCACATTATATAAAAAAATAATTGTTTTTATTCATGAGGAAAATGGAGTAAAATTTTTAAAAATTACATCAAAATAATTTCATTTTTTGTATTATGTCAAATGGGACAACTCATAATATCGTAATTAAATAATAAAATTTTAAAATTAGATAAAGATATAAAAGATAATAGAAAAAAATCTAAACATATCTATGATATTGTTATTGTTTTACAACTATTATAATCTAGAATTGCCACGGTGAGTTTTGATTAGGAATTAATGATAGCTCGGTGAGTTCAGGGTGGGGACCATATTCTCCACCCCCAACTCTGATCCTTGTTGAGGATAAAAGTTACCATCCATACCCAGTCCCCAATGGAGACGAGTTCTGCACAGGGACCCAATCCCCAAAAATATGTTAATAAAAGTATTGTTTAGAAATAGATTTATTTGAAACAAAGGAAAATTTCAAAATACAAAAAATATTTAATATATATATATATAAAATATAAATAATATTTTATATACTACAATATATTTAATGTATATAATTGGGGTTGGTGTGGGGTAGAGACTTCACTCCCCATCCCCGCCCTTGATAAGACAATCTCCATCCTTGACCCCAATCAGGGAGGACGAATACCTCGTGGGGTTGGAAAATTGCTATCCCTAGTCATGAACCACTAACAAGCAATCAATATGGGTCATTGATGTATTGTGGCCTTGTGGGTCATTAATGGGTTGGTTGGTGCTCAACCCACACCTAACCCATCCCATCCCACTCATTTGCCACCCCTAATCCTATCCATCCCTCCCATTAAATAATACTGTTGATACTAACATTATATAATACCATTTATCAAATAACTGCATATACACACACATATAGAAAAGTCTATGATATGGAAAGAGTTTTGACTGATCAAAGCACCCCGTTAATTTTGATGAATAGCATTGATTTTTTTTTTTGGTATTTAGTGCCATATACCATTAATAACGTCCCCTTGACCCCCTTCTTCCCCAAAGTGCTAGTTGTGGGATTCAATTCCATAATACACCAACGAGCCAGCCCTCGGTTGGTGATGAATACCTTTAATTGGTCACCTCTTTTATGATACTAGTTAATTGGCTGTAAGCTTTTATAGTATCATAATTCAATTCAGCTGAACTTGTCTTGATCTCAAGTTCCCAACTATTTGCTCGTATTTTTTGAAAAGGGTCATTACATCAAATTGGTCCGAGATACTCCATGTAATGAAAAAGAACAAGGCCTTAGTTTGGTGATCACATCTCCTCCATTTCACATATACATATATAGGATGCCCACCAAAAAAATATCAATATATATATAAGATAAGATGGGCTGAGGGCTCATGGCCCAAGGCTAAGTATTAATTCGTGCTATGCTTAAGCCCAGTGACCAACACCTTGGCCTTAGTTCGGGCCAGAGACCTAAATCTGAATTTGCGCCATGGGCTGGACTGACTTATGATAGGTAAGGCCAGGGCCCAGGCCCCGCTTTCATTCGCAAGGAATGCCCTCCACTCCAGGCCCACGATTTTGGCTTACGGACAAGAATAAAATCCCGCGACGGATCAGAGGTTTAAAAAGGTAAGTGATTCTCGTCTTCTCGATCCTATAATACTTTCCCTCCATGGTTCTACTTCTACAGACCCGAATGCCTCTTTTGGTTCCTTGAGCTGGGCCACTTTCAAAATCCATTGGATTGGAATAAGTAACGAGCGATAGACCATTTAGTAGAGCAGATCAGGAGTGGGTTCGATAATCCTGTATTCTCAGTCTCACAGAATCTACGTGTGGTGTGGACACTCTAAAGCAGACCGTTCTAGGGGTCTACCTACGATGACTCTCTCCCACGATCCACAACACAAGTGGAGTGGAAAGGCAAAGGCCCTGAATGCCGAAGCCCTAAATGCTTCTCACAGACGGAGAGCGACTGTGAGTGGGGAGGTGGCGAGGTGCGTTTCTTTTCTCTCTGTCTATGGTTCCCGGCGACTAAATCTTCTCCAATTTTCCGGTATGTTTCTTTCTCTCTCTCTTTTCTTCTCCTTCCTAGCTTTCGTGAAATATTTTAGCTCTTTATCCGAAAAGAGTTCGCTTCATGGTTAACGAGAAATTTTAATTTTCATTTTTAATGCTTATGGAGGATTAAATGGGTGAAAGAGGGATATTCCATTGAAGCTCAATTGAGTATTGCTCTGTGTCGTAGTTCTTTATTCCGTGGTTTAATCCTAGTTTCACCTCATTAAAACATTACACGGGAAGGAATGACAAGGATAAATGAAGAGCTTTTACATAAGATAATTTATTACTACTAGTTATAAACTGTATTTCTTCTTTAGCAGACGAGATAGCGTATTTTCCTTGTCTTTCATTTTCACAGGTTTCGGTATAATAGCAGCCTATCCTTTTAGCATTTTCTGTCAACTTTAGAAACCGTAGGGCTTGTATACGAACGTAGACACTTGTATGCTCTCTTTACTTCCTCTTATGGAATCGTATGGTAACCTTCCAGTGCTTTTTTCATTAATGTGACTTGCTTTGGTGATATTGGTTGCTGAATTGTTCTATCTTAGATTTTATAATCCAAATTCTTCTAATTTTGATAGAGTGCCCATTTTGCTTGTCTTTTTGTTCGACATGTATAGATACTTATATTTTTTGGATTATTTTGAAAGCATAGTTCTTCGTTGAGGTGTGTAATGAATGTCAAAAATATACATGTTTTTGATGAATTAGATGAGTTTGGGTGATCAAGTTTATTGGTGAATTCTAAATTGATTTTCAGTTTTGCTGAATATCATGTCCTTTTTGCTTCTTCTCAGACTTTGATCCTGCTCAGATATTGTGAATTCTAGGATTTCCTCTACAACAAGATGGACAGAAACAAGTCAGGATCTTTCAAGAAACGTCCTCATGCCCAATTTAAAAAGAAAAAGGGCAATAAAAAAGGAAAAAGACAGAATTTTAACCAAAATATCAACTATGACCAAAATATTGGTGCTGCAGACACTGTCTTTCGTATTCTTTGTCCAAGTAGAAAGATTGGTGGTGTTATTGGAAAAGGTGGTAGCATAATCAATGCCCTGAGAGATGAGACTCGTGCAAAAATTAGGGTTGCTGAATCTGTTCCTGGCTCAGATGAGAGAGTAATAATCATTTCTAGCTCTGCTACAAGAAAGCCTAGAAGATATAATACTAATGAAGATACTGAGGAGGAGGAGGAGGATGATGATGATGATGTTCTCACTGAGAAAGAATATGAGCTCATGCAGCCACATTGTCCCGCCCAGGATGCTCTCTTGAAAGTTCATGAAAGGATATGTGAGGAGGATGAGCTATTTGGTGGTGCCACATTTGAAGATAATAATGAAAATGATGTAGTCACTGCGCGCCTTCTTGTTCCAAACAATCAAGTTGGATGTCTTCTAGGCAAAGGTGGAACCATCATTCAAAAATTGAGAACTGATACTAATGCCAATATCCGTATCCTTCCTGCAGACCACCTCCCAGCTTGCGCTATGAGCACTGATGAACTAGTGCAGGTAATGTTTTTGCGGACATGCTTCGTGGTTTTCTTTCATTTATCTTGTGTGGTTTTGGTGTTTTGACTTGATTTATGAAGACCACCATTTTTTTTGAATCTTCTTTTTGTTTTTTATTTTTTAATTTATGGTATGATGACCTAGATGCCTTTTTCAGATTAAAGTATGTTCCTATATGATATTATATTGAGGCATAATTCTATACTAGCATCACCCCCAATTCCAAGGCCTTGCGTTGTAAATTCTTGAAGAACATTGTTTGATATAACCGTGTAGGCATGCCTGTGGGTGAATTGCCTGCAGGTTGTTGTTCTGTAGTTTATTGTCAATTGTCTGGGTTTGTTCTGCTTGATACATAGCTGTATATGATAATCTCATGAACCTTTGATGAAATTGTGGTATTGCTTTTTTGCCCATTAGAAGAAAATTAGTGCAATTAGTATTTCACCCATTAACTTAACATTATGTTTAAAGGATGAAGGTATGCTGTATTCTATTCTGTAAATCACAGGCTTTGCATGTGGTTTTTCTTCCACATGGAGAGTTGACATGACAAGTATTGTCAACTATTCACCATTTGGGTCATCAAAGGTGATATAAAAGTCAGATTGGTTCCATAGTATATTTTGCTGAATCTTTTCACAGGCCAAGAATCAACAAACATTGGAAACTGACAAGTTTTGGGGATAATCTATTGACACCCAAATATCTTATTGAAATGAGACCACATGCTAGTGCACATAAAGATCAGATTCTGAATATCTCTTTCCCTGGGGATGAAGTTATTGATGCTGAGAAGGTACACCATCTATATCAAAAGCATAACTTAGCAGGGAAAATAGGGGCATTTATTCAATCTCAAATCCCGATTTATTCTTTTAGGAAAAGATTTTCAAAAAAATTTGATGATTTTAATGAAATATCAGAAAGTTTGGACATTCTAAAGTTTTTAACTTAAAAGTATAGTCTATGGCTGGAAATTGAATATCACCAATATATTGGCAATGTATTGGGGATGGTAGGAGGAAAAGATTCTTGGAATATTTCTCATTGCCCCTGGAAAAATGGAGAGATTTTGGGGAAATTTTGCCAAATCTTGCTGATATTACAAACCAGGTTCTGAAATTGGTGTAGGAATCGGAAAACTATTTTGTTTCTCCATGGACTCTTTTCTTTCTGGAATTCTATTTTTGCATCACTGCACAATATCAGTGGATAGAATTTCACATGGTTTACAATTTCCTATGATTTTTTTCCCAGTGTTATCAGAGTGTTGACTAGTTATTTGAGGGATAGATTGACTGCATTACTAACTAGGTGGTGGATACTCAATGATGCGGTTGCCTAGGATGACTAAGCATTAGTGCCTAGAGAAACTGGAATAGACTGACTGGTTGGACCGGATAAACTGTCTCGGTCACTAACATTATGTTTAATATTTTTTGAATTATTTTGGCATTTTTTTTGAATTTTCTGACTTTATTTTTGATTTTTTAGTTTTTTTTTTGTAGAAAAAGCTAAAACACTGGGTGGCACAAATTGGCCCTTGCGCCTTTTTTGCGCCTTACACTTTTAAAACACTGGTCATTAAATGAATGGAAATTTCAAAATGCTAATGGCAAGACTTGAACCTATGATTCTTTATTTATGTGTATTGTCTTGTTACCATTAATCCATTTTTTTTTATCTGTATTCATTTATACCTATTTATGTATACATTGCTTGAATATACATGTATTCTAAAGAAAATATGAGTTGAGAGGCTTAAACCCAGGTCATTTGCTTTAAAAATTAAGGAACTAGCCATCTATTCATCACATTCAAGTGTGATATCGTTTGCAAAATATCTTATATATGGTATTTATGTGACCCAATTTGACCTTGACTGAATCTCTGACCTGTGAACCTTCCCTTTTTCAGTTCTATGCCCAGTCTAGTTTTTTGAACATTGCTAAGCATGGACTAGGTTGACTTGTCAATTAATGCCTAGTCAGGTTAGTCAAGCGCAAAATCATTTTAAAGCTTTATTTGTTTATTTATATCTCTAATAATTTGAATTATTATAGGATATGCCTACATTTTGTTATATTTATGTTGCTGCTTCAAATATTTGTGCTGGAGCATTATAGGATTATGGTATACAAAATAGAGAAAGGTGAAAGAACATGGATATGGCAGAGGCAATTAGGGGTGAGCATTCAGTTTATTCGGTTAAAAACCAAACTGAATAAACAAAAATTTTAAAAGCTGAAATAAAGAATGAAAACAAATCGAAACCGAATTACAAGAAAACTGAAATTTTTGGTTTGGTTATTTCAGTTAAAAACCGAGTTTAATATATATATATAATATTGTATATTATAACCTATAATATATATTATGAAATTGAATTTCATTATAATACATTATATATAATATATTAATATATAAATATATAAATATATAGCATATTATATATTGTATATTATATAATGAATTTCAGTTAATTTGGTTTTTTCAGTTAACTGAATTTCTAACTCTGAAAACCGAGATTCCTAAAAACCGAATTATCCAAAAACCGAAAAACCGAAACCAAAATTTTCGGTTTGGTATTTTGGTTTTAACCGAATAATGCTCAGTTGCTCACCCCTAGAGACAATAGTCTAACCTCCAAAAGGTATGAGGAGTGGCAGGGGTTTGGTGGAGGAAGTGGCTGGACTCCTAGAGGAGCTGGGTGCTACATACCCTCTAGAGAGCGATTAGGTCGCCATAGTTAGGGCTGCTACTTGGGCTGGGTTAACCAAATCCAACCTGAACCTGATGTAGAGGCTGCAGCACCTTTTTATGAATAAACATATGACAAATCTAGAAGGAACAAGACAGTGAAGCATTCTCGTGCTTGAATTTAGCTATTTTCTTGTTTTAATTTTGCTTTGATGATTTCCTAGGTTGTTTTTAAGTCAATTAATGATTTCTCGTGTGGATTATTCTTGTTAGGAAGAGTCTTACAGGGTATATAGCTATTAGATAAGGTTATTTTTGGGTTTTCCTTATTATTTTGGGACATGGGTATTTTTGTAATTTCAGAGTTTTATTGGCCGCTGACCTAAACAGAACCCCTATATAGAACATTATTAGCTGCTGTTCAGGGGAGAAAAAGGAGGATATTCAATTACTTAAAGCTTAAGAAAGCTGTTTTTTTTCTTCACTCTATTTTCTTCTTTTTGTTTTTCAAATTTCTCAAACAGTTTGGGTGACTTTTGCCGTTAAAATAACTAGAACAGATCTGCTGGACCTGTTCTCCTACATTAGGTGGTAGTGTGGTGCCCGAGCTTGAGTTTTTTCTCAGACATGGCCCACAACAATGCTTCTAGTAATGGATCTGAGATTCAACCATCAGAGAGTTACAACAGCGACAAGCTGCATCCTTTGAAGGTTTAGAAGTTGCTATTAGGTAGTTGACTGAAGCAATCACTAGGACTAATCTTCAGCTGCCTAGTACAGCCTTAAACCAAGAAGAACCTAGGGGTTTTCCTGTTGTATCAGCAAGGAGAGTTAACCTTGGGAATCAGTTTCAACCACAAGTGGTGGTTAGCCCCAAGAACCACCACTGTATTTTAGGTGGCGTTTGATAACGCTTTACAGAGGCTTGGTGTCTGAAAAACTTGCTTTTCAGACACCAGACTTGTTTGGTGTTGCGTCTGAAGATTGGTCTGAAATTTGTTTTCAGATCTGAATCTGTAAGAGTTGGGGCACTGACTTTCATTTTCAGATGAGTTTCAGATCACATCGAAAGACAAAAATACCCACTCTTTGCGCCTCATTTGACTTGAAAAAATGGATTTGAACTTCCATTTTCTCCATTGGCGCAATGGTGAACCATTGGCGGCAAGCTTCTCTCTCTCTCTCCCCCCTCTCTCGATGTTCTCTGCATCCTCTGCTTCACAGATCTGCAGATCCGCCCGGAGGGAACTCGTAGGCTGCTCTGACCAAATCCTCTAGTCTGGGTGTCTTTGCTAACTACATCATTGGCCGCTTCATCATCTTCATTTAGAACACCAAGCTCTCTCACCAAATGAGAGCCTGTACTCTTAACAATCCAAACTGATTTTGAAAACGGTGAGAGGGGCCGGTTGGACAGAGGGGATTGATCCACAAAAACTGTCATAAGTTTGTTCTGCAAGTAGGGAAAAGTTGTGATTTCTGGGTACAATGAACAATGTTTTGACAAAGGGTTGAAGCGGAAGTAGGAATGGCAACGGGGCGGGGATCATATACCCCGTCCCCGACCCCGATTCTGAAATTAACCCCCGCCCCCGCCCCCGCCCCCGCCCCCGTCCCCGTCCCCGATCCCTGTTGGGGATAAAATTTGTCCTCCATCCCCAATCCCCGATGGGGACCCGAATCCCCAAAATGTTTTCAGATAACATTATTTTTTTTTAAAATAAATTTACTTAAAATAAATAAAACTTTTAAATTATAAATAATGTTTTGATATATATATATATATATAATATAATAGTATATTTAATATAAATAACATTTAATACACACATATAATTGGGGTTGGCTGATCGGGGCGGGGTGGGGCGGGGACCTCAATCCCCGACCCCGACCAGGGATTCCTATTAATCCCCAACCCCGTTCCCATCCCTGTCTCGCCAAAACAATCCCCATCCCCAGCCTCATCGGGTCGGGGAAGTTGGGTCCCCGTTGGGGATGGGGAAAATCGCCATCCCTAAGCAGAAAGTCCTTTAATGGCAGATTAATTGATGTTTTATCGGTGGGGGGAAATATAACACAGGAGGTGTGCTCATGGCAAAAAGGACGTGTTTTTGACAATTCGTTGCAGAAAAACGAATCTGGGTTGTTTTTTGACTGCAAGAGAGGAATTTGGACTTGGAGACAACGATTCCAAGCTTTCAAAGAATCAAGGCATCTCTCCTTTTTGGCTATTGTCGTGGTGTTTTTTTGTTGTGTCACGATCCTCGGATTTTTGTGATCTTCTTTGTATTTGATTCAAGAAAGAGTGGAGGATGTACAAGAAATACTAGTGAAGTCCCCTGTTTCCTCACATTCAGAGGATTGCTTATCGGCCTTTGCTTGTTGGAAGCTTTCTTTCCATATATTTCTCTTTTGTGAGCTTTGATTCTTGGTTGAGAAAAGATTACGCTCAGCTCTTCTTTGATTTCTTCGGTACTATTAGTTGTTGCTTGCATTGCTCTGTCATCTTCATTCATTGTTGGCTTGATGAAGTTGCCCATTGATCTCCTTGGATTCAGCTTCCGGAAGGAGAGGCTCGCCTGATGAAGTTCCCATCGTTTATTTTATTAATAGTTAATAATTTATTATTTATTCTTAAATTTCAATATTATTTTGAATTTCATAAATTATTTTTTATGAAATAGTGCAAATTGAACTCAAAATTACCAATTATGTTCTAGGGGCAAAATTGTAAAATCAGGGAATTTTAGATGTTGAAGGATTGATCCAACACAAACAAACTTAACTATTCAGAGCATCTAAAAAGTACAAAAAACACCTGTTCTGCTTTTCAGATTTCAGACACATAATATCTTTTTAACATTTCAGATTTCAGATTTATCAAACACCGCCTTAGTTATGGAAAGGCCAATTGATGCTAGACAGCCTCCTAGAAGAAGAAATCATGGTGATAGGGATTACAAGATGAAGATTGATTGCCAACTTTCATTGACAATTGCATGATGAAGATTTCCTAGATTGGATTCGTGAGGTGGATAAATTCTTTGATTTTGCTGAGACAACAGAAAATAAGAAGGTGAAATTGGTGTCTTATAAGTTATAAGCTGAAAGGGGGAGCTGCTGCTTGGTGGGATCAAGTTCTGGTGGAGAGAATTAGAGCTGGAAAACAACCTATTAGGACATGGCTAAGAATGAAACAGTTACTTCGGGCTCAATTCCTTCGATGTGGTTATGACCAATACTTGTTCCAACTTCCAACAATACCAATGTTGTGTGTGAGGTACATGTGGGATTAGGGAATACGCATCTGAATTTTTCAGGCTTTCAGTTCATAATGAGTTGGCTGAAACTTCATCACAAAAGGCTGTTCGGTTTATTGAGGGTCTCAAATCAATCATACAAGAAAGAATTGCAGCCTAAGATTTGTGAATGCTGAAAGGGGTTGAGGCTATGGTTGAGAAGGGGAAAGAGGTTGTTAGGGAGAACTAACACTCTCTTGTGAATGCTCTTAAGGTTGGAATGCCCATTGCCCCATTCCATAACACTTTCCAACAAAAGAACTAGCCTAGAGGGCAACCGATTTAGCGTCAAAGACAACAGAATCAACCTAGAAATAACAACCCCTATGCATTTCCTTACAGGGAATAAATGCTATAGGTGTGAGGGAACTGGTTATTGGTCTCACATCTAGCTCTTGCTCATAACCATGCATGAGAGGAGTCAATATGATTGAACAGGTTGAAGACAATTCAGACTTTCAACCTCAAAATGAAGAGCTTATTGTTGAAGAAGAGGTTTTGGGAGATGATGTTCATTGGGCTTTTCCAGAAGAAGAGAGGCCTTTTGGTGTGGTCAAATGTTTCTTCATGCAATTAAGCAACCAATACTTGACACACAAGAGAAGATCTTCAAGACACAATATAGAATAAAAGATATGGTGTGTGACTTAATTATTGATAGTGGGGCAGAACTGAATGTCATTGCCATGTCAATTGTAGAGCAATTGGGCTTGCCAACAAGATCTAGCACCGATCGCTTCATTGCTGGTTAGTTGAAGAAGATTCAGATAGAAAAGGTTTCACAGGGGGCTTGGGAATTGGGAGGGTAATTAGAAAGAATCAAGCTCTGTTAGGGAAATGGTTGTGGACATGGCCTTTGGAAAGAGAGAGATTGTGGCATGAGGTGGTGGGAAGCATTCATGGGAGGTCAGAGAATGGATGGGATGCTGGTGTATCGAGGCAAGCTAACCTAGCAGCACCGTGGAAGGCTATTCACAACACCCTTCCTCAATTCCTCAATTTTATCAGGTATGAAGTTTGTTCTGGCAACTCTGTTCTTTTTTGGGAGGATATTTGGGTAGGAGACTCACCGTTAAAGGACTTGTTCCCTTCGCTTTTTTCTATTTCTTTGTACAAAAAAGAGGTGGTCTCAAAATTTGTTTCACCTTTGGGAACACCCTTAGATCCTACTTGGGATTTTGGGTTTCGTAGAGGACTTAGGGATGCTGAAATTGAGTCTCTTTCTATTTTGCTTGGTTGTCTTAATCAGGTTTGTTTGGATCCCTCCAAGCCAGATAAGAGAGTTTAGACTCCTAGACCCATTGGAACCTTCTCTTGTGCTTCTTTCTTCAAGTCCATCTCTCAACTTTCTTCTCACCAACCCTTTCCGTCTAAAGAAATTTGGTGCAGGCCGGTCCCCCCAAAAATTATGGCTTTTTGTTGGGAAGTATTCCATGGGAAAGTAAACACTTTAGACAACCTACAAAAGAGAAGACCTTTTCTCTGTATTTCTCCTAATTGGTGTATCCTCTGTAGAGCTCACGGTGAGGATTGTTACCATCTACTAGTATCTTGTCTCTTTTCTGCAGACCTTTGGGCTTGGCTACTTTCGTTGTTTGGGGGTAGTTGGAGTCTACCAGCAGAAGTTCACATGCTCTTCAACCATTCTACCTTTTATTGGCCTACAAAAATAGGGAGAATTATGTGGAGATGTGCTCGTGCTGCTTTGACTTGGACTCTTTGGGAAGAAAGGAATCTCAGAATTTTTCAAGACAAGGAAAGGAACAACCAAGATTTGAAAGACTGTGTGTTAAACAGGGCAATACATTGGCTGAAGACCTTGGAAATCTTCCATCAATTCTCCTTTAATGACCTTTGGAGAAATTGGTCAGCAGTAGCAAGGTGCTCATCTTTAAAGGACAAATCAATTACAAGCTGGTCTCCTCCACCCGAAGGCTCAATAAAGTTGAACTTTGATGGAAGCAACATGGGTAATCCAGGATTATCCGGAGTGGGGGGTGCTTTGAGAAATGAGAAGGGAGAGATTTTGTTGCTCTACTCAGGTCCCTTGGGAATTGGGAACTCCATCAGGGCAGAACTCTTAGCTGCTGTACAAGGGGTGCAATTTGCAAACCAGCTGGGGGTACAACACCTAATAATCGAGGGGGATTCCAAAGTGGTGTGGTGGGTTGGTTAAAAAATTCTGAAGAGGCTATGTGGCGATACAAGAATGAAATGAAGAAATTTAGTTGGTTGACAAGGAATATGTTGGTCACTGTACAATGGGTGGGGAGATCAGCAAATACTTTGTCAGATGTGTTAGCTAAGCAAGGGGTAAATAGGGAAGAATTATTTTGGGCTCAGTTGTGATTATTGTTTTTCTTTCCTAGTTTACTTGTAAGACTCAAGGAGGGGGCTGCAGCTCGTGCCTCTCGTTGGGATGATGTATGAACTCACTCTAAAGTTGCTTTTGAATCAATAAACTTATTTTTATTTATCAAAAAATAGTGCAAGGTGGCTTTCTCTATTGGTAATGCATATTTTAATGAATTACTTTTGATGTTAGTCACCTTATTTTGAGAAGACCTTGGCAATTCCATTATGATGTCATTCATAGCAACAAGGATAATCTTTATATTTTCATTATAGATAAACAAAAAATTGTTCTTGCACCTTTGGGAATGGAGGAACGTCCCAAAGCTTCTTAAGTGGAGGGTCGTATCCTTCTTCTTACTCAAAGATTCTTGGAGGAATCTAAGGATATTGAGCAGCTATGTGCTATTGTTGCCAAGGGTGAAGGTTCCCCCACCTACCGCTGTACCTGATGCCATGAAACCATTATTTGAAGAATATAGAAGTGTTTTCCCTAAGGAATTACTTGATAGATTGCCTCCTATGAGGGAAATACAACATGCTACTGACTTGATTCTACAGGCTAGTTTGCCAAATTTGCCACATTATAGAATGAGTCCTAAGGAGAATGAAATACTCCATGGGAAAGTGGATGGACTTCTAAGGAATGGTGCAAATCAGTACTAGCCCATGTGTTGTTCCAACCTTATTTACACCAAAGAAGGATGGGAGTTGGAGGGTGTGTGCATAATAGGGCCATCAATAAAATAATTGTTCGATATTGGTTTCCGATCCCTTGGTTGGATGATGTGTTAGATATGCTTCATGGGGGTGACAATGTTTTCTAAGATTGATTTGAAGAGTGGTTATCATCAAATCAGAATTTGCCTTGGAGATGAGTGGGAAAAACTCTAAATGGGACAACATAGTGAGTTTTTCTTGCATGACGGTTTTCTTTTTCTAGGAACTCGATTATACATTCCTAGAGGATCCTTGAGGGAGAAAATCATTAAAGAATTGCATAACGGGGGGCATTTGGGCAGAGACAAGACCATTGAAATGGTGAAGTGTTATTATTGGCCACATCTCAGGAGGGATGTTTGAGGGTTTGTACAAGGTTGCTATGTTTGCTAGACGTCTAAGGGACATACCCAAAACATATTTATGAAAAAAAAGACATACCCAAAACATGGGGTTGTGCATGCCATGGCCCACTCCAGAGGGTCCTTGGGAAGATCTTTCCATGGACTTTGTGCTTGAGTTGCCTAGAACTCATAGGCAACATGTTGTAGTGTTTGTAGTAGTGGATCACTTTTCGAAGATGGCTCATTTTATTCCTTGTAGGAAGATAGTTGATGCAACAAATGTAGCCAACCTATTCTTTAGAGGAATGGTTAGACTACATGGCATTCCAAAGTTTATTACCTTGGATTGTGACACAAAGTTCCATAGTCACTTCTGGAGGACTTTATGGCGGTGGCAAGGGTCAAAATTTCGATACGATACACCCCATATTGGGCGTATTGTATCGTATTGTTGGGTCCCGATACACATGTTTACAGGTGTTTCGGGAACCCCCTCTTTTTAATAAAAAACGTACTTAAGAATGTCCCTAAAAACCATTTTTTGAAAAAAAAAACTAAAAAAAACAAATGTGCATGGTTTTTAGTACTGATATGCCTTTGCTGATACATAGGGGCGTATCAATACTTTAAACCATGGGCGGTGGTTTGACTCTAAGCTACAATTTAGCATCACTTGTCATCCTCAAACCGATGGACAAACAAAGGTGGTAAATAGGATTTTCGGTAATATGATACAAAATCTATCTAGTGGGAAGCCTAAACAATGAGATTTAGCTCTTGTACAAGTAGAACTTGCCTATAGTAACATGGTGAACAGATCCAGTAGCAAATCTCCATTTGAGATTGTTTGGGAGCACTCCTAGACATACTTTAGACTTGGTGCCCATGGTTTTCAAGACGCCGAGGCGAGGCTAGGCGACAGGGGGCTCCTTGTTGCCAAGTCGCCTAAGTGGGCGCCTAGGCGATGGATTTTTTTAAGTAAAAATCACATATCCTAGGGTAGTTCCCCAGGTTCCATAACCAACTTTCTTTAATAACTATCCATAATTTTCATAAGAAAATTATAAACTTCATTTTTAAGTATAGAAAATCAAAATATTTATGAGAAGAAAAAGAAGAAATGAAAGAAAATTCAAAAAATATAGGGGCGGAACCCCTATTTTTGTTATAGGAAAAGAAGAAGAAATGTGTTGATTAGACAAAATTTTAAGTTCTTCCCCTACTTATTGGTTCAGATTATGAAGTCATTAAGGGTTCAATACAATAGTTAGCAATGTTTGTGTTGATTAAACCCTAACAAATAAGAAAATAATAAAAAGAAATTAGTTTATAAACACAAAAAATGAATAACTTTCTTTAATAATGTCTATTTTATAGTTATAATATCAAAAAATAACAATATAAAAGTATTTTATTACACAGTATGCAAAGCTGCTAGGCCACTAGGTGAGGTGAGCCTCCAAGGGCGCCTTGACAACTATGTTGGTGCCACTTCCTGAATTGCTAGGATATAGTGTTGCAACAGAGCACTTTGCTGACAAGATCATATCTATTCATGAGAGAGCAAGAAATACCTAGAAGATGCCAATGCCAAGTATAAGACAATAGCTGATCAGCATAGGTGGCCAAAATTTTTTCAAGAAGGGGATTAAGTAATGGTGTTTCCGAGGAAGGGTCATTTCCCTACAAAGCAATACAACAAGTTGTAGCCAAAGAAGATTGGACCCTACAAGATCGTGAAAAAGATTAATAACAATGCCTATTTTGTAGACCTTCCTACATCCATGCAGTGATTTAAAAGGCACGCCTAGGCGCACAGGCGAGGCGCATTTTAGGGTATGTGCCTTGCCTAGGTCCTAGGCACATCCCTTTCAAAAGGTGCACGCCTGATGCGCCTTGCGCCTCAGCCCAGGTGTGCGCCTTTTGAAAATTTTGCGCTTTTTTGCTTTTTTTTTTAACATAACGGCTTGGCCGAGGGCTCCGCCCTCGGACCCTCGTGCCATGCCCCTCGAGGCAAGCCCAAACAAGTCCATGTTAGGTCTTAAACTCTTAGTTTTCACACAAATTGGGGACCCCCAATTTGGTAATGTTGTTCATTCATTCATCCTAATAAAATGTCTTAAAAGCAACTAAAACTATAAAATCATTATTTTTTGTGTGAAAACTAAGAATTTTAGACCTAATGTGGACTTGTTTGGGCTTGCCTTGAGGGGCGTGGCACAAAGGCGGCTTGTAGAATCAGGAATGTAATATATTTTACATTACATTAGCTATGTGAAGTAATGCAATTGAGTGAAAAAAAGAGATTAGAGGTTTTACATGCTTGAAAATGTTTTATATGTTTGATTTTATTTTTAAATTCTCATTTCAATATGCTTTACATCTTATGTTTATGTATTTTAATTTTAGATAATAGGTTTTTTAAAACATTATTTTAAAATTTAAGTTAATATTTTTTATTAATATTATGTTTAATATTTTTTTTTGATTTTTTTAATTTTTGGTATTTTATTGAATTTTTTGACTTTTTTTTAATTTTTAGCATTTTTGTTGTATTTTTGCGCCTACCTTCAAAAAGGTGTGTGCCTCGCCTTGCACCTTGCACCTCAGACGCAATTTGACCCCTGTGCCTTTTTTGCGCCTTGCGCTTTTAAAACACTGCATCCATGAATATACCTAGAACTTTCAATGTTGTTGATCTCTTTGAGTACTATCTGCCCATCTCCAAACAAGACTCAAGGGCGAGTCCTCTTCAAGTGGAGGGGACTGATGTAGAGGCAGGCTATAGCACCTAATTATGAAGAAACATGTGAGAAATCTGGAAGGAACAAGAAATGAAGCATTCTCGTGCTTGAATTTAACTATTTTCTTGTTTTAATTTAGTTTTAATGATTTCCTAGGTTGCTTCTCAATCAATTAATATTTTCTAGTGGATTATTATTTTTAGGAAGAGTCTTACAGGGTATATATCTATTAGATAAACTTATTTTTGGGTTTTCCTTACTATTTTGGGACAGGGGTATTTTTGTAATTTCAGAGTTTTATTGGCTGCCGACCTAAACCGAACCCCTTATAAGAACATTAGTAGCTGCTGTTCAGGGGATAAAAAGGAGGACATTCAATTACTTCAAGCTTAAGAAAGCTGTTTTTTTTTTCTTCACTCTATTTTCTTCTTTCTTTTGAATTTCTCAAATGGTTTGGGTGATTTTTGCTGTAAAAATCACTAGTATTCGGGATGGGTCTTGCTTATATATTTTTCCTCCCTTTTCTTAACAAGTGATTTTTCTTGAATTTTCAACAACTATGCCATCTCAACATTGGAGTTCAAAATTTTGATAGCCTTGTATCGGGTGTATCATATCGTATCTTTTAGGTGTCAATTCACCTATTTAAAGGTGTTTTGAAGAAACTTTTTTAATAATTAAAACACAAAAATGGGCCCAAACACAAATTTTGAGAAAAAAAAGTGCAAGGTTCAAAGTCTTGATGCACCCCTTCCAGCATATCAGGGTGTATCGATATTTTGAACCTTGCTCAGCATAGGTGGCCAGCTATTAGCCACTGGTCTAAACTCACACTACTCTATTAACTTGTGCTGAGTTGCTCTCTTGTAACCCAGGGAGTTCGGCTTCAGTCAGGGCAAAGCCCATTCGAGCAGCCTTTACTGCCTTGCATTGAGAATATCTCCGTATTTGTATGCTTTATTTCATGAGGAGATATTCCCAAGACAACGTTGGGAAAGGCTGTTAGAACGGTGTGGGCATAGATTTGCCCTGATAGAAGCCGATCTCTAATCCAGGTTGGTCATTGGACATGGTCGGTTTTGTTCAGGATGGGTTTAACTGGGTCTGCTGGATTGCATGCCTATGCTTTTACAAAATGCATAATATAAAAGATGGTAGTTAAGGAACTCTGTTAAGGTATTTTCCAATTAGTGGTGTGCTGGTATGAAGTTGCCAAAAACAAAGGGTACATTAAATAATCAAAGCTGCTTTTTTTTCATTGGAAACTTTTTATTTGTTTGAAAAATAAAGACTAAACTAATATTACATATCATTCTTTTCTTGTATAATTGTGGTTTATATTAACTTCTTTAAGAGATTGCATCAACTAGAGAGGCCTAATTGGAAACTTTTTATTTGTTTGAAAAATAAAGACTAAACTAATATTACATATCATTCTTTTCTTGTATAATTGTGGTTTATATTAACTTCTTTAAGAGATTGCATCAACTAGAGAGGCCTAAATATATTGAAGGAGACTTGAAACTGGTTATTGGGTGGCTGCAAAAAGGAGACTAGTAACCTTTTGGAATTTGCTAATGAGAAAAGGGAGTTTGAATGGGTAACTAGGGGAATAGTGATTCAGCTTCAATGGGTGAAAAGAACTGCTAATTCCTTTGCAGATGCTCTGGCTAAGGAAGGGAACGATTATTTTGGGCGGTGTTGTATTTGTTTTCTGTTTTTTTTTTTTTTTTGGGTGAGGATTAAGAGATTTTATCTCTCCCCTTTGCTTCCCTGATAAATTCTTTTCCTCTAATTAACAAAAAGTTGCTGTTTATGATAAAAAAAAAAGATCGTAAGCCTTGTGGCCTCAATCATTTCTGATTGGTATCCCTCTCTTTGTTACTGCCAGGCCATAGATATAAGGGAAGACTTTAAACAAAGATTTATTACCACATTTGTTTTATTTCTCTTGATTGGATATTATCACATCTACTATCCTTCACAAAACAAAACTTGTTTCCTCTCCCCATAACATTGGTATATGTTTATTGAAATGAGATGAATGGCTAAGAAGAGAATGCAATATGGTTGATTTATAAGGTTCCAATTAGGGCCGATTCCAATCTGTACTCTGAACAACCATACTTGCAATTATCCTTTTTCAAGTATAATCTTTCTTGTATCTCCATGGCCATTTGTTTTTAAGTGCTTTGTTCATCAAATGGACAACCAATAAATAGGTCAGGTCCTCCTCTTTCGATGTGTAAACCTGCTTTAATTTACCAGATATAATTTCTTATTATCATTATGGGCCATTACTTGGTATAATGGTGAAAACTTGGGCTGGCAAGTGTGAGAATGTGGGTTTGAGTCTTAAAGTGGCCACTTTGTGTGAAAAATGTCAAAGGTTAGGACCATATCCAGTTTACCCCTCCCAAAACTCAAGATAGCCGGGACGAACATTGGGTAATTATCCTTTTGGCTTCTCATCATTAGGCCCATTTTATACTTTCTTTTCAGTAATAATGATGGCAACAACAACAATTCCTTGGGCTTTATATATAATGAAGCCTTTTTTTTATTGAGTTTTGCTTCTTGTTCAGTCATGGTTGATGTTTGATTCTGCAAATACGCAATATGCACAGACTTCGGGAGATTGATTCTGGGGAATCTTGCATTGTGTTTATCATCCCCAATAAACTCTAATTTTGGAAGACACTTTTCAGATATCCGGAACATCAACTGTGACAAAGAGAGCTCTCCATGAAGTTTCCACTCTTTTGCACCAGAATCCACGGAAAGACAATCCTCCTTCAAGTTATCCCATATCCTCTGGTGGCCCAGGTTTTTATCCTCCAGGTGGTCCCGTGGCACCCCAAGGGAATCCAATGTGGCATCACCAGGGTGCCCATGGTACACCATCAATGCCATGGGGTGGTGGATATGGAAACCAGTCTGGATTTATGCATGGTGGTTTTGGAAATTCTGAGGAAGCATCAGAGGAGTTTTCTATGAAAATTTTGTGCCCAGCTGATAAAATTGGTGGGATTATTGGCAAGGGTGGCAGTAATGTAAAACAGTTGCAGCAGGAGACAGGAGCTAACATTCAAGTTGATGACACAATGCCTGATGTAGATGAACGTGCAATTGTTGTCTCTGCTTTTGAGGTAACTCCACCCACCCTAAAACCCCCCTCCCAAAGGGTCAAAACACATATTTTTTTTCCATGGTTGTCAAGGCATCTAGGTGATTCTGGGTGACAGTGGGGCACCTAGTTGCCTAGGCAGGTACATAGGTGTTGCCTAGGCGATAGGGATTTTATAAAATAAAAAAACTAAAGTTTGGTTATTTCCTTGGTTTAGTATGCATATTAGTTGAAAAAATAGCAATTCTCTTTTTTAAGAGCATTCAATTTTCTCTTAAAACATAGTAAACCATTATATGTAAGAACAACAGTATTCTAAATATATTAATTTCAATTAAAAAAATACTAATATAATTAGTATTTAACCGAGCAATTTCATATCAAATTAGCAACTGGCCTCAAAAAAATATCAAATTAGCAACTAAAGGAGGCTATGATTTTTTATATGATAAAAATGTAAGATAGAGAACAAGTAACAGAAAAAGAAAAGGACAAGGGCAGAGAAACTGTTTTATTTAATGTTAGAGAAGAAGAGTAAAAAAAGAAACTCCTTTATACTTCTTTCTATTTCTCTTCTGAAAACTCTTAGATCTTTGAAATTTCAATAGTGAAAATTTAAAACAAAGTAGAATTGGCATATATAGTATATGATAAAATGTATTGACACACATATTACTATATTAGTAACATGTAAGAATATTGACAATATTACAATAAGTGTGCTTACCTTTGATCTTTGTTGTCTAGGCCTGTGCCTTATTGCTAAGGCTGTTCACGGGTTGGGTTGGGTCGGTTTACTGCGATTTTTCCAACCGACCCGACCCGGTCGGGTTACCTGACATAGAAACCGAAACCTACCTGGTCGGTTTGAGTCGGGTTGGGTCGGTTTCGGTTCTAAGTTCATCCCTGTGATAAAATCTTGCTAATTTTAAAAACAATCATAAATTGAACATCATTTCAGCCATCTCCTATGATAAAATTTAAATGAAAAGTTAATCACAAAAGTTGTTCATTAATCACTATTCAGTTATTGCCTAAGCAGGTACCTTGTTGCCAAGGCATTCAGGCAAGGTACCCAACCAAGTGTGCCTAGGCCTGCTTAGGCTATGCCTTGACAACTATGTTCTTTTCGCATCAATTGGAACACAATAGTTATTCTACTGGTGCTAATGGATTCAAATAATAATAAATTAGCTATTGTTCTAATTACAAATACACTGTCAATGGCTTTGCGTACTGGAATTCTTCTAGGCTCTATGGAATCCAAGATCTTCAACCATTGAGGCAATTCTTCAGCTTCAAAGCAAAACAAGTGAAATGTCTGAGAAAGGTATCATTACAACAAGATTACTTGTTCCATCAAGTAAGGTGGGTTGCCTCCTTGGACAGGGAGGTCATGTGATTACTGAGATGAGAAGACGAACACAAGCAGATATACGTGTTTACTCCAAGGATGGTAAGCCCAAGTGTGCATCTGCAGATGAAGAACTTGTCCAGGTGATGTGGTTAGCATCATACCTTCTATAACATCTTGTTTTCATACACTGAGGTTTAAGCTTGGTTTTCTCAATGTACTTGTCCCTTATTTCTAGACTTTTAGATTTGTAGTTCTCTTAAATGAGTTTTGCTTTTCAATCATACAGATATCTGGAAGTTTTGCCATCGCTAGAGATGCTCTATCAGAGATTGCATCAAGGCTTAGAGTCAGAAGTCTTCGAGGCTCAAATGCTGCCGCAGAACCTCCTCCAATAGTGCCTTTCCAGGGATTTGGTCCCTCAGGGAACTTCCCAGGAAGAGGTCCAACAGGTCCATCAGGCCCACCTGGTCCACCGGTTCCACCAGGTCCACCAGTTCCTCCACCATCTGGCATGATAGGATCTGGCAGTTCTAGTGGATATGAACACATGAAGGTATCTTGTTTGTCTGATTCTGCATACAGCTCTGCTTTGTACTTAGAATAAGAATAATCTGTCTGTTGATTACTGAAGAATCCAATGCTAGAGAGACTGGCTATTTTATGAAATTTACATGAAGCATATTAGTATACTACATATTGGTATCATTCACTTACGAGTCAAGTTAACCTGTTCTATTAATTGACTATTCAAAGATCTGCTAGATGATCTCCAAGGATGATTTTGCACAAAGTTTGACATCCTTTAAATTTTATTACAGGAAAGGTAGTATCTGAAACTTCAATTATGGTGTATACTTGATCTTCTTTTATTCATGTTCTACTCTCAGTTGTTAATGCATTTCAGACAAGAACTCTAAAGATTCCTTTTGCTCTGTGTGTGCCCGTGTGTGTGTGGAGTGAGACTCTTTTGACATGTTTTGTTGGATGCAAAAGCTGTGATTATGTCTTACCCAGTGATTGAAAAGGTGTGCCTAAGTGCAAATGTGGGGCGCATTTCAAGGTGTGTGCCTCACCTTGGCCTAGGTGCAGCCCCTTTGAAAAGGTGTGCCTGGTGCACCTTGTGCCTCAGCCAATTGTGTGCCTTTGCAAGCTAACCGCCCTTTTGCTAATGTTGTTCTATCATCATTCTTAATATACGATATTCTTCATCAAACAACATTTGATTCCTAGTCCTAAAAGATAAGGAACTACAACTAAAATTATAAAACCAATGTTTATGTACATGCAAAGATTTTAGGACCCTGCATCAACTTGTTTGGACTTGCCACATAGGTGGTTTGAAGAATTAAGAATGCAAGATGTTTAACATCACATTAGCTACTTGAAGTAATGCAATTGGGAGAGAAATAAACAGATTGAAAGTTTCACATGCCTGAATTGTTGAGTGTTTGAATCTGTTTTATATGTCATTGATTTTCATTATTTGTACATTCACTCTAAATATGTTTTATATTTTAAATTTATGTATTATTTTTATTTTTGATTTTTCTTGCATTTTTTTTAATTTTTTTAAAATTTTGTACCTTGCTCCAGAAAAGGCAAGTTACTCACCTTGTGCCTCAGGCCTCGGGGCACGAAGAGCCCCTTGTGTTTCACCTTGCACTTTTAATACACTGGTCTTGCCCCTAAAATTCAAATTTTTACTGGGGGTAGCTCATGGGAAAATTAATTTATGCGATGTGGTACAGGTGAAAAGAGATAGTGATGTTTGTCCCCCCACTTCTATGATTGTCTCTTCATCCTGTTGCTTGTTCCTTGCTAAGGGGAGTTAGTGGATCAACTATTTGTCTGTTGAAGTTCAGTTCTTTTTTTTTTTTATCAATAGCAAGTAACTTTATTGAAATTTAAGAAACTTCAAGTACAAGAACGTCGAGGTTACTGTCTTAACTCCCCCACAAGCAAATTACAAAAGAAAACAAAATTAGAAATGAGCCCAAAACAAAGAATCCCTATTCACCCCTTGCTTGGCTAACCTGTCAGCATGTGAGTTAGCAGTTCTCTTCACCCAACTGTATTTCATCTCAATGTCCCTAGCCAGCCATTTAAAAATTTTCCTTTCATTGCTGTAGTTCCACATACCAATGTTGGTCTGTAAACTGTAAAGTGGCTAACTCATGATCTCATGTCTGCTTGTTATTCTTTTTCTATGTGCTGAATCTTGGACTTATGCGCTCACACTTTTGTCCTTGTATTTGAATATAAGTTATTTTCTGTTCTTGATCATATGAAGAGACATTCTCCTGAGTTTCAATTGATAGTTTATTTTAAAAACTTAAATGTCCATACCTCATTTATATTTGTACTAGTAAGCTAGATCTTGTAGATATGTGAGCTTGTAAAATACCTACTGGGGTCTACAATTGTATACTGAAGCCACCATGTCATAAGGCTGACTGTAAGAGACAAATATTCAATTGCACAATGTTCTTTTTTTTGGAAATGGTAATTCAATTGCACACTGTTCACAGAGTTTTAGGCAGTTTTTCTCATCTAATGGTTGTAGATAGTAAAAAATAGTGGATACTGAGATGTTATCCGGGAGGCATACTAAGGAGTAATCCTTGAAATAATTAGAAAAAACAGTGGATAAAATCATAAAATAGCATAAATATAACATAACATTATTATATTAATCTGTTAATGTAATACATGATGGCTTTCCATATTTCCTGGGCTGTTCAATTTCTGTCCTATGCTACCATGCAGGTTATCTATGGGACCCATCTTATCCTTAGTAAACATTGTCAACATAAAAAAATACATTTCATGTTTATCATTCTGGATTTTAATAGCCAATTCAATCTTCAGCAAATGACCATATGGATTTAACTGTAATTTTTCTATATGGTTTTTGGCTGAAGCCATTTCTTTAAGACCTTTTGATATTCAAACAAACTAAAAGAAAAATCAAACAATGGGTTAAACCAGAAATTGTAAAGAGAATAGTCTATCTGGCAAAGATTCTACAAATCTAGAATACAACCAAACTAATCTTTCTTTTATGCTAGATTGGAGGGAATAGAAAACAAAGATGGAAATAGGGTATTTTGAGAAAAAGTGACTTAAAAAGATTAACAAATATACAACCACAAAAGAACTCATTCAGTCCTACTGGTTTCAGGTCTCTCTAGAGTGTGGAATCCATTGCAATAAGCATCATTTGATTTTATTGAGTATCAAGGAAGAATAGTGGAGAAATTGATTGGGGTTTAAGTGGCCTTAAATTGCATGAAGAGAATAGAAGAGAGAACTTGGCCTTTCATTCTTTTTTGTTTATTATCTATTTATTTCGTCTCGTTTTTTTTTTCTGTTGTAGCACATGAAGATGATGTTTCCATATTGAAAACAACAGGTTCAAATTTATTAATATATCTTATTTGTAGCAGCAAATATTTTAGAAGTTTTGGGCCTGTAGACTGTATTTCAAGAGTGTCTACCCTTCACCAATGCCCTCATTGGTCATGTGTTATGTATGGTTTGAGGCAATTATTTGCTTCATGTGTACCTCTAGTAGTGCTCAGCTGCTCACAGCATTGGTTGTGATCTAACAATGTGCACATTTGGAATCTTAGCTGTAATATGGAGTGGAAAGACTTGATGTGGAGCAGAGAAAGATGGGGGTGTAAGGCGACTTCTCTCTGGTGGTTTATTTTTGATAAGGGAATCAAGGAGATTTTCTCCTTTTCTTCAGGTGTTGAATATTACATATGCAGGGCATTTGTTATCTCAGACAGACAGTTGCTACTGAATGATATTTTACATATGAAAAAGCTTGGAAATCATAATTTTTAGCTGGTTTTTATACATGCTAATGGAAAACAAAAATTTATTTTGTTTTAGTTTTGTCTGGTATTTTACATTACAAGTTGTAAAGCAGTATTTCACATGTATACTAATTATAAGTTTGTTTATCTAAATGCTGCATTCTTATGGTTCAATCATGAACTGATTACTTTTTCTTCTTTATACAAAGATTAATGGATGACAACTAAAATACAATTGTACTATTTCGAAGGGTGTTGGAGGTGAATATGAAGCTCCAAGTTATCCATCTCAGCCTAATGCTACTGGGTACAGTAACTTTTCACTATTTTAGTCTCATTTAAATGGACATCATCTTTTCATATGGTAATGATTTAGATTGCCATGTTTTCACAGATACCAAAATGTTAACAACCCTATGGAGGTTAAGATTCCAAACAATGCAGTGGGTTCTGTTATTGGAACAGGTGGAAGCAACATTTCTAATATTCGTGAGGTAAATTTTCGATCCAATTCTTAGGATACTCGAAATGTAAGAAAGCTCTTCAAAATTGCCATTAATCTCTCTCCATATTGTATACTGTTTGACCTACTGGTTACCCTTTTTTATTACTGGTATCAACTGAACTACTAGAATTTTGTAGACGGAGTTGTGGCTAACAAAGATTGTTGATGGGCTGCTTTTTTCTTTTGTTTAAACCCAGATTTCTGGAGCAAGAGTAAAGCTGCAGGATCCTCAGGCGGGTGGTTCAGAATGCGTTGTTGAGATCCATGGGTCTTCTGAGCAAATGAACACGGCACAGAATCTCCTTCAGGCCTTCATAGCCTCGGCTGTACAAAACTACAATGCACAGCAAGCGTCCTATCAATAGTGTTATTCAGTTTTTCAGGGGAGTGCTTTTGTACCATAACGTAATCTTGTTATCTTGGCATTCCTTTGTGGGGTGCTAGCAGGCTAATTTGTGGACAAAATGGATTCCCATTAAATCGACAAACTATTTATTGCAGGGAAACCGGCAAACTTTGAAGATGATTTAGGTGTACTAAAAATTTTTAACCTTCGTTTTCTCACTCACATGGATTAAAACTAGTAGTGTCAGACTTTTCAGGAGGTACAGATTTTCTTCTTTTTTTAATTATTATTATTTTTTTTGTTTTTCATTGGAATCTTGTGGAAGTAAATTGAGTTGTTTACAATCACCTCACCTGGATGGTAGCTAGTGAGTAGTGGCCGTAAATATCTAAAATCTTAAATCACATCATAGCACGGATGTCGTCATGTCAATGCGATAAATTGTGGTCGAAGTCGAACTAAACTTTCATGCGGTGCGTGTCACATTCCCTGCCAGAGCTTTGTGGGTCTTTTTCTTTACGTGCCCGTGTCCTGCACACACGATTCATTGTTGATAAAAGGCTAATGGATCTAAATTTAATTAATTCCGTTTAACCATGGTGAACCGGAGTTTAATCCCTTTGGACTTAAATGCCTTGTACACTAAACAATGAAAATTTATCAAAATACACAAGTGGATTTGATTGGGTAAATTCTCAAATATCCGCAGGTTCTTATATTAAGATACTACAATGGTAGCGGTGCTCATAAAAAACTGAAAAATCAAAGTGAAACTAAATAAAAAATTCTGGTTAATCCAACCAGTTGGTTCAGTATTTTTTGTAAATTGAAGGTACTGATTTGGCTTTAGTTAACAAATGTAAAAAATCAGCTCCCCCCTTTCTCTCTCTGTGTTTCCATTTTGTTTATAATGTATATTATAAATAACAAAAAACTAAATATTTGAAGAACTGAAACAATCTCAACCAATCAATCGATTAATCATTGGTTTTGATTCACAGTATTCCAAAAAAAATGGTGGTACTGGTTCGATTTGGAAGATACCGAACCCTAAGCACCCCTGGTCATGGTTTTCAAAACCGGATCGGACTGGATAGTCAGATTGGAAAAACGGGAACCGGTCACCTGACCAATTCCATTTTTCTTTAAAACCGATCTTTTCTCCAAAACTGTTGATTTTGGTCAGCAAACCGCTGAACCGGCCGGTTAACTGTTTGAACTGTTCAAATGGTTTTGACTGTTTTTCAATTTTTTTTTAATTTTTGTCAGAACAGGCCGACCGTTCAGGTCGAACGGTCGAATCGTTTGAACCGGTAACCAGACCCCTGAGCGGTTCAGTCACCGGTTCGGTTTTAAAAACCATGCCCCTGATTGTCGCTCATTGAATTAATAATGCAAGCGTCCTTCTCACTGGCAAGTAATCAGGTTGAGCGTCAGCCTGAAAATAAATTTCAGTTTTATCATTTTATGTTTGGGCCTCATAGCAATATCTGCAGTCTGCACAGGTTACACATTAAAATTAGTCGCTGTGGCATGTACACGTGTCTTTTGATTTTTTTTTACACCCGTTGCTGATGCTTGATGTTAACAATCCAAGGCTTGGACCTAGCTTGGGTTTTGGGGCTTTGGAGATTCGAAAAGGAACGTTGATTTGTAATGGTATGATAAAAAACCTGGACTTGTCAAGCTCTGTTTCTAATTTGATGTAAAAAATAGCGACATCTCATGCTAGAGCCACTATAAACGAATCAAATCATGAATGATGCGGCCGTGTTGTGAGTTGTGACAATTTATTCTCTATCCACCACAGAAATGTTGCTCGATGAAACTTGAGGCCCGGAGTAATAACATTAACATGCATCTCAGTTTCAGTTCCTATGAATGGGGCACAGTTTCTAATAGGCAAGATGGAACATTTTAGGCCGCATCATTCATGGGCATTATTAATTTCGCAAAAGAAAACTAAAATTTTGTTCCAGGGAGTAAGAAAGAGAGAGAGGGGAATTAGATTTTACTGCCATTGTGGGCCTATGTGGTTATGGTTATTGTGCGTCCTGATATAAGGGGCCCTTTGATACGATACCAGCCAAATGTCTGAATTGGATATTTTTTGCTTGTTTTTTATGGATACCGGATAGGTCTCAACTATTATGACTTACGAGTTCCTTAATGGCTGAATGGAATGTGTTGGGTTGATTTACACTAAAAGTTCTATTATAGAATTTTTATATTGTATTCACTAAAGGCCAGAATAATAAGCTCTTCCTTCAGACTTGAGTTCAGCCACAGCCACTTCAGAAACGGCCCCTGAGACACATTGGTCCCCCATCTCCAACAGCTAAGGATGATTCAACCGTCCACGTGTAAAGCACCTAAGCGGCCAACACAGTCTCATTTTCTCCTCATGTATTCTATTCAGCTGAATTGGTTCATTAATTTCAAGGGGTGACGCCGGGGGCCGACAACGCCATAAAGGTACGTGGTATGGGTATCGGTGGTGTGGCCACTGGCACTGCCCACTGCTCTAACCAATTACCCAGTAACCACCAAAGCCAAGAGCCAAGTAATGGAAGGCGAAAAAAAGGAAATACCTGAATTCAACCGATGGTCAGTAGTATGTCCTACATCTTGCGGTAGCTCCGAAACAAAGATGTGGGGCCAGGGTTCACCATGTGAAGCCACGCTTGCATGTTAGCCACATGTCAGTATTTGAATTTCGTACATAACATAACCACTACCTTTTTGCAAATTTGGGTCCTTTTGTGTGCAAGTTCTTGTGGCGTAAACCCTGAGGTCCGTCCTATGTTAATAACTATCCAACGCCTTAACCCTGTAGGCCACAGCCTCTCTCTCTCTCTCCCTCATGGAACTGGGATTCCTGTGTTCAGATCTGCGCCCCACAGTGTCCACAGCACATCTCTGCCGTGTATTAGAAACATCTCCCGATGATGACATCATCGAGATGTTCTCAATGCACGGTGGGGATGTGCTGTGGGGCGCCCCTTGTGGGGCGCAGGTGTGAATTCGAGATTCCTAATCCTAAGTAGAGTTTGCAGGAGCTAGAATCCCTACAATACATGGATTTGTGCAGAGTCCTGGGTTGATATGGAATTCCTCCAAATTAAAGAAACTGATGAAAGGGGGAGATACCCTTTAACATAGTGGATGGAGAAGCAAATTTATAATAAGGATGCTACCAAATTCATCTACAATTTCACAAGATACCCTTGAGGCAAGGGTGCTTATAAGTTTAACAACCTCTCTAGTCTCTACTCATTTGCTGAAATGCACTCAATAAGTTTGTTTCCTCTAATTACACAACTTCACCACCCTTTTGGAAATATTAGAAGCTTGTCACTTGTTCAGATTGAAAGAGAGAGAAGAGAACTAAAATTATTAACTTTTAAAATTTTTATTAAAAACGGCAGTGCATAGGCTAGTGAAGAAAAAACACTTGAAAGCCCATCCATGATCCAACTAATTAACTCATCATTTACGATTTCTTTCCCTCATCAGTTGCAAAGAAAAAAAAACACAGGCAGCCAGGAGCAGCCTAGGATATGATTGATGACAGTCACTGCGTGGTCAGAACTCGATCGGAACACAGAATTCAGAAGGGAAAAGGAGCTGCTACTCCCATCAATGACGTCCTCTTAACGAACCGGCCCTTCATTCGGGGTCTCTTCTCCGCATTCAGCTTCCGAACTTCGTATCGTATCTTCTTGGAGAACAACCGTGTTCTCCTCTTCTCTCTGTATCTAGACACCCTCGCTTCTCTTCCTCCATTGCCCATAGTTACGTGTCCCCCAACACCTCCCATCTCTCCATATGGATGATGATGATAAACCTCCATCGGGTACGTACCCTGATGAACATCAAATTACATGTCAATCTTATACATAATTCAACTTATTATTTCACAGTTCATGTCGTTACAGAGATGCCTAGCTAGGGTGCATTAAGGATGATAGACCAACCTCAGTCTCAGACTCTCAGTGACCCGGTTTTGTCAATCGATCTACACTTCTTTCATTTGAAGACGTAGATCGATGAATGACAACACTACATGTCACTGGGTGTGACCAAAAAACGGTGGGACCAGTTAAGAGCCTCACCATGCAGTCGGGCCAACAGTCGTCGTCCGGGTTGAATTGTGGCCGTTCGCCGGTCGTCCATGGAGAGCCTTTGCTGGCCCAAGCACAGATCACCCCCTCATAGTTGAGCCTGAGCCTCAACGATATCTTGCTCGACATCTTGTCACCTTTATATCCGCTGTTCATATTGGTCACCACATTTGAATTCGCTGCTTCCTTCACCGCCTTCTCTTCTACTTCTTCTTCCTCTGCAGTAGTCGGTGAATCAGAGTTGAAGTTCAAGTCCAGCGATTCTCTGGTCATGCCCAACCCTGGTTCCACCTGCTGGCAGCCCACGACAGCTTCCACTTCCTCTACTTCAACCTTCACCCTTCCACTCCTAAAGCAGTGCTCCATATTTTCTTCCTCCTTACAGTCCAACAGCCCCAAATCCTCCATGCCAAACGAGTCATCGTCGAGCCCTCTCCCAAGCAAGGTCTCGACGTCGGCCGCAAACTCTGCAATATCCATATCAGAAAGAAGAAACACAGGTAGCTTATCCGTCTCTCCAGTCAGATCGTTATCAAAATCATGGCCGTCTGGAAGGAGGGCCTTCCTTTCACTACCCATATCTTCTGCAGTTGTCGCATCGTTTGTAGTCATCGCTGGTTCGTTGAACGTGGCCGGCGTGCATAATTCTGCGACAAAGGGATCGAATATGGGAACCCGATAGAGAAGTTGTTCTTCATTGTCGTCGGGTGAAGATTCTTCGCCGCCCATCTCTGGCACAAGAGGAAGCGGGTTAAGCAGAATTGGCTCTTCAACCTTAGGTGGTTGCAGTGCAGCTGGCTTTACATGTCGAGGGGTTCTGGCCTTGCGGGTGAACCCTTGGTGCCACGCAGGGGCCGAATTCTCAACCAAGAAACCATCGTTAAGCATAGGCTTGATAGATGCAGTCTTCAGTCGAACCCTTTCATGTCGTCGTGCTAAAGGGTTGGCTGAGTGGACTGAAGAATCACATCCTTGACAAAGGAAAGCATCGTCAGCAGCGCAATACCAGCGCGCACGTTTACGCAAACAACTATCGCAGGCTCTGGCCGTCTTACCACCTACGGCGTTGGCCGCTTTCTTGTCTGAGCTCATTGAGGAAAAGGGCTCAGAATTCAGATTCAGATCGATGGAAGAGCAAGAAGCAGAAACCAGGTGCCAGACTAGACGAAAACAAACCAAACCATAACAGGAAAAACGCAGTCGCCTCTTATTTAGAGACGAGCTGGTTACAATAATTTTATCAGTGGATGGCCCACGTACAGGAGCGCGCTTTTGCTTTCGCACAAGACTTGTGGACTCGGTCCATGCACTTTTGGGGTGTACTCGTTCTCGTTTCAGCACACAGAGAGAGAGTTGCGCTTTTGGGCCCACCGTCCTGCCTTATCTCGTCCTCCATTGGTTGAGTTTATAACGTCCATCCTATTCTCTGCATTCTTATTGGCTACCATGCTAATTAAGTGGATTTCTTGTGGTCCCTACTGAGTTTGAGAATTGAGGATTGAAAAAGGGTCATCATCATCATCATCTCTCTCTCTCTCTCTGTCGGCCTCCCACCATCTCTCTCACGCTAAAATTGAATAGGACCTTCGGTGGATTTGTCTCTTCGTTTCAATTGTTCCGGTTTAAAGATTAAACTCTTGTTTGTGGTCCCCTTTTTCCTCTCTCTCTCTCTCTCTCTGATGTGTGTGTGAATTCGACGTGTTTCCTCTTTTTTGTCTCGTTGGTTTACTTCTATGGTTCTACCCATCTGTAAATATAAGAGTTGTGATGGGGCGGGTTAATCTTGGGATGATATCAGCTAGAGATTATATATATAGTATAACATTGGAAAAAACTATGCTTCCGGAAAGATATGATACCGGAAGGGGGATTTGATCGACCAATCAAACCCCCTCCGAATTTGATAAATCACCACCCGATTACCGGTTGATTGGTTATCATAGTCAAACACCCATGTAATATTATTATATATGTAATTTGGTTTTTGGTTTGGTCCAATTTAGTTTTCGGTTCAGTAACCAAACTGGACACTCTTTGTTGACAAGAAGAATATTTGATCAACAAAAGCTAGATTGCCCATATTTATTAAAAATTTAAAATGAAAGGCCCATTATTCAAACATGACAACAGCTTGAACCCGACCCACACTTCTTATGTGTTTTGCCTGAACATTTATGCAAAGATACTTGTTGGATTTTCGGGTCTAGAACTTTTACATCTTTGTGTTAGTGTTCTAGTTCTACTCCATCCATCCCAAAATGACCGCAACACACACAGTCCATGCTCCATGATAGTAGTAGTATTTTCTGTTCCTTTCAACAGTCAGGAAATTTGGGGAAAATGTCTAAATCAATGTCTTCTTCCGAAATTAAAAGGAAGAGAAATAAATGTTTTTGGATCATTTGGAGTAAAATGGACACCAGCTTCAATTTGACAATTAAAACAAGGATAAGGATTGTGCTTCTCCTCATCTTAATTTCCACTCTCTCTAAATGGAATTTCGTACCAAATCAATCCAAAATCTTAATAACAAGTTTTTCTAATTAATGTCTTCACATGATGTGATGATTAGGATGCTCTTAACTTTTCTTGGGGCTGATCGGACGTTCGGATTTTATTATCCATGTCACTTGTTGCAATCTTATTGAGTCATCTGTCTGTATATTTCTATCTCTTGACTTGGGTATTTCTTATACTCTACTGTAGGCCCAGCAGAGTGTAGGTTAGTGACGCTGATAGAAGACGACCCCCTTTGAGGTGCAAAGTACTGGTGAGGAGATAAGAACTGGTAAGGTTTAGGTTATTGATGTGTAATACTAATATCAAGTTGGGTAAGGATATACTATACAAACACGGGTACCCTACCCGATTTAAAGAATTTCAACTGCCAATTGTGAGTTGTGACTGGCAATTGGGCCGAGACCCAGGCCTTCGAAATTTAACGAGAGATTCAACACTGGCCCACCAGTCCCACTCAGTGGTCCCGCCATGCTGGACAAATACTTGTAGCTTTCTTTCATTCAGAATAAGCCACGTACACGGGGGGATGCATGTTCTCCAACTTTGTTGCAGGTTGCAAATTGCAATGTATGTATGTTAGTAATGGCAGAGCCCATTTCACAGGTGGCAATGTGGCATATCCTGGTCACGAGTAAAAATGGTAATTTTGTCCGTCACTACAGGGTTAATGGAGATAATGACGACAGTGCACTTGGTAGTAAAAGGAACCGACTACCGAAATAACAGCAATGCTAACAAGATTTATCTTAATTTTTAGGTTGTGTTTGGTACGATTGCTATTCTAGATTCAAACGTGATACAATTGTATTTTTACAATAAAAACTTGTTTGGGTAGTGATGAAGGAAGATTTGGCCCGATCTCGCAAGTCACGGCACGTGGCAAAAATGGCAAGTAGCTCGACACTTAAAACAGCATACCGAGGGTACAAACGCCAAAGGGAAGGGACCAGCAGGTCCGAAGTCCTTATTTAGAGCCCGAACTCCCTAATATGGAACCCAAACTCCCTGCAAGGTGCCCAAGCTCCCTACTTAGTGCCCGAACTCCCTGCAAGGTGCCCGAGCTCCCTACTTAGTGCCCGAACTCCCTGCAAGGTGCCCGAGCTCCCTACTTAGTGATCGAACTCCCTATAGGGTGCCCGAACTCCCTACTTAGTGGTCGAGCTCCCTGCGAGGAGCCCGAACTCTCCCTTTGACCCCGAGTCACACAAAGCAGAGACCCGAACTGACCCGTCCTATGACAGTTCGGGGCCCCCCTTATCCGAACTCAAGACTTCACGCACCGCTCCAGGCACTTCGCTTTCGGAGCATTGAACTGGACGAACCGCGCCGTACCTGACACCGAAGGAGTCCGTATCCAGGGGCGGCGCACTTGACTGACTTGGGATCTGACGCTTGACAGCCGCATTTCAAACGGCCACCTGCCACCGTCACCTGTCACCACTGCCCCCAGTTATAGAGACGGCTCCGACAAAAGGAGCAGTGACGGTTCTGCCCCAACAGAGGCGATGACGCCCGAACTGGCAGAAGCACGAAAATACTCATTCCCGACCTGATAGGAGTCTAAGAGTGAGTGCGCGAGGTGGTTATAAAAGGCTCTCCACCCCCAAAGATGAGGTATGCAAAAACTTTGCGCTATCTGGTTTATCTTGCCATTGAAGGATTCTAACTTAAGCTTCGGAGCCTTTACACCGGGTTCTCCCCGGAGCTTCTTCATCTCCTCCGTTTCAGGTTCTCTGCTACTCGGTTTAGAGGCAAGATCGTTGACAGCTAAGACCGGCCGGATTGCGCATCATCAATTGGTGCCGTCTGTGGGAAACGCTTCAAAAAGCCTCCCTCCAAACTCTCATACCCCATTTTCTTCTTCAAAAAACCCAACACTCATGGCCTCTTCCAGCAACGCCGGATGCGGCACGGAGACAAACACCACCAGGGAATAGCTTCAAGTTCCCGTGGTGTGCGTTGGACAGTTCACCATCCCCCTTTCGATGGATGGAATCCCCAGTTTGAATGCGCCACAAGCAGTGGCGCCCGTAAACCTTCCTGCCACAAGCATCCCCTTTCCCCCCCTATTAAGACAACCTTTACTGAACCGACTGCCGCCCCCCTAGCAGCCAGCCAGAACCGGTTGGACAACCTGATGCAGTGCATGCGGGCAATGCAAGCCCAAATGCAACAGTTCCAGCAACACCAGCACCAAGTGCTGCACAACATCTCCCAGTATCACTATCAACAACAGTTCCCCCAACTGCCACTGAACCAACCACTACTTCCACCTCGCCACCCTGCTCCGAGGCCGGCCAAAGCCTCCCCGCAGGATGGACGCCCCCACCAAGGAAAGGCCTCCAAGCCCCAGAACCCCCCTAATAGCCAGGCCTCGTCCCCAAGCCGAAGAGAGAAAAAAATCATCCCCGCCTCGTAGCTCGCAAGGGGGTCGGGAACCTCACCCGCGAGATCGGCACCTCGGCGCTCCAAGCCCGAGTTCCCACTCACGGAAAACCAATTCGGCGCACTAGCAGCAGCAGCAGACTACCAGCATTCCGGGCCCATCGAGCTCGGCAACACGGAGGCCAACAGCGCAAGTACAAGGCCCACTCAACAGCGAAGGTGCTGGCGAAGTCGCCGAACCGCCACCCGTGTCCTGTCAGAGCTCAGAGGCAAAGAAGAGAAGAGCTCGGACGAGGTAAGAGCTGCCCCGATTCTCTCAGTTCCCTCCCCCCTTGCCTCAGAACTCCTGGCGGGCCCCTTGCCCAGAGATTTCAAGCTCCCACCTCTGGATAAGTATGGCGGGTCCTTCGACCCCAACGACCACGTTCACGCTTTCCAGTCCCAAATGCACCTCGCCAGGGCCAGCGAATCATGCATGTGCATGGCCTTCACCACCACCCTCAGGGGGGTAGCCTGCACTTGGTACAGGAACCTGACCCCCGGGTCGATAAAGTGCTGGGCTCAGTTCGTGCAGGTCTTCACCGCACACTTTGTCACCAGCAAACGGTGCCCCAGAGCAAAGGAAAGCATCTTCGGAGTAGTCCAAAGGGAAGGAGAATCCATATGGGGCTACATCAAGCGATTCAACGAAGCATGCTTGCAGATACCGCGGTTAGACCCCGTGGTGCAGCTCGCGGCGGCAAAAAGAGGGGTAACGCACAAAGAATTCAAATGGCACATGGTAGCTAACCAGCCAGCAACCGTGGCCGAATTCCTCAAGCTCGCGGACAAGTTCATGAGGACAGAGGAAGAAATCAACCAACGAAGCGAGGGCGGGAACGAGAAAAGAAAGAGGAAAGGCGAGCCCTCTAACCCAGTTGACCGGAAGAACCCAGCCCGAGAGCCGAAGCCGAACCAGTCGTTCCAAGCTCCCCTAGCAGTTCGGACGGATTACATGCCACTGAACACAAGGCGGACCGAGATCTTAATGACGATCAAGGACGCCTCATACGTGAAGTGGCCACCTTGCCTAAAGGGAAATCCGAACGAAAGAAATAAGAATTTGTATTGTAGTTTCCATAGAGACCATGGTCATAGTACCGAGCAGTGTAATAATCTCCGGGACGAGATAGAGGGGCTCATCCGTCACGGATACTTGAGAAACTTTGTACAGCACAACAATAATAACAATAAGGCAGATCGGCCAGGGGAGCACGAAAAGGATGCCCCCGAATCTAGCAGCAGACCTGCCGAACCATTGCAGCGACAGCCTCCGGTGGAGAGGCCAGTTCGGTGAACCATCTATTTAATTGTGGGAGGTTCGATGGTAGCAGGGTGTACCTCGGCGGCAGCCCAGACTTTAGTTCGCGAAGCAGCCCTCGAGGAGCGGAACCCTCCAAAGAGACCAAAGACCGAAGAACCAATCTTCTTCACGGAGGACGACGCGCGAGGGGTCCACTACCCCCACGATGACGCGCTTGTCATTAAACTAAGGATCAGCGACTTCGAGGTCAGACACATACTCGTAGACTCGGGCAGCTCGGCAGACATCCTCTTCAAATCAACATTTGACCAGCTACAGCTACAGAGGAGCGAACTGAAAACCGCGAACACTCCCCTGGTGGGTTTCAGCGGAGAGGAAGTCAGGCCCCTCGGAAAAATAACAGTACCTGTGGAAGTCGGCACATGGCCTTGTGCGGTAAGACTCAACCATGATTTCCTAGTGGTCGCGACCCCCTCCCCATACAATTACATAATAGGACGGCTGATCACGCATATCCTACGGGTGGTGGTCTCCACATACTATTTGGCCATGAAGTTCCCTACGGACTTCGGTGTGGGGGTAGCGTGGGGCAACCAGCTCGAGTCCCGCAAGTGTTATGTTGCCGCCCTTTAGGGAAAAACCAAGGCAGCCGACGACCTCGAACAGGAGCGGCCTGCGGAACGAGGCGAGGAACGAGCTTTGCCCACAGAGGAAACAGTCGCAATCCCGACTTCGGCTACGGACCCAACTCGCACACTCCAAATCCGTGCTTCCGTCGAGGAACCCCTACAAATCGAACTGGTGAATTTTTTACTTCAAAATTTAGATATTTTTGCACGGTCCACAGCCAACATGCCCGGTATTGACCCTGGCCTTATAACTCACAAATTTAACACTGACCCTGTAGTCAGACCCGTTAGACAGAAGAAACGCAACTTAGCCCCAGAACGCTGGAGGGCGGTCGACGAGGAGGTCGAGAAGCTCCTCGCAGTAGACTTCATAAGGGAAGTCCATTACCCGAGCTGGGTGGCCAACCCTGTGCTGGTAAAAAAGGCGAACGGCAAGTGGCGCATGTGCGTTGACTACACCGACCTGAACCGAGCTTGCCCGAAATATTGCTTCCCCCTCCCCAGAATTGACCGCCTAGTGGACGCGACCTCGGGACATGAGTTACTAAGCTTCCTGGACGCCTACTCAGGTTACAACCAAATCCAGATGGATCAGTCCGATGAGGAAAAAACCAGCTTCATAACCGAGTTCGGCCTGTACTGTTACAAGGTCATGACCTTCGGACTAAAAAATGCCGGGCGACCTTCCAAAGACTTGTAAATAGGCTGTTTCGGCCCCTGATTGGCACGAAGATAGAGTTTTATGTAGACGACATGGTCGTCAAGACACAGTTTTCACAAGAATTAATACAAGACTTAGATTCTGTCTTCCAAATCCTGCGCCAGTTTAGCATGAAATTGAACCCCAACAAATGTGTCTTTGGCGTCACCTCGGGCAAATTCCTAGGCTACATTGTCAATCGGCGCGGTATTGAGGCCAGCCCGGACAAGATAAAAGCCATCCTAGATATGAGACCACCTCGGAAAGTAAAAGAAGTTCAGAGGCTAAACGGTCGCATAGCCGCTCTAAGCCGCTTCATGTCCAAGTCAGCAGACCGCTGCCTACCTTTCTTCAAAGCAATCAAAGGCAAAGGGTTCGAGTGGACCCAAGACTGCCAGCTCGCGTTTGACGAGCTAAAAGGTTACCTCGCCAGTGTGCCAACCTTAGCCCGGCCCGAGGAGGGCGAGGTCTTAGAGCTGTACCTCTCGGCAAGCGACGAGGTGGTCAGTTCAGTACTAATAAAGGAAACAGACCGGGTCCAGCGACCCATATATTATGTTAGTAAAATTTTGTAGGGAGCAGAGACAAGGTACCCGCAGATAGAAAAGGTAGCATACGCACTGGTGGTAGCAGCTTAGAGAATCCGCCCGTACTTCCTGGCTCACACCGTTATCGTCCTGACCGACAAAACTCTGAGACAAGTTTTACTCAAACCCGAGGTTTCCGGTCGACTAACGAAATGGGCCATCGAACTCAGCAAGTACGACCTCCAGTACAAACCAAGAACTGCTGTTAAGGCCCTAGCCTTGGCAGATTTTATCGCAAAATGCACGTTTAGCCCCGAAGCCCCTTAGGTGGTCGAGCCCGAGATCCCTGTTCGGGCGAGCTCGGAGCTCCCAAACCAATTGAGTCCGAACCCCGTGAAATAGCAACCAGCATAGCATCTCGCCTGGTTAGACCAAGCGCGAACTGGGATGAGGAGCCCTGGATCCTTCACGTAGATGGCTCCTCGAACTAGCAGGGCAGCGGGGCTGGAATAGTGCTACGCGGCCCGAGCGGAACAAGGTTGGAATACGCACTATGCTTAGAGTTCGCGACATCCAACAATGAGGCGGAGTATTAGGCACTGATAGCCGGGCTGAACCTAGTGCACAAGGTCGGAGCAAAGCACGTAGTTATCTGTAGTGATTCCCAGCTCGTGGTCAACCAAGTTACAGGTGAATACGAAGCGCGCGAGCTCACAATGATTGCATACTTGGCAAAAGTGAAGGAGACTCTGCTCAACTCCAGTCACACTTCATCAAGCAAATCCCGAGGTCAAAGAACTCTGATGCCGACGCCCTGTCCCGATTAGCTAGCACAAGCCACAGCGCCATGAGAACCGTGTACGTAGAGGACTTACCTCGGCCCAGCATTCTCAGTGGGGCAGAAGAGGTCGCTCCCGTCTCTGAAGCAGAGCCGAGCTGGATCGACCCACTTGCGAGCTTCCTGCTAGACGGAACCCTCCCCGCGAACCGCAATGCAGCCAAGAGGGTGCAGCGCCAGGCAGCCAAATACGTCATAATAGACGAACGGTTGTACCGACGATCCTACACGCTCCCCTACCTGCGATGCTTGCGCCTTGCCGAAGCCGAGCTCGTACTCCGCGACACTCATGAAGGCTTGTGCGGCGGACACCTGGGGGCAGAGCCCTCGCCCAAAAAGCACTTCGACAAGGATACTACTGGCCAACGATGAAGACAGAGGCCATCGAGCTCGTCAGAAAATGCGACAAGTGTCAGAAGCATGCCAATATCCACCATCAGCCCGCTGCCGACCTCAAATACCTCACCAGTCCATGGCCCTTCGCCCAATGGGGCATCGACCTTCTGGGGCCATTCCCACCAGCGACAGGCGGGAGAAAATTCCTACTGGTGGCAGTAGATTACTTCACAAAGTGGATAGTAGCTGAACCTCTAGCAATAGTTACAGCCCGAAACATACAGAACTTCTTTTGGAAGAACATAGTATGTCGCTTCGGGCTACCTCGGGTACTAATATCCGACAACGGCAAACAGTTCGAGGATATCAAGTTCCAAGAATGGTGCCAAAGTATGGGAATTAGTCAGAACTTCATGTCGGTCGCACACCCGCAGGCAAATGGCCAAACAGAAGTAATGAACAGAGCCATCCTCCGCGGACTGAAAGCACGACTAGACCGAGATAAAGGGTTGTGGGCGGACGAGCTACCAAGTGTTCTATGGGCTCACCGAACCACGGAAAAAACCGCCACAGGAGAGACCCCCTTTAACCTCACCTACGGCACCGAGGCGGTAATCCCGGCAGAAATCAAAGTACCTACGCTGCGACTAGAAGCATACGACGATGAGACAAACGAAGACGAGTTACGCACCAACCTCAACCTACTGGACAAGGTGAGAGACCTCGCACACATCCGAAATGCGGCCTACCAGCAACTGGTAGCTCGGTATTATAACGCGCGAGTAAAGAAGAGGAAGTTCCGCGTCGGTGACCTAGTTCTCCGTAAGGTCATGGTGCCCGAACCCGGCATAGGGAAACTTGGACCAAATTGGGAAGGACCCTACAGAGTAAAAAAGCACTCGGGGGGGCATACGAGCTCGAAACCCTAGAGGGAAAACAAGTACCCCGAGCATGGAACATTGTCAACCTAAGGCGATACTACCTATAGACCGCCAAGCAAAGTGGGTAAAATCACCACCAAAGCCTACGGGCTAGGATGCCGAGCTAACGAAGGAATCTCGGCACAAGCAAGCAAAGAAAACAGTCCGCGCGAGTGCGGTTAACTCAGGTAGAAAACAGACCGGACGAATAGCCAGTTCGGCAAATACATGAAGTTCGGCAAATATGCTCAGTTCGGGAGAGAATGTTCAGTTCAGGAGAGAATAACCAGCACTTAAACAAATCATTTCCATTCCAAAAAGTAGGGCAGTACAAAAAAAAAAAAAATTACAAGGCAGGAGCTATTTTATCATTGTCAGAAGGCACTTTGACAAAACCCGAAGGCCCCGCCTCGCCCTCGGAGTCTGGCTCGGCGTCAGCAACATAAGCCCTCTCTTGAGTTATGCGCGAAGTGGATATGGCGCTAACATCGGGCTCGGGGTACGTATTCCGGATCATCCACCGGCTTAGTTTAAAACCCCTCCTATATGAATCCACCATCAAATCATCAAAACCCAGCGAAGCGATGTACTCTTCGACGGCCTTCTTCTTGGCATCTTCGATACCTTGGGAAAAGATCTGCGTCCTCTCCCTGATGTTCTCCTGAAGATACTCGACTTGATGCTGCAGATCCAGCCTCAAGTCCGCCATGTGCTTCACCACCACTCCCATGGCCTCGGCATCTCTCTAAGACCTCGCCTGCCTGATCCGAGAAAAACGAGTAGTCTCTTCAGCGGCACGAGCAGTCTCTTCAGCAGCTTCCTCGGCAGCACGACGAGCCTCTTCGGCAGCTCGCGCCTGCCTCGAGCTCCTCTCCACCTGAGCCGCCAAGGCATGAATGGAAGAATTCACCTACCAAAAGAGACCGAATGATCAAAAAGGACCAACAAAACAAAAGCCAAAGAACTCTAAAAAAGGAGAACACTTACCACCATGGCATGGGTAACAGCACGGCAGGCCACTTGATGCAGAGGGAGATTAGTCCACGCCGCGATCTCCTCGGGGAAAATAGCCTCTTTACTCTTTTGAAGAGCATGGGTCGGCGTCAACACGCTCCTGAAATCCCCCGGGGCCCCCGAGCCCGAGGGACCAGCTCGCGTATGAGCAGACCCGGAGTAAGCAGGAGCACCGGAGTATGTAGGAGCCCCTGTGTATGTAGTCTCAGCATAAGGGCCCCCTGCCGGCTCCTGCATCGGAGGGACCATCTCGGGCCCCCAGGGCAGATCTTCTGGCTGGTAGTCCGGCACCTCTGGCTTCGCATCCTGAGGCACCTCGGCGCGAGTTCGCTTGGCAACCCGCTTTCTCCTCTTCATACCTTGAAACAAGTGCCCACCTCGGGTCCCTCGCGAATCCATCACACCTACGAAAAGAAGTTCACCATCAGTAAAAAGCAAGAAAGACAGCAAGATAAGAGTCTCTAAGTAAAGAACCTACCCGAGCTCAGGCCGGCCGCAATGTGCTTGGCCTCCGTCAGATACTGTTCACACTTCAGCCCAAGCCGCGCCCATTGCCGGAGGCCCTTCGCCGTCTCCTTGTCAAGCGTAACCCCGGAGTCGGGAGCGGCCATCCCCCACCCAGTCTGAAAAGGCCACCCCAGCACACTTCGCACCCTGAAATAGTCCCGCTTCCATGCTGGGACCTTGTTGGGGAGCTCGTGTAAAAGCTTAAAACCCGGGCGAGGAGACAGGTAGTAAGCCCGCCTGCGCCCAAGGAGAGGACCCGCTTGCTTCTTAAGCATCAAGATTGAAGAAAAAATCTCCAAGTCCAACGGAAAGCTCTCATCATAGAAAAGGGTGATTGTCCCCACCAAGTTCCGAATGGAGTTCGGGTGAAGCTGGCCTACTGTCACGCCGAAGTGGTTCAAGACTTCGACGAAGAGGGGGTGGAAAGGCAATCGCAGCCCCGCGGCGAGCTGCTCCCGGAATATTACGATCTCATCAGGACTGTGTTCCCAAGGAAAGCCACCCGAAGGTATAAAATAAGCATACTCCCCGGGCAAGTTATAGTAAGTAATGAGGGATTGGAGCCCCTCGGGCGTCATGGTCGAAGGGCCGAACTTGTCTAACATCCAACCCCGGCGAGAGGTGGACGCCAAACTACCTAAAGCGCCACGGCCTACAGGCTTGAACTCTTCGTCGAGCTCCACCTCCAGCTCGCTAAGGCTATCGGGGGATGCAACTTGGTTCGTAGAACCTGCATCAGGCATCAGACTTGTTGAAATGGCTATCTGAGCCATCCGAGCTAGACATTGTGAGTGACAAGACCCAGGAAAGTACTCACCTGAACGAAAGTTGTAGACCACAGGAGCTCGGACGAACGGAAGACCTTGAGCGCGAACTGAAAAAACCTGGACGCGAACTGGATGCGAGCTGAAACTCAGACGCGAGCTCGAGAGAAATACAAAAGCGACAACAACCGGGGTCCCCCCCCCCCCCCCGCTATTTATGCTCACAGTGACCAAAAGGCAACGACTCAGATCAAAGCCAATCCGACGGCCTACGGCCGCCCTGACTGTGCGTCCCCCGAGACCGAGACGTGATTGGCGCACGTCTTTCTGAAACTGACAGCACCGGCGCACATCTTTTCGAAACTGACGGAACGCCAGCGCACGTCTCCTCAGAAATAACGGCAGCGGCACGTTTTTTTTTCAAATTTGAAAAAACGCCCGCTTTTGCGCCCCAAGTGGCGCGCCTTTTTTTTTGAAATTTCGAAGCAATGCGCGCGCCGCCACATCTATCAGCATTTAGACAGGTCGACGCGCTACCCGCATAAATGGACACTCGAAGAAACCCAAGAAACCCTTACAATGCACCTCGCGCCAGCAGAACCAAGATTCAAAGTGCAGGACAAATCTACTTGACACCTTGCGAACTCCCCGCACCAGGGCAAGACCCTTGGCTCGAGGAGTGGGGGGCAATTGATGAAGGAAAATTTGGCCTGTCCTCGCAAGTCACGGCATGTGGCAAAAAAGGCAAGTAGCTCGACACTTAAAACAGCATATCGAGGGTACAAACGCCAAAGGGAAGGGACCAATAGGTCCGAACTCCCTAGCAAGGGGCCCAAACTCCTTACTTAGAGCCCGAAATCCCTGCAAGGTGCCCGAGCTCCCTACTTAGTGCCCGAACTACCTGCAAGGTGCCCAAGCTCCCTACTTAGTGATCGAACTCCCTATAGGGTGCCCGAACTCCCTAGTTAGTGGTCGAGCTCCCTGTGAGGAGCCCGAACTCTCCCTTTGACCCCGAGTCACACAAAGCAAAGACCCGAACTGACCCGTCCTATGACAGTTCGGGGCCCCCCTTATCCGAACTCAAGACTTCACGCACCGCTCCAGGCACTTCGCTTCCGGAGCATTGAACTGGACGAACCACGCCGTACCTGGCACCGAAGGAGTCCGTATCCAAGGGCGGCGCACCTGACTGACTTGGGATCTGACGCTTGACGGCCGCATTTCAAACAGCCACCTGCCACCGTCACCTGTCACCACTGCCCCCAGTTATAGAGACGGCTCCGACAAAAGGAGCAGTGACGGTTCTGCCCCAGCAGAGGCAATGACGCCCGAACTGGCAGAAGCACGGAAATACTCATTCCCGACCTTACAGGAGTCTAGGAGTGAGTGCACGAGGTGGTTATAAAAGGCTCTCCACCCCCAAAGATGAGGTATGCAAAAACTTTGCGCTATCTGGTTTATCTTGCCTTTGAAGGATTCTAACTTAAGCTTCGGAGCCTTTACACCGGGTTCTCCCCGGAGCTTCTTCATCTCCTCCGTTTCAGGTTCTCTGCTACTCGGTTTAGAGGCAAGATCGCTGACAACTAAGACCAGCCGGATTGCGCATCATCAGGTAGTATTTATTGCTGATTAAGCGTTGAGTAAGTGCTCTAGGGCAATATTGTATTTGGCACCGATATTGCCAACTAAAATGTTTATACTCAATATGGCACTTCAATAAGAATAAACTTGGAATTCAGCCTGCAAATATGGACTTGTGAAGACACTTTGGGTCGGTATGTGGTTCGGGTATATTATTTGCCTTTTTATGGGTTTGGAGCAAGACAAGCTAGGTCCTCTTCTGTATTTTCTTCCCATCCACTTGTTATTAATTAATAGAGAAATTGTCTAAAACTCACCATGAGTTTTCACTATTTCTCTTAAACTCAGCACAACTTTTCTGAGTTTTATTTTCCAAACTAACATTTCGTTAGTGCACCGTTAATGTTTTTAACAAAAATGACCATGTCAACATAAATAACAATTTGCATGACCAAACTACCCTTGAATGGCAAGTTAGAGGAAGAAGGTCATTTAGGTTAGGGTTAGACCAAAACTCTCTCTCTCTCTCTCTCTCTCTCTCACTCACTCAAATATGGCCGTCGTACCACCTTCTCTTGCATAGATCTTAAAGGTAGTCACTGCATCACCCTCTCTCTTGTTCAGATCTTGCTGCTGTCGTAGCACCTTCTCTCTCGCTCAAATCTTGAAGATAGCCATTGCACCACTCTCTCTCTATATCTATCTATCTATCTATTTATCTATCTATCTATCTATCTATCTATTTATCTCATTTGAAGGTTGTTGCTGCACAGATCTACCGTTTGAAGATTTGAAAGAAGGTATAAGAAATTTAAAGATTTTTTATGCTTTGAAACATTTGCAATGTATTCTTTTGATGTGGGATGTAAATCCTCATCAAGGTTTCTACAAATTTATGCAAAAAAAATGGTAAATTACAAAGATCACCCTGTACTATGACCATGAGACAAAGACCCCCTTGACCGTTAAGTCAAATGATGAAATACATTAAATTATCAAAATACCCCACTAAACTTTTTCTATTTTCTTTTTTTGCCCATTTTCTCTTAAAACCTATTTAACCTATTGTTTTTCCTTTCTTCTCTTCTTTCCCCCTCCCTCACTGTCCTCTCTCATTCTTTCTCTCTCCCAACTCTCCGAAATGAAAGGATGAAGGAAACCCATTTCTCATCTTCCCTTTCTTCTCTTCTTCGTCTTCAATCTCGTCTCTATAGTCTTCGCCAACGATGCCGCGATCATGGAAACTACAATGCTTGATAGCCCAACAACAGATGTCTGCCCATATCACCGAGAAGATCGCCCAACTTCAAGCTCTTAGGGAATGGGGATAGCATTCCTAGGTGAGGGAGAAGATTTGTGTAAAACGAATCTCAGTTTTTTTCACTTATCTTTCTCATTTAGTTCGAACGTTAGAACAAAAATAGTATTTGTTTCCTGAACATACAAATTATAAGAAATTTTATAGGTAAACAAATTAGGTGCATTGAAAAATAATTCTTGAAAGCTTGTTACCGAGTTATGGCTTTCTGACTCGGTGAATCCCCTGCTCGACGAAAACTGAAACGGTCGGAAAGAAAGCCGGAAAAGGCGATACTATTTTTTTTTTTGTATTGTTTTTCAGTCTTGTTGGATTGATACTAGCTTTGAAATCAATCGTCGCTTTGGCCGAGTGGTTAAGGAGTGTGCCTACTAAGTACATGGGGTTTCCCCCGCGAGAGTTTGAATCTCTCAGGCGACGTTTGGAATTTTTGTTGCTCTCTTCACTGGTTGGAAATGAAACCATTGGCTACTGTTTCCGATTTCCCCTCTCGGCAAAGCTTGCTACCATTTCCGATGACTGGTTTCGGTCGAAAGTTGCAGCAGCACTGTGAGAGACGTTTGGAATTTTTTCTGCTCTCTTTGCCGGTTGGAAATGAAATCATTGGCTACCGTTTTTCAGCCGGAAGTCGCAGCAACACTGTCTCTGCTTCATCTCAATCCACCTTTTTACCTTTGCCAATGATTGCTTGCCATTGGCAAAGGTCAGTTATACAGCATGGCATGAAACTTCCATCAGCAAAGGATGAAGTTGCAGGTCAGTTATACAGCAAAGGCATGAAACTGGTTTCAGCCAGAAGTTGCAACATCACCGTCTCTGCTTGATCTCAATCCACCTCTTTACCTTTGCCGGTGACTGCCTGCCAACTGGTTTGGCTGGGCTGATGCCACCAGCGATACAGATGGCATCGCTTGCAGGGGGTTTGGGCACATGATGTCACCGATGATTTCCTGCCAACTGGTTTCGGCCAGGCGAGTTCCACCAGCGACACAGGCGCCACTGCTTGCAAGGGGTTTTGGCGCGTGATGCTCTGATGAAATTGGGGAAGATGAATAGTGTTTTTCTTACTACAAGCGTAGTACGGGGGTTAAAAAATGTTGCAACGGTGGATTTCAACGGAAAGTTAACAGAAGGGGTTTTTTGTTTCATAGGCATAATACAAGGGGTTTTTTTTTGCAAAACAAAGTATAGGGGGATCTTTGTAATTTACCCTATTTTTGTAAATTTTTATCTAATTGACTGAAATATTTTTTGAAACTTTGTTGCAATAATCTTCGGATTCAATGTCTAATTTTTGTTTTTTTTGAAAATTTTTATCATTTTATTAATTTGTTTGTAATTTTTTATTTTTTCCAAAATATGTAATTTAAAAAAATATCATTTTTTTTTAATTTTTGCTTTTTTAGTTGATATTTTTAATTTCATTTTATGCAATTTTGTGTAGGTTTTTATTATCTTTTTGAAAAAATTATCGCTTTCTTGTGTTTTTTATAATTTTTACCTTTTCCTATAATATATAATTTTTTTAATTTTTATCATTTTATGTATATTTGCAATATCTGTTTTTATCCAATCTTTATATTTTTTGAGTTTTTTTGTCTCTTTCAGTTTTCAATTTTCTTGTTTTTTTTTGCATCTTTAGTGTTTTTTTATAATGTCCAATGTTTTGTTATAATTTCTGTTTTTCTAAATTTTTCTATTTTCTACAATCTATAATTTTTTTCTGATTTTTTTGTTATTTATTTGCAATTTCTGTGTTTTTCTATAATTTTAGGTGTTTTTTCTACAATTTTTATTTTCTGATTTTATTTTTCAATTTCTATATTTTTTGTCATTTCTGTGTTTTTATGTATTTTATATTTGAAAATATTTTTTGAACATTTTCCTTTTTTTTCTTGTTTTTGTAGTTAAAATATTAAAATCTAGGTATATATTTTATATTTTCTATAAAGGGTAAAATGGTAATATATTAACACTCGTTAGTATGTTTAACATCAAGTTAGTGACGTGGTGAGTTTTAGATATTTTGAAAAGTTATGGTGAATTTAAGAGAAATGTTAAAAACTTATGGCGAGTTTCACAATTTTCCTAGCTAATAACATTTCAAGGTGTTTGCCTCTTCAAGCCACTTGAAGTAAAGTTTAGGGTTAAAAACTGTGACAGTACACTACTAACTATTCTCATCATCCAATGATCATAAAAACAACCTTCATATCAAAAGCTTGGAAAGCTAACTATTCGATTAGGCATAGTGCAGTCCAATCTATACTACTTATATAAGTGTGAATAGGGTATGGTTTTTGGAATTTTCATTGGACATAAATTACCCTTGAATCACTGAATTTATTGGGGACAAATGTGTACTTTGACAAAACACCATAATTAAGACATTTAATATTGTAATTTTATGAAAATTTCATTGGACATAAATTACCCCTTAATCACTAAATTTCTTGGGTACAAATGTGTACTTTGACAAAACACCATAACTAAGACATTTAGTATTGTAATAGTCATTGTTGAACCATAGAAGTCATTTATATGGATATATGCCACCTCACCTTCCCATTAAAATTCGTCCAATCAAAAAGAAAACTATCTTTACCTTCACATACTTCATTGTAAATGTAAATTTTCCTTCCATTCAAAGGGAACAAAATTTACAAACAGAAAAAATTAATTATAAATATATAACAAGAAATCATAATTAAAGGAACCAATCTAAATCTGATGAGTTATGTAGAAATATGAAAAAAATGTAGAAAACATGTTTTAAAGTATCAATACGATACGCCCCGTATTGGGTGTATCGTATCATATATTTTGAAAATGGTACGATCCGAAAATGGCACATTGTAGAACTGGAACATGCCTTGCTCCTAGTTCATATATCATGATAATTTAGTGCTCATTTAAGAGGGCTTTTATATATTGGCTTCTCTAAGAAATCCAAAAAGTCTTGAAATTTGGTAAAAAATTTGAAAACTGTGAAAATAAGAAGCCTAAAAATCGACTTTGCGATCGTATAGCTTATCAAAGCAATTCTAACAACACAGCTCAGCTTATCATGCGGCAAATCTTCTTGCCTCCTTTTTCTTGGACTGACTGAGGCTGGGCTTTCTGGAGAAAGTGAGAGACTACTTTGGCCCAAATCTTCTTGGCCCGTGCGGCCGTGCCTATTGGCTGAGGCTGGGCTTTCTACGGTTCACCATGGGCAATAGTGTAATTTAAAACACGAATACGCTAGGTTTGCCTTCTGCCTGAGTAAACGAAAAGAAAGGGAGGGTGGTGTATTACAATTACAAGTGGGAAGCTCTCAAGTTCTGTTGCTGCCCAAATTCGGAGGCTCGGCATTTTCCAGAGAAGTTCCAAAAGAACCTTTTTTTTCTTGTAAGTTTATTCTCTCTGTTCTCTCTCTCTTTCTCTTTCTCTAAATATGTTTTCAGCCTATTTTGTTCGGTGTTTATTGCTTTCTTTTGTTGATTCCCTTCAATTAATCTCTGAATCTCATGGCCTGGTTTCCTCTCATATCATGTTATCAGTTGGCAGCAAGTGGTTTAGCTCAAATGAATTATTTTTAGGTTTCTGTTGTTTTGGTGGTATTGACTATGATGTTCGAAAGGTTGTAAGCGTAGAAAGACCGTAATTATCTGCATAGTTATCATTTAATACGAATTCTTTTACTAATTTTCCTTTGAAGTCACTTCTAAGTTCTCATTTTCTTATTGAGTTTGAGAATAGTGGCACTGAGCTGCTATTTAAGTTGTAAAACTTGTTCATACCTAATTATTTGTTAATATAAAGCCTCTTAGACTTTTATCGAAAGAATAAAAATTAAAACGTGATCCATTTAAGTTGTAAAACTTGTTCATGCTTAATTATTTGTTAATATAAAGCCTCTTAGACTGTTATCCGGAAAAAAAATTAAAACGTGATCCTCAAGAGAACAATTCCCTCATTTGTATCTCTTATTGGCTTTCCTTTTTTTTTTTTTTTTAATTTTACGTAAATAAAACATTTTATTATATGAAAAGAAGATTACTTTAATCCTTCTTGGTATGAATTTTATCATTATATAATCAAAAAGATTTTGATGGTTTTTCTCATTTGCATGTTCTTGATGCAAAAAAAAAAAAAAAAAAGATTTCATTGGACACATTAGATAGATGATGGCTAGTCTTTCTACTTTTCTTCCTTTAGTTTCAGATTGGAAAACAGAAGCTAAGGAATTCATTCTTTTTATGTGCTATAAATTTCTCCTCTTCTGGTATCTGCAAGAGCCCCTACCATCAATGTTGTTAACTCTCAGATCAGTCAGACGTCATGCTACACTGTTACCAATTTCTGTCAAATGTTATTTAACTTTGAAAGCTCTCTATCTGTTGGAAGTGCATGATCTTAGACCCAAAAATTTGGTTGCTTTGGTCTGGGTTATGGGGATGTTATATTGCAAAGGAATCCTATGTTCAATACAGATGAACTATGTAAAACCTGAACTAATTTTTGATAAGGACTTAGTGTTAATTAGGAATTAAAATTAGGTTTCAGGAATGCACTTCAGGATTATATGTTGAGGTGCTCCCCAATGCCCTTGTCACCTAGTTGCCTAGGCGATGGATTTTATTTAAGTAAAAAACATATATCCTAGGCTAAACACCTATTTTTGTTATAGGAAAAGAAGAAAAGAAAAGGTGGAAGAAGAAGAAAATCTGTTGATTAGACAAAATTTTATTTTCTTCCTTATTGGTTCAGGTTTTGAAGTCTTTGAGGGTTCAATACAGCATTTAGCAATGTTTGTGTTGATTAAACCCTAATAAATAAGAAAATAATAAAAGGAAATAAGTATAAACACACAAAATGAATATTTTAGTTTAATAATGTATATTTTATAATTATAATGTAAAAAACTTAAGAATATAAAAATATTTTATAACACAATGTACAAAACTGCTTGGTGATTAGGCGAGGCGAGTCTCCAAGGGCACCTTGGGCACCCACCTATGTGTCGCCTTGACAACTGTTATGATAGTTTAATATGTTTCATTACTTGAGGCATTGAAAAATATATAATTCAAGGGTGGGAATTCTGGCTTCTTGCTATTAGGGATGCAAACGGATCGGGTCGGATTTGAATCAGTGTATATTCGATTATGATCCGACATTGTTCATGTCAGATCCGATCCGATCCGATCGGATCTGATAGGACTCTATTTGAATTCGAATCCTATTGGTAAGTCGGATCTTCGGATCTGATCTGATCCGACTTGTTTTCTTTAAAAATTAACAAATTATTAAAAGAAAAATAAAATATACTAATTTAAATAAAGTAAAAACAAAAAATACAAGTATTTTTTAATTATTTTCGTCATATATATACATGATTTTTATAAAAAATAAATAATATAACAAATTTATAAAAATATATTTATGAATAAATAAATAACATATGTTATATATGTGTTTTATATATTTATAAATATATAATATATATAGGATCGGATCTTCCCAGATCAGATAAGGGGCGATCTGAATCCGATTCGAAGATTCGAACATGGGTGATCCAAATTTGACCAAATAGGATTGGATCTCGGATCAGGTTGGATCATGATCCGATCCATTTTTGCCCCTACTTGCTATTGTGCTAGAAACATTTGAAGAAATCCCTTTTACTCAAAGAAGAGAGGAAGTTTTTGACAATCAATTTAATGTTCTACTTGCTCTATTAAAACAACTAAGGAGATCCCTGAAATGATAGGCTTGAAAAAACCCCAAAATTTTTGGGAGGATGGCTGTTTTTCTTTTTCCTTTTTTTTTGTGTGTGTGTGTGGGGGGGGGAGGTTCTTACTTGTATTGTTCTTTACCAAATTTTTGTCTTCCCTGCCTTTATTTTGGCTTAGATACTTCTTACCACTTATTATAATTTATGAAATATTATTTTTATTTATATAAACATCACCTTTAGGACTTTAGGATGTCCTTGGTTCTTCTTTAAATTTGTAATATGCGGTTCTAAAATACGAGGTCTATGTATCCCAAAGAAACCAAGTTTAATTTTTTTGTTTGCGGGTTTTTCTGGTGAAAATAGGCATTAAGTTGAACTTAACCACTGATGAAATTTGGACCTTTCTTTTTTGGATGGGCAGAACTATAAAGCAAATAATCCAATTAAAAAAAATCTATTAATCGGATGGCAGGCATATGATTGAGGAGCTGAAGTCCATCTTAGATGGGGTCCATTATTTATTTGTATTGTTAAAGTTAATGAGACAATTTATACTAGTTACAGTTCATTTTATATGATTAAAGTATACTAAAAAAATGCATGCTTATGAGGCTTATTCTTTACTTTTTAAGGCTGATGGCTTCACATTTTAGTATCTTGGTGCATGTCTGGTTAATGATCTTTAGTTATGGAAGTCCTCTTGATAAACACAAGGAGCTACTGAATTTGTTAAATTTATAATAGTATGTTCAAACTGCAGAATATCTGATTTCAACCTAATGACTCTTGGAAAAAGAACTTTCACTTGGATCTCTGTCTAGGAGATCCAAGTGAAAGTTTGTAAGAATATGTACATAGTTTTTCTTTGATTTGTAAGAATATGTACATAGTTTGCCCCAAAGGGAACCCCAACTTGTTCGGAATCTAGCCACCTGAGCCATTTTCATTTTCCATTCATTACATTTGTCCCCAAAATAATTGGTCCCGAGTTGCTCCTTATTTAGTCATCATATCAGTCAACCCATTTTCTGATCTGTAATTCCAACATGCGATTTGTGTCTCCCTTGTTAGCCATTTTTATTTCCTTCATAATTTTATTGCCAAGGTCCTTGCTTGTGCTTCAATTAACTTATCACCACCTCTGAGTCCTCCTCCACCATCAAATTCCTGTAATTTAACATTTTTCCTAACCTTAATCATTGTAGTACTGCTAATGGAGGATAGGTTCGTGGAGGTAGGGTGGTGGAGAAGAAATCTGAAGGTGGAAAAGCTTTGAGGAAGTTGGAGTCCGAAGTAAGATGAGCCTAAAGACAAGGGAAGGGAGAAGGGCTATGATTCTGGTGACTGGGGTAGAAGTAGTGGAATGGCTTAGGAGTTTTGTGGAAAAAGCAAGATTGAAAGGCAAGCAAAGCAACAGACAAGAGGTTGGAACCAAGGAAGGTAAGACTTATATAGTCGAAAGCAGGAAGAACACTAAGGGATGTTATATAACTCTGGTTTAGTTCTTTGGCAAAGGAAAGAAATAGATGGTATGCTTCTCGGCAGGAAGACAGAGTCAAGGATGGAAGGGTGTTAGCAGGTTACTTGAGGAGTTTTTGTGCAGTGGAGGTACAACTACACTGCTACAGAGAAGAGTCCAATAAGGGAGGAGGTGGCAAGCTAGGGGACTACATTGTCTGGAAACTTGGAACAGGAGCCTGTGGTTATAGCGAAAGCCAATGGACATTGTAGACTGTTGGATTATTCGAAGAAGGAAGAATGGGAAAGTAAGTTTATAATCCAAGCAGGGATGCGGGTCACGGATTGGAGGAAAGTTGCAGATCTTTTGACCTTGAATCTAAGACTGAAAAAGGAGTTCATTATAACCCCATTTGACAAATGTAAAGCTTTAGTGGACTTTCGAGAGAACAAAGTAGATCTTGGCTGTGAATTTCCAGATTGAGTTAGGTGCTTATACAATCTTCAGATGGAATCCTCTCTCTAACTCTAAGGATTACTCTGTTGAAGATGGGATACTAGTGCGTATAATAGGGCTGCCTTTTCATCTTTGGAGGCAAGAAGTAGCAGAATCCATTGCACTGATGTGTGGAGGGAGACTCGAAGGTGCTTATTGGGGAGATCTCCATTCTGCGGCCATTCTTCTAAACGGAGTGAAGCTTGAAGATATTCCAAGGAAGGTGCAAGTAAGGGTGGAAGAAGCCTTTGTTTTAGTCTGGCTGGCCTACTCCATTGAAGCAAAGCTTGTGGAAAGAGGCTAGAATGGAGGGAGGGGAAAGGGTTGAAGAAGAAGCTGTACGTGGAACAAGGAGATTGGGAGATTCAAAATCGATTGGAAATTATACCAAAATTGGGCCAACAATTACTGGGGAGCCAACAAGGTGTGGGGAAGATGGAAGGTCAAAGGCTTGAAATACAAGAAACCCCCCTGACATGTAGCAGAACCTATGCACAGGTGGTGGGCTGGAATAATGCCATGATAGGGGTTAATACTGGTGAGGGGAGTAAACAGGAGGCAGTTGTTAGCAAAGAGGGCGGATTAAGGAGGTACGTGGGATCGGATGGCACGTGTAGAGGCACTGGGCCAGTAGGCTGTTCTCTCTTACCTGGGCCGAGGGTTAATGGGGAGGTTGGTTTGGATGGGCCAAGCACCGAGTTCACAACCAAACCTATTAAAACTTTAAAGGCACATGTTAACTTAAAACATCACGTGACCTAGGGTGTGAGAAGTTGATAGATGCCTCTAATAGTCTATCATCTTCTTCCTCGAGCTCTAACTCTCAGCCCCGAACTGTGGAAATTAGCATGAAATCTAGCAGCTCTCTTCAGTGGATCCCAACAAGAATGGTTAATCGCCTGACCCCTGAGAGACGAAATCCAAGGTGTATTAAGCACAGCGACATGGAGAAGTTAGAAAATGGAGAGTGGGCTGCACAAGTAGATAGTAGTGATGAATATGACTCGTATGACTTAGATGAAACCTTGAGTTTGGGCAGCATAGATCTGCAAGCGAAGGAAAACTTGGTAGAGATAGGAAGTTTGAGTACGGAAACTTTATTTCTTGAAGATGAAGGGGCTGTTTCTGGTTTCTCCACGAAAGTATGAACTGATGCGGACAATGCTAAACAAACCTCACACCCCAATGACAAGAAAGTTAACCCAAAATCCTAGGGCCTACAGGATATAAATGCAGAAGAACAGACCTCTCTTTTGAGTATGGATAGGGGTTTTCCAGGAAGGGAAGAACAGATTTTGGGTTTACAAGAGTGTAGGCAAGATGATGGTGTTTGTACTACCATGTCCACATTGCAGGAGTTTCCTTGTAGGGGACCGACACCAAAGTCGGTTGCAGTTGGCCAACAGTCTAGCCCAAGTGGTCCCTGTTCTCTCCTTCCCCACTCAGGTATGAATGCCAATTTATTTTTGGGTACTAATCGGTGTGTTATGCCTGGAACAGGTGTACCAACATCCAATCTAAGTGGTAAAACATAAGGAGTTGGAGAAGGTTGCAGTGAGGGGAGGGGGGCGATAAAATATAGAGTCTGATTTGTGCAGAGTTTGAGGAACTCAGTCAATTGGAAGGTTATGTCATATGTGGAAGGGTACAGTGAGAGGGCGAAGGATGGTGGTAAGGGAGGTCACTTTGACCTTGATACAGGAGGGATTCAGACTTTGAATGAGAGTCCCACCGATGAGCGGGGTCAGTTGTGTGCAAAGGCTGAAGAGGTGAATATGAACAATGAGAAGGGGGAAGAAACCAAAAGAGTGAAAAGGAAAAAAAGATCTTAGGTGGAAAGATTAATTTGTGATATTGAAGGGGATTTAGAGTTTAGTGGTAGGGGAGATAGGAGGAAGGGGGTGAAGTAAGGAGTAGGGGTCATTAATTGGTTGAGGGCTTTCTTAAGATCTGTGTCTATGCGATTAGTTAGTTGGAATGTGAGAGGACTAGGGAGTGCAAGGAAAAGGAGGGTGATTAAGGATATGTTGAAGAGAGAAAAGCTTGACATTATACTTTTACAAGAAACAAAATTGCTAGAATTGGATGTAAGGTGGGTGAGGAGTGTATGGAGATCTAGAGGAGTCAGATGGAGTTCAACCCCTTCTTGGGGATCTTTAGGAGGGATTGTTACACTATGGAAAGAGGATGTAGTAGAAGCAGTGGAGGAGCTGATAGGTAGACTCTTAGTATCCATTAAATTCAAGAATGTGGCAGATGGCTTCACTTGGGTATTAACTAATACCTATGGTCCCAATACCTATAGGGAAAGGAATGACATGTGGGATGAGTTATATGCAATTCAGGGTTTGTGGGAAGGACCTTAGTGTTTGGGAGGGGACTTCAACAATCCATCATGACTAGCATGAGGAAGTTTAATAGCTTTATTGTGGATTGCGATTTGCAGGAAATTCCACTACTACAAGCCAGATTCACATGGTACCTACAGGAAACCCCTTTGTGATCAAAGTTGGATAGATTCATCTCCAAACTAGCTTGGGAGAATTACTGGGGGAACCTAGTGTCTAGAGCTTTGCCTAGGGTAACCTCGGGTCATTGTTCCATAAGATTAGGGTTGGAGAATTTTATGAGTGGACCCAGACCGTTTAGGTTTGAGAATATGTGGCTCACCCATCCGGATTTTGTGAACCAAGTAAAAACTTGGTGGAATGAGGAATTGGGGGGAGTAAACTGGAAAGGGGTAAGATTTCACATGAAACTACCGATGTTAAGGTCCAAAGTAAGAGAGTGGAATAGGGAGTTGGATGAGAAATACTACCAAATGGAGTTAGATGAGAATGATAGAGATTTGATGAAAGAATTGGAAGAGGTACTGCTAAGAGAAGAAATAAGTTGGAGGTAAAAATCAAGGTATAGGTGGATTAAGGAAGGTGATGGAAACACTAAATATTTTCGCAATGTGACAAATGGGAGGAGGAGGAAGAATTTTGTGTCGAAGCTAGAGATAGGAGGGGAGGTGGTCTCTAACTAGGAAGATATTGGCAAGTTGTTTGCGGACCACTTTAAATCGATTTATAGGCGACCCTTGAATGAGAGGCTTTAAATGGAAGGGGTAGAGTGGCCAAGATTGGATGAGGAGAGGATTAGGTGGTTGGAAAGGAACTTTGAGGAAGAAGAGATTAAAAAGGCAGTGTTCTCAATGGATGGATCGAAAGCTCCAGGCCCAGATGGTTTTTCAATGGCATTCTACCAAGACTGTTGGGAGGTGATAAAAGATGATCTCTATGATGTGTTTAAGGACTTTGTAGAGAAGCATGTAGTTAGTCGAGGTATTAATGCTACTTTTTTGGCTTTAATCCTGAAGAAATCTGATGCTATCCATCCCAAGGACTTTAGGCCAATTAGTTTGGTGACAAGTATCTATTAAGATAGTGACCAAGTTAGTGATTTAAAAGGCATGCCTCAGGCGTGCCTAGGCGCACAGGCGAGATGCATTTCAGGGTAGGCGCCTCACCTAGGTCCTAGGCGTAGCCCTTTCAAAAGGTGTATGCCTAGTGCACCTTACACCTCAGCCCAGGCCTGCGCCTTTTGAAACTTCAACGCTTTTTTTTTGTGTCTAGCGGCTGGGTCGGGTGCTCCGTCCCCGGATCCGTATTCCACTCCCCTCGAGGCAAGCCCAAACAAGTCCATGCTAGGTCTTAAATTCTTAGTTCTCACACAAAAAATAACGGTTTTATAGTTTTTTTGCTTTTTAAGAAGATATTTTATTAAGATGAATGAATGAGCAACATTACCAAATAGGGGGTTCTACTCCACTCTAGTTCGCTCGTCACCGAAGCTTCATGAACCCCCTATTTGGTAATGTTGTTTATTCATTCATTTATCCTAATAAAATATCTTCTTAAAAAGCAATTAAAACTATAAATCATTATTTTTTTGTGTGAGAACTAAGAATTTAAGACCTAACATGGACTTGTTTGGGCTTGCCTCGAGCGGCATGGTACAAAGGCGGCTCGTAGAATCAGGAATGTAATATGTTTTACATCACATTAGCTACTTGAAGTAATGCAGTTGAGAAAAAAAAGAGATTGTGGGTTTTATATGCTTGAAAATGTTTTATATATTTGATTTTATTTTTAAATTCTCATTGGATATGCTCTACATGTTATATTTATGTATTTTAATATTAGATAATATGTTTTATAAAACATTTATTTTAAAATTAAGGTTTATATTTTTATTAATATTATGTCTAATAATTTTTTGACTTTTTTTATTTTTTGCGCCTTGCTTAAAAAGCCATGCGCCTCGCCTTGCGCCTTAGGTGCAAATTGACCCTTGCATCTTGCGCTTTTAAAACATTGGACCAAGGTTCTTTCTTTGAGGATTAAAGAAGCCCTCCCGTCCATCATTAGTCAAGCCCAAGGGGCCTTCATTCAAGGATGTCAGATAATTGATCAGATCTTGATTGTAAATGAGTGCGTGGAGGAAATGAAGAGTTCTAGGAAAAGAGGTTTTGTTTGCAAGCTGGACCTAGAGAAAGCCTATTATCTGGTGGATTGGCAGTTTCTGTTAGAGGCGATGAGGAATTGTGGGTTTAGGGAAAGGTGGTGTAGTTGGATGATGGGTTGTGTTAGTAATTGTCACTTTTCCATCCTAGTAAACGGAGTGGTTAGGGACTTCTTTCTAGCCTGTAGGGGCATTAGGCAAAGGGATCCCCTTTCACCTTTTCTCTTTACCTTGGTAGCTGATGCTTTTAGTCGAATTATCACCAGGGCTGATAGGGAAGAGGTCATAAGGGGTTGGATAATAGGCAGAAACCAAGTTCCAGTTACCCATCTTCAGTTTGTAGATGATTTAATGGTATGTTGTGATGGAGGCTTTAGTGAGAAGGTGGGAAACTTAAAGGAGTTGATTAAGACCTTTGAAGAAATTTCCAACTTGAAAATCAACTTAGAAAAGTGCTGCATAGCGGGGATTAATTTGGAGAATGAGGAGATTGAGGCTATTGCAAATTGCCTTGAATGCTCTACTTCTGTTGGCCTATGTCCTACTTAGGGCTTCCATTAGGGGCAAATCCTAGGGAGAGTAGGTTCTGGACTCCAGCCATAGAGAAGTTTGAGAAGAGGTTACCTCTCGATCTTTAGGATACTACCTAGGGAAGTGAAGAAATTAGAGAAATTGATGAGAGACTTCCTTTGGGAGCCAGGAGAGGGGAAAAAAGATCATTTGATCAGATGGGAGGTTGTGGGTAGAAGCAAAGAGGAAGGGGGATTAGGTTTAGGAAATTTGATTAAAAGGAATTTGGCTTTGCTAGGGAAGTGGTTATGGAGATGGCCTTTGGAGCGAGAGAGGATTTGGCATGAAGTGGTGAAGAGCATTCATGGATGTTCAGAGAATGGATGGGATGCTGGTGCATCAAGAAGGGCTAACATGGCAGCGCCTTGGGAGGCAACCCACAAAATTCTCCCAAAGTTTCTTAGTTGTGTCAGGTACGATACTTGTTTCGAGACTTTTGTTCATTTTTGGGAAGATGCCTGGGTTGGGGATCTCCCTCTTAAAGATCTTTTTCCTTCATTGTTTTCTATTTCTTGGTTTAAAAATGAGGCGATTTCAAAGTTCCTTCCTTCTCTGTTAAATCCATCGGCCTTGTCTTGGGATTTGGGTTTTCGTCGAGGGTTAAGGGATGAGGAAGTTATTTGTTTGGCTAATTTGCTTTGCCTCCTTGAAAAAGTGTAGTTGGGTCCTTCTTTGCCAGACAAGAGGATTTGGGCCCCTCACCCCAAAAGGTTATTTTCCTGTGGTTGCTTTTTTAAGTCATTTTGTAATACCTCCCCTCAACAGGCTTTCCCTTCCAAAGAAGTCTGGTGTAGGCCGGTCCCCCCTAAGGTAATGGCTTTTTCCTGGGAAGTGTGCCATGGGAAAGTCAAACACCATGGATAACCTACAAAAGAGAAGACCCTTTATTTGTATCTCTCTTAACTGGTATACCCTTTGCAGATCTCATGGTGAGGACAGTTATCATTTATTTCTATCCTGTGATGTCACTGCAGAGCTTTGGGGATGGCTTTTATCTCTATTTGGGTGTAGGTGGGAGATGCCAATAGATTTAAGTTTGCTGTTCAATTCATCTACCTTCTCATGGCCCCATAAAAGAGGAAAAAGAATGTGAAGGTGTGCAAGAGCAGCGTTGATCTGGATAGTGTGGGAAGAAAGGAATTCAAGATTATTCCAAGAGAAGGAAAGGAGTAGCCAGGCATTGAAGGATTGCATTTTAAACAGGGCAATACATTGGTTAAAATCTATGAAACTATTTCATTCCTTCTCCTTTAATGAACCATGGAGGAACTGGACAGCAGTAGCAAGCTGCTCTTCCATAAAGGACAGGGTTTCTACAAACTAGTCCCCCCTCCACAAGGTTTTCTGAAACTGAATTTTGATGAGAGCAGCTAGGGCAACCCAGGACCCTCTGGGCTGGGAGGAGTTTTAAGAAATGAGGCTGGAGAGGTTATCCTTCTCTACTCTGGCCCGTTGGGAGTTGGGAATTTTGTTAGGGCAGAATTGTTAGCCGCCATACAAGGAGTCCTTCTCGCAAAAGAATTGGGTGTGGAGAAGGTGCTGATTGAGGGGGACTCTAATATAGTAGTGGGGTGCATAAATAATTCAGAGAAGGTTGCATGGATTTACAAGAATGAGCTAAAGAAGTATAAATGTCTGACAAGAAACATGTGTGTTACAGTACAATGGGTGGGAAGATCGGCGAACGCTCTTGCTGATATTTTGGCAAAACAGGGGACAAATAGGGAAACATTGTTCTGGGTTAAACTGTAATCTTGTAGTAGCACTCATGTACTCCTTGTTATAGTTTTATAGTTTTATTTTTTGGGTTTCCTGTGTTGGAGAGGCGGCATCTTGTGCCTCTCCAAGGGACTGTATCTTTTTCTTGATCTTAATGAAATGTGATATTATTTATAAAAAAAATCATTGTAGTACAGCTATTAATTCAGCTAGCAAGGAGTCTTCATCTCCCACTGTCCTGAAAATATGGGTAGAATTGTTCTCATCTCATCTCTAAGTACTACTATTCATCAGAGTCCTGGATTCCCAATACCGTATCTATCAAAGTTAATCTTTACCTGATTTGCCTCCAGCGGCTGCCAAGGCACTAGACCAGTATTTTTCACTGTTGAAGACCATGCTACATTTCTCCAATTTCTTAAAAGATACCAGTCCTCTAATTATTCATGGTTTTAGCAACCTAGGTTTCAGAAATGCTGTTATGGAACTTGGCTTCCAATAAATTTGATGTTTACACCATGTGGCAATGTTGTTTTTTCTTTTCTTTATTTGTTTCATTCTTGATTCCTACTTTTATGAAACCGGTGAAAAGGAAACACATCTGTTATCCTATTAGCCTACTAACCTTGATGAGCTGAACCGTGCCTGTTCTATATGTAGGGAAAATGTACCAAGTAACCTAGGAGTAGGATGGCCACCTGCTACCAAATTGTTATTAGAAAAGGAGATAATTTTTAAGGGGTTTTCATCCCCTTTTGGTGATTCAGGAATGTATCAGTATATTTTTTCCTCCACATCTTGGCAAGTGATAGAATTTAGATCAGAAATGTGCTGTCTAAATTGGCTTTCTTTGTCTGGTTTTCAATCCTTGATAAAATTCTGAGTAGAGAAAACTTAGTCAGAAGAGGTATAGAGGTGGTGGAGGCGTATTTTGTGCAATAGAAGTGTGGAGACCACAAGCCATCTACTGATTCATTGTGAATTTGTTTTCTGGAACTCTGGATTTTTGGAAAAATATTGGAAAATTTTGCGGTTAAGTTGTGTTTTCCAGCCAATGTGAAGGGTCTCATAAGTGCTTGGTGGCTAAGGGGGTTAAGTAAGACCGGCAGCAGTTTGGTGCGAAAGAAATAACAAAATTTTCGAGGGGAGACAGAATTCAAAAGAGGAGGTTTTCAATGTCATTTTTTTTCGTGGTTGGCAAATCACTCTGTTCAAATCCAGACACAGAAGTTCTTTATTGATTGGAATCACCTTTTTGTCTTAAGTATATAAACTTTGTTGGTTTGGGCTATTTGTATTTGGATCTGTTGGGTTTTCCCTAGTACAGATTCTCATTGTACAGAGGTTGCTGGGCTGATTGTATATCTTGGTTTATTTTGATAATTTTAATACAATACATTGCCTTTTTCCAAAAAAAAAAGACATTGACCTTAGGTCATTTGATCTGTTTCTTTCTTCCATTTTACAAAGATAACTTATTCTGGGTAGGCCTAAACTTGCACCTTGCTTTCAGTTTTACTTGCTGGAATGCTTTACCATTATTTGATCCTGATGATGAATTTCAACTCAAGAATCCACTCTGCACATTCATTGGTGTACCAGAAAAGGGAAAATAAAGAAACAAAGAAGAAAAAGGAAAAGTAGCTCTTGGAATCTAGAGCATCATATGACCTAGGTACATCTGTCAATTGGCTATGTATATTTATACATCATCTGTCTTAAGATGATACTGTGGAATTTGGCAAGGTGTATAAGAAGTTTATATTAATTAAATGCCCCTTTTATGCTTGGATCGAGGAAGTGACAAGCTTGAGAGATATAGACCAAATGATAGAGTGCAATTTCAATACAAACATAGCAAGATCAAAGATAGTATAGGGGAATATACTGACAGTGTGACTCAAGAATAGGAGGACAAACAAGGGAACATGATTGCCAAATAGTAGAGGCGGATCAGAAACATGCTTGAAAACCATTGTTTGCCAGGGAAAAGGTAGAAAAAGGAAAGTAATTCAAATTTTAGTTGGGTAAGAAGATTTGCAAACAAATTGGCTGATTGTCAAGCAAGTGGTAAACAGGGAAAATTTATTTTGGGCGAAGATGTAAATTACAAATATTGTAATGGGTTAGGTGGTTGTCACCAGTTGCAAGGCGAAAAGGTAGAAAAGGGGCAGGGAAAAGCAAATGTTGTGAAGAAAATGTAAATCAGTAAATATTCTGATGAAAGTTTGTTATGGAAGAGTTGAGAAGCTTTTCTTGGAGTTTGTAGATCAAGATGTGACCTACCAAAACTTGTGATGCAAAAGTCCCAATCAGGGTAAAACCAAGTACTGGATTTGCGTGCCTTACCTCGAGAATTATGAGAAAGATGAGCAGAAATAGATGGAGACACGTTCTAAACTGCTGAAAAATGCTTTTAAGTTGCAACAGACTGGTTCAGAAATCAGAAGCTGAAATGGTTTTAAGAATTACCTAGCAGAAGTTGTTATTTTGCTTTGATTTTTTTTTTCTACTGGAGTCATTTTGAGAGGACTCGGGATTTTATGGACTTTAAGCTTCTGGAGAACCTGTTGCACTGTATCATGTCTTGTGGATGTTGAAATACACCAACATTCTAATGGTCTCTACAGTGACAATATCATCAAACTGGTTTTGGTGCTAGTAGGAGATATTTTTTAAGAGAACAGGCAGAAGAAAAGGGCTTTGAACATGATGAAATAATATATGGTTTCTTTCCAGATTGGTTTGGCCTGTATTGTCATGTTAACCAGGCTGGTGTTTTTGATTGCCTGGAAGGATGGTGGTCTTGCTTTCTTCTTGGCAAAACCATTTATGATTCTTTGTCTTTCGATTATTGTATTTTATTTCTTTAGATGTTTTCTTCCTTTTTCTTTCTCTGTCATTTTACTATATTTAGTAGGACTTGTCCACCTTTCTAGATGTGATATTATCTCATGCAAGATGATGGTTAACCTAATTTAAGATGGGGAATTAATAGAAGCTGGTGGGAATTTTATTGTGTAGAGTCCATATATCTAATTTTACAGATATGGGGATCTGAATGACAAATCGCTTTTTGTTCTTGATTATAATACAAGGTATGTGGTTATATGGAGGGCTTTGAATGGAAGGATGTTGGGGCAATCTATTTTGGTGTTCTTTGGAAATAGGAAGCAATTTCTTCCTTCTATTTCTGTTAGATTTCCATTATTGTGATAATCAATTCAGTCTAGAGATCAAGATGGGTTTGCTAGGATTTTTCAGTGCCTTGCATTTATGGATGCCTAATCTGAGCAGTGGCAGTCCTCAGCTGAATTTTATTAAGTATTATTCACGTTTCTCTTTCCTTTTATGGCCCCACTTGGATTGTATTGCAGTACTGCCATCCAGCATTGGTGATATGGTTATTCCTTGTGCAGGATCTCAGGCATGGCAGGGAGAAACCGTATGCCTCGTCATCCTGTTAATGATGGTTTCCGAGGCTTTCATGATGGCCCTCGGCCTCTTTTGAATCGAGGACCTGGTCCCCTGCCTCTTCACCCTGCAGCTCTGGAGGAGGAACTTGAAATCCAACATGAAGATATTCGGAGACTTCTTATCGAGAACCAGCATGTTGCTGATGATAATATTATTCTACAGAGGGAGCTGACTGCTGCAAAGGATGAGATTCACAGACTGAACCAGGTCATACCCAAACTTCGTGCTGACAAAGAGGCACAAGCTAGGGAACTTATTGAGAGAGGGTTGAAGCTAGAATCTGAGCTCCGTGCTGCTGAGCCTTTGAAGGTGGAGGTTCTGCAGTTAAGAGAAGAGACTCAGAAACTGAATGCTTTGCGCCAGGATCTTACTGCCCAGGTTCAGGGTTTCACCAAGGATCTGGCTCAACTGCAAGCTGAAAATAAGCAACTACATGTCATGAGGGCTGACATTGATGGTTTACGTCAAGAGCTAGTAAGAGCCAGGTTTGTATTTGGTCATTCTTTCAACTTTAGTTACAATCGAGTTTCTTTCCCTGTTGACGAGTGATTAAGACATCCAAAGCTATTCTTAAGCGGAGGGTGACATAAACACTATGAAAAGGGTATTACATACTATTCTTGTCACCACCACCTTATATCAGATGCTTTCCTTAGTAGCTGAATTTATAATGGACTATGTTTGTAGAACGGCTTTTGAATATGAGAAGAAAGCAAATGAGGAGCAAGTAGAACAGAAGCAAGCAATGGAGAAGAACCTTGTTTCCATGGCTCGTGAAATTGAGAAACTCCGAGCGGAGCATCTGAACGCAGAGAAGAGAGCAAGGGGTCTTGGTAATTTTTTCTTTATTTTTACTTGTTTGCACTTTTACTTCCTAAAGATACCATTCCTTGTCTTAAAATAAAAAGAAGATGGCAAATCTATTATAATAGAGGTATGAATCTTTTACACTTTTGTAGGTGGCATGAGCTATGGAATGTTGAAGACAAGCTCCGAATTGGGATACCCAGGTGGTGCATATGGTGATACTTATGGTGGAGCATGGGGCCCTTATGATACACGCGGCTCTACCCGACGCTGAAATCTTTTTTGAGTATATATGTTCTGGTTGGGTTCACATTGAGGGAACTGGTTTTAGACTTTTAGTTTTAGTTTCTTGTTTGGTTAAGACGGCAATTTTCTTGGGTGAGCAAGGAATATAAGAGAAGTCGGATACTTTGCTTTCGCTTTTATCTAATCATATTGTTCTTTCTTTCCTAGTTCCTGCCACGTGTCTTTTGGTTTCCTTATGACAAGTTGAAGGCTGATTAAAAGCTATCCCCAACGTCATCAGTTCTTCACTGTCATCGTCTGTCAATTACAATGATAAAATGCCTTGTTTGTGGCATGCCCAAAAGCCAATGGTTAAGAACAAATACTGATCCCAGAAAGTGTGCTTATAGAGTATGTAAATGTAACCTAGGGCCTCTGGATCTCACTCGATGAGAGTTGTTTATCCTAGATTTGGAAAATTTGGTTTCGTAGATTAGGGTACTTGGACGTGTTGCTCTCTTCTAGTTCTAGACCTACATTGTGAACCCATAGTTAGGTATATTCTTATCGTGTGGCTATTAAATGGTTGAAACGACTATCTTCGCATCCACCACATCGACATAAAGTTCTGGGTGCTTACACTTGGGAGTAGGAATCATGCCTAATCACTCACCTGTTTGATGGCACAAAAAAACTTTAGTATGGTGCCTTTTCTTCCCTATGTTCATGCATATTTTTAGTGCGAATATGTAATTGTATTTTTATGTACTAGCGGGGCCCATGCGATGCACATGATGGGGCACCCCTGCGATGCACGCCAACCCTCCTTGTCCCTTGCCCCCATAAATCAAGACATTTTACTCCATCTCCATCTTGACCCTAGTGGTGGGACAGTTTTGGGTAGGCACCCATTCCTGTCGGGGATGGGGAATCCCCAAATTTTCCCCACACTGAGGCAACCACCTAAAAAAATCTAATTTATGGATATTTTACAAATAGGATTATGAGAATTTGGAGGTATTTTAGGAATTAGATTATGACAATTTGGGGGTAATTTATAAATGAAATTATGAGATCCTAAGATTATAAGAATACGAGGAAACCTTAGAAATATTTTAAAAATCAATATTAAATCTATGGATACTTTACTAATTTACCATAAGAGGTTCAAAGAATTATATGCAAACCCCATCCCTAATTTGGGGTAAAAATATTTTCCCTGTCCCCAACCCGTTTCTACCTTGTCCTCATTTATGACTTAAGAAAACTTGCCCCATTTGGGGCAGCATAGGATAGGGCCCCAGTTTTACAGGGAAAATTTCCATTCCTACAATTTTAATAATTTTCTATAACTAATTAATTAACAATATTTTATGTTAATTTTCAAAAAATTATTGAAATTGCAATTGATTAGTAATAATATATAGCAAATTAATTATTTACAATAACAATAAATTAATTTAAATTATTTACTTTTTAAGCCTAAATTATTTACTATTAATCAAAGTAAATTAATCTAACTATGGTAAACTACATTATTTTTAATTAAAAGTAAACCATTTGTTGTTAATTAATGTAAAACCAGGTATGATTGAACTCAACCAAGTGGTCTAGATTGGTGTGGATAGATTTAATAATTTTCCCAAATTATTTAATAATTATTTATTGAAATAATAGTAGTGTATTGTTATTTAAATAATTATGAACAAATTTCTAATAGATTAATTTCCTAATTTAGTTTTCCTAAATTTTTTTATAATTATTTAGTTGAATAATAATTATGGATTATTATTTAAATGGTTTTCGAGAACATTTTTTTCATAGATTAATTTCTTAATTTTAATTAATTATTTAAAAATAATTATGGACTATTAGTTAAAGAGTTTCCCTTAATTATTTAATAATTGTTAATTATAATTAATAATTTTATAGAAATTAGTAAATAATGCTAATTAGTAATATCTTTTATCAATAAATTATTATTGTAAGGATTCAATGAAAATTTATTAAATTACAATGATTAATGTAAATTACACTAAATGTTGAAATTTTGAACATATATTAATAACCAAAAATTATTAAATAATGGATTGTTTATTATTTTTTGGTAGAATATTAAAGTATTTAATATTTGTTAAATAATGCATTATTTCTGAAATAATTATTTCATAATTTTTGGTAGAATATTTTCCAGAAATGTTTAATAATTTTCATAACTAATGGATTATTTAATAATAGATTATTATTTAAGATTAGATTATTTAACAATAATGGAAGATGCCACGAGGCCCATGAATATATAGGAAACATCAAATTCCCCTCTCTTTAATTTGCTTGGAATCATGTCTATAGAGATAAATATTGTTTGGTTTGGAAAACCAAATCTTAATAAATTATGGCCCTATTTTTATGGGCAAGTGGAGAGAATAGAGGGGAATTAGTGATAGAAGTGAAGGAGAGGATAGAACATATATTAAGCTAATTAAGGAGAGAAGTTGGGTTGTTATAGAAAGTAAGAGACGTGAATTGTGGGGGAGACAGAGAACCCAATGGGAAGGGAGAGGAATGAAGAGGGAGGGTGCTGAGATGGCAAATTGGGAGTGGTGGGAAGGGGGAGAGGAGAGAGAGAATCAAAGAGAATGCAGGGTTGGATAATGGAGCAAGGAGAAGCAATGTGGCATGGGCCATCTAAATATATATATATATATATATATATATATACAGAGAGAGAGAGAGAGAGAGAGAGAGAGAGAGAGAGAGAGATTGTGTTTGTGCTTTTTTATTATTTTTTTTGTCAACTGAGGATAAAAAAACATTAAATTAATAATTGAATGTCTGTACATAAAGACTAGACCTGTTCATGGGCCGGGCCGGGCTTTGACTCTTTATTAACAGAAAAATGTTAGGCCCGACCCTGATAAAAAGCCCGAAGCCCGAGCCTGAGCCCGAAGCCCGACCTAATAAAAGAAATTCGAATTTTTTCCTATTCAAATGGACATTTTTCTATTTTAATTTAGATGTTTTTTTCCCCTATTTAAATGAACAATGGGCCTACAAGTGAATCAACAACATTCTCAAATAAAAAAATTTATTCAAATGGACATCACATAGGGTTTTTACTTAGGTTTAACTATAGGTCGGGCCGGGTCGGGCTATTTTGGCAAAGCCCAAGCCCGGCTCGAATTTTATGCGGGCCGGGCTTTTTGGCCTGAGGTTAAGCCCGCGGGCCAAAAAGCCTGTTCAAGCCCGTCTGGGGGTCAGGCCGGGCCGGGCCGGCCCGTCGGGCCACCCGGCCCATGAACAGGTCTAATGAAGATCGAATTGGGAACTTTTGGTAGTGTGCAAGAATCTAAAAAGTAAATGAAAAGCTATTGTTTTATCATGAATGGATTCATTTAAACAACTAAAATAAAAGACTATTGATTGTCACCTTGACCTTAAACAAGATTATTAGTTTTTTGGGGGTAAAGTAAAATGAATGGATTCCATGTCTGCCTTAGATCACCATCGTCAAGACTCAAGAATGAAGAATCAGAGACGGGATGGGCTCTGCACAAAGCGAGCCCCACAGCCCATCCCCACCGCGATTTGGGAATATCTTCCCATGACAAGCATGCATGGGGGATGGGCTGTGGGGCGTTTTGTGGGGAGCCCATGAAGAATCAGCATATCCTGTTATTTCCACTATGATATGGAAAAGATATGATATCTGAAAAACTTCTTACCAATCAACTGAAATCATAAACGTGGTAGCCAATCAGGTGTTATTTATCAAAATTCATAGGTGGGTTTTGATTGGTCAAAACTTTTCCCATATCATATTTTTTCTGCATCATAGATTTTCCCTTATTATTAAATATAAAGTTTTGCTTTTATGGTTTAAATTTGGAACATCAAATGTTGGATAAAGATCTGCAAAGCTTATGCAAATTTCTTTAATGTTGGATGGTCAAAGAATAGTATGATCTAACGAATAGCTCTTTTGTCATTGTCAAAAAAAAAATAAATAAATAACGGATAAAATTGTAATTCAAATAACTATAAATTAGCAGAGGAGGCCTTGCGTTGCAGGGGTTCACTCATAAACTATCAAGCTCGAGCTCGATTCGAATTAGAGACTTGAGTTTGAGCTCAAGCTCGACTCGAGTCAAAGGCTCGGAAGTTCGAGCTCAGTTACTTTTGATTGTAGGTCTCTCAAGCAACCAAGGTTCTGAGCCGAGGTCTCTCTCAATTTCCGAGGTGCCAAACCGAGGTCTCCCTCAGTTGCTGAAGTGTCGAGTTGGGGTTTCCCTAGCAGGCGAGGTGTCGAGCTAAGGTCTTCCTTAGTTGACAAGGTGTTGGGTTGAGGTCTCCCTCAGTTGTCGAAGTGTTGAGCTGAGATCTCCCTCAGTTACTGAGGTGCCAAGCCGAGGTCTCCCTCAGTGGTCGAAGTGTCATCTAGCTCGAGCTCGATTTGAATTAGAGACATGAGCTTGAGCTCAGAAGTTTGAGCTTGGCTCAGCTCGAACTTGACTAACTTTGGTTGCAGGTCCCCTAGCAGTCGAGATGCCAACTTAAGGTCTCCTCAATTGGAGAGAGAGTGACATTCTTGCAATTTATAAGGAGAAAGAGAGAGATGGCTAGGAATGGCAACAGGGTAGGTTTAGGGTGGGGCATTTACTCCCTGTCGGGTATGGGGAATCCCTGAATTTTCCCCGCTCCAAGGCAACTACTTAAAAATTATCTATTTTATGGACAATTTAAACATAGGATATAGAAATTTGGGGGTATTTTAGGAATTGAATTATAATATTTTAGGGGTAATTCAAAAATAGAATTATAGGATCCTAAGATTTTAAGAATTTAGGGAAAAACTTAGAGATATTTTAAATATCAATATTGAACCTAGAGATATTTACTAATTTAGCTTTGGGTTTAGGGCGGGTTCGGGGAATTATATACAAAACTTGTCCCTGCCTCGTCCCCGATTTGGAGAAAAAATATTTTTCCCGTCCCCACTCTGTCTCTATTTAGGGTTGGGGAAAACCTGCCCCATTCAGGGTGGGGCGGGGCCCAGTTTTACGGGGGAAATTGCCATCCTTAGAGATGGTAGGAGAGAGAGATGGCATTCTTGAAATTGTAAAAAAGAAAGAGAGTTGGTAGGAGAGAAAGTGGCATTCTTGTAATTTGAAAAAAAAAGCAAGAGAGAGAGAGAGAGTTGGTAGGAGAGAATGGCATTCTTGTAATTTGAAAGAAAAAAAGCAAAAGAGAGAGAATTGGTAGAGAGTGGCATTCTTGCCTTGTCCCTATTTAGGGTTGGGGAAAACCTGCCCCGTTCGGGGTGGGGTGGGGCCCCGATTTTACAGGGAAATTGCCATCCCTAGAGATGGCAGGAGAGAGCGATGGCATTCTTGTAATTTGTAAGAAAAAGTGAGAGAGTTGGTTGGAGAGAGAGTGGCATGCTTGCAATTTGAAAGAAAAAAAAGCAAGAGAGTTGGTAGGAGAGAGTGGCATTCTTGTAATTTGAAAGAAAAAAAGCAAAAGAGAGAATTGATAGAGTGGAATTCTTGTAATTTCTATGAAAAAAGGCAAAAAATACTGTTAGATTCCATTTCTCTCATCCTCAAGCCATTACATACACATTTCAGCTTAATATATTTATTAGCGGAGGGGGCCCTGCGTTGTAGGGGCTCGCTCATAAACTATCAGGCTTGAGCTCGATTCGAATTAGAGACTTGAGCTCGAGTCAAAAGCTCGAAAGTTCGAGCTCGACTACCTTTGATTGCAGGTCTCTCAAGCAGCTGAGGTGCCGAGCCAAGGTCTCCCTCAAATTTCGAGGTGCCAAATCAAGGTCTCCCTCAGTTGCTGATGTGTCAAGCTGAGGTTTCCCGGTGTCGAGCTAAGGTCTCCCTTAGTTGATAAGGTGTCAAGTTGAGGTCTCCCTTAGTTGTGGAGGTGCTGAGTCGAGATCTCCCTTAGTGACCGAGGTGCCGAACTGAGGTCTCCCTCAGTGGTTGAGGTGTCATCTAGCTCGAGCTCGATTCGAATTAGAGACTTGAGCTTGAGCTCAAAAGTTCGAGCTCAGCTTGGATCGAACTCGACTATCATTGATTGCAGGTCCCCTAGCAGTCAAGATGTCGAGTTGAGGTTCCCCTCAATTGGAGAGAGAGAGTGGCATTCTTGTAATTTATAAGGGGAGAGAGAGATAGAGATGGCATTCTTGTAATTTGCAAGAAAAAGAGAGTTAGTAGGAGAGAGTAGCATTATTGTAATTTGAAAGAAAAAAGCAAAAAAGAGAGAATTGATAGGAGAGAGTGGCATTCTTATAATTTTAAAAAAAAAATACAAAAAATACTGTTAGATTCCATTTCCCTCATCCTCAGACCTTCTTAAATACACATTTCAGCTTAATATATTTATATAGAAATTGTTTATTGCAATGCGCCTTACGGTTACAGTCTATTAGCCATTTCTTTATTAATTTTTTTTGAAACATGAAATTCAGGAAAGGTAAGGCTATACAAGGGAGGGCTGTGACCTTATGGTCCCTTATCAGGGGTAAAATTATTCCCATATGGGGCAACCGGTTTTTGCAACGTTTGCTGGTATACTAGTTAAGAGAATCTGTTTTAGTATTAAAACTAAACCATAATACAAGGGCTATGAGAATGTGTACAGTAAAAGTTTTATTGGCCAACACACTTTTCTTTTTTATAGATAAACACACCCTTAATTAAGTTTACTAGTTTCAATCCCCGAGACAGAACTCTCTCTGGTGAGGATTTTGGTATGGGTTTGACTATGATACCCGAAAAACTTGTAATTGGTCTGTCATTCCGGTATCATGTCTTTCTATATTGGGGGAGCAGATTTTTCCTTTTGATAATCCAACACGTAGAAAAGGCATTAGTCAACTTGTCTCTTATCTTGGTGGTCTTTTTTTTGTTTTCGTTTTTTGGAGAACCCACATTTTTTAAGGGTCAATGATGCTCAGCTCCGGGGCCCGATGCAGTTGAAATTCTTCAAAACATACATTTATTTTATTTCCAAGAAAAACAAATATTATTATACAGGAGAAAATCAAAGAGAGGCTATTTTTTGTAAAAATTGTAGGGTAGCATTGTTGGAGTTGGAGATGCATTTTGATATGAAAGCGGTGGAAAACAAAACCTTTTTAGGGCCTTCCACCTTATTTTTTTCTCTGATGTCAGTAAACTCAGTTCTCGGCCTTTGAGTTAGGATCTCGCATTATAAATAAATTTTAATTAGCCATGCCATTGCCCAAGGCCGAACCAGAATCACCCAGGTATCACCGTATCAGAAGACTCTTAGGCTGTATTTGGTTTTATAGGCGTTTAATGAAAAAATACTATTAAATCAGTGTCACATAGGCATTGACATTTATTGCACAAAATAAAACAACTGTTTGATTTTACCATTTATTAGATAAATAGTAAAAATTGAAATGTTTTGATTTTTGTGCACGGGGACATTTGAAGAATCATTAAATTCCTATTTATGCTGATGTGACACACTTTAATGAGTATTAATGTGAGGTGAAGAGTAAAAAACGTTTAAAGTAAAGTCCAATCAAACAACAAAAACAAAAAAAGTTTAAAGTAAAAAAGTACAAATAAACAACTTATCCATAAATGCGCATGAAACCAAACACATACTTTGAAAGCGATTAGACATCACCTTAGTAGTTAATACCTTACCAACCTTTTTTCTACATACAGTTACAATATTGGAAAATTGGTTCTTGCAAGTGCATTAATGCCGAAAAATACAAAAGCATTGCTCGTTTTTAAGGTCCAGTAGAAACTTAATAACGAAAACAACTCATGAATTGATAATAACTCATCATCATCTAAGCCTTGTCCCAACTATCTGAATCCTGTTTTGCCATTTTGTTCCATTCAGTGTCACTCATATCCAATGTCAAAAAATATGAATCAATTAGTAATAACTAAAAAACTTATTTTTTTCCTACGGCAAAGAAAATAAGTAAATAGGGAACTTCCTTTTATTAATAAAGTGGGAATGTTAACTCAGAAACTTCTTTTAAGAGCCCGTGAGATTGCTCCAATGGTGGAAGGTGTGGTTCGACAACATCCTCCAATGAGTTTGGCTCCTGAATCACGCCATCTTGTTGCAAATAGTTCAAATTTGTTGTCGTCAAAGCACTTCGAAGGCTGTCAATCCAATTCACAATATGTAAATAATTTACTAATGAATATACCAATACATTTAAATCACAGCGAGTGGAAAAATCAGATTAATTAACTAATTAAGCTCTTGAAATTGCTCTTAGTATTTTTTATAGGTATTAGTATTTCGGTATTTCCCCCACCAACCCCACCTTGCTCTGTTGGTGGACTGTGGATATGAGAAAATTTTCAACTCGTAGTGAGCCTCTAAGAAAGATAACAAGAGAATAATTTTACTTCTAGGTGTTGCATGCATTCCAGTGATTAGTCAGCTTAATTCACAAAGTGATATTAGGTGGTTCATTCTTTCACTCACCAGCCATCTCTTAGCTCTTCCATCCCATACCTCCCCACTATTGGGATAAACAACTATGGCCTTTTCAGTTAACTGGGAAAGAGAGAAAATTGCAGTTCAATGCCGTGATCATGTAACAATGTTAGATAAACAATGCATAATAGGAAAAGAGTGAGTAGTTTTTGTCTGTTTGGTGCTTACCTGCTTAAACCTGCAGATGAGGCTTTCTATGAAATGGGGTGGTGCACAATTTATTCCCACAGCATTCACTTTCTTACTCTTGTTTATTATACCAAGGCACTCCTCAAAGTTCTCTCCCGAGGGAGCATTCTCACCATCTACAGAGCTGAAGCAGATCCAAGATGGAATTTGGATATTTTCTTCATCCAGCAGCTCAGCACATGCCTGTGTGCAGATTTTCATATAAATAACAAATGGAAGAACTTTGAAGATAATTATGCTTTTCTGGAAACACTTATCAGAAAAAAAAAATCATGCTTTTCTGGAAAGGGTTGTGGTGCATCCTCCTTTGGTGGAAAGCAGAAAGTGTTCTTTAGGCTTAGTTTGGAAGGAGTACAAATACAAGTATGTACAGTGCAAATTCATACAAAATAATACAAAATATAAGGTTTTGCACTCTACATATTTGTATTTGTACTGTACTCCTTCCAAACTGAGCCTTAAGGGTTAAAAACTGGTCAGAATTTTTCATTTATGAGATTGATAGAACGTATTATATTTTGTGCCAAGGATCATAGGCCAATGTATAATGGCTTTTGTATTGGAATATTCCATCTCAGTTTTTATAGAGGCTACAACCTTGTAGTAGCAGAGATATAACACATTTTATCAATCTCATATCAGAAGAGCTGATCAAATGGTTCTGTTCTGAGGACAGCCTCTGCTATCGACCTGAGGATCCTGCACAGCATATGGAAAACAATTTTTTGAAATGAAAAATCGTGACAACATTGACCCATATATGAACAACTATTCAAGGAAGTGATATTTTAAAAACAATTTACCAATTAGTCCAGGAGAACTACTTTTCCGCGTTATAAGCATAGAATCATATGCCAATACACAAGGTTAGACTGTCATCATTATCATCCTAGTGCAACTAATGAATCATGTCACTCCATTCCAATCTATCTAGGGCTATCTTTATGGTAACAAGCATATAACTTTAATTTAATGAGCTGGCATCTTGAATTTAGCACTGAGAAAAATCAATTATGATCATCCATGAAAAGAAATTTAACCCATGGTGAAATACACCGGTATACACAGACCATCTAATAAAGAAGGATAAGGTACATAACAATGGAGATGCCTTGTTAAAAAAATGGAACATTTGTTAACAAGGACCAAGGATGAGATAACCATTTAGCTACTATTAAAGAAAAATATACAACAATAAGCAATTTATACAAATGTTTCTCCAGAGTACCTGAATCGATACCTCTGAGTAGAACTCTGTTAAAATAAAGCACTGCTACAACATTGAAAGCAATATTCTAAAACATGGAAGCATGAGGCATAGCACTAGGATCTTCTAATGTGTTTAAGCCTTATGAAATATCGTTGTTTGAAGAAAAAAAAACATACGAGTTAAAATGACAGGGAGTGTAGAATTATGTGAAAAAAAGAACAACAATTTTATTTATAGTATGGTTAAATTACTCATCATATAAACAAGAAATTGAAAATAGTAAGGGCTTTCCTACAAATCCTTCTAGAAAATTAGAAAGTTCTTAATATAAATCAAGACCTCAATGAGTGTTGGAACATCCTGAATATTTATAAATAAAAAAGCACCTGGAAATCTTCAATTGTTCTTAATCATTCTTGTGATGAGAACCCTATAGATGTTCTTGGCACAAGGCATCTCAAAGTGTGATGCATGTACTTTTAGGCATGAACCTCAATGTTGAGCCTCAGGGTGTTTTCCTTAAGCCTCAACTCAAGGAGATCCTAGGCAAAAGTGTTACACACATTTTAAAACATTGGCCAGAAATTCTTATTGCTTAGAGTATAGTGTCTGATCTCAACATTGAGTTTAGTATACAAATACCCCAATTATCATTCAACAGTTTCATTCAATTTAAACAACCCAAACTTAATGTTTCCTTTTAAGTTTGATAAACTCAAGTGTAACCAAACACCCATTAAAATTAAATCCCCTATATAGGTCTAAAAAGGAAAATAACCAATTGGCTATACAAGTAGGACAGAGGAACAAATTCAGAATCATATAAACTCAATCCAATATCAAGCAACAAAAAGCTGCCCATTTTTATCCACTAGAGTTCAATTAGGTAGACGGTAGACTAAACAAAGACAAACAAAGAGATCAACAAATTCACAGGAAGAGGACCGGAATGAGAGGGAACGATAATCCAAGGAATGGGGGTTAAAGATGGATTATGAATTATCAAGTATTGACAAGCAGACTGTATCTTCTCTAGTATTTTTTCAGCAATAGGAACAATTGTTTTGGGAGACTTCAATACCACCACAATACTTGTAGTTTAGCTACATTAAATTATTTTGTATCCCTATAGCTACAAATCTTTCATGATCATATGTGACTTTCGAAGAAGAATAAGCTATGGCTTATTATCTGAAAATTGCATTAAGAATAAGAGTGTTGAATGATGGAGCCTGGTATTGTATTACTGACTAAATGTAGGAATTCAAAAAAAAAAAAAAAAACAGTTTTCTTGGATTGAGAACTCTGTCATAACTATTTAATATGCACAGTAAGCATTTTTAAACTTTCCATTTCTGGCACTATTAGCAGGTGGATGAGAAAGAGGAACAGAAAATGGTGATGTCATTTATTACTTCTATCAATTACCAATTCTATCTGTTGTTGAGCATTAGTTTACAATAAAAATAAGCAGAGAATGTAGCAAACTTATCATTTGTTCATAGATTTAATTCTTTCACTAGAGTTTGTTAAAAGGGCTTTCTCCAAGTCTCCATACCATTTTGTACTTGTATCCAAATTGAGATAAGAAAAATTGTTAATCATCAGCGAAATAAATGCCAAGCATATCCATAAATGAGGAAGTTCTCCCAGTACACAAACTAAGGTTATACACATGGCATTATAATAAAATGGTGGAAGTAAGGAAAAATAACATTAACATTTTCTCAGCTACTATGGAAGAATTAATAATATCATAATATAAGTCTAATAAATGATATGCTTTAAGGATGGTTGACAACTCAATCAAGTCATCCCCCTAATAAGAGTGCATAAGATGAAAAGAGATTATGAAACTCAGGACACTGGCATCTGTAATGACAAAAGAGGGGCAGGTTTTGGCTAACGTTCTTAGTTCATGAAGTAAGATAATGCCAAACTGTTCTACTAAAACTATTCAACCATCTATTGTCAAAATACTGAGAAATATACAAAACAAATTTGTGCAAAGAACACACCTGTGCTTCAATTTTATTTGGTATGGTTTCAAACGCCAACAAATCTGGACCTGCCTCAACAAGGACTTGTAATCTCCGCCTGTGGAAATCCTTCAACTTATCCAAGGTAACATCTGGCCCATAACGCCCACTGGATGCACAATGAATAGACAAAACCAAGAAACCTAGATGAATTTCCAATTGATCACATGTGATAAAACTGGAAGCAAATTGGAGAGGTTGTTTTAATTATATAACTGTGACTGAAAAATAAAATAGAAGAAAACATTAGCTATGACAATGAGATGCTTAGTCTAGAAGATTTCAGGCACCTGTATTCTGAACCATCAGCAAGATAGGCACCATAGCTACCAATAGACGCTGCCACTAATGCCCTATTATAACTATGTCCAGGAATACTCTGCACTTCATCCCAAAACTTGTCACGGGCTTCTACAGCCAATTTGACACTCTTCTGGAGTAAAGCCTCTCCTTCTTCAATCGACAGTCCTCTAGATAGAAATCCTGGGATTGTTGCCTGGATACCCGGAACAAAAATAACTAGTTACTGATAATATAAACCTACAATTAAATGCAGTATACAGAGGATATGCCAGAGAATGCTAGTATATGTAGAAAAGATTAAAAGAAGAAAAAAAAGAAGAATAACAGAAAGATAACAGGTAATGCCCCCTCAAAACAATTCATAGAATTGTATGATAACTTGAGATTCGTCAGGGTAGAGGCCCAAACCTGATACGATGAAGTTACTAGTATATCTGCACCAGCCTCGAGATATTCCAGGTGAACCTGCACAATGACAGAGCTTCTTCAGATCCGTCCATTTTCATTATTAGGTATAGTGCCGCTCTATTATGCCATTAAAAACAGAGAAAGATGGGTTAAGTTCTAAAGATTTGTTCACGCGTAGATTGAGAGAAGAATAACAAGGGAACATAAAGAAGAGAGAGAAAGAGTGTACCCGTTTGACGAGTTCAGGGTCTTTGATCAAGCAAAGGGCGCTCCAAAGAGGGTCATTTATAGAGGCACCGTGCTTTTCAAGCTGCGTCGCAAATCCTCCGTCGACAATGGCGCATCCTCCTGCCCTCTCTATCAGATCCTCTAACGACGTTGTGGTCGCCCCTGCTCCCGTAACCGTTCCCAGACCCATCTCTGTGTGTCTGACTATCTGGGTAGTGGATAATAAACGAATGGACGCGTAATGGCGCCGGAGACAGGAGTTGTCAGTCGTAGAAAACTTCTCCGCCAAAAGATGTGAAGTTGGGTTGGGCTGTGATGTATCTTGTATGGAAGAAGCGTGAAGCAAGACAAAATGACAGAGCCTCGGGTTAGAATATTGACATATTTCCCAACCCCGAGCCACGTTTATATATATAGACTAGAGAGAGAGAGAGAGAGAGAGAGAGAGAGGGAGGGAGATTGTTTCAAGGAATTCAAAGGGTTTTGAAGAAATTCCATAGTTTGAGTTTGACAAATACAAATAGGGAAACTCGTCTTCTGATCCTGGTCCTGCTGCATGAAGATTGGCGGTGGCGGGGACAATTTCAGTTTGGCACTGGTAGTGGTAGGTGGGTCTCGTCGCCTCTTAGACCTAAATCGATCAGGGCCCAGGAAATGGTCTGCTATGGCCGGGACACCTATGACCTATAGTTGGCTAAGCTAGCCTAGCTAGCTGGCCTTAGTAAGCAAAAGTCAAACCTCCATAGACTGGTTCTCACTGCTCCGTCTAATCTAGGACTAGGAGTAGGATTACTTGCAGGCTGAGGCTGCACCGGGTTCTTACTTCTAAGCTGTGGGACTGGGAGTTGTTTGTTAAATTATTTTATTTGATGGTGCAACCTGTAAGCTAAAGCTGGCTGTAATTGGCCTGCTGCTCTCACTAAAATTCCATTTCATCCAAACGACGATAAATCATAAATCTGAATCGACGTGTTAACACCCTTTCAACACGGCAATCCAGCTCCAGCTGCGGTACTGCACATTAACACGCTTTTGTTAGCAGCAAATTCTAAGTACTCGCCGAAAAGATCCCCCCCATTATATAATATAAAAATTAAATAAAAAGGTTGCCTTTTCCTCGTAAACGGAGTTAGAATTAGTGCAGCCCCAACCTCAATGGCAAGCTCAAGAAGCACCAATTCTTGAAGAGGAGCAGAGATGAGAAATGAGCCAGTAATCATCCAATTGAGCCTGTTGGGTACTCCAATTATATTCAATTAGCATCCCGTAATAACTAACAGCAAAACCTAGTTCACATTTGAGTCATTTCAACTAGAATGATTGGACTTTTACCTCGTTGGAAATAAAACGTCAATTTGACATTTCAATAACCAGCAAAAAAAACTATAACCATCAACTATCAGTCCCCCACTGGCATTTTTAAGAAATGCTTGATTCAACTATTGACAGCTTCAAATTAAATCAACTCAAAATAGTTTAGGTAGAAATAGCAGTAATATCAAACACACTAACACACAGTTGTGTTTAATTCTGTCGAGAGTCCCATGATGCCATGAACCCTTTATAGCCCGCTTTATTTCCTTTTGGCTGTATTTGGTTGCAGTGCAATTTTATCTGCACTAGTACAAATTTATAAAAGTGCAAATGAAAAAAAATGTAAATTCTCGTTTAATTTTATTTTGGGTTTTACTTTATTCTGTTTTATGTCTTAATACTAAAATTTAAAATAAAAATAGGTCAGAATTTACACTTAAATCATTTGCACTGCCACAGTTTGGCATTAATGCAAATTTATTTACATTCCAACCAAACACAGCCTTATGGACGTGGGTTTGAACGAATAATCCTTAGAAAAGCTGGACTAATTAAGCCCCATGCATGTTTAGACCTCACACCTACACAAACAACCGTGATCCCGTTTAAACAATATGGAATAGTAGCTACGGGCCGGGCCCCTTTGTCACTTGTGGGGTAGTGCCAATATGAAGCTTAGAATATCCCGTTCAAACACCGAACCGCATCTCCACCTTGTTGTGTACTACTGTAACAGGAAATACAGATGAGCTGTGCCCATCTTTACTTTGAATGAGTTGGTCTTCTCAATAAAAAAAAATAAAGGAGAAGAGAGATGTATAAGACAGAGCGGAGTTGGTGAAAGTTGACGACTTTGGATTTTGATGGTCAATCTAGTTACCTTACCTACCCAAACATTCCATCTTTGGACTAGAACCGATGTAGATGTAAACCAAATTTTCTTGTTTGTGCTTGATTTGTTGGAATTGGATGATTTCACAGGCTTTAGAATCATCTTGATTAACATCTCATGGAAACCTAAAGCCAAGAAAGATCCTGAGCAAGGGTAAGCATGACTTCAATGGAGACTGGAGTATGACTTGGTTAATCTTATTAAAAGAACCCACCTACCTCCTGTTGTTGACTTGGTTTAGAGATGATTCATGAGGTGCAGTATGTCAAATCAGATAACCACCACGGGTTAGGTTGGTTGACAAACCATAGATATGGTTGTTTGCGAATTCAACATCTCCAAATTTATTATGCATCATTCCTTTCATCTATTAATTCGTTACCCTTGTTTCCTGAGCAGAGGTCAACCTGCACATCAGCTGCATTTGGACCCAAGTAATATGGAGATTGGAGCCAAACTTGTCCTTGTTTATAAAGTATAAAACCCTGTTTTCTATCTCTAAAACAAGAAAAAAGAAATCTTTGAACAAAGTAGATTTGAGTTTTTTACTGAAATTATTAAGTATGTGTTTGGTTCTGTTAATGTTTTTTCATTCAATGTTTATATTTTATTTGCTTGCAAAATCGAAAAAGATAATAATTATAACCGTTTATTACAATTAAGCACCACTAGGCACCATATCAGCATAACAGTGAAAAAACACCTAACCATCGTTAGGGGAAACTTTAAAAAATAACTTCTCCAAACAGTAGGCGTGCATAGAAACCGAAGTCATCTTTTGCTATTCTCAATGCATACAGAAGAGCATGAGAGGGGAACTACTGAAGTGGTACCTATGTGGCAGCGTTTATTGAATAAACGCCCATGGTTCCAAACACCCTTTAAGTTGTGAAGGTATCAGTAGATGGAAAATTTCAGCCCATTCTGATTCAAAGTAAACCAATTTTTTTTTGACACCTGTCCTTTAAAATACCCCAACCTATCCTTGAAAAAGATTAAAGACAACTTTTAACAATTGTTAGAATAGTTATAAAGTGCTCACTGAATCTGCTTCCTATGTTGTGCTATTGGATCCAGTCCCAAATTTGATTCAATCTCCAGAATAGACTATTCAGCAATAGCGTTCGGTAAGACCCTTATTGCTTTCTAGTAACAGGAGTTGCAATTTTTCTTTTTTCTTGAAAATCAGAGGTGTGGTGCGAATTTAATGGGGCCCAACTCCAACCCAGAAGGGTCAAATCCTAATGTTTGCAAGGATTGGTCTAAGATTTTGAGGCCTTTGGGGTGGGCCTTGAGGAACAATATTTTCCTACCATGCAATAAGAAAATGTGAAGCTAAGGCCACGCTTGTTTGAGGTGGAAAATTGAACTGGGGTAAACTTTACACCCTGTTCGATTTTACACATGTTTGGTAGAGGTGTTAATATTGCCTCGTAAGTCAATGTAATAGTCCATTTTCGCCAATATTTACATTGAAAATCAATTTCCTTCTTCTTCGTCCAATGGTCTCCTCTCTATACAAAGAGTCGAAGAGAGCGTGAGAAGACCTCCTCTCCTCTGATCATGAGAAGACCTTCTCCATCCAACGGTCTCCTTCATTTCGCCCACACATATTCCTAGCCTCGGATGAGAGAGCGTGAGAAGACCTCCTCCATCCAATGGTCTCCTTTTGCATCCTTTGTTTTGAGAGAGATCTTGTTTAGTTTCTCCAAATGTTGCATTTTCTAGAAGGGAAGGAGCTTGCCTTCAAATAAGAGCTCGTTGGCCGTTAACATCCTATCACCGGTGGAGTTGCTAGAGAGAAACTCGAAATGTACATTGTGCTCTGGCACCTTTTCCTGTTCTGTGTCAAGCTTCTTTGGCGACTCAAAGCACGAGCTTATGGAGATGAAATCATTGTCGTCGATGAAGTTGACGGAGAAAGAGATCCGCGGGCTCGATGTCGGCTCCATGGAGTTTTAGAGCAGAGTTTCAAGAGGCTTTACCAGACCGATAACAAAGAGAATTCTAGAGTAGAGTTTCAAGAAGCTTTACCAGAGTAGAGTTTCACTTTTACATCAGAACAACCATACAACATGAGAGAAATTCCAAAACACCTTGGTTCAATTTTCCATCGATCACTAAACCGGGATCAAATTTTCCATCAGTGTAAATTTGAATTTACACTTAAAACAAATGCAACCTAAGGGATAAATACCAAAACCTAAAGAAATAAGAAATGAAAGAACAACATAATAACGGAATTAATTAAGGCTCATTTTGGAAGGAGTATAAATACAAATACTCACAGTGTAAATACATACACAATAATACAAAATACATAGATTTGTACTCTACATATTTATATTTGTACTCCTTTCAAATTGAGAGGCTCAGTTTGGAAATAGTGTAAATACAAATATGTACAATATGTACAATACAAATACATATAAAATAATACAAAATACAAGGTTTTACACTCTACATATTTTTATTTTTACTTCTTTCATACTTTAGTTTGGAAAGAGTGTAAATACAAATATGTACAGTGCAAATGCATACAAAATATAAGGTTTTGCACCCCTTCCAAACTAAGCCTAATGTGTAATATTTTGGGTAGGGGTGAGTATTCGGTTCAAAACCAAACTGAAAAAATAAAAACTGAAACCAAAACCGAATTTTAGAAAAACAAAATAACTGAAACTGAAAATTTCGATTTGGTTTTTGGTTATTTCGGTTAAAACTGAATTTTAATAATATATTCTATATTATAACATATAATATATATTATATGTTATGAAATCAAATTTCATTATATTAATATATTAAAATGTTGCATAATATATTATATACTAAAGTTCAATTTATTCAATTAACCGAATTTGTAATTCAAAAAATTGAAACCAAAACCGAAATACTCAAAAACCAAATTAACCAAAAACCGAATCAAACAAACTTAAACCAAAATTTTCAATACGATTGTTTGGTTTTAACCAAATAATGCTCACCCGTAATTTTGGTGCAAATTTATCTGAAAGTAAAGGTAATTAGAATATAATTATATGGAATGGTAATTGATTTTCATGTGCTAAGTATTATAGCTGGGCAGCACTGATCTAATGCAGTTCCTTTGTATTGTACGCATCTTTAGGTCATAAATATCCTATGGAAATCATTTATCAAACAGTTAGCCTGGGAATTCTTTGAGTGTCTAGGTTCCAGAGTCGAACCTTCTACAAAAAAAAAAAAAAAAAAAAAAGAAAAAGAAAGAAAAAGAAAAAAACGCACCAAACTCTAACTCGGCCCCTTCCCTTCTAATCCAGCTTTTTTTCTAGATCTCCGTACGTGGGTTAGCCACCTATGTAGTATCCTTGTCCACTTCAACCTATGATGTACCATTTTTTATTAACCTCAGTTTGGGAAGAGTGTAAATATGATGTAAATACAAGGCTTAGAGATACCATATGCTAGATTTCAATGTTTTATATTCTACATATTTGTATTTGTACTCCTTCCAAACAGAGGGGTCGTTTGTATGCACTTTTCAGAGGTTTGTTTGAAAATGATGCTTTTCAGACCTCACCCCTTGTTTGGTTTTATCTCTTAAACTTGGTCTGAATTATATTTTCAGATCTGAAAATAATAGAGATTGGGCCGGCTCTTAATGTGCTTAGACGCGTTTCAAAGCCGGTGCATAGTCCAAAATACCCTTACAATATTTTGGAAATGGTGCGCAGCCCTGTCTTCTTGCGCACGACTCATTTGGTTTCTCTTTTTCTTGCTCTCCCTCTCTCTCACTCTCTCCTCCTATCTTCTTGCCACCATCGCTACAACTTGCAGCGGCGGCTCTCTCTCTCCCCTTGTTCCCAATTCTCTCTCTCTCTCTCTCGCTCTCGCTCTCGGGGGATTGAGGGTTTTATCGTGCTCTTGGAGGTGGGTTACCGACGACCAATCCCTCGAGAGGGCTTTTAGTCCTTACGATGAGATCACCGGAAAAGGTATGTGTTCATCTGTATTCTGTGAACACAAATGGCTTTGTCAGTGGGATCGAGAGGGCTTTGTCGGTGGGCTCGCATGGCTTCTGCTGAGTCGAACCTTCTACAAAAAAAATGTGAACACAGATGGCTTTATCAGTGGGATCAAGAGGGCTTTGTCAGTGGGCTTGCATGGCTTCTACTGAGTCGAACCTTCTACAAAAAAAAAGAAAAGAAAAGAAAAGAAAAAAAAAGAAAAAGAGAAAGAAAGAAACAACCAAAAAAGAAAAAAAAAACGCACCAAACTTTAACTCAGCCCCTTCCCTTCTAATCCAACTTTTTTCCAGATCTTCATACGTGGGTTAGCCACCTGTGTAGTATCCTTGTCCACTTCAACCCCTAATGTACCATTTTTTTTAACCTCAGTTTGGGAAGAGTGTAAATACAAATATGTATGATATAAATACAAAGCTCAGAGATACCATATACTAGGTTTTATATTCTACATATTTGTATTTGTACTCCTTCCAAATAGAGGGGTTGTTTGATTGCACTTTTCAAAGGTCTGTTTGAAAATGATGCTTTTCAAACCTCACCCCTTGTTTGGTTTCATCTCTTAAACTTGGTCTGAATTTTATTTTTAGATCTGAAAATAAGAGAGATTGGGCAAGCTCTTAATGTGCTTAGACGCATTTCATAGCCGATTTATAGTCCATAATACCCTTACAATATTTTGGAAATGACGCACACTACCCCTATCTTCTCGCACACGACTCATTTGGTTTCTCTCTTGCTCTCACTCTCACCCCCTGTCTTCTCACCACCATCGCTACAACTTGTTGCGACGACTCTCTCTCTCTCTCTATCTATCTATTTATCTCTCTCTCTCTTGCTCTCGGGGGATTAAGGGTTTTATTGTGCTCTTGGAGGTGGGTTATCAATGACCAATCCCACGAGAGGGCTTTCAGTCCTTACGGTGAGATCACCGGAAATGGTATGTGTTCATCTGTATTTTGTGAACACAGATGGCTTCATCGATGGGATCGAGAGGGCTTTGTCGGTGGGCTCGCATGACTTCTGCTGAGAGGGCTTTCACAGTGTTCATTTGTGTTCTGTTCCCCCTGTCTCTGTTACCTTAATTGATCACCAGAAATGATAGGTGTCTTCGTATTTTCAGAGGTGTAGATCGATCGATTTGGGTTCAGATCTTATACTTTTTTTTCTCTCTCTGTCTCCACTCTGTCTTCTTTCCACCGCCGCTGCAACTTGCAGTGGCGGCTATCTCTCTCCCCTGCCAGTTCTCTCTCTCTTTCTCTTTCTCTCTCTCTCTCTCCCTCCCCTGTCTTCCCACCACCGCCACTGCCGTTGCAACATGCAACAACAGTGGTTCAATGAATAATAATAATATTTTTATTAATTATTGATTATAAATTATTTTTTTATCTTTTATTAATTATTTTAATATTTTTATTAAACATTAATTATTTTTTATTAAATTTATTTGTGTTATTTATTAATTATTAATTATTAATTATTTTTATTAACTAGTAATTTTAATTATTTCATTAATTTTTAAAAAGTATTTTAATTTTTATTTGTGTAAATTATTAATTATTCTAATATTTTTATAGTCATTATTTTTTAATTTTAATCATTTCATTTATTAATTAGTAATTATTAATTTATTATTTTTATTTGTATTGTTTCAATATTATTTTGAGGTTGAAAACTATTTTTTATGAGATAACGCAAATTGAACTCAACATTTCCAAATAGTATGTTTTAGGGGTAAAATAGTAAAAATAGTAAATTTCAGATGGTAAAGGGTTGATCCAATACAAACAAACTTATGGATTAAGATCCTCTAAAAAATAGAAAAGCATCTATGCCTCTTTTTAGATTTCAGACACTTTAAATATCTTTTTAACTTTTCAGATCTGAATTTTCAAATTTATCAAAGGCCACATGAGTCTTATGTTTCATTTCGGAAGAAACGCAAACATAAATATGTTGTGTGCAAATACAAGATTTAGAAATACAAATATGAATCATATACCAGGTTTTGGACGAGAGTATTTATATATGCGCTCTTTCAAAAAAACCTTATGAACGACATCTATTAGAATTAAGGGTAAAATACAAAAACCTCCCCTAGATTTTCTGATTATCATAAAAACCTCCCTAAATTTTTAGATAACTAAACGAAAACCTCCCTTCCATCATTTACCTAGACCAGAAACGTAATAAATTTATAAAATTACCCCTAATTAATCTGCACGGCGTCATTTAACATTGTTTAAAATCCCAAATTGCCCTCATTTGAGCGACAACACTTTCCACAATTGGTTACCGTTCTTTTTCAGAGCAAAAGAAAATAACACCACTAAACACTTGCAGCGGCGCCATTGCTCGAATACCAAGAATTGCTAAAATTTAAAACAGACACGCAAATGATTAAGAAAAAACAGATCGCTAGGTGTTTCAATATAAAGCAAACAGGATCGTGTCAATGAATCGCTGCGGCTATGGTTATGGCAGATGTGAATGAATTTGATCATTTCTCTCTTTCTCTCTCCCGCTCTCTTTCTATCTCCCTCCATCGATCGGCCGCTGGTAGAAATTTGTTCTGTTAAATGGAAGCAGTCAGTGTCTCTAAAGCTCTTTCATTTCAGTACAAGGATAAAAACTCTATCTAAAATCCCCAAGTGGGCCACACCTACCTGCTATATATCATATGTTCTTTATTCTTATAGGCTTTGCGTTGGGAGGTTTTGAAAAGACAAAGAGGAAGAAGTCCGACCAACACTGCATTTTCGATGATAAGTTGAAAAAATGCCTCTTACCATTTGTCCATCTTCTTGAAAGTAACAAAGGTGCTCTTTTAAATGCACGTATTGAGTATTGACTGGGCCAAAATTCTTTCTCAATTCAGGGCTTGCCCATTACAGTTTACATGCCATTTTCAAATTCACTTCCTGAATAGAAGCTCCTGCTCCTCTCTTTTTGTCTCTTTAATTGCATCATTAGTCTGTAATCTGTAGTTTCCCATTCACTTGGGGCTGGGTGAAGCCTAAGATGGACTCCCATGTGATTCTTTCTGAGTTTACGAGCGAACGAGCAAACGAGAGACAACAGATAGACAAGCAGACAAATAACCAATGGCTATGTATATATGTGAAAGGCCCCATCTTTATTGGCTTGTTGTTGCTTCTGTTTATGGGGATCACCATCTACTTCAAGCTTTGGATGATTGATTACAATTTCTCTTTTGAAGACAAAGATTGGATGAGGTTTGATTCCATCAGTTTAGTACTGGCATATATCTATTGCATCAGTTTTCTTTAATTTCCTACTTTTTTTCCCTTGTTTAATGGACTATGGTTGTTGATATTTATTGGCTCTTGTTCTTCTTTCTTCTTTCTGGGTTTTAGGCGTATCATCGACAAAAGAACGCCATTCCCTTTTCTTGAATTCTTTTCGGATGTAGGATGCCTGACGATTAATTAGGGATAGTTTTGTAATTTTATACGTTTTCTGTTTAATCAATGACAGAAGGGAGTTTTTGTTGAATTTTTTAAACATTTAGGGGATGCTTTTATTAAAATGAAACTAAAGGAAAGATTTTTATGATTGACAGAAAATTCAGGGGAGGTTTTTACATTATACCCTAGAATTAAAAAGAAAACCAAGAAAACTGAAAACGTATATTAGGCCCATGTTGAAATCTAGGCCCAAGCAACCCAGACAAATTCAAACCCAGACAAATTCAAACCCAGCAATTAAGCCGGAAACAGATAATATTGGAAAGTGAGCGAAGAGATCCCAATTCAGCAATTAATTAAGTATAGAATATGGCCTTCTACACAAGATCAATCCTTATTTGAGGGAAGGGATGCCTTAAGCCCTTAACCAAGGAAAATGCCTTTTCCACACTTGCAATTTCTTTGTATCCTTTGCTACTTGAATGTTTGCACTTGTAATTAATGTGCATATGATGATAATGATATATATGGCCAATTTAGGTGGTTTCGCCTCGCCACAATGTATCATTGCGATTTGCGCATCCCCTTAAGACTACAAGCTAGCTAATAGGTAATTTGTGTAGGTTGGCCCATAGATAGATCAAGATCAGCTCTATACCCAATTGCCCACTGGACTCTTCCACTCCTCCCTTGGCATGGATATATAAGCTGAAGAAGAAATGCTCTTACAGGCAGCCAAGGATCGATCAAAGTATATATAGATAATACGTATCATATCGTAAGTATTGTACAATATATATGTATCCATTTTCAGGCTAGATGTCTGGATGACACATGAAATACTGCAAATTTGAGAGAATGAAGATATTCATCAAAGCTTTATATTAATTGATTAAGAAAAAGAATGAAGATTTCAAACCATTTTTAGAGGAAAAAGTCTTGAGGCCGGTTAGATGTCATCAAGAGATTTATTATACTATAACCCATGCATTAATTTTATTGTTTCCACACATCATTCTCGATTGAAATTGCATATTTGTTGGGAAAGATACACTAATGGGAAAAGTAATTCTAAGATAGCAAGAAATTTTTCTTTAAATTTGTGTGTTAAAATGGATTTGTCAATAACAATGACAACAGATAAACAATTCAGCCAAGTAATAGAAAATACAAATAGTAGCTACCGTACAATAAGACACTAGATTTTTTACGTAAAAAATCCCAAAAGTAGGAAAAAACCATGGGACCTATGGTCTATAAAAGTTTTTTACTAATTCAAAAATTAACGAGTACAACAGTCCTCTCTAGTTGCAACTAGAGATTTACAAACATCAAGGAAATAACCTTTGATCCACAAGTATAACATTAACATCACCAAATGTAAGGTGGATTCAACAAAAACAAATGTTTGAATCTCACCAAGTTGTTGTAAATATGAAACTGAGAAGAAGTAAGGAAGAGACAACCAATGTGAACTAGAGTGAGGTTCTTGACTCCTTGAACAACACTTAATGTCATCAATAACGGGTTTGAAAACACATTTGAACTTGACCTTGAATAGAATAGAAAACCAACTCTCTTTTTCTCTTCTTCACAAACTCAAAACCCAGAAAACCCTCGGTTCTTTTTCTCTTCTTTCTCACTCTTCACTTCTTACAAATGGGAGCTAAATAAAAAAAGGTGAGAGCCTTTTTAACTTCCACAATACGACTCCTTTTTGGTAGCATGAAAAGGTGGGGTGGGCCCCTCATATGGTCCACAATACGACTCATTTTTGATAGCATGAAAAGGTGGGGTGAGCCTCTCATATGGGCTGGACCCACACCAAGTTCACAACATTTTTGCAAAATTCAAATTTGTTTATAGGCAATAACTTTATTAACATATTTGCATCATTATCATAAGTATGGATCTTCTCAATATTTAACAACTTCATATCTAGTAGATCCCGAATACAATGATACCTTACATTAATGTGTTTGAATCTTGAGTAAAAAGTTAGATTTTTAAAGAGATGGATAGTATTCTGACTATCACAATAGAGAACATATCTTTCTTGCTTCATGCCTAATTCTTGTAAGAACTTTTTCAACCATAGAATCTCCTTACAAGCTTCTATAGCTACAATGTATTTTGCCTCTGTGGTGGACAATACAACACACTTTTGAAATTTGGATTGCTATGAAGTTGCTATTCCTAAAAAAGTCATTAAATATCTCGAAGTGGACTATCTAGAGTCCATATCACCAGTCATGTCTACATAAGCATATCTGAGAAGTACCTTTGAGATACCTGAGTATCCATTTTGTTGCTGCCCCATATTCTTTGATAGGGTTAGAGAGAAATCAACTAACTATACTAACAACATGAACAGTATTTGGCATTGTGCACACATAGCATACATTAAACTTCCAATTGTTGATGCATAAGACACTTTCTTCATTTCTACTTTATCATTCTCACTTGTAGGACATTGTTTAGTGTTGACCTTGAAATGACCTGCAAGTGGAGTAATGACTGGTTTTGCATTGCTCATGTTGAACCTCTCAAGAACCTTTTCAACATATTTTTCTTGGGATTACCATAACTTCCCATTTTGTCTATTTGGAGAGATCTTCATCCCAAGAATTTGTTTGGTTGATTCTAAGTCTTTCATCGCAAATGACTTGCTAAGCTCCTTTTTCAATATATTAATCTTGTTAGAATCATGGCCAACTATCAATATATCATCAATATAAAGCAAGAGAATAATGAAATCACTATCAGAAAATTTCTTTACAAATACACAATGATTTAAAGTAGTTCTGGTGTATCCATGATCAACCATGAAAAACTCAAATTTCTTGTACCATTACCTATGTGTTTTTTTTAACCCGTACAAGTTTTTTCTTAGTTTACAAAACATGTGTTCTTTTCCCTTGACTTCAAACCCTTCCGATTGCTCCATGTAGATGTCTTCTTCTAAATCACCATGAAGAAATGCAGTTTTGACATCAAGCTGCTCAACCTCTAAATTCATACTTATTGTTAGGCCCAATACTACTCTAATTGATAACATCTTCACAAATGGAGAGAAAAATTCATCAAAATCAATGCCCTTTTTCATATCAAAGCATTTTACAACCAACCTTGCTTTGTACCTTGACTATGAGGTTTTTTTTTTTTAACCTAAATACCCATTTGTTCTTGAGTGCCTCTTTGCCTTTTGATAAATCCACTAAGTCATAAGTGAAGTTCTTATGCAATAAATTTAGTTTTTCTTGTATAACTTTCAACCATTTTTCTTTTTCTTTATTTTTTATAGTATTCTCATAACATTGTGATTCACCTGCATCACTAAGCATAACATACTCATAAGAAAAGTATTTTTTTTATGGCACCCGTTTCCTACTAAACTTTCTCCATTATTATTCTTTTTCTTGAGTTTGAAGATCTTCTTGTAGTAATTGAGGAGTTTCTATGGACTGTTCCTGCACCCGTTTCCTACTAAACTTTCTCCATTATTATTATTTTTCTTGAGTTTGAGGTTCCCCTTATGGTAATTGAGGAGTTTCTATGGGCTGCTCCTGCTTTAATGGCACCCGTTCCCTACAATTTAAAAGATTCTCGATTTCTTTTTTTAATCTTTTTTTATCTCTTGGACCTCTGCAATTTCATCAATGAGTAATGAAAAGGTGGCATTGAACGGCCATATTCGTTCAATTCATAGGGTATATAGTTGTCTTGATTTAGACATGAAAGGTGAAGGGTGATGCGTACTTGAGTGGGCCAATTTCAGATGCAGTGGAAATTCTTGAGATCGCCTGCAAATCCAATGCCACCAGCAGCCACGGCCCACCAACAACTCAAAAGTTTCTTTCCACTTCCACGGTTCCACCCCACCCAAAGCGACTTGACAAGATTAGACACCTGTGCCTGCCCAACTCAACTCAATACAAAACAACCAAAACCCAACATGCTGGGTCATTTCCCTCAACTACACCCGATGCTAATAAACAACACCAAACGATACCACTTCATTGAATTAATTCAACCACCCAACATGTAGCCGGCCGGGTTATTAGTTATTGACCCGCCTACCAATTCTGCCCGAATCACTTATTATTTTTAAGACCAAGTTTACTCAAATTGAAGCACCGGTCAACGGAAATTTTATTAACCATTGTTAAATGGAAAGAATCTTAATGGAGAGGAGGACTTGGTGCGCCTTTTCCTAAGGCGATGTGCAAAACCTTAGCACACAGTCTTACCATCTCAACCCAGCGGTCCCAGTCCAAAAAAGAAAGAAAAAAAAATGAAATACATCTAAAAAACCTAACTTATACGTAACACTGGAAGCCGCTTTGATATTTTTCTCTTAAAAAGATTTGATATTGTGCAAAAAATTACAAGAAGCAAAATTCTTTAAATTAATTTGGTTGGCCAAACAATAAGCCCTTCTGTGTTAGATAGGAGTTTTGTTTGGTATGAGGCCCATAATTAAGGTCATAACTTACCAAATTGTTCGACTATTATGGGCTTCGTTTAAGGGAGTGTATATATAATTATATATAACAAAAATCAGCGTAGTCAGATGAACCTTGTTTAATTATATATTTCATGATTTATTTTCCGCAAGGTTTGTAATTAAATTAATTATCTCTCAAGCGATTTAGCCCAGTTTATCTTCGTCATGGATAATCCATTCAACGGTAGGTCCTGATGATCATGATCATGTCAATATAAACAGGTTTAATGGCAAAACCATTTGATGGGTTCTCTGGCCCCAGAAGGTAGAAGGAAGCAGTGTCCTTCATATTGGCCGGTTTCGGTTTGTGCTCTGGTGTCCCTGGTAACAGTTCTAACCCGACCCATCTGGGTTCCGGAATTGTTGATATATAAAAGCTAAGAGGACAGAGGCGAACAGGAAGGAATTTGACAGGACCCATGGGCCATGGCCACGCATGAATATGATGACCATTTCATGCTTTTTACTTGGAGTAGTACACACAGAACCATGATTGCATTCTCATTGTTCCCCAAATGGTTGACCGTCTGTACACAAATTCCATAAGGATGTATCTATCTATTGAGGCCCAGCCCAGCCCAGCCCAGCTCTGTCAATTAACGGTACCCGGCCCGGCCCCTTAATTCTATTCACAATTAATTCATATTGATAATTAATGGGGCCGGGCCGGGTTAAAAGTTGGTACACCATGAAATGAATTAATCCCGCTTCTGAAATGGCTGTGTGTAAGATTTTTGCCTTTTCCTTCCTGTGTGCTCATCCAATCAACCCCAACTTAACTGCACCCACTTGCCATGAGTTTTCTTTTCTCATCACTAACACCAAGCAACAAACTAAACTATGGACTCTCTCTCTCTCTCTCTCACAGGGGCGCCTCATATACACATCCTACCATGCATTAAAAACATCTTCCATACTTATAAATAATTTTATTCACGGGAGATTTCTCAATGCACAGTAGATGCACATGTGAGGTGCCCAAATGTCGGGAGCAGATCCCGTTCCTACGTAGACAGAGAAAACTAGTCGTTTAACCGGAAGTCATTAGTTATGCTTAAATGTTCTTGTAATCGGTAATTGTTTGAAATATATGATCCTGTTTTTGAGCGTCGGATCATCTTAATTAGCTTCATCTTTTGTAATTAGTAATTACACCTGTGGTGACTGGTGAGTGGTGACCGTATCAACTGAGATGATCACTATAAGAAGAACTATACTAAGATACTGCATGCATTTCTTAACTAGGCCTTTTGTCTAATATAAAATCCACACTTCAAATTATGATTAATATCATGTGAGCTAATGAAACTTGTCTGAGGATAAATTTAACATTTAAGCTGTACGTATCTGGATTATATGACAATTGACAGGGTTTCTGCAAAGAACTGAATATCATTATTTCATCCCAAAACCCAAATTCTACAAAATTTAAAATCCCATACTTCTAATGGGATTTTGTGCCTAGCTACGATTAAGATATTTTTTCAATTTTGCATGGCATCATTTTTTTTTGGGGGCGCAAATGACTGTCTAATTATTAGAATCTTTTGGAATTGAGGTAGAATGGAAAATCCCTCTTTCGATTTTCATTTCCACTACCCTAATGAATCTGTAGAGAGTCTATTGGATTAACGGAAGTATGATGGCAAAAATCAAAGGAAGAATTAAAAAAATTTGTTGAAGAGAAAAGGAATATAGAATGAAGAGAAGAAGAAAAGAAGATGAAAAGCCAAGTAGAATTTTGTGTTTTACTTTGTTCTTAGATTCTTAGATTCTTGAGTTCTATTACAAAATATTTCAGATTATAAGATATATAAAGGAGTTTTACTTTTACAGTTTGGAGCTTTTGGCTCCCAACTCCCAAGGCAACCCATTTAATACAAACGATAAAAAATAAAAGAAAATTACAAAATTACCATTCTTACTTTTCAACACCCACTCTTAATTTGTAATTTTCATTAGAGATCTAAAATGCAGAAATTTTTCAGAAGCTAGGGGCTTGGTGAACACATCAACAAGTTGGTCTTTAGTCTTGATGAATTTCAATTCAATCTCTCATTTATCAGTTGACTTTCTAATGAAGTGGTGTCTCAATTCAATATGCTTTGTTCTTCCATGAAAAACTGGATTTTTGGTCATTATAGGTGAAGTTTTTTCGTAGTAGATTGTAGTTGGGTCATCTTCCACAAATTGAAGGTCTTTCAAAAATCTTCTAAGCCAAATTTCTTCACAAGATGCACTAGTGGTTAAAATGTATTTTGCTTCAGTTGAAGAAAGTTCCACAATATTTTGCTTATTGGATGACGAAGAGATCATTTTACTTCCCAAAGAGAAAACATATCCACATGTACTTTTTTGGTCATTTATGGAACTAACCCAATTATTATCTGAGAATCCAACCAGCTTGCAATCATTTTCACTTTCATATTTTAGTCCAAAGTTCCTGGTTCCTTTCACATACTTGAGTATTCTCTTTGCTACCCCAAAATGAACTTTACTTGGCTTATTCATGTATCTTGAAACAATGCTCACAACAAGAACAATATCTGGCCTTGTGTTCGTGAGAAAATCATGGAACCAATAAGGCTTTTGTAGATTGATGCATCTACCAATTCTGCTCCATCCTCATTTGACAACTTTTCATTGACAGCTATACAAGTAGTTAGGGGTTTACATGTTGACATATGAAACATTTTTAACAAATCATCAACATACTTCTCTTGGGACATAAAAATTTTACCTTTTCTTTGCTTCATTTGAATTCCAAGAAAGTATTTCATTAACCCCAAATCACTCATCTCATATTCCTCGGTCATTGCTAATTTAAATTCATTCAACAATTTTGGGATGGTACTTGTATAAATCAAATCATCAACATAAAGACAAACAAGAATAAAATCATGCATACATTCCTTCTTGTCATAGAGTGATGGCTCATTTGAAATTTTTTCAAATCCATTCTTACAAAAATATTTATCAATCTTGCTATTCCATGCCCGAGGTGCTTGCTTTAGTTCATACGAAACTTTTCAAAACTTGCAAACCTTATCCTCATTTCCTTCTATCACATATCATTGTGGTTGTTCAACATAAAATTCTTCTTTTAAATTTCCATTTAGGAAGGCTGATTTCACATAAAATTGAAACACTTGTAGTTTTAGTTGAACAACAAGTGCAAGCACAATTTTAATTATTTCCATTCTTACAACTGGTGCAAAAGTCTCAAGAAAATTTACCCCTGGTTGTTGGGCATAACCTTTAGCTACTAGCCTTACTTTGTGCTTTTAAATTGAACCATCTCATTGAACTTTGTTTTATAAACCCATTTCAGTCCAATCACTTCTTTTTCTTTGGGTTTATTAACCAATTTTCGTGTTTTTTCTTCTCTATCATTTCAATTTTTCCATCCATAGCTTTCACCCTAACTTCTTCTTTTGAAGCTTTCTAAAACTTTTGTGATTCTAGAGCAAAAAATGCAACATTACAAGAATCAAATATTTCTTGAAGTGAACGTACATTTCTTGGTGGAGTATCCAAATCTACATCACTTAGGCTTACTTGTCATAGATTTTGATTTCTTGAACTTGAGTTGTCCCTTCTTGAACTGAAACTTATGAGTTTGATCTTCTTGAGTTTACTGGCCTTGCATTTGATGTACTTGTATCATGCTCATGGTCATTGGGCATCACTTCTTCTTCATCTTCATTAATATATTTCTTTGTTAATGGGGAATTTTCTTCAAACTTCCATGCTCCCTTTTTATCAAATATTATATCTCTTGAAATTACTAATTCATTTGTAGTTGGATTCAACAATCTGTAATCTTTGGATTCATCACTATAACCAAGGAAGATATATTTCTCACCTTTGCCATCAAATTTCTCTCTCTTCTTTGATGAAATGTGAGCATAAACAATGCAGCCAAACACTTTAAATGAGTTAACAACATGCTTCTTTTTGTAATATGCTTCAAAAGGTGAAAATGTGTTTTATTTTGCACGGCTTTGATGAGAGCAATTTAATATTTGAAAAGCAATATAAACTACTTCAGCCCAGAAATTTTTGGGAAGATTTTTACCTTGCATCATGCTTTATGCCATTTTTACAATGGTTATATTTCTTATTTCAATTACCCCATTTTGTTGTGGGGTTATATCTTACTATCAATTCCCTTTTGATGCTTTGTTCTTCACAAAATTTTCCAAATTCTTTCTATGTAAATTATTTTCCTCTATCAACCCTTAAAACTTTTAATTTATGATCACTTTGTTTAACTAAAGCTTTGAATTGAATAAAAATATATAATGCTTATGATTTTGCATTTAAGAAGTATACCCACATCATTCTAGAAAATCATCAACAAAGAGAAGAAAGTACCTCTTGTTGTTTGATGCTTCCCATAGACGCAACCTTTGCATACTTTATATTCTCTATCAATTTGAGAAAGCCCAATCCCCATAGTCTTACGATTTAACAAAGAGAGACTTCTGAAATTCAAGTGTCCATATCTCAGGTGGCATAATATGGATTCATCCAACTTCTCACTTTTAGCCCATAGTTCACATCATAGGACATGGTTAATGGAAACACTTTGTTTGCAACCACTTTTACTCTAGCAATGATTTAACCTTTCTTCTTATCAGTTATTACGCATTCATCATTGTCAAAGTGCATCTCATAATCTTTTTGTATAAGTTGTCCAACACTAAGCAAATTTTGAGTCAAACCAGAACATAAAGACACTTGTGATGAGTTTAGAATTATTTTGCTTAGTTTGGACTGTAACAACACCCAAGGATTAAAGTATTTGTATCGGGTATTGTATCAAACAATTTGGATACGAATATGGATATAGATATGTTTTGGAAATGCATGGATATGAACGAAAAAGATGGAAACACATGGATATATTAGGGAAATACATACAAATTTCATAAATACATTAATAATACTAAATTTAAAATCAAAATGATCACAAAATAGTATATAAATAAATAAAAAATCTAAATATTAAGGCCATGCATGAAGAAACATATTACGATTTATGTACTGGGATGCATAATTTTATTTATAATGCATCAATCAAGAGTCCAAGATACTAAACATATGCACCTATTATATTTTAATTATTATATCAATTATTTTTTATTTTACTATTTTAAATTTTTTAATATTAAGAAAAAGTCAACTAAATATTAAAATTTCAAGTGCAAATTAACATATCAATTAATAATTTATAAAATTATAATCTTAACTTAAAGTATATCAAATTTGTTAAAATTTCTAAGATACATATCATATACAAATTCATAGTTTTTAATTACTAAAATAATTATTCCATTATTAATATATTTATTTCTATAAATTTGATGAAATAAAAAATCATTTTTTAAAATAAATGTAGATTAATGGATTTGATAGGTTCAATTTAATATTATAATCTTCAGTACATTGTATATAATATTTTTATTTTTTTGTAAATAATAAATATGTTGTTATTACTTGTTAATGTAAATTAAAGTATTAGTTAATAACTAGTAAAAGTAGAGGTGTAAATTGGGTCATGCCGCCTGCGGCTCGGTACGACCTGGCATGACGGTCTACGGGCCGTGCCAGGCCCGACACGACCATGCGGGCCGTGTTGGGCCTGGGATTTTATGTCCATGGGCTGGCACGACATGGCATAACCGAGCGGGCCGTGTCGCCCGAGGCCCGCGGGCTAGCACGGCTCAACCCGCAGCCCGACCCAGCACGACCCATATATATTATATATATTATAATTATATAATAATATATAGTATATAATATATTAATAAAATAAACATTTTTTTATTTTATTATACTAATTTATTTAATTATTGCATATATAAGCAATTTTATACACAAAATTCATATAAAATTAAAATTTTAAGTTTTTTGTCAATTTTTTAAATAAATAGCTTTGGCCCGATACACGGCCCGACCTAGCCCAAGACTCGACCCATAGGCCAACCTGGCATGGCGCGGGCCCACATGGGCCTGGGCCGTGGGCCGTCGGGCCGACCCCCAAAATTTTCACGAGGGAGGGCGTCACTTTACACCTCTAAGTAAAAGTATATAAAAATTTTAAGATTTATATCATGTGCAAATTTATAAATTTTAAGTATTAAAATAATTATTCTATGATTAATATTCTATTTATACAAATTTCTTGATATTAAAAATAATATTTTTTATATAAATGTGGATTTAATACATTATTTATTATATTAGTTTATAAAATACTATTTTTAAATATTATTTTTTTAATTTTTAGTTAGAGTTATTAAATATAAATATGTGTTTTTTATTTAATTTGCATGTGAACACAAAAAGTTAGTAAAATTTATTTTATTTCACTTTATATCACGAAATGAAGCGTGTCTTAGTGGTTTAAAATCGCAACGGTCTCTAAACGTGTTAGGTGATTTGCATTTGAATCACCTCATTTGCATTTTTTGAGAAAGTTGATAGACGCAACACGTATCAACCTGTATCGGTGCGTATTGGTTGATACAATACAATATAGGCCAATACACATCTGTATCTATTCGATACAAATGATTGACGAGATACGCTTGTATTCATATCTTATATCGTATCGTCAGTAACTGATAGGCGTATCAACGTTTAAATCCATAACAACACCCTTTATTTCAATTGGAGTTTCCATCTCCAAGCTTCACTTGAGAATTGACATGTTCATTCAAATCAAGAAAACATTCTTTGTTTCTAGTCATGTGGTTACTGCAACCATTATCCAAATACCAAACTTCTTTTGGCTCTTGTTGGGTATTCATATAAGAGAAAAATAGATGATTTTTGAATCATCATTTTCAATATAGTGGAATTATTCTTTCTACTTAAATCTACAATCTTTTGGGGCATGAACAGTCTTGGGGCAAATGGTTGTCTTTCTTGCAAATAAAATAACCATTATTTTGCTTTTCACCTCTTCCTATTTACGATCTACATCTTCTTCGTCATTTTTCTTTATTTTGATATTCTTCCTTTGCCTTGATATGACAATTCTCTAGGAGTTTCTTTTCACCATCATTCATTTTTTTTTTTTTTTGCAATGGTGAATTTGGATTGAAAAGCTTGCTCCAATAAAGAAGAAAATTTTTTCATTCTATCCTCATGAGTTTCAAGTGAGCTCATTAACTCACATTCGGGATTTCCTACTCACTTTTCCTACCCACTCTTTATTCGCCGTGAATTGGAGCCAGGCATCTCTATTTTGAATTGAAAGATGTGTGACTCCAATTCACTGCGAGTAGATAGTGGGTAGGAAATCTAGGCTCATTAACTCATGCATGGATAATTTAGTCAAATCATTGGCTTCTTCAATGGTAGCCACCACATGATTGAATTTAACTGGTAAATTCATCAAAACTTTTTTTACAATTTTTTTCATCTGAGATAACATCTCCATATGTCCTAATTTGATTTACAATACCAACAACACTAGAAAAGAACTCTTGAACAGATTCATTTTCTTTCATCATAATATTATCAAAATTTCTCCAAAGAGTGAAATTTTATTGATATTTGGTAACTTAAAACTCTTTCTTGAGAATATCCCATGCTTCTTTTGAGCTTTTGGTAGCCATGATTCTTGGAAAGATTGCTTTACTTATTGCTTGCTGAATATGGTATAGGGCTCTAGTATCATTTTTCTTTTTTTTTTTGTACTCCTTGTCTTCAGTCCATGCTGCAAGTTGCTCACAAATGTTTGGTTCTTTGTATCCTTCTTCTACCAGCTCCCAAATCTCTTTGGAGATGAAAAATGTTTTTATTTATATGCTTCAATAATCATAATTTTCTTCATAAAAATAGTTGAATAGATCCTAAGAAAGGTTTTAGTTTTGGATTTAAATGATTGAATGGATCTTTGCTCTAATACCAAAAGTTTGTTGGGACAACGAAAGTGTGGTCATAAAAGATGAAAAGAAGAACACAAAAAATTTGTAGAAGTGAAAATAAATATAAAATAAAGAGAAGAAGATAAAAAGCAACATAGAATTCTAGGTTTTACTTTATTCTTAACTTCTTGAACTTTATTACAAAATATTTCACTTCTACAAAATAAAGAGAAGAAGATAAAGAAATTTTACTTCTACAGTTTATACCTTTCAATTCCCAACTCCAAAGACAACCCACGAAAGAAGATTATAAAATTATTACTCTTGCTTTTCAATATAACCATATATATATAAATGCATGTTAATTAACAGAATAAGACCAATTCTGTGAGATGGGATCCACATGGCAAGAATATCGCAAAGCAGCCTTTACTTTAAAAGGCTGTATGTTTGCCACAATACCCTCTCTTTTCATCAAGTGGCAAGTTTCTGCTCAATGGCTCTCTTGATGTGACAAGAAAAAGCTTACATTGATGCCATCTCAACCTGGGCCCCTGAATAAACTGTCTATTAGATGCCTCACCGACCATAAAAGTGAGTTACATTATGAGCGGTCTTGTCTTAAGTGAGTTATATATATAAATTTGGGTTACCTGTCTTTATAAATGTAAAAGTAGTTCTGTACGTAAAGGAAGGTTTGAGGGATACATTAGTTATTTTAAATGTTTAATACAAGACTTAAGTGGTAATGCATATATTTAGGAGAACCGCAATTCATTTCCTCACTTCTTAAACATTCAAACTGTAGTCAATGGTGACCATACTTCCTCTTCAATTTTTAGGGGCAACAGAAAAATATAACTTTGTTTTTGCTTATTAATTTCTAAATCAAACAAATGTTGCATTCTTATTCTTCTTGTTTAGGGAGAAGTAAACTTAATTCATTTAGTATATGTTTGGTTTGACAGAAAATGAGAGAGAAAAAAAAGTTTGGGAAAAGTTCTTAATAAATTTTGTGAATTTTCTTAACCTTCTTTCATCTTTCCGTCGAATTGGGGTGCTCTCTCCGTACAAGAAATGGGTGAGTAGATTCCTACGTGAGAGTAACCCATTTTTTATTAATTATATAAATATTGGTAGATAATTAGATATATATAATTTTTTAATTATATAAATATATAATAGTTAGTATAAATATTATTAATAACTAGATATCGAACTGTTCGAACCATTTTGACTATTTTTTATTTATTTTATTTTTTTGTCAGAAAGGGCCGATCGTTCGACCCGGTAATTGGACCCCTAACCGGTTTAATCTTCAGGCCGATTTTAAAAACCATGATGTTATGTCATTCGAGCTTGTGACTCATATGACTCGAAAATGGAACTATTCTGGCCACCAGTTTTCAGGTCGATGGTTCGACCATCCAGTTTGAACATACGACCCGTTCTAACAACAAAAATTAAAAAAAAAAAAAACAGCTAAAAACCATTGAACAGGTCAACAGGTTAACGGTTCGACCACTCGGGTCAATGGGTCATTAACCGATTCAACGGTTTTTGGCCAAGGACTGAGATTAGGGTAAAATAGGACTGGTTACTTAGACGGTTCCCAATTAAAAAAATAAAAAAAATGGATGACCCATTCTGACAACAAAAATTAGGCAAAAAATTGAGTGTGTGAGGTCCATTAAGCAGTACCACACGTGTTATGCCATTCGAGCGTGTGATTCATATGACTTGAAAACGGAATCGTTCTGGCCAACGGTTTTTGGGTTGATGGTTTGGCTGTTCGGTTCGAATGAATGTCCCATTTTGACAACAAAAATAAAAAAAATAAAAAAATGACCCAAAACCATTGAACGGGTCAATGGTTTGACTGCCCAAGTCAATGGATCGTTGACCGATTTAACGATTTTTGGATAGGGACCTAGATTAGGATAAAACGGAACCGGCCTGGATGGTTCCCAATTGAAAAAAATAAAAAATGACCAAAAACCATTTTACAGGTCAATGGGTCGATAGTTCGACTGCTCGAATCAATAGGTCATTAACCGATTCATTGGTTTTGGCTAGGAACCGGGTCAATGGGTCAACGGTTCCTTTCCAGCCCCTGTGAAGCAGGGCCCCTCCGCTATTACTATATTATTATAGTATTCAACTCTAACTCATAGCATTACAAATGTGATGCTTGTTGTGACCACTATAGTCTTAGTGGTACAATACAATATTTGGCCAAACTGAGTAAAAAATTACTAAGTTGGCTTCCAAAGGACCCAATTTAGTTTGTATTTATCAAAATAATATCATTGCAAGATCTTTTATCTTAGATTGTATTTACCAAGTTAGTATTACAACGGAATTTCTGAATTTGTCTTTAATTAAGATTTTCTTATTTAAAGAGATTTAATAGGATTATAATAACGGCTGTTTTATTAGATTAGGACACTTCTTTATAGAAAGCATAAGGGTGTAAAGAAGTCTATATAAAGAATAACTAGGCCAAAAGCTAGGTTCAATTGATTTTTTTCTTAATTATTCAGTGAAGAAATTGTTTTTCTTCCTGTATTTTAGCTTTGATTTTTTCTTCGAAGCTTCTTTGAACATGATTTATTTCTAAATTGCATGCACTACTTAGTAAATGTCTAAAAACTCTATCTCTCTACACCTCCTTTTCTCCATCTTCTTCAACAAAAATACTTTGTGATGAATCATTTTAATGCATGTTACTAGCATAAATTCTCAAATATCTCTTTAATATTAAATATTTCAGGAATTTTCTGATTATCTCTATATATCTATTTTAAATTTGAATTAATCTTAATTTCATTGATGGACATGCAATTTAACTTGATTGGTTGAGTTTGTAATGCAGGCAAAAGGATCTTACCAAGGAATCAAGTTTTCCATTAATTCTTAAAACATTGACATAAATTAGACTGTATTCCAAGTTTGCCAAATGAGACGCCTAGTAGAAGTTGCCAATAAGATCATCTCTAGCTTCCAACTTAAAAAAAAAAAAGCTTAATGGACTAAATCCACTAAGCTTGCCGACAATGCAATTCAAATAATGTGACTAGTCTTATAATATATATGACCAAAATGCAGAAAAGGATATTCACAAGTAATAGAGGAGTCATTCGAAAGCGTAGAAATTAAAAGAGCTCAGGTGCAGTATTGGATTGCTGAAAATGGACACTCGGGTGAAAAAGGTTTCTCCCCATTATAGGTTCTTATGAGCAAGATTTCATGGGTAAGGCTCATTAAGAAACAATTGAAGGAATTAATTAGTGGTCATTATATTCCAACAACCCAGATTTTTACCTCTTGTTATGTTTGTGGAACAAAGTGGTGCACTCCCGGATTTGATGTGTTTCACCGTTAGGACACATGGGCCATACGAGTAGTGCGTGTTCAGCTCCATATTTGTTCCCTGCAGGTTCTTAGTCCCAACACAGTATGCATGCTTAAACAAAGCTTTTATTAAAGGGTATACAACTATACACCACCCACTTCCTCTTGTCATTTGTTCAACATACATGGTTGCACGCACGGGCAATAATAATGGGTAGCCACTGATGAGTGAGAGAGTACCGAGTATCAGGTGGATGGAGATTGAAATCGTCACATTCTTACATCTAATATTTGTTTTTTAGCATGTAATATTTTAATAATTTAGTAAATCTTTAAGTATTAATTTCTGGATTTGTACATGAAATTCTCTTTTATCTTTATCTAACAAATGGGTTCTGTGCGTGGTGGGGGAGACATCGATGGTGGGGTGTTGGTGCTAGGTCATGGCTGGTATATATATAATTTGATAGTTCTATATAAAATTTGACGACAGCTAATATAACTATATAAGGAGGTCTGATTTATCTCGTTTTGACCCATCTTCTTCCATGTATACATATCAACTGTGAAATGAAGGGTTCTGTTTTTCCTTTTATTATTATTATATTTTTGTCTGCTTCAACCCACTCGTGTAAGAAAAGATTAAGATTTGGGTTCTCGCTATTCTAATCATCTTAACGATCGAGATGGTTATTAGCAGAGGGAAAGTAAAGGAATATGAGAATATGAGATGATCTCTTTAATTGTTAAGAATTCTGCAGTCAACCTGACCAAACCGGGGGAACTAAAGCAACTGATCATTCTTTTCTTTCTTTTTGATTGCTTCTTTTTTATATTGTTAGCCACATTCTCATTCTCCTTCTCCCATTATCTTTACACATGTCCATATCAGGATTTTTTTTTGGTTTTTGTGTCATTTAATTTCTGATGGGGATTTTTGATAAATACACCCTCTATATATATAATAATGTACGAAACAGTGGTAGAAGTTGAGAGTACATCTCTGGAATTCTTGTTTCTGGCGATCGACATGGCGTCCACTACAACAACTAAAACCTCCCTAACCCCGTGTATCAACACAAAAACCCCTGTTTAGGTTTTGTCCTTTTTGTAATCGAAGAGTACTTCTGGGACGTAACTGGTTCTAGTTGTTTGTCCCTCCTGCACCGATAATGTTAATATATTATAGAATGGGCTCATGATATTGATGAGAGACGGAAATCTGCTCCACTCTAGGCCCATATTTCTGAGAATGTGCAATGCTAACGTCACAGAGTGTTCTGTGTTTATCACTTCTCTTCTGGTGGTGGCACTGGCACTGGCTTTGCTCCAAAAAGAAAGGGGAGACGCAATGCATTGGTCTTGTCTGGTTTTGATCATTTTGAAGGGACCATGGTATAAGTGGAACGTTAATGGACTTTCACAAGTTTACTCTGTTCTTGCCAGATAAATGGGATACACAACGATCCAAGATATAAACCACCCCAATCCCAACCCAGACGTAGTTTACTCTGGTCAGCTTTGGAACCTCCGTAGACACAACCCTCTTGCGGATCCTGTCCATGTATTGAAATGAACCCGAAAATATATGTTGGATTTGGCACAGTTGGACACGCTCCAGATTCGAAATATTGAAAGAGTTTTGCCTAGCGGACGTGGTCACTATTTGGGATAAGATTGTCCTTTAAACACTAGACTGGTGTAACTATAGCACAGGATGAGCCATGGGTGTTAAAGGTAGTAGGGCTGCAACTTGGGCCGGGTTATCCTGAACCCAATCCCAAAGAAAAAAAAAGTTGGGTTTCAATCCTTATCCACCTCTTGAATTCAACCATATCCACAAAGAAATTAATTTAATCTGTTTCGAGCAATTTGAATAGAATAAACGATGCAGCTACCCTACAACCATACTCTATGAAGCACCAATTCGTATTCCAATAGCTGGTATGTTAGTGGATTTCTAATAGCCGGTATGTTTGCAGAGTATGCTATTAGATTTCTAAAAGTTGGTTTATGATGGGTTTTTTGTTTCAAATCCTCCAACAATTAGTCTGTTATATATATATATATATATATATATTATCAAACATGAGGCATCTGGATTTTATCTATGTTTCGTTAAGGCTGAGAATTTTTTTATTATTATTTTGAAATTTAAGAGAGTTCTTTTTCAAGTGAGCAAGTGCTAAAATCTCATTGAATCTTCATGTAATTAATTTCCAATTATAAAGTTTCAACTAATTTCATTCTTCATTTCTTTTATTTCTTTTAGATTTTTTTCTTTCATTTTCCTTCTTGTTATTTGGACTAGGTCATGACATCGCAATTTTGAGTCTAAGAGTAGCTTGTGCAAGAAATATGAAAAAATCGGGTCGATGGAGTAATGTCCTTGCAAGACCCTGGTAGTTTTTTTTTTTTTTTTTTTGTAGTAACTTCCCCTTGACCCCTTTTTCCCCAAACTGGGGGTTATGGGATTCAATTTGAAAACCGGCTAACACACCAAAAAGCCGGTTCATGGTTTCCAAAATCGGACCGGACTGGAAAACCGGGAACCAATTAAGTGATCGGTCCTGACCAGTTCCACTTTTCCCCAAAACCGGATTTTTTTCAAAAATCATTGATTTTGGTCAGCAAACTGCTGACCCAGACGATTAACCGTTCGAATGGTTTTGACTGTTTTTATTTTTTTTTTAATTTTTTATTTTTGTCAGAATGGGCCGATCGTTCGGTTCGAACGGTCGGACTGTTCAAACCGGGAACCAAACCCCTGACCTGTTCGTTCTCTAGGTCGGTTTTAAAAACCTTGAGCCAGTTCTCGGTTGATTGTGCAAGAGCCTGATGGTTGAGCCCATCGGCTAATGTCCTTTTAATAATTTTATCAATATAGTATAGTATATTTGTTTTTTTTTACTTTTATAAAAGTGATATTTAATTAGAAGACATTGCTTGGTGCAAAGGTAAAATCTCAAATTGTCAAGGGTGAAAATGTGGGTTTGAGTGCGAGATATAACAGCCACTTTGTGCAAAAAAAGCGAAAGATTAAGGGTTTCTAGCGTAGAAGGGCAACTTTTAGGGTTTAGTATCAATAAAAGTAATATATTTAAAAAAAATTAAAAATAAATTAATTTTTTAAAATAATATCGATAAAAATACTATTCATCTTCTTCTTTCATTTTTATAAAAGTGATGTTTAATTACCATTGTTAAATGCGCTAAATGTGGTAAACATCTGTTAGATGAGATCCACTATATGGTTTGATCAAATAATTAATCCATACAGATACAGCCAACAAAAGAATATATAATAGAGTTGGATATTTCACCTTGTCCATATCTATTACCAGATTTTGAATATTACTTCCACTAATTTAATTAAGCATAGTGGGTTTTCATGTGGAAGTTTAATTGAGCTAGCTCCTTTTTTTGTCTTGTTGGGCTTTTGTATGGGTTAATCACCTATTGGCCACGCTTTTGGAATAATAATTAATCAATCAGAGTTAACAGATTGCCAAGTGGAAGGAATTTGCCCTTACAATAAGTCAAGTAGAGTTAATGAAATGAAAATTTGTCTGCTGCTGATCGAAAAGCTTCAGTGAAGGCAAAGTACTGTAGTGATGTATATATACACACATGTGGATTGTTGAGGGAGAGTTTCTAATAAACTAACTGATCATCAAAATTACACAAGGGCTATTATTGCTCAGGCCGAGGCTGAGCAACAGTAAATAGTAGTGTAGAGCTGAACATGCAAGGCGCCGGTCAGCAACAATGCATGAGTTAAGGGAATCGGGGGGTGTGCTGACTGCTGACTGCTGAGAGACAAGCTACTGCACATGGCCTGAAATTTTGATGGTCCAGGAAGCAACAACTCCAAAATCCAATGGTTTTGCCTTGGGCAAATACTTGAAAAAAAACAAAAATAAATCCATATATCCATCGTGAATTTATATATTCATATAATCATACATGATTTTTATTTATATTTTATTAACTGAGCTGATCTCAAATTGTATGCATGTCGTGCCCTAGATCTTAACTATGATACTTATAATATGCTCCTTGCTGATTTGTCTGATTAATGTTGGATTAACTGCTAATTAAGTGCTGCTTCTACTTTGCATCTCTCCCAAGATGATACAGTGAAAATTAAGATTGAACATTGTAAAAAGGAATCAGGTCCTTTGCTTAATCACTGGGACGACTCTTCCTACCACTTGATGTGGGTCCTACAATCCTACCCAAGAGATGCCCTTACTCTAGATCAAATTTCAAATTCATGTTTCTTTTTTTTTTTCATCAGCTTGTAGGACATTGTTGGAGTTGTAGTACTGAAATAATCATCTCATCATAATTAACTAAGTGTATCTTTATTGTCTGAAAATTCACTGAGGATATCCTTACTTTTCTGTTTCTAACAATTGTCTAGTTCTATCCTTACCGTTAGTATCTATTAATATTTCATCAAAACCCGTATACATTAACACCATGTGAAGTTTAAAATTTTTAAAAACTCAATGTTACCCTCGTCCCCTTCCTCCTCCGACCTCTCTCTATCTTCCTTTGACCGTGTTCGTCTAACACTAGGGGACGATGAATAATCCCCTTTCACTGGCTACAGGATTCAAAGAGGACAAACTGAAAAGGGCTGTGCATATCTGAACCCAGATCTGAGATCATTTTTCTCTTCAAGGCAGGTGGCTTGTGCAGGACAAGGCAGGCAGCGATTTTTTCAACTGCCGCTGCAAGCTCTCTCTTCTCTCTATTTTTCCCCTCCGTTCGTCAACAACGGCAGTTTCGGCAACGTACCCATAATGGCGCTTTCGACAATATGCTCACTAAAAATATGGATGATTATCATTGACAACAGTGGCAACCATTGGCGGAGAACAACAATGGATCTCCCCTTCTTTTTTCCTATGTGTTTTGGCTGGACCAAGCGAATAGCGGCAAATCTCCCCTTCTCCTTTTTGTTCCTATGTGTTTTGGCCGGACCAAGCGACGGAGAACAGTGATGGATCATCCTTGTTCGTCTTGCTGAAGCTCTTTGAAAGTCAGTGACCACTGCAACATTCGACGGATCTTATTTCTTCGGTTCCTTTTAGTGATGGGGTTCTTTGATTGGTACTGCTCTCCTCCCAACCTCCGGCAAGCTTTTAGCTTGTCTTCGCCACCCACCAAGTGGCCGCAAACAATTTCTATAAAAGATTTTGTAGGGGAGTCTTGAGTGGTCATCCTGTCTGACTGCTCCATTAATGCATTCATTTTCCAGGACCCAAGAGCAGAACACGAACCAAAGGATTGTGGCTCCTCATAAGGAATTGAGCCCGTTGATGATCCTTCATGAAAGGAATCATTCTCGGGTCTGGACCATGTGGTTACAAGACGAACAGAACCAAACTGATGCTTACTCATGAAACATAAATAGTCATAGGTACCCGTTGCCGTCGTGTGTTGGTTGCTTGTCCAGGCTCTTCTGGGTACAATTTCGTTCAATCATGGCTTCTTGCTCCCAAAAGAGGTTGCTCTGGCCCATAAAAAGCTCTATATTCTTTTATTTTGATAAGGAGAGAGACAGAGAGAGAATTTCCAGGACCTTTACTTTGTCCATAAACCCAACAACGATGGGAAAAAGGGGAGAGAAACATATCTAAAGGGTAAAATAGTCTTTTTATCTTTTTGTTAACAAGAAATTAAGGGGTATTAACGGTGAGGAAAGTATTAGTGAAACAGTAAAAATAGTATTAATCAATTCGCTAAAACATAAGGGTAATTTAATAAATTTACCCTAGAAAATACTAATAATTAACCTGTTTGATTTGTTTTGTCATTTTTTGTGTGAATAGCAGGCGTCATCCAGCCACCTATATATGCCTCCCTCTTTCACTCTTCCTACCGAAATAATGAGATTATTGACTAATCGTGATCTCCATGCACTATTGTAGCCCATAGTTTATATTATAACCGAAAGGCAAACTCAAAGGGTGGCCCATGAATTCCTTATTTGTCTATTTCTCTACTAAATAAATTATAAGCAACAGTCCATCATTGTCTCAAAATGATAAAAAATATTATCATGAATCCTGTTTCGCTAATCCGTTCTATGTTTATCATTATTCAGTGGTTAAAAGTTTCTCATAATACAAGTAAAACAAAATTAACCGGGCATCAGCCTTTCTGATCATAATTCATCGATCGCTGGGGGGACAAAACTCAGCCTCACAATCAGAGATTGATCATCATGGGTTTAAAGGTTTTAAACAGATTTGAACTCCGTGTTTGGGCTTGAGAGTCATAACCATAACCGGAGCATGACGGTAGTTCTTGGAAATTGTGAAGCTGAATCGGGATATCAGCATGGCCAGTATGGTCTTAGATTCCATCAATGCAAAGGACTGACCAACACAGTTGCGAGGCCCTGCTGCAAATGGAATGAAATGTCGACCAGGAGCAAATGGCCTCCCAGCAAATCTCTCTGGGTTGAATTCATGTACATCTTTACCCCAGAGTTCTTCACTATGGTGAATTGCAAGTACTGGGATCCAAATGGAGAGCCCCTTGGGAATGTGGAGATCACCCAATTTGATATCTTCAAATGCCATTCGAGGGAGAAGGGAAGCCGGTGGATACAGGCGAAGCGACTCATTGATCACCATGTTCAACTGCAGAGAGAAGCCGGCCCAACTTTTTAATCAGTGACTGCTGTACGTAATTAATTGTTTATATTTAATGTACGTTTGACCTCTAAAGACAAGCTTAAGAAGTTATAACTAATGATGTCTGCTAGCTATTACCATCATACAACTTTATGATCAGTACTTCAACTGTTGTTAACTCATCATACAGTAAATTATGATTACCAGGTTGAGCTTGGAGAGTTGTTCTGCGGTGGGTGCTTCTCCACCGCAGACCTGGAAAACCTCAGTCCGGACCTTCTCTTGCCAAGTTGGGTTAGTGGCGAGGAGCATAGTAGTCCAGGTGAGTAGGAGAGAAGTGGTTTCGTGACCTGTGAAGTAGAACGTCTTGCATTCATCCATGAGCATTTGAAGGGTGAAGTTAAATCCACTGGCTCTCTTTTTCTGGGTCTCCGCCAGTAGCATGCCTAGCAAGTCGTTTCCATAGGATGTGCTCCGACCAATCTCGACACAGTCTTTTCGGCTCTGGATGATCTCCATCAATAGCTTCTCTACCTCCATCTTCAATGATTTGATCTCTCTATTGAATCTGCTGGGAAAGAAACTGAAAAGGAAAAAAGAAAGAAAGAAACAATTAAATTACATATATAGTTCAATTAACCCAACTGTATTAATTGTTGGAACTTGGAAGAGAAATATCAGCAGCAGCAGTATGTATATTGTCAGAGACTGAAAGAAACAAGTAGCTAAGTAGCTAGTGATGGCGAACAAGCAGACAGCGAAACAGGGAGATCAAAGTTAAAAAAAAAAAAAAAGAGAGAGAGAGAGAGGAATATTAAAAAGAACCCAGGAAGATGGAGCACGTGAGGTGCTGCTATTTTGTCTGAATGGAATAAAAAGCACAAGCTACAACTCTCGCTGTAAACCAGAACCAGAGTAGTACACACCGGCTACCCGGGAAGCATAAGTGGCGGCTCGATTGAGCGCAGAGGTGCTGCAACGATGTAAGGAGATGAAATATTTGCTTTCCCTTCTCGTAGCTACTATTGAACTCGGTCCGAGATATGATGTCTCCCGTGAGCTGACTCATGTACTCGCCGATTTCAACTTCTGTTTCGCCTGACTCCACCTTGGTGTGCAGTGATTGGAGCATCTTCTTGGTGCATTCCGCCATGTACCCCACATGATTCTGGTGATAACCATCCATTCATTTTATTATAACAGTTAGAAGATTAAGAAACAAACAGAATTAAATAACAAAAGAAGAGGAAACAAAAAAAAATAAAAGAAAAAGAGCGAGGAGGTGGGTCTGTTTTTGCTCAAGGCATTAATCATGTCCATACCTTGAGCTTGTCTGCCATAAATGCAGGAGCGACGATATGGCGCTGATGGTACCAGTCGTCTCCATTAGCCATCAACAAGCCCCGGCCGATAAAGTGTTTTGATCCTTGCTGCTGTAGCCATGACTTGCCGGAGAGACTAACGTACTTGGAAGAGAGGAGCTCTTTGATCATATCAGTCTCCGTTAAGCACATCCTGGGTTCACTTCCATTCCAGAATATAAAGCGTTTACCTGTAAGTAGTGTTTGTTATATATGTGTCATTGGCGTGAATCCACCATTAGCATAATTTATATGGGAAATTAAGTTGGAAGCAGAGAAATTAAAGCAACTGAGATGAGAGGATGCATGAGCAGGACGATAGTCAGTTGTACCATATTGTTTAGACCAATTGACATAATGCGGCAAAAGGCGACCGACGATGTCGTGATGGATGGAGTCCATGTCCATGGAGGAAGCGCTAGAGACTAAGGCAGCTACATCAATAAGGTTTCCAACTAGAAACCGAGGCTTGGGACCACGGACTCCTTGCTTTTCCATGAATTTCTTGATTTTCCTGGGGGTCAACCAGTAGCATGAAATGGTGACGTAGGAAACAATAGCGAACAAACAAAGCAGGACTACTTGTAGTAGTAGTCCTACCAACACCACCATCGCCATGGTTAAGAGTATTAAAGCTAGAAAGCAAACAAGGAAAGGGAGAGAGAACCAGGGGGAGAAAGGAAAGGGGGTGGGGCGTGGGGGGAGGGGATCGAACTTGGAAGTAGTATTAGTTTGCTTTACACTACACATGTACACTCTCGTCAGGGTCTCCAGCTGCCCTTTATAGAACCTGCTTACACACTCTCATCATGGGCCGGAACTTCAAAAATTGTCCTTTACACACATATTACCTTCATTTTTGGAAATTTATTTATTTTTTTAACACACACAAAGCTAAGGAAATCAGGTTCTGAATAGAATACACATATTCCCCTGGGTGGTGTCAATATAATCCGGGCTCTCTACATTCTGCCTATCAAACACAAGGTATCCAAATTCATGGCCACGTGGCAATTCTTAACACCCTCCCCCCACAAAAAAAAAAAAGAAATTCTTGGCTCTGTGCCTCTGCCCAAGGCTCCAAGCTGATCATTTTAGAAAAGCAGATGAGTAGTCGTTCCCTAGGTTTATGAAGTGAAGAAGGGGAGCAGGTAAAAGCCTTGGGAAGGCCAAGGAGGGGCGTTAAGAACCACCTAGAAGAATACGAAGGAACACTGACTTCGAAAATGGTATTTCCTAGAAGGCAAAGGCAGCTACTCTGCAGTGCAAACTGCAAAGTCTTAAATAAAAGGGGTGATCATCGGCCGGGTCAGGCGCCTATTACATTATATAAAGGGGCTTCGTGTAAGTTCGGTCCTGGCCTCATTCACACCTTGGCCCTGAAATATGTTTAGCCTTACATAAGCTCAGGCTTACACTAGGCCCGGGCCAGGTCAAGTTTAGATAGAAAACTAGATCTCCAAAACAAAGGGGGAAATATGTCAAATAATTATGATGGCACAAAAGCTGTTTTACCCTAAACTAAGGCCCTGTTTGATTTGACTGCTTTTAAGTGAAATAGGGTCCACTTATACTTGTTTAGCAAATAAGTCAGGTATAAATGTTTATTTTTAAAAAAAGCCACTTAAAAAATAAGCAGGTTTAATGCTACTTTTTTTGAGCACTTGTTCAATAAGTGCCTATTCGAAAATTTTGGATGATCCGATCCCTAAAAGTTTTTTGTAATACCCAAACTACCCCTACAAATGGAAAAACCCCTTGTAATACCCAAACGGCCTGAAGTGACTGGTGGGTGGGTCGTTTTATAGTTTCAAACATTTACCTACAATCTAAAGTCGACATTTCTGTGTTTTTTGAAGTATTTTAATGCCAGTTTTCTTCTGTGTTATTTTTCCCAGATCTGAAATTTTGGTCGAAAACTCCACTGGAAACTTGCCGGCGACCACAAGAAAGGCTTCCTAATCCTACTACTCTGGTCATTTCATAGTTTTTTGTTTACCTTTTTCTTGTATATTTTAGTGAAAATCATTTTTAGTAATATTAACTAAATAATGATGCAATTATTTGTTGAATATTACACAAATAATAGGTAATTATTGAATTTTTTATGTTATAACTTTGCTTCATTTTTTTGGAATTTTAATGTGAATAATTAGTGGTATTTTTTTTTTAATTCTTATTGCATAGTTAGTTGTGATGTTTCTTATGAATAATTAATATCTTTTTGGCTGTTTTTTTTTTCGAAGATTATGCTAAAATATGCAGTCGCTGACTTTTTGTTATTATTATTTTTAATTTTATTTATTATTATCTATTATATTATCGTTGTGGTTATTATTAGGGATGTTGTTTGGTTTCGTACTTATATGTTGTCATTCACAGCGGAAGTGTAACCGACGACTGCAATGCTTTGTGGGTGGGTAGGTGAGCGTAGTATATCCGATTTGATCTAAGAATTTATATCATGTAAAACGCTGGGACTTTCAGACTTGGCATCACTTTTTCTAATCTGTTGAGAGGGGGAGGGAGGTGAAGGAGCTGGGTTGAGTTGAATTGGCTTTCAGAATTTGTCATATTTAATTTTGCTGATAATTTTTTAAAACAAAACCATTCACATTACTGAATACGCCTTAATGAATACTATCTACGATGAATAAATAAGTCATTCATCAGTTCAGTGACACTCCAACTGTTATCGATCAGATGGCCCAGGTGTGTGTTACTAATTAACATCTTTTATATGTTATTTGTATTTTTGAGCCAATGAGCGATAAACACCAGGGATTCTCGTGGTGGGAAGGTTCCTATCTGCGGAAGCGATAGATGCTAAAACGAATATATAAATCCAATCATACATCCCAGACCCGGTATCAGTAGGTCTGTTAAAAGAAAATCTCAATTTTTGGAACATTATAAAATATGTCCAACTAAAAAACAAAAAGAATTGAAATCAACTCTCATAACATAACATATATAGTACTAATTAACTCTTTTCAAGGGACCATACATTCTATCTTCACATGGCTGAAGGAGGGACCATAACGTAACATAGCATATATAGTACTAATTAACTCTTTTCAGGGCCTGCTGACAGAATGGTTCCAGACTTGCTACTGCTGCTGCCTTAATCGATTCCAAGCTAGTTCGGGGCTTGGGACCCAAGCCAGTCACACCGGTATAGAGGCATCTCGGTACTAAAGTTAGTTCGGGGCCTAGGAACTGAAGTGATACGCAATCGATTTCAAAAGCTTCTTAGTGGACTTTGAACCTTCCGGGATTACATTGCGTAACGACAGATCTTATCCTTTACCCATCCGGATCGGGCGGTAATGATAGATTTTATTGACTGATATGTTACTCCCCATTTAAAACGGAAATGGACTCATCTACTCAGACCAAAGATCCCGGAATCGTTTTGTTAGATCCACGACAGCTCAACTATATAAGGGCATCAACCCCTTTAGGGCTCGGGTACGCGTGATTATTTACATATAAGCTATCTAACATTCAATTTTTTAGCTCGCAACCACACCAAGAATACTAATTTAAGCATCGGAGCAACCTCACCGAGTCATCCACCCCAATCTCTCTGATCTCTATTTTACAGTTTGATCCAGCTCGCCACATAAGCAATGCCTAGACAACCTTCCAGCTAGGAGCTTTCAGATCACGCATCATCAGGTTTTTCATCCTTTATTTTTCTTATTTATTTTGTTGTATATTTCTTATACCTCTTATATACTCTTTGCTTGTGTAATATAGAGGAAACTCATAAAGAAACATTGTTCTATTCCACCAACCTGATTCCTGGATTTCTCTATATATGACTATGGTTATGAATTATGGAAAGAAAATTCATGGAGAAGTTAAGTGCGTTCAATGTTCAAAGATTCTTTCAGTTAAGCTAGAAGAACTGAGAGAATTTTGATTTTATAAGGGGCTTATGGGAATTCTTTACAGATCGAAGGCTTGCTTATAAAACTGAAAAACAAGGAAGTGACGAAATTAATTAACCACTCCAAACTGAAGGCTTAGAAGGATATGTAGTTTCATGTAGCAGCTTAATTACATTGGCGGCTCTAAATTAAGGAGGTTGATTTGTAGAATGGAAAGGGCGTACAATATTTTAGTCATGAGCTCATTCGAAGCAGCCCCTCTCTGTGTTGGTCGACAAAATGTGAGAGGAACATAGCTAGCATGCATTGATTATGGTATTTGAGTATATTAATTAATTGCTTCACACACAAAAGAAAAGAAAAAAAAAAGTCTATGAATTGAATGGACCGATGATATAATCATCTATTTGCATGGAAAATCCTAGCTGTAGACCTAGGGGGGAGAGGGTTGATCCAAAGTCAGTCTGTCAGTCCACAACATTAATGTTATCATTTAATTTGTGTCATGAATAATTAAATTAAAGAATTGAAACTGGGCAAGGAATGTTTATGCCCCACTCAAGAGATCATCCATCCCAGAAATCATTAAAGCTTTGAAAGACCTCTAAACAGATGCAAAGTTGTCAACAAAATCTTCTGCATTGCATTCTGCTTTTAATCATGTACGATCTCTTGGTTGAGACACATTTAGTGCTGGATCCTTGTATTCTAATGAGAACCAAGATTTTAATTTAATTTATATAGATAGATAGAGAGATAGACAGATAGATAAGACTCTAACACGATTCTAAAGACTAAAATAGTCTAACTGATACTCAGCACTACCTTTGATGAGATGAGATATTTAGGCGCTGACCAGATTCCCATGGCGAGAATCATTAGAAGGAATCGTAAACCGTTGGAACATGAATCTGTAATGGGATGGTTACATGTCCTTGATTTTTGAAGTAGAGTTAACTTTGGTTTGGATTGGCCATCGTATCTTCCTGATCAGAAAAGATTAATTCTTGATCAAATATTGTATTTTACTCTTATTATATCTCGATAAGCAAAGCAGCATCCCAATTAAAGCAAATAATTTATGTGTATAAATGGTTATTAGGTGTAGGCCAAAAGGAGTCTCGTATGGATAATATGGCTTTGAGTTACTAGCGTATCTAGGGAAGGATCATTCCATATGGTTTACTGTGCAAAATTATATTCAGCTTCAGCCGGATGGCAGGAGCTAGCATTGGGTAATGCATGGTCTTTTCTTTTCTCTTAGAGATAGTGGGATTAATGGTAATGGAGGATCCCGTGCATTATATAAAATGATGGGTGGTCTTGATGATCGATCTGAGTCTTTGTTGTATTTATTGAGTTACAGTTACCTACAAGAGACCCATAACATAAAAACCCCAGGATGCTTCCATGCCCTATTCCAAGTGTAAAGTATTATAATATCATCTTTCCTTGTGCTTAGAACCCCAAAAATAAAAAATTCATTGTTGCTTAGACCCATAACATAAAAACCCCAGGATGCTTCCATGCCCTATTCCAAGCATCCGATTCCCACTCTCTCTCTTTCTCTGAATTCTCGAGCGGTGGACATTTCTCCGTTACACACACAATGAATGTGATTTTAATGTATGACCGATGTCACTCAATTAGTACTGTTATTCACAAATTAATATACATATAGACAATCTTAATAGTTAATATTGGTCCAGAGACATGTTAGTAAATGCTGGCAATTTTCCCTCCAAGTGGAAAAGTTATTTATCCAATTTGGAGATTGGTACCACTTATCTGGGTAAGTGATACCTAAGAAAATAAACTTTCACTAATTCTCACATAAATCTGAAAAAAGAATATGGGTTTCTTGGTCAATGGGAATCAAATCCCATTGACCAACTTTTCCCCTTTTCAAAATCTAAAAAAAAAGAACGCCCCCTTAATGCCATCTATTATAAAGGATACATTTATAAAACAATTCTCTATTATTTAAATTTACATGTAAACATAGTTTTTTTTTAAATAAATATTTACATTGGGCAAAAAAATCAATATTTACATTGATATCAGAATTTTAATATTTATACTTGGAAAAAGGTAAAATACTAGAGAATATGGTAAAAGGTTGATGAACAATATATTTGTCTAATTTACTACATGATCTAGAGAGTGAAAGTATAACTAAAATTAGTATGGGATGTTTGGACATCAAACTTTAGTTTCATGGGTTAAACCGTAAAGACCGAGAAAGCAAATTTGAGTATGGGAGAGATTCCTAATGTTCCTTGTGAAGCACATTACAACTAGACTTGTTGGGATGCCATGCCACTAAAATTAGATGGATTTTAGAGAGAGAGAGAGAGAGAGGATTTGGGGAATGTAAAACAAACATTCCTCAAACCTGAGAAAGCCTATGGATTTGTTGGGATGCCTTAAAGTTGGGTGAACTAAGCTAGAGATAGCGCTGACTTTCAGGTGTGAAGATGGAACTGGAACTGTCTCCATAACAATTCTTCTTTGAAAAGCGATTCAAAAGATCATCACTTTAATAGATAATGCTTTAGTGCATCTATTGGACTTTGAATGGATTCATGTCCATCGTGGGCTAATATTGGGTGTCAAATGGGGTCCAATCAGATGGTTAAGACCATCTCCATAGTTCACACGTAACTAAGCTCCAAACTTTTGGACCTTGAACATTGAACCATTTTACCTTATTCTTTTTGAACCATTTTACCTTATTCATTTGACCAATTTCCCATATTCCTTTCATTTGAATCTAAAAGATAAACTGATTAACCTTATTCTTTTTCCTTTTTATTCGGTCTTTTGGCATACACTCTTTTTGCATCTTAGAAAAAGCAGGCGGAGTCCTCCATTGAAGCTTCACTAGTTAAAATGAATGATGACCAAATGGAGACATTCCTGCAGTTTCGTGTTGAATGTACATTTGAAACTTAATTAAAGACAGAACCCATATAAATTCAAAATGCTGGCTTCTCAACCATATATATCCATGGGAGAGTCCCTGTCTGATTGATGCGAGCATCTGTCTAAAAACGTCGGCCTACACCCATGTCCGAGCATCTGTCTAACTAATTTTGGGTCAGACTTCTATTGATAGAACACTAGGATGTAGTTCTAAGCTAATATTAGAGTAGTGAAAAAACTGTTTACATCAAATGTAGATTTAATGGGCATTAATCCAGCCCAGGATTGGCCCAAGCTTTCCCTGTTAGTAGGTAGGCCAAACTCCTAAATATTCCGTCAGGCCCATCACAGCCCTGATGCACCCTGAGGAGTTACATGACGAATATGGAATGGAACCTTACAAACATGTACACAACGATTGTCGTTGTAAGCTTAACCGAAAAAAAAAAAGATTCTTTTAGTCAGTTAAGATGATCTAATTTTTCAAACTAATCGACTTTGTATTGGTTCCAATTGTTAGAACTTAGAACAATAGATTGATGCGATGGGCTTGGGTTCCGTCGTCCTCACTGAACTTGTAGGCCCCTATATGATGCTTACATGACCAATCAACGAACTGAACAAGCAACTAGTGAAATAATCTAATCAACATACCCATTACAAACAATATGCCCAACTAAAAAGAAGCCCATGGGTTGGCCAGTCAAGGATCAAATTGCTTCTGGGCCAGTACGAGAGAAATCTTTCTTCTAAAAGAAGGCATTTGGTAGATTTGAACAAAGATGAAAGTTTTTCATCAATGACGGAAAAGAAAGGATGAAACTGGCAGACTGGAATTGAAAGAAAGACTTCAAGGGAGAAAACAGTGGAAAAGGAACTGCCGCTTGAATCAGTCGGTGCCTCGGTGGATGCAAAGGAAGGATATGGACATGCATTACACAAAGGAACCTGTCCAGGGAGAAAGATCGAACATATTCTTGTGGGGTTGGTTGTCCTTGCCAGGGGCACCGCGTCCTAAAGCTTGGTAGCAAGCTACACAACAGCATCTCAGGTGTTGGGTTTTTTTGACCAAGATTGTATAAGGTAAAAAGAAGAAGAATGTTTTAGTTTGGGAGGGCGCATCCATACAATATGTTATTATTCAGAGTCCGGATCTCCTACTAAGTTGTTGGTACCAACATTGCTTCTAACCAGTTCGGACATGTAAGCACAGCTGTTTTACAACACAAGGCAGCCACATATCGAGAGATGGCAACCATGTTTTGAGTTGTGTGGCTAAGATGCAATCATATTGAAAGCAAGGTTGGTTAGGGATGACAATTTTTCCCATCCCTCCTGATAGCTGACCTGATGGAGTCAGAGATGAAGATTGATGAAGGGGAATTTGGCCCGACCTTGCAATCACCCGACACGTGGCAAAAACAAGCAACTCGGGACAGTAGAGCGCCCGAAGCGAACATCGAAAGCAAGTCCAAGCTCACTACTGAGCCCGAACTCCAGACCGCTCTACTAGGAGCCCGAGCTCCCTACTGGGAGTCCGAGCTCCCTACTGCGAGTCCGAGCTCCCTACTGGGAGTCTGAGCTCCCTATTAAGAACCCGAGCTCCCTATTAAGAACCCGAGCTCCCTACCAAGAGTCCGAGCTCCCTACTGGGAGTCCGAGCTACATATTAAGAACCCGAGCTCCCTATTAAGAACCCGAGCTCCCTACTAAGAACCCAAGCTCCCTACTGAGAACCCGAGCTCCCTGCAAGGAGCACGAACTATATTGGGCCCCAAGCCTCACAAAGCTGTGACCCGAGCTGGCCCATGGCAGCTCGGAACACTCCCCAAACCGAACTCAAGACATCTCGCTCGCCACTCCAACACTTCGCTTCCGAAACACCAGGCTGACCAAACGTACTTGACGCCAAGGACGTTCGTATCCAAGGGCGACACACCTGACTGATTTGGTATCTGACGCCTGACAGCCGCACTTCAAACGGCCTCCTGCTACCGCCACCTGCCACCGTCGTTACTAGCCGCAGAGACGGCTCCGACAAAAGGAGCAGTGGTGGTTCTATCCGGCCAGAGGAAATGACATCCGAACTAGCAAGAGTTTAGAAGTAATCATGCTCGATCTGACGGAAGCCTGGAAGTGAGTGCGCGAGGTGGTTATAAAAGGCTCCTACCCCCCAGGAACGAGGTATGCTAACTTTTGCGCTATCTGGTCTATCTTGCCTTTGAAAGACTCTAACTTGAGCTTCGGAACCCTTACGCCGGGTTCTCCCCGGAGCTTCTCTTCTCCTTCCGTTTCAGGTCCCTGCCACTCAGTTCAGAGGCAAGATCGCTGACGGCTAAGATCGGCCGGATTGTGCATCATCAATTGGCGCCGTCTGTGGGAACGCTTCAAAAGGCCTCCCTCCAAAACTTTCATACCCCTTTCTTTCTTCTTTGAAAAACTCAATACTCATGGCCTCCTCCAGCAACGCCGGACGCGGCACAGAGACAAACACCACTGGGGAACAGCCTCAAGTTCCCGTGGTGTGTGTTGGGCAGTTCACCATCTCCCTCTCGGTGGACGGAATTCCCAATCTGAATACGCCACAAGCAGTGGCGCCTGTAAACCTACCTGCCACAAACATTCCATTTCCTCTCCCCATCGAAACTACCTTCACTGAACCAACCGCCGTCCCCCTGGCAGCTAGCCAAAATCGGTTGGACGACCTAATGCAGTGCATGCGGGCAATGCAAGCCCAGATGCAACAATTCCAGCAACACCAGCTTCACCAGCACCAAGTGTTGCACAACCTCTCCCAGTATCACTATCAACTGCAGTTCCCCCAACTGCCACCGAACCAACCACTACTTCCACCTCGCCACCCTGGTCCGAAGCCGGTCAAGGCCTCTCCGCAGGATGGACGCCTCCACCAAGGAAAGGCCTCCAGGCCCCAGATCCCCCCAAACAGCCAGGCCTCGTCCCCAGGCTGGAGAGAGAGAAAAGTCATCCCCGCCTCGCAGCTCGCAGGCGGGTCGGGGACCTTGCCCGCAAGATCGGCACCTCGGGGCTCCAAACCGGAGTTCCCACTCGTGGAAAACCGATTCGGCGCACTGGCAGTAGCGGACTACCAGCACTCCGGGCCCATCGAGCTCGGCAACACGGAGGCCAGCAGCGCCAGTACAAGGCCCACTCAGCAGCGAAGGCGCCGTCGAGGTCGACGAACCACCACCCGCGTCCTGTCAGAGCTCAGAGGCAAAGGCGAGACGAGCTCGGACGAGGTAGGAGTTGCCCCGATTCTCTCAGTTCCTTCCCCCCTCGCGTCAGAACTCCTGGCAGTCCCCCTGCCTAGAGATTTCAAGCTTCCGCCTCTAGACAAGTATGACGGGTCCTTCGACCCCAACGATCACGTTGACGCTTTCCAGTCCCAAATGCACCTCGCCAGAGCTAGCGAATCATGCATGTGCGTGGCTTTCACCACCACCCTCAAGGGGGTAGCCCGCACTTGGTACAGGAACCTGGCCCCCGGGTCGATAAAGTGTTTGGCTCAGTTCGTGCAGGTCTTCACTGCACACTTCGTCACCAGCAAACGGTGCCCCAGAGCAGAGGAAAGCATCTTTGGGGTAGTCCAAAGGGAAGGAGAACCCATACGGGGCTACATCAAACGATTCAATGAAGCATGCTTACAGATACCGCGGTTAGACCCCGCGGTGCAGCTCACCGCAGCAAAAAGAGGAGTGACGCACAAGGAGTTCAAATGGCACATGGTAGCTAACCAGCCGGCGACCGTGGCCGAGTTCCTCAAGCTCGCGGACAAGTTAATGAGGATGGAGGAGGAAATCAACCAACAAACTGAGGGCGGAAACGAGAAAAGAAAGAGGGATGGCGAGCCCTCTAACTCAGCTGACCGAAAAAACCCGGCCCGGGACCCAAAACCGAACCAGTCGCTCCGAGCTCCCTGCCAGTTCAGACGGATTACACGCCACTGAACACGAGGCGGACCGAGATCTTAATGACGATCAAGGATGCCCCGTACGTGAAATGGCCATCTCGCCTAAAGGGAAATCCGAACGAAAGAAACAAGAATTTGTATTGTAGTTTCCATAGGGACCATGGTCACAGTACTGAACAGTGCAATAACCTCCGAGACGAAAAAGAGGGGCTCATCCGTCACGGATACTTAAGAAACTTTGTACAGCACAGCAATAATAGCAATAAGGCGGATCGACCAGGTGAGCACGAAAAGGACGCCCTCGAAACTAGCAGCAGGCCTGCCGAACCATTGCAGCGACAGCCTCCGGTAGAGAGGCCAATTCGGGGAACCATCCATGTAATTGTGGGAGGTTCGGTGGTAGCGGGGTGTACATCGGCGGCAGCCCGAACTTCAGTTCGTGAAGTGGTCCTCGAGGAGCGGAACCCTCCAAAAAGGCCAAAGACCGAAGAGCCAATCCTCTTCATGGAAGACGACGCGCGAGGAGTTCGCTACCCCCACGATGACGCGCTTGTCATTAAACTAAGGATCAACGACTTCAAGGTTAGACGCGTACTCGTAGATTCGGGCAGCTCGGCGGACATCCTCTTCAAATCAGAGTTTGATCGGCTACAGCTGCCGAGGAGCGAACTAAAGCCCGCAAACACTCCCCTGGTGGGCTTCAGCGGAGAGGAAGTCAGGCCCCTTGGAAAAATAACGGTACCTGTGGAAGTCGGCACGTGGCCTTGTGCGGTCAGACTCAACCACGACTTCTTTTGGAAGAACATTGTATGTCGCTTCGGCCAACCTCGCAATCACCCGACACGTGGCAAAAACAAGCAACTCGGGACAGTAGAGCGCCCGAAGCGAACATCGAAAGCAAGTCCAAGCTCACTACTGAGCCCGAACTCCAGACCGCTCTACTAGGAGCCCGAGCTCCCTACTGGGAGTCCGAGCTCCCTATTAAGAACCCGAGCTCCCTATTAAGAACCCGAGCTCCCTACCAAGAGTCCGAGCTCCCTACTAGGAGTCCGAGCTCCCTATTAAGAACCCGAGCTCCCTATTAAGAACCCGAGCTCCCTACTAAGAACCCGAGTTCCCTACTGAGAACCCGAGCTCCCTGCAAGGAGCACGAACTATATTGGGCCCCAAGCCTCACAAAGCTGTGACCCGAGCTGGCCCATGGCAGCTCGGAACACTCCCCAAACCGAACTCAAGACATCTCTTTTGCCACTCCAACACTTCGCTTCCAAAACACCAGGCTGACCAAACGTACCTGACGCCAAGGACGTCCGTATCCAAGGGCGACGCACCAGACTGATTTGGGATCTGACGCCTGACAGCCGCACTTCAAACGGCCTCCTGCTACCGCCACCTGCCACCGTCGTTACTAGCCGCAGAGACAGCTCCGACAAAAGGAGCAGTGGCGGTTCTGTTCGGCCAGAGGAAATGACATCCGAACTGGCAGGAGTTCAGAAGTAATCATGCCCGATCTGACGGAAGCCTGGAAGTGAGTGCGCGAGGTGGTTATAAAAGGCTCCTACACCCTAGGAACGAGGTATGCTAACTTTTGCGCTATCTGATCTATCTTGCCTTTGAAAGACTCTAACTTGAGCTTCGGAGCCCTTATGCCGGGTTCTCCCCGGAGCTTCTCTTCTCCTTCCGTTTCAAGTCCCTGCCACTCAGTTCAGAGGCAAGATCGCTGACAGCTAAGATCGGCCGGATTGTGCATCATCAGAGATGGAGAATGAAGTTTCCACCCGATTATGCTTATATATATATATATATATATATAATTTTAAATAAATTAATTTTTCAAAAAATCTGTTAATTAAAAATTTTTGAGGATTTGGGTCTGCGAAAAACATGTCTCCGTCTATTAGAGAGAGAGAAGAGAGCAAACTGCAAAGCATGAAAAATGAGTGGTGCATGGGTACTGAATTCAGTGATAGAATTCCTTGGCGTGGAGACCGTGTGAATCCAAATGGCAATGGTTTGGAGGATTAATTGTTATTGTTGGTTATAGATTGTGATACCAAGCAAAGGAAAATTAAAGCATGGCTTATGCTTCCTCAGGTGTGTCAATCGACCGGTTGGTTTTGCAATGGATTCATTCTGATCCAAATCTTATTAAATCGGATTTGGATAGTCTGTTATAATTATTGGATTGGGTCAATCCAAAATAAATTAGTTTATATTTTGATTGGTCTGAATTGGAACTAAATTAAATTTCTAATAATCTGATTATGAGGCTAAACCTTTGTCTAATTTGAAACCGATCAGAAATGAAGCCGGTATAAAATAACTTTTATGAAAGTACTTTTATAAAAATACTTTTACGAAAGTACTTTTAATTACAATTTTTGATATTTCATTCGATTTAGATTATATCAAATCCAGTCCATTTACATTTTAATGAATTAGATTGGATTTAATTTGTATTAGATTTGAACTAAATTGGATTCAGTCCATTTGTAAGTGGACTCACATCGGGTTAGACCAAATCCAGTCCAATTGACACCTCTACCTCTCGTAAAGGTAAAGAGGGACGAGTAGAACTAACTGTCCATTTACAAATTCACTCTTCCGGTTTCTGATGACAATTCCTGCCCCGAAGCTGCCCCATCTTCAGAAAGGAACGTGAAGGAGGGGAGTAGGGGACCAGCTAGCAGCTACTACCGGCTAGTAGTTGGGGCTGCACCCGACTAAAAAGAGGCAAAATTTAGTTTTAGGGCAGTTTCAAAACTTGTTAGTTAAGAGTGTAAGTTTGGAAGGATGGGCTGAGTTTTAAGATACCCACGCGGGTAGTCAGTAGTCACAAGCCCAACTTACTCACATCCCGAAAAAAAACATTCATGTGTGAACTAGAGCCGCACATCGGGAACATCTTCCCATAAAATGCAAGAGATGTTCCCAATGGATTTTGATTTTATGGTGAAGACTCAAGAGATCCGGACTACTTTTTTAAAGCCCACCAAATGATAGAAAAATTGGCGCTTGATAAAGTTAAAACGATTGTTCGGGTTAATCCTGGTGTTGGTGTACTTCCCCGTGCATTTCCTGAGGCTGAGTTGTGAAGCATTATTAATATCCTTGCAATAATTTCAAGCGTTGAGGAGTTGCATCAATCCTTCAAAGTTGGAGTAAATGTTTAAGTAGTGGTACTGCTTCTGCTACACATTCTTCTGTTTCTAAAGGAATCAAAAAGTTGTGCTCTTTTACATATCGGAAAAAATGCAAACTCATCCCCTACTCTTCCCGACTTCGTGTTCAACTGGCACGTTGAAATCAAAATGCTGTATAAATTGACTTGTTCGGTGTTAAACTTATGTTTTTAAATAATTCAAAAGATTAATAATAATAAGAAGAAGAAGAAATACACAATTAACAATAATAATAACTAGCTGGTGAACGTCACTGCCTGTGCTGAATTCCACTCTCTCGTCTCCTCTTGTCTTGAAAAGAAGGTTAGGAGTAAAATGTAGAGCAATTGGCAATGGCTCCCATCTCAGTCGGTGACGTGATTCCAGACGGCACTCTTGGTTACTTCGACGAGAACGGCGACCTTCAAAAGATCTCCTCCATTCACTCCCTCGCTGCCGATAAAAAGTTCATCTTGTTCGGCGTTCCCGGTGCTTTCACCCCAACCTGCAAGTAACTGAATCCCCCCTCCCCGTCATCAATCCTTGTCTCTTTCACCTCAACCCTCGTTGTCGCTTAACTCATGGTCTCGTTGCTTTTAACTTTCCAAAAATGTTCCCTTTCCGTCAAATCTTTGCTTTGATGGGACCAGGCCTGCTCTGATGGGGAACCGATCCTTATCATACAATTCTGCTTATTTATTTAATTTGGTTGAATGCAGAAGATATTGATACCAGTCTTTTTGCCTTCTATGGTTGGACTAATGGTGGATTTACGTGAATTCCAAATTCTGAAGCGAGGTTCCATACAGATTTCTTCAATGAAACAATCTCATGGTCTCCATCAATCCTGGCCTGTTCAATCTGCTCCCTCTCCCTAACAACAGCTGAAACAAGGAGTTGCTGAATTCGAGCTCGCCTCTTCGCCGGTTACTCTGATTTCCAGCATGATATGTCTTAGATATCCATCGCTATTTCTTGGTGGTGGTGGTGGTCACCAGTTCTTCATAGGATCGTCTCTGGGTGGAAACGGTGTATAACGAATTCATGAATAGAAGATGATGATGATCATGCTTTGTTTGCCTCTTTACAACCATGACATAATTGGGATAATGCTTCGATGATGATAAAAACGGTATACAACGCAACTTATATTGCCTCCCTCTCGTGCATTCGTAATACCGCTGCTTTTTTGTGTGTATGTGTGAGTCATAAAATCATGATTATTTCAAACGATCATGAATTTCTTTTTTTCTTTTTTAATGTGGACCATTTCTACATTTTTTGTGTTATCTTTGCATAAGGCCCATGCAAATCTTATCAGTATCATTTTAATCTTATGTCTCCAAAGAGACCAAACGACCATAAATAAACTTTAATACGTTTATTTCCTCTCTTTCCCCATTGACTCTCTTCATGTATATTTTCTCTCCACCGCACTATTGTCTAGTCCACCAACAACACTGGAAACGGATTCAAAGCCGAGCTCCTCAACTCCGGGAATCTTGTTCTTGTCTTGAGAGACCGTCACGGTAACGTATCCTCGCGAAACTTTGATTCTCCTTGATACTCTTCTTCCCTTACAGTCCCTTTGTGGGAAGAGGAGACATGCCTCTGCAAAGGCCAAAGGTCAATATTCGTCAGGCTATTACCTTCTTTACAATGGCCAGACGTTCATTAGCAAGTTTTGGCGGATCAGTGATTCCAACATGTCTCGGCCTCTTTGATTTGACTCATCCACCGATCGATACCGCCGGTCTACGACATCTTTAATGCCGGTTGCTTCATCGTGGGAAGGAGCATCGATGGGGACAGTTTTGGTGGCGTCGGGTTTCTTCATCCGAAACCTTGACCAGGAGAGACAGTTCTTTCATCTCCAGCCACCAGAGCTGTTGTTACTTTTTGCTGGTTTCATGTTGTCGGGGTCGAGGACTCGACCTTAGAACCCAAAGCGACACAAGTTCTTGTGTCTTGTCTAACCAGTAATAAGATTTTAGTAAAATTATATATAAAATCATATACAGGAGGGTAAAATAGGTATTTTAGAAAAATAACGTATTAACCAAAGGTTTTTTGTATAGCATAGTAACGAAAGGGTGGTTTGTGTTGAATTTTCCGAAAATTTAGGGAAGATCGGTGCATGCTTCAAATGGAGAAGGAGATCAGCTAATGGTTTAGTTGATAGGTTGGCTAAACAAGGGACTGTGAGGGAAAGAATGTTCTGGGCAGTTTTGTAAAAAAGATTACTGAGGTTTAACACCTGTTTAGGGGTTGACAGCTGTACTTAACTTTAGAAAGTTATTCTTAAATTGTAAGAGACGAAAAACATGTATTATTCTCCCTCTGTTAGCTTCTCGTCTGCTTTGTCATTTCTTTAACTGATCCCCATTAGATCGAAGGAGGAACAGAAAGCAAAGAAACAAACAATGAAAATGAAGTAAGAAGAAGAACCCATCAAAGGTTTGAGAGGAAAAACTAGAAACAGTACCATTAACATAGTCAATAACAGTAAGAGTTTCAAGAGTTAACAAAAAAAACGAGAAAAGCAAGCTACTTTCTCAGAAATCTAAATATAACAAGACGAAATAGCAGATTTCTTCAAGACAAGTTAGAGACAGAGCTTCCCATATCTCTGAGAAGACCTCGACGATCACTTTGTGATGATGAATGGAGTTCAACGACAGAAAGCACTGTAGAAGCTGCTCGAGATCCTTGGCTTTAAATATCTGCTTTTCGATGATCATCTCCACCTTTAATGTCCTGAAATCACTGTAAGGATCGCTGGAGCGCTTCACTATTGCGAAACTTTCCTGCACTTTCCCCCTAGTGGAAAACATACAGCATCCCATATCGGAATTCTTGCTCACTGCTCTTCTCCGTTCAGCTCTGGCTTCTGATCTCCGGCAAGAACTTCTCTTGTTTAGGTGACGAGACTCCGAGGAATCAGAAGAGAAGCTCCTCGAGGAGAAAAACATCTCTATCTCGTCATCTAGTTCCTCTTCACTGCTGAACCACCCACCACCATTAGTTTCTGCAGACAAGGAGCTGAGATGGTAGAAACTCTCTTTCTTCTTGTACTTCTCGTGGGTCTTCCTAGTCTTCTTTGACCTTTTCTTTCTCTCCTTTGGTTGAAATTCCTCAAAACTGTAGAACGAATTCAGAGGCAAAATGGGTGACGCAGGAGGACATGTTCTTCCTCCCATATCACCCGACACGAAACATGGGCCATGTTCCAATACCTTCGGCCTCTGTAACACCTCCTTTGGAGCGACTGCGACACTTGTTCCACGCCACCTCCATTGTTTCCGACCATCTAGGTCTGCACATAGATGGAAAAATTCGAACCTTAGGAGACGAAGTCTCAAGCAGATGGAAGTCTCAGCTGTTTTGAGTTACGAAAACCAGCCTCCGGCGTCTCCACCGGATTAAGAGAAAAAGAGATAGTGAATTTTGAAATTATGTGTTTTTGGAGTCTGATTCATGCTCTTTAAATAGTTTATGAAGAGATATGGAGAAAATGTAGGTGATGGTTCATTGCGCCGCACACACACATGCACGCACGTTGCATGGTATCGAACCCCTATGCTCTCCCTCTACTAATTTTATGTAGTATATAAATCAGCTCCTATTAAAATACTGAAAACAAAGTTTATAATTTTTCAATGTGGGACAAGTTCAAAATTGGGTTTTGCAAGAGAAAAGCTAATTTTCCAATCAAGTGTGTAGGTGCAATTTCTCATGTAATTGACCAATCATACCCATTGGATTTAATCTCTTATGAGATTAAAATCCAACAATATATACAGAAAATGAGCGAGAGATTGAACTCGACTATAGGAGCTCAGAGCTCTCCTTTGAGATTTTAAAAAGTATGATACCTTTTTTTTTCTATTTTCGTCAGGCATGCATCCGATGACTGGTATACGTGCATCGTGAGGAAGAAGATGAACAGTGTTCGTGCAAGAGTAAAATAGGTATTTAAGAAAGAAAAAACCATTTTTTGTTTTATTAATTGACAGAAAGGCGCTATTTATTGAATTTTTCAAAATTAAAGGAGAGATTTTTGCTAAAACGAAAAGTTTTTATAATTGTTAGAAACTTGAAGAGAGGTTTTTATATTTTACCCTAAAAAATATATCCCCAATCATAAACAGAATCGTTAATCAATTCACTTAGTTGGCATGAATTGACATGCCTATGTTATCTCACATGAAATGGGACCTGTGTAACCATTTTAGTGGGGGATCTGGCAAAGTTTACACACTATAGATAACTAGCAGACCCCGAGTATTTTCCACTCCCGAGTCTGAATATCCTGCACATATCTTCCTACACATTTTCCTGCATGACCTATCAGAGTGATACACGTCATCATCCTGCGGATTAAAAAATCTATACATGAGATGCATGAAATACCACAACACGGTTAATAGTTTAACACTTAAAAGATGCTCTATTTAAAGGTTCTCTTTAAAAACACATTAAAATAAAAGTATCCATAAAGCAGTCGCCCGAAATTTATCAATGACTCCCTTTATTTTGTTTCAATAAATTTTAAATTTTAAAAATTTTGGGAAACAAAGAAACGGAAGTAATTTCATTCTAGTTAAATTATTCGCACGTACAAATCCTTTAACTCATATAACGTTAACGTGTCTCTCTTTAATAGGTTTTGCAGGGAAATGTATAGAAATAAATGTACAGGATATCTGGACTCTCCACTCCCAACACCCGATGATTCGACTGTGACAAAGATGATTTTAAGAATTCATATATATATATATGCTTGTGGGGCTTCATGGTGTGGGTGTCAGTGCCAGAATTCATAGATTTTTCGGCAAACCAATGCATTCAATTGTCTCGTTTGTTGGCACTGTGATTGAAGGCAAATTTTCCCAGGTTATGGGATTCATATACAAATTGTGGAGGTGGCATCCGTTTTGGATGGTCAATCATTTCAATATAGGCATCTTTTAGGCTGTGTTTGGTTTGAAGGAAAAAGTAGGGAAAGGAAGAGAAATGTAGGAAAATCTTTACAAATCTTGTATAATTTTCTTCAAACCAAACATAGCCTTATGGAAAACTCTTTATAGTGGATTATCGTTAAATTGGCTTGTTTTGTGCTCCCCTATGCTATGCCTTATGGTTGGGTGTGGAAGCTTTGTAATGAGATGACTTGATGATTGATTGGGCTGTTTTGTTATGGATGTTTTATAGCAAACTTACAGGGTTTTTTATTTGTATGTTTCATGCGTGTCTCATGGAGAAACCCGTGGCCTCCCCTAAAACTATGCCATTTCTGTTATTATCTTTATATTGCCAAGGTTGGGATGGTTTTGGCAACCCTATTCCATTTAATCTTGATTTATGGGATTGGTAGTTAATTTCTGTTCTTTTGGGAGATTTTCTCATTTCAACTTTCTCTGTTGAAGGCAGATGCCATCCTTTTATTTGGCATTCTCCAGTTGTTGACGTCGTTCACAAATGGTTCATGAGTTTTCTCTCCCTATGCTCGGTATCTGCTTCTTCAACATTACTTAGTGATGGGTTTTTTCTTATTGTTTACCAGTCATAGGCGGGGATTTCACAAAACCAATGGCATCTAAGAAGAAGGGGGGGGGGGGGGGGTTCTTTAAAAATATGTAATAGACCCAAAATAAAATTCCTAGCTCTGCCACTGTGGGAGCAAACCATAAATTTCCCATCAAAAGCAATAATTATCTAAATAAGGAATTTATTGAAAGTACTCCTTGGGTTTTTGTCAAACACATATTCTTTAGTTTTTTGAAGCAGCTTTTAAAATTAGCTTCTACCTTTTACATATTATGGACATTCAAATATTAAATTAAAGAAAAATGATCAAATCACTTAAGTGACTCGATGGTCAATTGAGACTAGACCTGTTCATGGGCCGGGTGGCCCGACGGTCCGGCCTGACCCTCGGACGAGCTTGAACATGCTTATAGGCCTGCGGGCTTAAATTCAGGCCAAAAAGCCCGGCCCACAATAAATTCGAGCCGGGCTTAGGTTTTTTCAAAATAGCCCGGCCCGACCTAATATTAAACTTAAAATTAGTTATGTGATTATGTCCATTTGAATAATTTTTTTGATTTAAGAATGTAAATTTGTGTTTTAAAATATAAAAGAAAGAGAAAAATACCATATTGTAGGCCCATTGTTCATTTAAATAGAAAAAAAAATACTATCTGAATTTTTAATTCTAATTTGAATAGGGAAAATTGTTTCTTTTTCAATTGGGTCGGGCTTCGGGCTCGGGCTCGGGTTTCGGGCTTTTTACCAAGGCCGGGCTCGGACCCAAGTTATAGGCCCGTTGGTCGGGCCAAGCTCAGGCTCGGGCCTAGTATATTTTCATTAGTGACAAGTGAAAGCCCGGCCCAGCCCGGCCCAAGCCCGGCCCATGAATAGGTCTAATTGAGACCATGATCTTTGTAACCATGAGTGCTTGTGTTTAAATCTTTATATTTTTAATTAAAGTATTTTGGGATTTATTTCAAGGCAAGTTCAATTTCAAAGCCGATTCTTAGGTTGGTTTAGGTAGGGTATATGCCTATACCCTGAAACTAGCCTAAGTGAGAGGGGGGGGGGGGGTGATTCTTGGAATTTGGAACCAGACTCACCTAGTAATATATTGGGTAAGGTTGGTTTAAGACCAGTTTGAGGTTGGTTCCATTCAGTTTTGGGAATAACCTATCCATTTTCCCACCCCCTACAAGAGAGAGTAATAGAAAGTAATTGTCAATTTTATACGAGAAAATTAAGATTTAAGAGAGTTTTCATTATAATTGATTATATTTTTAATAACTTAACTAATATAAGGGCACGTGCTATGCACATTTTCAATTAAAGAATAAAGATATAAATAGATATTATATAATCAAATTTAACTTTTATAATTTTTTTTGATAAATAAAATAAAATTTATTAAAAATAAAGACAGCAAAGGGGGAGAAAGTGCGATTGGACCCCCAAAGCTTGGAGCCCATGTGAAAAAACAAACCCAAAAACTGTACATCATAACCATATGAGCAGCATAGGCTCCTCACAACCACCAGAAAACAAGACAAAGCCTTCCATAAAATATATAAATATATATATATATATATAATAAATTTTATTAGAAAAACAGTAGCAGCCAACATCCAATCAAACGTCCCCTGATCCTTCCAGTCAATCCCTACTACATACACATTAAAGCCAAGGCAAATATCTACTTTATAGTATAGATATAAATGAGAATGAGAAGAGAGGAAGGTCTTCATGGGTATAAGGTGAGAGGACTCCTGGCCACCCTCTATGCCTTGAAAATCCTCACAATACTTAGTTAAACCCTCACCTAGAGCAGACAAAAAGATGACCCAACCCACGAACCCTCACCTAGATCGACTCGACCCAACCCACGAACCCTCACCTAGATCGACTCGACCCAACCCGGAAAAAACTGGGTTGGGTTGGGTTACGGGTCAACCCGCTGACCAATTGTTAAGTCTAATTGGGACTATTTATTGTTGTTAGAAGTTTCCACTCTCTAATTTTTTATATTTAGTCTTTACTCTTTATTGTTTACTCTTTAAATTGTTAAATGATCAAGATTTTTTATTTTATATTTGGAATTTTAAGATTAATTCCTTTAATTTTGGAAATTTTCATGTAGTTTTTCTTTGTTCTTTTTAAACTTCAGTTATTTTTGAGGATGACCCAAATTGACCCATGGGTCCACCCTAACCCGAACATTTAGGATTAGGGTCTAGCATTTGATAACCCAATCCGAAATCAACCCAAAGCATCTTGACCCAATCCGAACCCGACCCACCCAACCCAATTGCTAGGTGTACCCTCACCTATATTTTGGTCCCCATATTCATGTTTAGTAACTTTTGGCCTCCCCTATTTATATTTACTAGTCTTTGTTAGAACTATCAAATATTCCCAATACACGACTGCAAGTGTAAGGTGAATGTGAAAAGCAAATCCAAATTCTAAAATAAATATCCGAAGATTCATTTTCAATGGCTACTCCTCTTTAAATCTTACCTTTATTTTGGATTCTACTTCCACCAGAGAGAGTGTACAACGCATTGGATTCTAAAAGCCAAAGGTTATATGCATTGAGCATTTATTAAATGGAATCTTTTTTATATTTATTTAAATGAAATCTTATAATTTTATAATTTTTTTTTGTGTGTTTTTAACCATTATCATTACAAATTTAATTAACTATAAATGATGCCATTCAATAAAAAAAAGGGTTTCTAGCATATAAGGGCAATTTTTGGGGTTTAATATCAATAAAAGTAATATATTTAAATTTTTTTCAAAAACAGGTTAACTTTTTAAAAATAATATCAATAAAGGGCAAAAACATTGTTAATCTTCTTCTTCTTGTCATTTGTTCACTAGAGCCACCGCTGTCCACTGCCGCCCGCCGCCGCCTCCACCCATCTCCTCCTTCGCCTCCAGCAACATTGCTAGAGGTGGTCGGAGGCAAAGGTGGCAGTAGCGGCATTGGTGGTCATTCCTCTGCCCGTCGCTGCCGCCACCTCTGTCTCCACCCATCTTCAACAACGTTGTCGGAGGCGAAGGCGGAGGTGGGTGGAGGTGGCGGCGTTTGATAGAGAAACCACTAGTGCCGCCTCCGCCACCGCCACCTCTACCTCCACCCATCTTCGACAACGTGGTTGGCGGAGGTGGAGCCGCCACCTCCAGCAACGCTACCGGAGGTGGAGGCAGAGGTGGGCAGAGGCGGCGGCAAGCGGTAGTGGACGGCGGTGGCGGACAGCAACGGACGACAACTCTGTTGAACAAATGGGAAGAAGAAGAAAATGAATAATGCTTTTGCCCTTTATTGATATTATTTTTAAAAAGTTAACCTATTTTTAATTTTTTTAAAATATATTACTGTTGGTATTAAACCCCAAAAGTTGCCCTTATATGCTATTACCCCTAAAAAAATCATAACTTGTCCTTTCTCCATTTCCTCTTTCATATATGATATTAAACATGTAATTATTTACAATGGTGCCACTACTAACTATTTACAATGATGCCACTAAACTTTTCCCTTTTTCATATTTGTTAAAAATTGTCTTTATCTCTCATTTCATTTACAATCAGGCCATATTGAGCCATGTTGTGCGGGTCGTGCTTCTCTCCCCTAAGATACTTTAGGGGTCACTTCGGCACAACACTTGGCCCGAGCCCACACAAGCGTGTGTTGTGTCGCAGGACGTGTTGGTCCGCGGGCCAATTTTTAGGCCAGGCCGAGCCACGAACCAGGCTAATCCATGTGTTTTAAAGAATTTTGAAAAAACTAATGAAAAAGTTAAATTAAAAAAATAGATAAAAATTAAAAATATCTTAAAATTTTATTTTATATGAATTTTGATGTATATAATTATTTATATATACAATAATAAAATTCAAAATAAAATAATATATTATATAATTATTGTATATAGTATACAGCTCGAGCCCGTGCTGTGCCACAGGCCAAATCTTAGGCCAGGCCAGGCATGAACTGGGCTAAGCCATGTTTTTTAAAAATTTAAAAAAAGAATAATGAAAATTTTAACATGAATTAAAATAAATAGACAAAAAGATTAAAAATGATCTTAAAATTTTATTTTATATGAATTTTGATGTGTACAATTGTTTATATATGCAATAATAAAATAATATAATATAATAAAATTGAAAATAAAATTATATATATTATAATTATTGTATATAATATATGGCTCGAGCCCGTGCAAGCACGTGCTGTGCCACTGGCCAAGCAGGTCTGCGGGCCATGTCTTAGGCCAGGCCAGGCCACGAACCAGGCTAAGCCATGCTTTTTTTTAATTTTGAAAAAAAAAATAATGAAAATTTTAACATAAACTTAAAAATAGAAAAAAATTCAAAAAGATATTAAAATTTTATTTTAGCCCAAGCCTGCACGGGTTTGTGTTGTGTTGTGGGCCGGGTTGGTTCACGGGCCAAGTCTTAGGCCAGGCTAGGCCATGAACTAGGCTAAGCTATTTAAAAAAAATAATGAAAATTTTAACATAAATTACAAAAATAGACAAAAATTAAAAAAAAAAGATCTTAAAATTTTATTTTAGCCCGAGCCCGCGGGCCAAGCCTTAGGCCAGGCTAGGCCACAAACCAAGCTAAGCCTGTTCATGGGCTCAGTAGCCTGATAGTTCAGCCCAACCCATTACCAATGCTAAATTATTTAATTAAATAATTTGAGATAACCTTTACCAATCTTGTGTTGGCAATACATAAAGTTTTATTTATTTACTTATTTTAATAAATTATTTAATTAGTTAATAATTTAAGAATCTAACAAATTATTATTGCTAGCAAAGTAAGATATAGAATCGTGTATATATTTATATATATTTACTCTCTCACTTGATTGTCTATTTATTTTACTAAATTTATTCCACTATATAAAACAAAAATGCAATGACAAAAGTCATCTCTCCCTCTTTCACTCCATTGCCTAATGATCATGATTATTTATTTATTTGTTGTTTTATTTATTAAATTAAATATATTATTATCCATAAATTTTTATTTATTTTAAATATATCTTTTTTCCAATGAATTTTAATTAAAAAATTTACCTTTCACAATTTTGTCCTATATAATAATTTACATTTTACAAATTAGTATTACCTAAATCCAAATATGATTCAATGATAATCAAATTAAAATGAATATGATCCATCAAATTTAAGGTGGATATATATCAAATATAATTCATTAATTAAACTAAAAATAAAGAATTAAAATATCAATACATCCAATATCCAGAATTGAGAATTGATGCTATCACATGCGCAATACTTTTTTTTGTCAGCGCTTGAACTCCTTTTGAGGTGCTCTGACTATCACGCATTCACGCTGGAAAGAGGCTGAATTCAAAAATATGAGTGACTGGTAGCCCGATTTGGGCTTCACCAAATATAATTTAAAGGCGAGAAGACGCTATGCTACTACTACCTTCAAGCCTGCTTCAAAACCTTTTTCCAAACGGGCATTAAAGCTTCAACAAATTCACCTTAATTAGAAGATGTTCCATCAACAAAACTGTTGTTTCTTACACCTGGCGCCTCACACGCATATCCTACCATGCATTGGGAATATCTCCTGTACTTATTAATTATTATTGACGTGGGAAATGTTTCCAATGCACGGGATGTGCCTGTGAGGTGCCCATTCGTGAGGAACCGATCCCGGCTCCAAAATTGGCAAATCTTTTATCACACCCACACGTGGATTGTGGCCCGGCAAGTGGACTTTTCTTTCCAAGCTAACCAACTCAAAGAGGGCATGTCAGTGGTGTATCACGTATGGTTCATGGTTGTTCAGCGGTTAATATTACATGTGGCAAGCAATGAAGCCTGGCAAATGGTAGATGATCAGTTAAGCTGCTGGACAAACTACTTAAAATCGTTCAAATGTAACGTTTCCGGTCCGCTATATTAGAGAGTAGAGACTGTGACTCCAAGGGCGTCCAACATTTTTCACAATAAATAGGCTTTATTGCACCCCTAACAAACTGGAACCTTTTACAGGTTCAACTTCAATCAATCTTTCTGATTTTAGAGTTTGAAAAGCAAGTTTTGCCCTGTATACATCTGCAATACAGACTCGGCCGGTGAGTCACACAGACCACAGCCATATATCTCCTCTCCTTAATTAACTGTTGCTTCATCGATCGGCTTGTCGCCGGAGAATGCACACTTCTGATTATATATATATATATATATATATGCATGTTTTCATTCTGAGTCTGAGTAGTATCTCAGAAATTAATTAATACAAAGAAATTATTTATCTATTGGAAAATATATAAGTGCAGGAGGGAGAAGAGAAGAGGGGGAATGGGAAGGGAACGTTTAATAACACAAGTAAATGCGAAATAAAGGAGTAAATTTATGAGAAGACAGAAGCAGAGACTGCAGTGAGCACGAAATGAATTAAAACAGGCTATAATTTAACGATTTCAGGGATGTGCACCGGGTATCTGTTGATGCAATCGAACCAGGGACTTTCCGGGTCCGGCTTAATGGTGCGGTTGCACTTCCAAACCGCGCTGTTACACTTGAACCCACTTCCGAATGCTATCTGCCACACGCGGTCTCCCTTCTTCATCCTACCTTTGGATTCAATGTAGCTTAATTCGTACCAGAGGGACGACGACGAAGTGTTCCCAAAGCGGTGGAGTGTCATCCTCGATGCCTCAACGTGCTCCGCCGAAAGCTGGAGGTTCTTCTGCAGCTCATCGATCACGGCGCGCCCTCCCGCATGGATGCAGAAGTGCTCAAAGGCCTGCTTGAAATCAGGAATGTAAGGTTTCCACTTGGGATTGAAGAGTTTTCTGCCGACAAGGGTGAAAAGGAATAACAGCTGCTCCGACGCTGGAAGGACAAGCGGCCCAATGGTAGTTATGTTGGATTTGAGAGCCTCGCCGGCGATCACCATGAGTTCTTTGGACAAGGACACACCCCTTATACCTTGTGGGTCTTCTTCTTCATAAACACAGCGGTAGGCCCTGTCGTCTGCACCTTTGTGGGTACGAACCACATGAGCCAACCGGTACTTAGCGCGCCAACTGTCCTTTCTCCGATTGGATAGAAGGATAGCTGCACTGCCCATTCGAAATAGACAGTTGGGCAGTAGCATGGATCTCTGAGAACCACTGTAATAACTCGGGGTTATGATCTCCGTGCTCACTACCAGTGCGTAAGAGTTGGGGTGGACTTGAAGCAGGTCTCGAGCTAGATCAATGGATATAAGCCCGGCACTGCAACCCATCCCGGAGAGGTTAAAGCTCCTTATGTTGCCTCTCATCTTGTACTTGTTCACGATCATCGCCGTCAACGAGGGTGTCGGCGAGAACATACTACAGTTGAGGATTAGAATGTCGATGTCCTTGGGCTTGATTCCGGTCTTCTTTAGGAGTGAATCGATGGCCGAGAAGATAACAAGCTCTGCCTCGGCTCTGCAGTCGGCCATGGTGGGGGTGGGAGGAATATAATGGATGGCCGGGGGTAAGCAAGTCTCCTCACCAAGGCCGGACCTCTCGAGAATTCTCATTTCAAAGTCGACCACCTTGGTGTTGGATCCATTGATAAGCCTAGAGTGCTCCATGAAGGTGGAGAACGGGGCACGGCATGTAACAGGGGGTTTGAAGCAAGAGTAGTCGACGAGGTAGATATGTCGAGGCCTGGACACGAAGAAGACAGTGGCCACGAATATGATGAGGAAACCAGAGCAAAGAATCTGCACCAGATCAAGCTCGAGAGAATTCCAAAGTCCGAGAATCTCATCCGGCCCTAATCGAAGTATCTCTAATACAATTGCTGCCATGATGGGTATGAGGAGAAGAGTGAGAATATGATTCACAAGATACTGATAACCAAGTTTGACATACTTGAGCTTGACAGAGTTGGAGAAATTCGGGAGTGCTGTTGGTGGCATCCTAGCTTACAACTGGACTGGATAGAACGTAACCGAGAGAGAGAGAGAGAGAGAGAGGCTGAGAGATGGATGGATGGATGGGTTAGATTGGATTGGTGAAGTAGAGAAAGGTTTTGGGGTTTTAATAGGTTGGAGAGGGAGGTGAGGATTTAAAGGCTGCCGAGGGGAAATGAATGAAGGCAGATGGAAGGATTAAATGAAGCTCTCACGTCACCCAACGCCATTCTTAGCTGGACCTTGTTTTTCCCCTAGCTAATAAGCTAACACGGTAACACCCTCCAAAACATGCTATTTATTATTATCCATTTTTCAAACCATTTCATCATTTCATTTAACGCTAGCTAAACTCTTTTACTTCATCCTTTAATTTTTATATTTTCATGTGTGACTGTGGAGAAAGAAACAAATTAGCAAATGGGAAACAGCAAGCTAGCAAAAGACTCATTTATATATGCATGCCCAGCACTGTTTAAACTCCCAATAACAATCATAAATTAACTTAAACGATTAGCATTAATTAGCAGGTGTTCAAAAATCAGAGGGCAAGCCAAACCTGGACTATTTGCGCCGATACGTACTTAAACAATTAGAATAGAAAATTGAATTCTGAAAGAACAATTAGAAATTTAGAATTAGAATAAATCAAGTAGAGAAATCGTCAATGGAAACATACTCTCAGACTCGGTGCAATACAACACAATATGAGAGAGAGAGAGACTAATGATCCTGCTGCAATATGATTGAAGGGGCAAATGGAATGGAATTCCAAAACATTGACCAACCCAAATCCAAAATCATTAATAAAAAATTCAAGAAAGAGAGAAATCCTCCTCTTAGACATGGAGGCTTATATATGCTATGTTGTATGCAAGGCTATAACAGAAAATCGTGATCATCTTAGATATAATGCAATAATCTCAGCAAAAAGTCATTTCATCTAATTCAAAGTGGGTTATGATTAAAATAAATCAAAGGCTTTGATTTAGTTGTTTCGGCTTAAAATATTATCGTTTGTATTGCTCTTGACCCTCTTTCATGAATCATGGAGGTATGATAAGGGGGAGATATGGTATGACGTTATTATGGCGGCAACTGGTATGTTTAATGGGTTGTTGAAGGTAATTAAGGAAGATGAGATCGGTTAGCTTTGACATAGTTGAGGGGCGAAGTATAAATGCAGCATGCATTATTTATTTGTTTTTTTGCTGTGGTGGATTGACTGAAAGATGGATAAAAGGGTTGGATGGGTTTGACGTGAGCCACAAACATATTTATTAAAGAAATATATTAATGAAGAAAGAAAACACAAAGCCTTGGAACAGTTTCCAGTTAGCAGCTGGTTTTGAGACATCCGTGTGTAATTTTATGAGTGGTACGTACTTTTATGAGTGGATAAATCCTGTGTAGGCTCCCCCAATGCTGGGCCTCCCCCCTACACATTAACAGTTTAGCACATACAGAGAAAAAGGGCGCTGTTTCCAAGATTTAAATGTTGTAAGTTGTAACTATATTGGGTTTTCAAAATATTTGTGGGGTAGAGTTGGCAGAAAAAATAAATAAAAGTGTGGGACCGAGGACCCATAAATCCTTAGAAGGAAGTGGGATATAAAGAAGTCACATGTTCCTTCCTATTATTATTATTATTATTATTATTATTATTATTATTGTTGTTTTTCTTGATAAAATCTAAAGATACAAGAAATTAAACGCTACACAGCTGACAGCTCTGAGGTAGCCCGACCCCAAAATTCTAAACAACTGATAAAACCTAAAATCCTATGAATCAAACCAGAGTGCACTCATTAGGGTGGCCTGGGCTTGATTTTTATTGCCTATTTTTACTACATTATCTGTTGAAGGAAGGATATCTCTATCTCTTTATATATATGTCCCTGCACCAATGAAGTAAAGTGTAATTTTGCACCCTAACGGCTATTATGGAAACAGGTTGGAGCAGTGCTTTAAGTTTAAACCGGTTCATGAACAGACTCGGGAGGGAAGTAGGAACAATAATGGCGAAAGCAGCAGGCCGGATTCTTGATCTTGGATTTGTGGAAGAATTTTCCTACTTAGCCGGCCGAAGCATGCTAACTACCAATTGTAAGGACATGACCCCACCTTTATCTTGCCATCAGAAACAAAATATAGGGTTGACTGAGCGAGCCCTTTCTGACATACGGGCCCCACAATTGAACCGCCAACGCCATACACACACATTTAGGTTAATATGTTGACAGTTGGGGTTGTTGTATATAAGTCGGGATTGTTACGTAAGTACTGTTTGGTTTGTTATAATGAAGAAGCTTGTGTACTTCAGGGCATGTTGTGTCTTAGGGTTTGGTAATTTTACAAAAATTGGTGAAATGCTAGCTAACCAAGGCATCAACCATTTATGATCACCAACTGAATGTATCCTGCCGACCTCTTTGATATTCTTTGAGAGGTTGACAGTGGTCAGCAGCACTCAGAAACTCCTTATAGCTACATACATGAAATGAGATTGGGGGGATGGCCGTAGTCTCTTGAAAAATATTAAAATGAAAAAGAACATTAAAAACTCTACATTATAATGTTGTCATTCTTTGGTGAAGTGCAACTATATATGGTGCATTTTACAAGTATTTTTGTATGTTGAATCAAGATTCCAACCATTTACATTAAAAACATTATTTATTTACTTTTTATTGATTTATGTTTAAGTTATAAGGTCTATATGCTTACTATTAAGACTTTAACAACGTTAAAAATGCTATTTCATACATTATAAATTGTGCTTTCTTCAAAACCAAAATTTTATATCTTAAATTAAAATAACATTATCTTTGCATTTGGTATATGTTTGGCATCAATGCTGCAGATACAGCAGAAAGTGGTGTTGTTGATGTGTTGGTTGGAAGCACCGTTTTCTAAAAAAATGATGTCTTTTTTTTTTGTTTGGAAACATTGTTGTCAGGTATAATGTTTTTTAGAGCAACATCAACAATTTTTTTTTGGTACTGGTGCTTTATATCTGTTTTCAGCATTGGCACTCATTATAGGAAGCTCATATCACTGCCACATCACGACCTCGTTAACAGCAACGAGCTTCAATATGAGAAAATGTCAAATTCGGCGTTGCTCAAAATCACGCCTTCATAATTTCTAAGGCATGGCTTGGAGCACTATTTTTTATGAAAATTTATTCCAAACAAACAGACATTTCCTGGAACACCATTTTTTCCGACGTATTGTTGATGTTTCACCATTTTTTGGAGCAATGGCATCAATGCCAAACAGACGCTCAATCTTTAGAAAACAGAAAATTGAACTTTTATTTTCTATTTTTCTCCTTTTTTTTTTACTTTCTAAAATTAATTCAAAGTTCATGTACCTAAGCTCCTCGTACAATTTAAAAGAACCGGTTTGAGTGGTACTAAAATATAAGACAGGTGAATAGACCTCGACATTTCACTTAGACAAGTCACAATAGCTCACGTAATAATATGTGGCAATACAATTAATAAGCATCATAATGTGTAATAGTACTGCATGCATGTCAACCTTGTGTGCATTAATTAATGTCCACTTGGTAAATGATCATTGCTTATGATCCCAAAAGAATGAAGGCGAATCCAATGAACCCGTTGGTTAAAGTTACGTTTGGTTCACACTCCTGTTAAGCGAGTCAATTAATCCAGTTCAACTAGTTAGAAAAAGATAAAATCAGATGAAACAAGTGTTTTTGCCTCTCATTCGTTCGAATTCCCCTTTTTCATTTTCACTTGAACCCTAGCCCAAGAGCAAGAGACCACTAACGGCAATTTCACCATGCTCTAATGATGTATAGTCAATTGGCAGTAAGCATTCCTCTTCCTTAATATCTTCCTCCTTCCTCTTCTTCTACCAGGAGACTACCGGTGGCAATTTCACTATTTTACTGAGTTCCCACCTTCAACTTAATGATTCACCAATTTCACTGTTGAATAGGTAACCCCAGAAGATGAAGAAAGGTTTTCACGCTTATCATACTAGTAGTTGTTCATTTACATTGGCTACCAAGTTTTCTCGATATCATAGTTGGTCGTTTTGTGAAAAATGAATATAAGCTACTGTTCAGTGCACAAGACAAACAACAAATAACAGAGCACACTTTACTACTATTCATATTTATATAAATTTAGTTCAATAAAAATAAAACATAAATACATTTTTTGTGGCTTTCAAACAAACATCCATTTTTGTGGATCCGGTCCCCATCCCAAATTCTAAAATTGTTAATCAATTATAGATAACATAGAAGTAGGCCATGGAACTTGAACCACAACCATGTGTTCCTCGAATGTAAATGGCACCTCTTCACCATCAATCAAACAAACCTTTGGTTTTTTTTTTATGCAAACAACCTCTTCTCTCTGTTTCCCCTCACTCCAATTCGAACCGAACTTGTCTTGTCATCCTACTCCAGTGATTGAATGCATGGCATCGATGGTATTAAGCATGTCGGCTAATCCAATAGGAGCAAATTGGATTTTGCTCAATGATAACTTCATCAGAGAAACTATAAGAAGCTCGAAATTAAAAAGGCTCCAATGAAATCTCCATATGTTCCCATGACTTCGAGGGCATCAACTTCTTCACCTGTAACATATAAACAATAAACACTTGTACTTCGAGGGCATCAACTTCATTTTATTGGTTTGCAACTGGTCATCAGATGATATTACTATTTGTCACTTATAGTAGTTAGCATTGAATGACAGTTTGAAATTAACATTTCGCTCTAATTAAGCCCAAAAAAAAGGGGGGGGGGGGGGGGGGGGGGGGTTCAATAAGGTAATATTACATTTTAAGGATTAGCCATTAGTTGGTGTGAAGAGAGAGGACCACATGCACTAACCATTAGGACCCCTTAATTCATGAAATGGTACGTTCATGTATCGAGAATCTTTTTGTCAAATGCACAACTTTGCATTTTCAGCAATCAGTTGGTGTTTCTTAGATTCAAAGTTTAAACTGTTTATGTCTCAATGTAACTTTGATATAAACAATCGAGGGGTAAAGCTATTAAGCTGTTTTGTCCCAGATTCATCTAGTTATTTTTTCCGGTTTCTTTTTCAAGAAAAACACAATGGAAGCAAACATGTTCTTATTTATTAGTAATCCGATTATCTATAAAGGTTCAATGTGCTGTTGCAGTTTGCAGACAATTAAGTTTAGCCAACTTTTTTGTTCTGTTAAATAAGTGGCAGTCAAATAACATAAATGTCTCCTGTTCAGAAATTCTACTGACGTAGCCGGTAACTCACTCTTCCCCATACACCAGAGGTTTGACTAGTTAATTTACTTATTTATAGTCTTCGAATCACAGAGCAAATTGACACACGTCTTTGTTATTCTTGTATTCATTCTTACTTGTTCCAAAAATATAAGTCAAATTTATAAGAAATTTGAGAGAATTTTATTTGTTGATATTTCAACAAGGAATTTACTGAACTTGAGCATCAATGTTGAGAAGTACAGATACAGAAGGAAGAAAAGATTGTACGCAGTAGGCAGATTTTTTACTATAATTTATTTAATGCAATTAGAAACCAAGTGTTGCTTAGGGGGACTACCTTAACATCAACAGCTTTGATTGGTCAGACACGTAAAGGCTAAACTGCTAGAGCTTAAATGATCGCATTTAACCGGAGATGTTAAGTTAGTCCTCCACTCAAAACTCCAAAGTATATATATTGACAAGTGTCTACATACTTGTCATTATAAAACGAGAGATATTCCAAGAATCGAGGGAACTAATTCTCATCTGGTTCCTAGAATCACGTAATCACGCTAACATTTCAGGAAAGTGTTATTAGACATGAAGACTTATAAGATAAACAATTATTTTATACAATAATTAATAACTATTTATATTCTATATATTATTAATACTTTTTTTATAATATAAAAATAACAATTATTAATTTTATGTAAGGTTATTTATCAAATTTAGGGATGACAATTTTCTCTATGAACTTTCAAAATGTGACAATCTAGTATCTGTCGTTAACCAATTTGTTAATCAGCAATTAAGTGACACTTGAAAAGTTAAAAATACCTTTCGAATGCCATCTAATTCTCTTTATCAACCATCTAAACATTGACAAAAAACTAAACAATCCCAAATCCTAGCCTCTTCTATTCAAAAAAGTTGATGACTATTTAGAAGAATCTAGAATTTGGGACTATTCATTTTATTGTCAATGTTTGGATGGCTGATAAAGAGAATTAGATGGCATTCTTAGAGTATTTTTTACTTTTTAAATGTCAATTAACAGTTGATTAATGGACTGGTTAGCGACAGGTACTGGATTGTCACATTTTGAAAGTTGGGGTACTGAGTTGTCGCATTTTAAAAGTTCGGGGACTAAATTGTCTCTCGAGCCAAAGTACAAGGTATTGATTAGGAATTTTCCCTTTTAAAAATATGGGTAAATATGTTTGAATCTTTTCTAATAGGACTGTAAATTTCAATTATTTTATTTTTATTTTTTAAATAAAATAAAAAAATAAAACATAATGCTTGACATTAAAAACAATCACAGGGAGTGGAATCCCCACAGGGATGGGGATTAGATTTGTTCATGGGCTGGGCTTTAGGCTTCATGTCGAGCCCCATTCAAATTTTGGCAAAAGCTAAGCCCAAGCCTATGCCATGAATAGGTTTAATGGGGATTTCCGTGAAGACAGGGATGGAGATAACTCTGTCCCCATTAGAGGGGACGGGGATGTGGATGGGGATTTTCGGGGGGGACGAGGATGGGGAGAGGCTCCTTGTCCCTGCCTCACCTAGCGATGGCAATTTTCCCCAATCCCCATGGGGATCCACCCCGAATGGGGCAGGGATGGAGATGATTTTCCCTCGCGGGGACGGGGAAAGCACTCCCCACCCCACGGGGACCCCGATCCCCGCCTCGTGGTTAAATATGTTTGAATATTTTCTAATAGGATTGTAAGTTTTAATTATTTTATTATTATTCTTTTTAAATAAAATAAAAAACAAAAACAAAAACAAAATGGTTAACATTATAAAAAATCACGAGGAATGGGAATCCTGCGGGAATGGGGATAACCTTGTCCCCGTTAGCAGGGACGGGGATCGGGGGAGGCTATCGTCCCCGCCCTGCTCCATTGCCATTCCAAATCAAACTTATGAAACTAACCAACTTGATTTCTAGTGTTTCCAGTTGGCTTTGGTTCAACAATTTCCCAACCCGACTAGGTTGGATTAGTTTCTATTTGGCCATTTGTAAACTAACTAAAATCAAACAACTCGACCATTGATATATATTAATATTTTATATTTTAAATATATTTTTTTAATATGGGAAAGTGGGAAAATTCTAATATTTCTTAGGCTAAAATAGTTTAGATCATAAATTTAATTTTTTAATAATTCCATTGTAATTTTTTAAATTTAAACTTCATTTTCAAATTTAATTTTTTAGTTTAAATCTTTTGAACTGATCAACCAAACTAAAAACTGACCTAAATCGATATAATCTAAGTGACCAACCCCCCAACCTAACCAGGTTGATTTGGTTGGCCAAACAACCTAAAACTAAATCGAACCAATCTGTGAACAATAGTTTAATCTCCAATAATTATTAAAAGTTTATAGCACAAATATACAATTAATTAAATTTAAAAAGATAAATAACAGTACTTTAAACTCCAATAATTACTGAAATTTTTCTATTAAATAATAAAACAAAAATAAATATGTGCATAATTATTAAAAATATATTTGTCACAAAAAACAATAAATAATTACTGAAATACAATAAATATTAATTTTAATACGGATACATATATAATAGTAAAGATTAAGTTTTTAAAATTATTATTAATAAACAATAGTTATTTTGAAATTTTATAGAATTATTAGTCGGTATAAATGAAATTAGTTATTTACAATATTATTTATTTATTGAAATAATATCATTATTTAAATTTTAAAACATTAATTACTTGTTGAATTTAATAATCCATAAAATTATAGCAGTATTAATACATAATTTTGTTATTTTAACTATTCAAAATCTAGTTATGTTAAATATTTTGTTATTTAAAATGTTTAGTTATTTAACTAAATATTTAAAATATTAATCTATTATTATAATTGAAAGTTATGTAGTAACTATTTAAAATATATTATAAATTTATTTAAAATATTAATTTTAATGTTTTATTATTTAAGATATTTATTTATTGAAATATTTAAATAATATTTCATTTTTAATGTTAGATTTCTATTATTTGAATAACATTTAGATTGAATAATCCAAAAAATCTTAAGTTATATTGTTTGTGTATAATTTAGTGATGAATTTTATAAAAATATATAATTATTAATAATATGAATATTATTAAGTCGATTCTAATTATTTTTTTTGTCTTTTTAATAAATATTTTAAAGTTATTATATAATTTTAAGAGAATATTTAAATAATTCTTAAATTTTTTAATTCAAATTTTCTTTAGATAGATGTAGATAGAAATTGGGGAGAAGATAAATAAGAATTAGAGATAATTTAGGAGAGAAACTCTCTACTAAATTAGAGATAACTTAGGAGAAAGTTGGGGATAGTAAGGGAGGTTGTTTAGGAGAAAATTTAGGATATTAAATTATTTAGGTTATTGGAAGTGGGAGAGAGAGAGAGAGAGAGATAGAGATAGAGAGATTTTAGGAAGATTTTTTGAGGGATTGATAATTTTAAAAATGATATCGATTAAAAAAATAAAAAAAAGGAGAAATTTTCTAGACTTGGACTGCTGGGAAGCCCATAATTTGGCCTTTAATTTTAAAGGTTATCCTATCATTATTGACTGTGATTGAAACCTCGTATAACCCCTTTTTCATTCTATAAAAATAATAATCACGCTAACATTTGCTTTGCCAATATTATTCTTCATAACAAAAGTTACACGAGTAAGCCCATTTTTCTTATTATATTAATGGACCAGACTTGAGACTTCTACTCCATCAATTGATTCATGATCTACCATAAAAACAACACACCACCAACTTCAAACCCATCCCAATCATGAAACAAAACAATAATTGATAGAATTATAAAAAAGCAATGCACATGATTTCCAAGTGGACCCGGTCAACCCATACACTCTTTCGTACAACTAAACTCATAACTCTCTCTATTTATAGCATACGTTTGGTAACAGCTGAAAGATCGATGTTCAAATGAAAAACTTATTGATCTTTTAGTAAATAAATATTTAAGGAGCGGTTGTAGTCTCTTTTGATGGCTGAAATTAAAGTTGGGTAAATTACTTTGCCCCTGAAATTTTTATTTATTTAATTATTTTAACAATTAATAGATATAAAATAATAAATCTTTCAGTTCAGCAATTTCAATGGTTAACAAACAGTCCCTTAGAATAATTGACGATGATGATGATGATGATAAGCTTGTTGGACCGATCTTTAATCTATTATTATCATGTATGGATCGATCTTTAATCTTGTTGTAAGTTATTTATCTTAAATCATAGGCAAACTTTGTTTAATGTTTACCTAGCTTAGTTTACTTGAAGCTTATTTATCAAAACGGTTTTATAGATTGAAAATTATGCTTATATATATATTTTCTAATTTTATATTGATATCAGTAGAGAAGTTACCTGCATTATCCGCGTGTTCTCTCTCCATATTCGCATCCAAAAATAATAATAATAAATTGTCCCAAAATCTGATATATTCAAACCAAGGTTTTAAAAACAGCTGCTTTGGTTCTGGGCCAACGGTTCAATCGTCCAGTTCAAATGAATCGGCCTGTGATGTTTAAAAATATAGAAATACAAAAAATAATTAAAATAATGAAATGACCTCAAAATTGTTCATCAGGTCAAATGTTTTAACAGTTTAATCATCTGGGTCAGTGATTGACTGACCAAATCAATGACTTTTTTTTTTTTTTTTTTGAAAAAATTCTGGGTCAAGCATAAAACAGAACCGAACAATCAAGCGGTTCCCAGGTCAAACTGTCCAGTCTGATCAGATTTCTGAGCTTGGGTTTGGATTTTGTGTTCAGGCCCAGCCTGACATTAGGCCAACAAATTTTAGGGCTGGGCTTGAGTTTAATACTTCAAGCCCGGTTTACATATATTTAAGATTACACATTTTGTGTATAATGTGTATATATATATGTATACATATTTTTTTATATTATATTATATATTTTATATATAAATATTATAACATGACATATATAATTTATATTATATAATGTATAAAATAAGTTTATATACATGTTATGTCATTTAATATATAAATATATAATATTTTAGATATGAGTAACATTAGCCTGAAATTAAGCTCGGAACGGATCCAGCCTATGATCACCCCTAGCATTAATCTCTTATAAATGAGCATTCAATGGAGGAGGCATTTTCATAGAACTGTTGATCATATGGAAACGTTGGGATATCAGTCATCATTTCATCACTTGATGAATTATGATCACTTGGGCACTCGTTCTTTAAATACATGCCTCCCTCCATGTTTGTCGTGCTTAATTATTCAAAAAAAATACTGTTAGTTATGAAGTAGTTTTCTTTTATATTTATTGTCACTAGCTATTTGCAATTTTTTTCAATTAATCTCATACCTAAAATTAATGCCTTTCCAATTAATTAATTATGGTTTTGTACTTCCCAGCCCTCCTAATATTATGGGACCCAACTTTTGGTATGAACTTTCCTCGACCCATCGCTCGGTTAATGCAACCTACTATGCGAAGTGTGAACAGTTGTTTTAGCCAATAGCCATTGATGACTAAAGAGGCCATGTCCCGATGACTATTTCCATTTAATCTTACTATTCGTTCCATCTTGACTCCATTTATTTTTTGGGAGGACATGCATTATTAAGTAATTGTCCTGTGCACTAGGAAAAAGAAAACAAAAAAAAAGAAGAATTTCTCATTATCAACACTGGTTATCATGGATCATTAATGTCCCACAATTTTTATGTAAAATGTGAAATCAAATACTATGAGCAAGGACCCACCATCTCATTGTTGTTAAGGGCAGCCCAGTGCTTGAAATTCCTGCCAATATGGGTCCGGGGTGGGGAGAGATAGATGTACGCGGTCTTATCATTTTTCTAAAAACACAATATCAAATAAAAGTGCATTATTTGAAACAATGCTTTCTCTAATGTAACGTTTATATGACGCCGTTTTCTCAAAAACCAGCGTCGATGCCGAATACCCACTTGATTCCTTTCATGCGATCTATCAAATAATAACAGTACACCAGATGATGCCCATTCTAAATATTTTAGCTGCAGTCAACACCAACTTGCCTTGTGTATATATATTAATTAGTTTACTAACTGATTAATAAATTACTTCAGTTTATACATTTCAACATTGGTCCATCTTCATTATGGAGGATAAAGGCCGCCTAAGAAATTCAAGTTCACACTGCTATTAATTGTTTTTATTTGAATATTAAAAATGGAGTCCACTAATCCGAAAAGACCAAAAGACCACGACATATCAATTTTGTGTAGAATGGAGTAGTTGGAATTTAAATTTAGCGATAGACATCAACATCCAAGTGATAGGTGGCTCAATTTGTGAGTTCTTTGGCTTGGGATCAAATCCCTCTGTCAGGGGGGCCATGGTGGGAGTTGAGTGGGGCCACGGAAAGATAAAAGTTGATACAATTATTGAAGCTAGGCACCTGTGATGAAATTGTACAGGGCGTAGATGATGTCTTCCAATACAACATCTCCAGTTGTCTCCACTAGTTTGCACGAATTATATTGAAATTGTAACATTGTTATTTATTATATTAAAAAAGATAATAGTTTTTTAATAAGAAACTTGTAATTATAAATAATCAAGTCTTGAAATTCATATAAAGACTTAAAAGAAATCATTATTTGCTTGGTTTTTAAATATTACTTTAACAAAGCATCTCATATAAAAAAATATAGTCATATAGTGATAGTTTTGAGTTCTACTTTATAATTGTTCTTTGTTTCACATTGAGAACTCCTACTTGACCTGGATGGTAGGACTGTTTGGCCTGAGAACCGTCCAGGCAATTGGTTCCATTTTACTCCAAGCCTGATCCTTAACCAAAAACCGTTGAATTGATCAATGACCTGCTGACCTGGGCGGTCGAACCTTCAACCCATTCAACGATTTTGGCAATTTTTTATCTTTTAATTTTTGTTGTCAAAACGGGTTGTTTGTTCAAATCGTATGGTTGAACCGTTGACCTAGAAACCTGTGGCCAGAATGGTTTCATTTCCGGGTCATTTTTTCTAGATGTCAATAATTAGACAAAATAACTTTGTAGTCATAGTTATGGGAAAGGTGGACATTGCGAGGGATTCCAAAACCTTGAAAGATAAATCCAAATTGACCTTAAGCACAAAAAAAATGGTGGTAAATCCACCAAATTGGAAAACCCAAGGAAAAAAAATTAGAAAATCAAGTCCAAAGTTCCGCTTTGAGATGGAGCTAAACACATATGCAAGCAAAGAAAGAGATAGAGCAAATCGCCTTGTAAGAAAAAAAACACACACACACACACACACACACACACACAAGAAAACCCAAATGATGGTAAACATAGACCATTTTGGAGGATCTTAAAGAAGAAGACCAACAAAAAAAAAACAAAAGTATAAAATGAAAAAAAAGGAACATACTTTTTTTAAACTACACACGCTTGAATAAAGCCTATAATAGAAGAAACCTTTGAATAGTGAAAATTCAAAAGCATAAAAAAAACCATGATTTTTTAATCGCCATTGACTCAGATGGTCAGACAATCGGACTGTTTGACTTGGGAACCGTCCAGGCAACCAATTCCATTTTACCCCAATTCCTGTCCCTAACAAAAAATCGTTGAATTGGTCAATGACTCATTGACCCGGATGGTCGAACCATCGACCCGTTCAATGGTTTTTGGTCATTTTTTATATATATATTTTTTAATTTTTGTTGTCAGAACAAATCGTTTGTTCGAATCGAACGATCAAACCATTAACTTAAAAACCGGTGGCCATAACGGTTTTAAGATAAGATGTAAGATGCTATTTCATTCAATAAATAATTATAATTTACTTAAAAATTTATATTTAAGACTGATTTTAATAATCGTTTTTTGATAAATTTATTGATTTCTTAAAAATTGACCGTTTAAAAACACAAAAATAATCAACATGCACAAGGTAAAACGTGGCGAGAGGGGAAACCACCCCTTTAATCAGACCGGACATGAAATTTTGAACCAGCAATCACCTTTAGCTGAGAGCATATAGGCTCAGCAAACCCAACTGACGGTCACGTGTCTATAAGGGTACAACACTGCAACTTAGGTTAGGGTTTGGGCCCATTTAAAAGCCATTAACATAAATTAACCCAATCCGACCCAAGTTGCATCCTTGCGTGTACATGATTCATTGTTTCATTGTAGAGGGCTAGTGGCCACATTTGGTCCCCACCCGCGTAGCTTGTAGTTGTGGTACAATTATGCTAAGAGCCTAAGACATGAGTAGTAGTGGAGCAGGAGGTCTGGCTGGCGAAGGAAAACGACATTGATCTAGTGGTTGAGACGCATCTTTTGTCGTGGGCCCCCTGACTGTACCACAACCAACGAGCACACACTGCAAATGATACTAGTAGAAACTCAAAAGGTTAGGTTGAAAATCGTCGGCTCGTCGCTCATCTGTATTTATAAAGCATGGGCTATATACTTGATTCTTACTTACCACCTCATTTTGTTTAGCTTCAGCCTGTTGTAATCAATAATGATGCGAGTCACTCATTTCTATCGTTCGTCGTTCGATTAGTAGGTTAGATAGGTGAGCATCCTAAAGCTACAGTACTGGGATTTGTGCACATTAGTTGACGGGGTAGATGCGAGTATACGTATGTTCATCCAAGCATAGTTGCTCACTGTCACTGGTCAGAAATCATAGAGATGATGCTCTAAGGTCAAAAGACGCCCATCATGTCCACTTGAAAAATAAAAAATAAAGATGAATTAAATCATGGCATATGAGTCATGAGAATGGTTAAACAGCCAGGAGCCAGTTCTAGCTCTCAGACTCAAGTCATCTTAACATATAGGGGATTGTATTGGGTGATAGGGCCGTATTTATGTCTGGGCTATTTAAGTGCAATCGGGATATATATATATATATATATATATATATATATATATATATATATATATATATATAATTCTCAGCTCTCACTGAAACATTTCCCAGAATAGATATTCCCGATATGCGACTGGTATATGCAGTGAGGAATAGATCCGGACTCATTTTAAGCGGCTGCCATTGCATTGCATACCACTACCACCCGCACCCAGAAAGGAGATGACAACCCACATATATAGCATGGATTGGATGCTCACAATATGAATCACCTGGGGCCTAGGCCTCTCCAGTTTCAGAAGTCCTCCAAATGTTAAGGCCTTGTTTGAGTTCCTTCGCCATATCTTCTCCAAATTCTTTCAATTAATGGGGGGGGCTTAATTGCACGCGTTTTCAAAATAGATTGAATTAATTCAGGGTCATGTGTAGTACTGTACGTAGTAGGATAAAAAATTGAAGGCTTTGATTGAACAAAGCAAGAGGCAAGAGGGGGAAGAAAGGAATAACCCGTAGACAGAAAAACAACAACAAAATTTGCAACAAACCAACAGATTAATGAATTATAACAGTCCAAAGCAGAAGCTACCTGATCAATGAGAGGGTACTTAGTGATGGTCTGGGTTTCAAGTCCTGCATTGTCTCTGTCTTGGGTAATATATATACTACCATTATGTAATGTGTTTTATAAGCTACAACCTTTTCGATCGAAGTGCCACTAGGATTGAATCCAATCCCCTCCCCTCTTTTTTGGGTTGGGGGGGGGGGGGTCGGAAGACAAATCCTGCAGTTAATTATTCCCCAGGCCACTTCCCCCAACCCCCCAAAATACAGTTCAATTCATGAGAGAAAAATGAACAACTAAAGAACTCATAAAAAAAATGATCCAAAGGTCAACATAAAAGAAATTACACAAATCCACAAGGAACCATTCGTGTTTATATTTTACGTATATATCTTGTTTCTTTCCTCTTGATTGCATAAGGAGCATATACAAAAGGTAGGTAGAAGTAATTAATGGCATGAAGGATCTTCACCTAAATACATAGAGAGTTCTTCATGACCATGGATATTAAGAACAAAATACACCCATCAAAACAAGATTGATGTAGCGTGATCTGGTCATTCCTAGCTAGCAGGGGTTTCATTTTTATCTGGCAACGGACAACACCTAAGAATGAGAAGAAGACGAAGGATTCTCGGGGAGTTTGCCCGGCGAGAATACTCCGATGCTTAAATTAGAATTCGGTGGAAAATTGAGAGAGTTGCGAAGTAATAAATGCTAAGAGTGAAGATGCACAATTTTCAATTACCCTTTCCTTGGGGGTCGGAGCCCTTATATACTGATGCTTTGTCAAATCGGGTGTAACTGCCTCTGATTCTCTGCTACAGATGTTATTCGCCAGGCTGATTCGATTGGTGCAGGTAACCGTCGCAGAGTACGATCCTATCAATTGAGAGATGTTACGCAGAGCTGGTGTGCACGACGCCGCCTGACGTGAGATGTGGGCGCAGTCCTCTGGACTGGCAGGTACAGCGCCGCCAGACAAGAGACGTGGGAGCAGTTTGACAGGCACAGTCTCGTCGGATAAGAAGTTTCCCGAAGACTCCAGGTTACTCAATAGCGAGCTCCAATAGCGGTTGCCTTGTAGCGAGCTGTAGTGAGTTGTCTTGTGGCAAGCTATTCATGCTAGGTTTTCAGCGAGCTCATTACGCCGAGTTGTGACCAAACTGTCATTTACGTCGAGTCATGTCCACGTATCCCTTGATTAGAAGGTCGGATCAAATCACCCTCCATCAAAGATTAAGTCAACAGGGTAGTTGAATGAACTAGTAATGATGTTATATATAGAAACTAGTGGAAAACATGATTTACAATTTTACATCCTAAGATAACTCACAGTATTTTGGATACATGAAGGGCTAGTTACGTTGCTGCACAAGATTAGACTGGATTTTGGATATCGTAATAGATGAAGAATTTCTTGCTGGGTAGGTAAATCCTCACAACATATTTGTAATTCTACTAAAATTTTGATCTTGCATCATCCAAATAGAGGTTCCTCATCTTACAAATTTTTTACTCAGTTACTTGGAATGAGAATCTGGAAGCGGTGACTACTAGAACTGCATGGGAGGAGAGAATGTATGTGTGACAGCTTCGCAGCTGATGCAACCAATAAGGGTGTCAATGGACCGGTTTTGGATTGGACCCCGTTCAGTCCAAAATCAATTTAAATGGATTGGATGGACCAATAAGACATATTGGATTGGACCAATCCAATTCAAAATATTTATTAGATTGGATTGGATCTGGTCCGTCCTTTAAAAAAAAGAAATTATATTAGATTGGGTTGGCTTAACTCAATATCTGGTCTATTGATATAAGATAAGAATATATATGTGTCAATGGATCGGATTTGGGTTGAAACCAATCTAATTCAAAATGAATTTGAACAGATTAGACAGTTCAGACATTGAATTGGACCAGTCCAAATTGGTACATTCATTGGATTGGATTGGACCTGGTCCATTTATAATGGCCTCACATTGGACTGGATCGGATTGGACCAAATACAGTCCAATTGACACCCCTACACAGGCTCCAAAAAGAAATAATTAAGAGCACACAAGCTCTAAAGAAGCATTCAGGAGCACGCAGGCTCCAGGTACAATAGATCTTTGAAGAACATGACCAACAACTCCCCACCGGAAGCTACTCCTCGTCACATTGAAGCTCATCGTCAACCTCGTCTGTTGCCGACCTCGCCATCTTCCCCGTCTGGAGTTAAAGGCTCTTGGTCGATTTACACGGCTAGTTCGTCCGATACCGGCCTAATAGATAGGTTACCGAAATCAAAGTTGGGATGGAGGGACTTGAGGCAGCGGCATCGACATAGCTCAAATCCCCTCTTTATAGAAGGAAGGGCACTTTTGCCCTTTTCTTGCTCATACTCTGCCCACGTGCAAAAATCTTCAGTATATTTAGTTCGTCGCTCTTCCAATTGACAACCCTTAGTCTTCTAGGATTGAACGATTGCTACAATACAATCCGTTCAAATATCTTAAGTCTGGATCCGCTGCCGGGAGCAAGTCGAGTTTATGCACTATTAGTACAAGAAGAAAACATTAGATGTTCGTGAACCAAGGAGCTCCCTCTGAAGCAGCAACTTTCCATGTCGGTGGTGTTCAAACCTCACATAATTGGGAAAGCCAAGATTAAAATGTGACCATTGCAAACACATTGGTCATTCTAAAGAGAGGTGTTATGAATTAGTCGGTTATCCAACACTCGGAGACATGTCACAAGAAGAAATAGGGTACATGGCCACCCTCTTCGGCTCAGAGCACCTAATTGCAGTGCAAGGATTAGAGGCCGATAACACCATTACAGAAGTGTATCGAACCTTAGTTTGATTACAAAGGCCGAAACCCACATTCAATATATAAAAATGCTATTAGCATGATTCAAACCGAAGACTCCAACTCACTCAGCACCCTAGACTAAAGCAATGCATCTTTAACCACTAAGTCAACTTTTATTTCATGTTACTAAATAAAATACATTAATTTTTATTATCTAATATCTACATAAAATCCCAACAATGGAAAAAAATTAAAAAGAATAACATTTAAAATTAATATTTTGTAAACCAATGGAATAAATAATCTATCAAATCCATATTTATATCAAAAGTTGATTTTTAATTTAAAGAAATTTAAAAATATTAATAATAGAATAATTATTTTAATACTTAACATTTACAAATTTTCACATGATATATATCTCAAAATTTATATAGATAATTAATTAATATTTTAATTTGCATTAAATAAGAATGTATTATTATTTACAAAAATAAAAATATTATTTATAAAATGTTTTAAAATGTAATATAAATTGAATCTATCAAATCCAATAATCTATATTTATATTAAAAAATTATTTTTTATTTTAGAAATTTATAAAAATAAAAATATTAATAATGAAATAATTATTGTGGTAATTAAAATTTATGAATTTTCATATAATATGTATCTTTGAAATTTAAACAGATTTGTATATTTTAAGTTAGGATTATACACTTATATAAACTATCAATTAATATTTTGATTTGCATTTTATAATAATATATTTAATATTTACAAAAATGAAAATATTGCTTACCAAAATTTTGAGAATTAATTTTTAGTTGACATTTTTGTTAAAGCTAAAAATTATTAGTAAAATAGAAAAAAATTTATATAATAATTGAAATATAATAGTTACATATGTTTTGTGCCTTGAACTTTAATATAAAATAAGATAATATTGGCTTTATTTATATATTAATTTGTAAAAATCTATATAATATGTCTCTTGGGATCTTGATTGATGCATATAAAAAAAATTGTATGATATCTACGCATTCCGCTATATTAATTGTAATATATTTCTTCGTATATACCATCAAATATACAATTCTTATGTATTTATACATTATTTGTTGCTATTTTGACATTAAACATATTGTTAGAAATATATTTATGAAATTAATATTCATTTTCCTAGAGCATCCAAGTATTTTCATGTTTCGCTTGGGGCTGCCGGGTTCTATATCCATGCATTTCCAAAGTATATCTGTATCCGAGTTATCTGATACGATACTTGATACCGATACTTTAATCCTTGGTGCGGTGCTCCTCTTTCCACCTTTTGTGTCATACAGGACCTGACCCACAAGAAGCTAATTGAAGTGGGTAAGTTTCGCAATGGTCTATACATGCTCTCCTTGATTCTCCATCAGCCTTTCACATTCAAGGATTAAAGTATCACTATCAAGTATCGTATCAAACAAGTTGGATGTGGATATTGATACACTTGGAAAATACATTGATATGGACAAAAAATATGAAAAATTCTAGGATACACTAAGGAAATGCATATAAATTCAATAATTATATTAATACCTTCAAATTTAATGTCAAAAGAACTATAAATAATGTATAAATACATAGGAATTGTATATTTTAATGGTATATCTGAAGAAATATATCACTATTGATATAACGGGATGCATAGATGTTATACAATTTTATTAAAATCCAAGGCACAAAAAATATGCAACCATTATACTTGCATTATTATATCAATTATTTTTATTTACTATTTTCAATTTTTAACCAATAAAAAAAATCAAAAAATTAATTTGCAAGTGTTCAGTAAATAACACTTTCACTTTTGTAAACAATAAATATGTTTATATAAAATTTAAATGAAATTTTGAAGATGCATATCATTTGAAAATTCATAAATATATTAATTACTAAAATAATTATTCATTACTAATATTTTTATTTTTATGAATTTTTAAAATAAAAATTTCATTTTTATTTAAATGTAGATTAGTGGATTTGATAGATTCAATTTATATTATATTCTCAAATATTTTGTAAACAATGTTTTATCTTTGTAATAATAAATATATTGTTATTTAATGCAAATTAAAATATTAATTAATAATTTATAAAATAATTATTATAATTTATCAAGTCTACATAAATAATTCTAAGTATTAAAATAGTTATTCTATTAATAATATTTTTATTTGTATAAATTTATTGAAATTAAAAATCATTTATATATATGTGGGTTTGATAAATTATTTATTTTATTGGTTTATAAAATAATAATTTTGAATATTATTCTTATTAATTTGTACTTGGAGTTATTGAATATACTATTTGTTTAGATTAAATATAAGAATTAATTTTAATAAAAGATAATTTATTTCATTTATTATTAGAATGTGGAAGGTGTCTTGATGGTTAAGATAGGTTTTAGGGATGAAATCACGTTAAAATTCCCTCATTCCTGAGCTGCAAGTTAAGTCTTCAAATTCAGCTTGTAGTGATGCATGCAATAAAGCTATGTTGACACGATTACCATTTCCTGTCAAGCAAGCTAAGTCCAACACTTGTTTTGCTACTATACATTGTGACATTTTGGGGGTGGCAACCTGGGTGTTTTTGCTTAAACATAAATCAGAGGCCTTATCTTATCTTCAACAATTTTGTATTTATGTTCAAACTCAATTTTAGACGTCAGCTCGATGTATCGATCAAATAACAGACTGGAATTTTGTTCTGGAAGAATGGGGTCATTTTATGCTGCACATGGGATCGAACATCAGAAAACTTGTGTTGACACACCCCAACAGAATTGGGTAAGTAGCACGCGCTCTGAGGTTATTTAATCAACTACATGTCTACTCCATTACTATTGGTAAATCTCCATATGAAGTGTTGTTTGGCAAATCTTCTCATTATGGCCATTTATGGGTTTTTGGGTGTTTGTGTTATGTTCGAATTCGTGGTAGCATTTATGACAAATTTTCCCCATGAGCAATCAAATGCATATTTCTTAGATGCCCACATGGTCAGAAAGGGTTTTGAATTTATAACCTAAAAACTAAATAGGCGTTTGCATCCTGAGATGTTCAATTTTATGAGCATGAATTCCCGTTTCTTGAGGAATATAGGCCACTTGACCCAAACACACCCAATATGACAACCCCACCTGATTCTAGCCCCGTTTTGTGGGATGACATTTGACCCACTAATTCCATATCCATACCCACCCAACCCACAACTGACCCTGGCATTGGCACAACCAATGAATTTAGTTCATCTGAACCATTACAGCCAAATCAGATCAAGGAATGGTTTTCTAATTCCCAACATTATCTCAAACACATTCTCGGCCCACCAGGATCACTAGAGTTCCTAAACGTTTCCAATAAGACTACATATGTCCCACCCTACCATCTTCAAAAGCCGAATTGTTTGAACCACTTGACAGTTGTAACTATAAGCCACCTGGCTTAAATACTATAAATAATTAATGAAATGCTTCATTGAAGCACACTATTTTTTTCTTTAATTCTGGCGTCTGAGAAACCATTTACACCATTAGTGCTCATATAACTGGGATTTTAAGGCACTGTGGAGAAATTGTAAATACAATCACCTCCCCTCTGCAGCCTCATTGGCTTAGGCCTCCTTTTAACATTATCAAAATCAACATTGATGGGGCGTGGTGCCTGACTCATTCTGGTATTGGTTTAGCCATTAGGGACCACAGTGGATCTTTCATCCTTGGGAGGGCTCTAAGCCTAAGTTGCTCCTCTCCTGAACAGGCTGAAGCTTTCCTTTCTTCAAACACAGATCCACCTTGGAGGCTACATGCTATTGTTATTCTTGAACGCAGGCTCCTGATGAGTTCTCTGTTCTCTTCGCCAAGCTTCCTTTTCACATCTCGCTCCTGTAATAGGTTTCTCACGAGCTAGCCAGCTAAGCCTTCAGGCATAAAAAATCAATGACCTGGTCATCTCCTTCTGATTTTGTCAGGTTTCTTGTATTGGACGAGATGCAGATTTGATGCAATGAATTCGCCTTTGGCTTCAAAAACACCAGAAATTCCTCCACTAAGTATTGGGCCCAGGCCCAACCTACATATTTCAAGCCCTGGTTCGGGCCCAAAAATTTGCCAATCAGATGGTCCGGGCATTTCAGGTTTGGGGTGTGAACCATGAATTCCTTCTATGAATATATCATAATATCCTTGCTATTGCTAAGCAATCATTATCATTCTCTTTCCATGAAATGATAAATCTGATCTCTAATCTAAGGGTGAAACTAGATGAGATTGAATTAGACATCCCTATATCCAAATTAATTTCATCCATTAAATTTGTACTGAAAATTTTCTACCACAAAATGTTTGAATTAATTGAAATTTAATTTATTCGTCAGATTCATATAGATGTGATCTGGTAATTGCATATCATTAATAGATTAAATTAAAATTAATAAAATGAGTAGAAATAAATTTAATATCATATCTCATGAACAAAACTATATAAAAAAAAAAAGCTTCTACTAGACCTGAACATGTAAATACAACATAAAAACTAATTTAATTCATTAATAAATACTGTCATATTCATATCATATTAGATCAGATTGGGATGGATCCCAACTTGATCCAATTATAAATATATGTTGAATTCAAAACACCTTAATTGGATTGGACTTCAAATATAAAGTCATACCATTTTGCAGTCTACTTAGTTATCTACCATAAATGGTAAATATAATAATAAGGGTGAGGAAAAAAGAACTAGAACAGATTCAATTGGCAAAATAAAGGAAAAACCAAGAAAGAAACTAACAGGATTCATTGATTGAAGAAAGGTTGGACCATTCTTGACGCAAATACTGGAGCATTGTGAGTTTTTGAATAAAACCAGAGAACACTACAACAAACAGGATAGTGCGTTCTCAGCAAAACAAATAAAAAGAAGAGAAGGAAAAAAGAAAAGTTAAAAGATAAAAACTCCCAATTGAAGTAGCAATCTGAACTTCACGAGCTATCCAATCTGGGGCCTGGTTCGCTATGATGCAATACCTTTATTTTCTCTTGGTCTTGGAAGGCTATGCAAGGCAGTAAAGGCTGCTCGGGCTTTGCCCCGACTGAAGCCGAACTCCCTCGGCTTACGTACGTGATAAATCGTACTGTATGTTAAGCTAACAACGTTATTGCCGAAATGGAGGAGCCCGATTGCCTCCTGCCCCCTCATATCCCCAACTCATGTTTTGCCGACATATATTCTGCTGGTTATGGTGTTTTCATTCGTGACTCTCAACAGGGTTTTGTAGCAGCTCTCTCTCTCTCTCTCTCTCCCCCCCCCCCCCCCCCCCCCCCCTCAGAGAGATGTCCCATGTCCGGCAGTGTTTTCTGAAGCTAGCTTAAGCGGTCCTTTTAATTAGGTTTGAGATTGGCCACCCATTGAGAACTCTGCAAAATCAACTCAATAAACAATAACTGTGCAAAATCTGCTCCGTAGTTGTGTGGGCTCACGTCAAAACAGGTCTGAAAACTCTATTACTCATTTCTTACCGAGCTCTGGTTGCAGTTCTGGCTGATGGATGGGTTATCCGCCGTTTTGGTTGTTGTCTAGTAATTAAAGAGGTTGCTGAGAGTATTGCTCGTATTAATCCCGATATTAATTAAGTATTTTTTGTATTAACCCCAGTTGGTAATGTTCAACTCCCGTTCATTCTGGTCTGATCGATGAATTATATTCCATGATTACTAAAAAAAGGTGGACCATTAATTCAAGTCATTGAACTAATTGACAGGACAAAAGAAGATTGCATTCGACTTCAAAGAATCAGATAATCAGTTGGCACCCGGTTTAGGTTCATTCTTTGCCTTCCAATTTGCTAGGTAAAGGCAGTAACAAGCTTCCTCTGTGACATTTCGTCAGTCTACGTCTACCTCTCTAATATTCCTGCAATTTCAGCTTTATATGAAGCATCCCCAATACTATAATCTCTCAAACTCGGCTGCCTTGTTTAGGGGTTGTCATCCCCACCCCCAAACCCCGCCTTTCCAGAACACAAATGTCTATTTACCAGCAATTAAGTTAGCTATGCATCTTCTTATGTAGATGACCGTATAAACATCAATAACCCAAGAGTCCAAGACAATGTAGTTAGCAGGTTATGGTTCCAGGCTCCAGAAAATAAAAAAGAATTGCCGAAAGAAATATAATCTGAAACCACGATAAACCCCAAAATGAAATAACCCCATGTCCGCCATTACTAGGATCTGTCGGAGCCAATGTGACAACTGGAGCAGAGCCATTAAAAACAGAAGTTTGTGGTGGAGCCTCAGAGGGAGAGGGAGATGGAGACAAACTTGTTAACGGGATAACAGAACCAAATGATGTAGGCGATGCCGAAGTATAATTACTTTGGTTACCTGCATTATTATAATTAGTATAACTAGAAAATGTCAGCTATATATCCTGAACGATTGATGACTAGAATGAAATATTCTATTTGGAATCATTGATGAAATTTATTACCTGAGCATTGCATCTGAGAAGAACTCACTAAACTGCAATATCAACCAAACAGATAGAGATTAAAGAATAAAGACTAAATACAAATATGTATACTGCAAATACATGAAAAGTAATACAAAATATAAGGTTTTGCACTCTATATAAATACATGCAAAATACAAGATTTTGTGCTCTACGTATTTGTATTTGTATTCCTTCCAAATGGAGCCTAAAGAAAAAAAAAAAAAAGCATTATCTGAGATACTAAGTTCACTTTTTAAATGTTCTCTACATACATAAGTAAACTCGTCTAACACTGAAAGTGGCAAAGCTACCTTTTGAAAATCTTCTGGCCTAAGTGGCCACGATATAAGCACTTAGTGACATTGCAACCTGTTGTTGTTTTCTCCTCATGGATGTCACCTACATAGAACTCTGTCCCTTTGCATTGCAGATGAGAGCAAGAGGACCCAACAAAGGATGGGGAACAGGTTAAGCTGAGAAAGTATAATACATAATTAATTATCAACCAATAGTCAGTTGGAGAAACTCAAATGAAACATTTGAGTTTGGACCACAATAGTCAGTTGGAGAAAGTATAATATATAATATATAGTAACAGGATTGAGGACTTACTCGAGATTGTTTGGACCACAATTGCATTTGATGCAATTGTTTGCAGTTAGGGCATAGCTACCGTTTGGAACTATCAAACTTTCATTGTGCCAATTCAGGTTAGCAGATGAACAGGCTGCATCCATGGAAGGAAATTGCAAATTAATTTATGAATAGGAATTTGATTTTGTTGCTGTCATAGAAAATGTCAAGAAGGGTCGGATTTATGGTATGAGTAGAGCTTACCACTCTAGTCTAGCCCGTGCATAGTTGCTAAAAGAACTTGTAGTAGGAGACTTATGACAACATCAACTGGGCCAAATGGTACCAAGTCTAACCCAAATTATTTTTGCGTTATGCGTTGTTAGATATTTTTTTCTGGGTCACATGTTGTTAGATAAAGTTGTGTTAATTTTATTATTTCTTTTAATTTTTATTGTATTGTTTTATTACATTTTATTAGTTTTATTACTCTTAAATGCAATGCACAGGCTTTGTTGGACATTTCCAATTTAGCCAAAAGCTGAAACCTATCTATCTTAGCATTATTCTTGGGTTATGTATTGTCTAATAAATTTTAAAAAATAAACAAAAATCTACAAGGGATTAGGGAGAGGGAGAGTTACACTTTTATTAAGTTAAATGGAAAAATAAATTTGCATTGATTCTATTTAAATTATGTTTTTATTAATTTGTATCACTTTTAACTAATAAAATAATTTTTGCTAAGTTTGTTAACAATTTTTAATTGTTTGTTAATATGTTATTTTTATTAATTATTTAAATTTAATTTTTTATAAAATTAATTTTACTAATTTTAGAGTAAGTTGATAAAACTAAATTATTAAATTTATTTTAATTAAAAAGTTAATCATGTAAAGTAAGTTTCAGATTTTTAATTTCTCTTTATTTATATTTTTATGTTACTTTCTGATTTTCAATATTTTCTCAATAAATATTACTTTCATATATATATATATTCCGTTATTTTTAGTAAATATTTTATGAATTAACTAAAAAATAAGTTTCTAATTTTTTTGTTATCTTCTTATTTTATTGTTTTTTACAAAATTGGTAATATTTTTTTCTTTTATCTTCCCTTACTTTTCTGATATTTTCTAACTAATAAAATTAATTTTAGTGAAAATTCCCCATATTTGCTCTTTTTATTTTCAAAATTGCATAACCAAGTTAAACCAATCAAACCAGATCAGTCCATTTTAATATGAACTGGCACTTGAAGCTAGTAGGTTAGATGGTTTTGTATTCAAATAACCCAACCCATGTCTTCTTGATTCATAGCTATTTGATCTACCACTCAATTCTTTCACAACTTAAGTTCGTTGCAATGGGGCTATAAGACAAAGGAACAATTCATGTTCACAGAAAAATATTTTTAGAAATATAGCAATGAAATTTGTACATAAATTATAGATAAATAATGTCAAATTTTAACATAATATTTTTGAAAATATAATAGAAAAATATTTTATTCAATATTTAATTAATATTTTAATAAAAACATGTTAATTAATAGTGCTTCTAATATTTATTTTCAAGACATATTTTCTACAAATTTAGATAGTAGATTTGGTAGACCAAACTGGGTCAATCAAGATATGTTCAAATTGGTAAGTAAAAATTTATATTTTCTTGGCCCATCCTTTTGCTATAGTGTTCACTAAATTTCAGCATCAATACAAATAGTGATGTGTGGGGCCCAAAATGTCCCATGGAGAGAGATAGATTTTATAATGTCAATATTAAAATATTATTTACAATTATAATAAGATTTTTAATTAATTATTAAAAAATATTACTTTACTTTTATTATTTGTCTTATTGTATTATTTATTTTATAATGTCAATATTAAAATCTTATTTCAATATTTAAGTTTCGAGTTAAACATTAGTATTTCAATACATTGATAAAAAATTAAATGCATGCATTTGGAATGCTGAGAGAGATAGAGAGAAATAGAGAGAGAGAAATGGGGAGGGAAAGAAGCATTAGAAGTAGATGGTTTAGTGGGCATGTGAGATAGACTAGGAGATACTTTAGGTGCGAGAGATAGTTTAGGATATGACTTGAGAGAGAGGGGGGAATCTTAGGAAGAATTTTAATATTTAGATTCTTAAGATTTGAATTGTTGAGAGGAAATGATGATGTGGCTTAATAAGATAAGCTAAACCCCCTGGAGGCTTAGCGTAATAAGAGGGATAGAAAAGGGAAGAGAGAGAGAAAGAGAGAGAGAGAGAGAGAGAGAGAGTTAGGGAGAAATCAATAAAGGGGGTTTGGAAAATGGAAATACATGATGATGTGGACTATACACACACACACACACTAGGGGTGCTCACTGCTCACGTACCGGGTAACCGAACCGTGGTCCTTTTTTTGAACCGAACCGGTAGTACCGATTTTTTGAAAACTGGTAACTGGAACCAAACTGAAACCAGTTGGTTAATCAATTGATCGGTTCGGTTAACCATCGGTTCAGTTCACAAGTTTTTCAGTTTTTTAGTTTTTATAATATATATTATAAAAATATATATAAATATATAATAAAAAATATTATATATATATAATATTATATTTTAAATAATAAATAATATAATATATTATAAATATATATTTATATATAATGCATATTTATTAATTTATAATGTATAAAATATATATAATATACATAAATATATAGAAAAACATGTATACTGGTCGGTTCGGTTAATCGCCGGTTTTTTTTATATTGGTTAACCGAAACCGAACCAATACCTTCAGTTTTTTAAAAACTCCGAACCGACTAGTTCAATTAACCAATTTTTCGGTTCGGTTTCTGTCAGTTTGGTTTTTCAATTTTTTTGCTCACCCCTAACACACACACACACACTTTTTTTTTGTCTAAGAAAGGATATAAAAGTTATTTTATTATAGTTTTAATGTTAGCTTTAATGACAACTAAAATGCTCATATTTGTGTATTTAGTCTATCTCGGGTGGAAGTGTAAGTTCAATTATTACTTTCCACCTCATTTAATCTCCTCTCATTAACTCTTATACTTAAGGCATTAACTACCATTTTCTCTTATTAAATCCTATATTTAAGTTATTTTTTACTAATAAATGTTACTAATTAGATCTATGTCAATATTTTTAATAATATAAACCTGTATGTTTAAAATTGACTTAAAAACAAAACCATTGTTTATCCAAGTGGTGGTTAAACAATTCAACCATCCAAATCAAATTGATCAACCTATGAAGTCATAATTAGGTAATAAAATTTTTAAAATAGAAACAAATATAGAAAATTAAAAAATGTAGAAAAAATTAGACACATTTATGATATTTTTATTAATCAAATTAAAAAAAGTGTAATAAACAATAATTATTTTTATTGATGATGAAAATGATATACATAATTTAGAACTTACAAAAAATGAAATTATTTTACTATGTGGCAAAGATAAATAATTCAACTTTTGGGTCAAATGTGTTAATATTTAATGTCATAAATAAGTAATTAAAAATAATAAAATAAAAAAATGAAAAATAGATAGATTTTGCAAAAAAAAAAAACATTTAGGCACATGTATAATGTCATATGTTTATCATATTAAATAAAAAGTAATTGTGGCATATCAAAATTATTTTTACACACAAATAAAAAAATTAAAAAATTGATATTTACACTACTATTAAAAATATGAATAAGATTATGGAACTTTCTTTCGACTAAAATATTAATTTTTTGAATTTAATCCCCATTTAATTGTGAGGTTTAAATTGTAAATTGAACTACTACTTTTCACTTCATTCAATTCCCTCTATTCAAATCACCAAAAAGATAAAACATTACAAAAGGAAGAGTCCAGCCAAGTAGGCAGACTTGTCAATAATACTTGAAACCCCACAACTCTATCTGATTATCACATATTTAGATGAGGTGTTTATATAATCAAATTTGGATTTGACAACCTACATCCAATTAATCATTAAAAACAAAATATAAAAATACATAAAGTTTATAGAAAATTTTGGATTTATTATTATTATTATTATTATTATTATTATTATTATTATTATTATTATTATTATCACCACCACCACTATCATCATCATCATCATCATCTACAAATGCCACATGCAAAGCACATGCACACTTACTAGTACATGTGTGTGTGTGTGTGTGTGTGTGTGTGTGTGTGTGTGTGGTATAGACTAGCAAGTAAATCCATGAAAATGCATGGGTTGAAGAGTAGTTAGGTTTGGGTTGGCAATTTTGGTTTTGATATCAATTTGGGTCCAGGCTCAATTCTAGATTAAGGTCGAGTTAGCTCTTAACCTAATCCAAACCCATATGTTTTGTACCCCTGTTTTATTAAGAGAGTCAAATGGGGTCAATGGAGATTTAAAAGGAAACAAGGGATTTAATGGGGGGGGGGGATGTTACAAACATTAACTATCAGGGGAAGGGGTTAAGAATTATTTTATTAGAGAGTAATGATGGATTTTATTAGAAAAAATTAAGACTCAAGAGGGTTTTTTGTAACTTACATTTTTTATAGTTTAACTAAATAGATAACCACATGTTTGAAAAATGAGAGGGTTTTTGGCATTATAGAAGTTAGGTTTTGGTTGGAAAATTTAGGTTTTTGGCATCAACTTGGGTTTAAGCTAAGGTCCATATTTAGAACAAGGCAGAAGTTGGGTTTTGGTTAACAAATTTAGGTTTGTTTCGTCAATTTGGGTTTAGGCTAAGATCCATATTTAGGGTTGGGAAAAAGTTAGGTTTTGGTTGACAAATTTAGTTTTTTGTCAACTTTGGTTTAGGTTAAAGTTTGTATTTAGGTGGCATTTTGTAACACTTTTCAGACATCTAAAGTCTAAAATATTTGCTTTTCAGATGCAATGCTTATTTGGTGTTGCATCTAAAATATGATTTGAAAAGGTTTTTGAGATCTGAAATTGTAAGACCCAAGCCTGTCACTTAATGCGCTCAGATGCGTTTCAGACATGGCCTAAAGTCAAAAATACCCCTACCCCATTTTTTCTCCCTCTCTCTCTCTCTCCTATCTTCCCGCCACCATCGCTGCAACTCTCAACAACATCGGTGGTTCTTTCCAATTTTAATCTTATTTTAATAAGTTTTTTATTTTTTATAAATTATATTTGCATTAATTATTAATTATTTTATTTTTTATTAATCATTAAATATTTTAATAGTTTTAAGATATTAATTTGATAATTATTAATTTTTTTATTGCTTTATGGTCTTTATTAGTATTTTCATTATTATTTTAACTCATAATAATTTATTTTTAATTTATAAGTTGATATGTATTTTTCAATTTTATTCTTATTTTAATAAATTATTTTTTTTTATTTTTATAATTTACTCATATTTTTTAATATTATTTTGAATTTAATAATTTTTTTTATAAAACAATGCAAATTGAAATCAAAATTACCAAATAGCCTAGTTTAGGTGTAAAATAGTAAAATCAATGAATTTCGGATGCTGAAGGTTTGATCCAACACAAACAACATTCTTTATTCAGAGCCTCTAAAAAGTCAAAAAGCAACTATGTCTCTTTTTAGATTTTAGACACTTTTAATATCTTTTTAACTTTTCAGATTTCAGATTTATTAAATGCCACCTTAGAGTTGGGAAAAAGGTTAGGTTTTGGTTGAAAATTTATGTTTTCATTATCAATTTTGGTTGAGGCTAAGGTCCATATTTAGAGTTGGGCACAAATTAGGTTTTGATTGGCAAATTAAGGTTTTTTGCATCAATTTGGGTTTAGGATAAGGTCTATATTTTATAGTTGGTCATGGACCGGCCCTCTACCTAACTCAATCCATCTAATTTATTGAGAGCAAAAGGGATTGAGAATTTTGTCTATGTGTGTATGTGTGCGTGTGTGCATGCATATGCATGAGACTGAGAGAGAGAGTTTTAAGAATGATCTTATTGGACAGAGTAATGATCGACCTTAGCAAAGACAATTGAGACTCAAGAGAGTTTTATTTTAATTTTTTATATTTTAATAATTTAATTTAAAAATAAATAACCACATTTGTGAGAAATGAGAGAAGGAAGTTCATATGAGCTGTTGTAATAGTTTTCTTTTCTTTTTTAGTTATTGAGCTTCAAATTTATTCCTTTTTATATAGCTTATATATTATGAAAAGTAAATAAACCAATTGATGGTAGCTTACTTGGTAGGCTCATTCACTTCTATAGCCCTATAAAGCTAAAAGTGTTATGCTTAGCATGAGATCAATAACCAAGTTAGAAAACAAATTTTAAAATTGAACTCACAAAGATAACCAAATGAGCATTTGGTTAGCCTTATAATGTAGGGGTATCAATGGACTGGTTTTGGGTTGGACTATGTCCAAATCAAAATCCATTTGGACGGATTGGACGGACCAATAAGACATATTGAATTTGGACAGACTAGACGGACCAATATGACATATTGGATTGGACCCGGTCCGTCCATAATGAATTTATATTGGATTGAGCCAATATCTGGTCCATTGATAGAAGATAAGAACATAGTTGTCAACGGACCAGGTTTGAGTTGAAACCAATATAAATTAAAAGGAATTTGAACAAATTGAACAGTCTTTGGACCGGTCCAAAATATTCATTGGACTGGATTGGACCAGATCCATTTGTAATGGATTCACATTGGATTGGACCGGGTTGGACCAAATCCAGTCCAATTGACACCCCTATAATGAGCATTTTCTCATGTTAAGTGCTTTCTTACTACATTTTATTATTGAATTAGACTCCATGAAACAAATCTATATTAATCCAATAAAAAAAGAGAGAAGAACTTCATAACCCATGAAAAGGAGCAATGGTTTCTTTAAACTTATATAGAAGAAGAAGATTGGTTCACCCCAAGTATTAGGTGGGCAAATTTAAATTTTGACATTAATTTGGGTCCAAGCCTAGGGTTCATATTTAAAGTTGGCCCTTAACCTAACACAATCCATTTAATTTACACCCCTACTTTATTAGATAGAGCCAAAAGGGATCAAGAGATTTAAGAGGAAAAGAGGGATTTAATTGTGTGTGTGTGTGTGAGAGAGAGAGAGAGAGATTTAGGAATGATCTTGTTAGATAGTAAATATGGATTTTATGAGAGATAATTAGGGGTGTTCACATTAAATGTCAAACCAACCAAACCGGCCCCACCCAACCCGAGTTGTTTGATTTTTTAAAACCATCGGTCGGTTTCGGTTTGTATGAAAAAACAAATGGACAACTCAGTTCGGTTTCAGTTCATACATGAAAACCAAAACCAAACCGAACCAAACCGATCCTATATGTTTTACTATTTAAGTAATTATTAATTAGTCCCTACCCTATATGTTAAAAGGTTGATATATTTTACTTGTGTTTGTTTGAACTTCGAAAACAATTGGTTATTTATGATAAAAATGTAAAACGTAAAACCAATACAAATATAATACAATGGTACAATATTTAATTCATTTTTGTATAAATTTAAATATATATTGACAAAAAAATCAGTTTTGCATAAAAAAACTAATCAATTTAAATATATATTTTGATTTTGCATAAAAATTAAAAAGAAATAAATTTAAATATAAATAGATATTTTAGTTTAATATATATATAAACTGACCCTTCATGTTTGGGTCAGTTTTGCTTCAAGGTCGGCCGGTTTCGGTTTAGTCAATAAGTAAACTGGATAGGTCGGGTCGGTTGAAGAAAATGACTCCAACCGACCCAACCCGACCCATGAACACCCCTAGAGATATAAAGACCCATTTTAATTTAATTTTGATTTATTATATATAATTATTTTTAATGATTTAATTTAAAAAAATATGTACATATGAAAAAAGGAAAGAGGAGGTACATGTGAGCTATGTGGTGAGAAGACCCCTCACTTCCCTTCTTTCCTCGTGGGTCAGGCCAAAATCCCAGTCCGCTTCTCAACATCTAGGGTGGTCATGGTCTCCTTCCTTGCAAACTTCATTACAGTTAAGCCGTTGAGCAAGCTCATGGGCCTTCAGAGCAGCCCATATTTCAGCTGTTTGATAGTCGATGTTCAAAGTGGAGCAGCAATTGCCCCTAGAATCTCTCCTTTATGGTTACTTGCGTTGCATCCATAGGCACATTTCTCATCCATCTTCATGGACTAATCAAAGTTTATTTTGATTTGTCTACACTCTACAAGAGCCATAGAAGGAAGCTTGTTTTCTCTTAAAACCAATAAAATCTCTTTACTATATTCTCCACAACCATTCCAACACACCAATTTCTAAGACATTTATTCATGTCCAATGTTGGGCTTGGAATCTGGGCCTCCACAATCATCCAAGTTTGCTTCGCCAACGTGCTTCTAATGAAAATGTGATTTGTGTCCTCGTCACGACCAAATGGACAGCCAGGATATATGCTCATGCCTTTATGGACCAGATTTGTCCTAGTTGGCAATTTGTCCATCTGACGAACCCACAGGAAAAATGGTTTTCTTTAGTATTCTAAAATGGTCTAAGTCCAGGATCGCATCTCTACTCAAGCTTGCATAACCACATTTTTCTGTGGATCCTCCTTTGGGCTTCACTTCCCAAACTAGATTATCTTCTTCGAATTCAGATCTAGGTTGATTAAAGAAACTACTTAGAGATGACCGAAGTTTTCCCTTGAGATGAGACCACACTCTATCAGATACTCTATATTTCTTGTCAATTCAACAATTTGTTGGGTTTTCGCTTTTCAGGCCTTTACCTTTTCGGAATTGCTCCCTTACTTAATGGGCCCAAAATAGGCCATTATTCAGGTCTATGATTGCCAAACATTCTCAGAAGTCAGAAGCAACTCAAACAAGTCCAGCTAGGCTGGTCCAGTACCAGTACCAGTACCCATTTAAAAACATTAGTCTCTGGGCCCAGCACTATAATTTCTAGGCATCTAGCCAACTACCAGTTGAGTTTCTAGTTGGAAATTTAGGTGAAATTGACCATCCGAAGTTCCGAAGAGCTACAACTCAGTAACTCAACTCATTGTTTTGGGTTAGATGGAAATTCCTCAGATAATTTACAAAGCTTAATGATGCAAAAGCCCAAATAATGAAACAATACTACCAATTGTGAGCTGTAGAGAAGTAAGATGAAGAATTTAAGTGGTACGGTTAATTATACTAACCTGGAATCGGAACTGCTACAATATCTCCTGGATCAACTACCGCTTGTGACAGGCCATTAACGGTCACCAACTCTGCTACAGTCGTATCATACGTCGCTCCGATGCTGTTTAAGTTTTCCCCTATGTGCACTAAATATGACAAGTAAATTGCCGTAATGCCATTACTAGTGTTATTGAAGCATGTGCACGGCAACGGAATTACAAGGCTCTGACTACTCCACAGTCGTCCCTGGCCATCAACCCCATTAAAGCTCCTGATCTGCTCTGCACTGGCCAGCCCACCATAACCAATCGATATAGACTCAATTGTGTCTGCAGCTCGAACTGTATAAGATGTCAATACAAAACGACGGATGCCATCTACGCAGGAGCACGAAATGGGTATTCTGATGAGAGAACTTTTGGGGAGGATTCGGTTCTCAGGGAATGCCATTGTTGGGTCAAGCGAGTTTGAGCCTAAGATGTCAAGTACATTTACTTGGAACCTAGATGCAATCTCTGAGAGCTTGGAGTCCCAAGGGAGGAGATAGGAGAGTAGAGAGGTACAGGAGTCAGAGGACTTACATGGTTCAATCACAAATTTTGCACATGTTTTGGGAAGGAAGACAACGAAGAGGGAGATGAGTAGAATAGCAAGTGGTTGCACTAGAATTCCCATCGTATGATCTCGTATCAGTGATTGTCTCTCCTCTCTATAACTGTAATTCTATAAATAGTTTTACAGAAGAGAAGCAATGAAGAGATGTATTGTGTTGGTTTTTTTTTTCTAATTTGGATGAGTAAGACGGGTAGGTCTCTGGAATCTGCAGTATCTATACAGATAAATGGGGAGAGAAGGGTGAGGGTTGGCTGGTGAGGCTTTGAAGGGAAGATATGGGGTTAAATTTTTAAAGGACTTATTGCTTTAAATTAAAGCATGTTGATTGTTGGTCTGAAGAAAAGAACATGGCCACTCAACAGTTAACAAGCGGTCCCCCAGCTTCCCCTTGTCGTGTAATTTTCACGTTCAGAGGGTGAAAAAATAATAGTATATACTACTGCATGCGTTGTTTGTGATATGATCCGATCATGTCTTAATATAAAATATATGGACACATATAAATTGATAGAAATTTCTTGTGAAGAAATCGAGTATTCTCCTCTATATTTATTTTGGTTGTATTTACAATGTTTTTGGGAAAAATATTTTTCACTAATTATAGGAAACTAACATTTACTTTTAGTTTTTCCCATATAAGACAATTTTTTGAGCATGTATTGGTTTTTTTTGGTAAATAAGAGGAAAACAAGGGTTACACTTAACGCATGCAATACATGGTTAGCCCTTCCCTTTTTGTAAATTTAGGTTCCGTTTGGTTTGTGGGATGGAGATGAGAAAAGGGAATATTTTAAAAATATTCTTTTTATTTCTTATTTGTTTTGAGGGAAATAGAGGGATGGGATGAGAAAAATGTGGGATGCGAGATCCCAAAATCGTGGAATTGGGATCGCACTAAAACAGTACGACCCCGGTGGAAAAACTCGAGAAAATTCAAGTTTTCTTCATTCATGAGATGGGCCTTCTTCTTCAACTGTAGTAAGGTGACGAACCAGCGATGACGAATGGCAAATGAACCATTGTTTTCTATTCTCCATTGTTTTCTTCAACTGGAGTAAGGCGACGAACAGTGTGACCCGATCTATTCTCCATTGTTTTCTTCACCAAAAATACTGGTAAGGAACCACTGTTCATTGCCTTCCCCGTTTGAATAGAGGAGGCGGCGGTGGCAAGAGAACCAGTGCGAGGGGCAGCGGCGATCTATTACCTTCCTCGTTCTCTGTCTCTCCCTCCATCTTCCTCTTCTCTCTTTTCCCTCACCTTCTTCTTCTTCCTATTCTTCCCGTCTTCCTCCCTCCCCTTCTTCTTCTTCTTCTTCATCTTACATGAATCCGGCGAAGAACTAGTCGTGACAATGCTTTCCTATTATTTTCCCATATATAAAACCAAACACTGGAAAGTAAAGTTTTTACACTTTCCCATCCCATCCCACCCAAATCTTCCCACAAACCAAACGGAGCCTTAGGGTAAAATAAAAAAACCTCCCCCGAAGTTTCTCACAATCATAAAAACCTCTCCTCTAGTTTTATTTTAACAAACACTTCCCTTGAACTTTTAAAAAATCAACAGAAATAACCCTTTCCTCACTAACCCAGACAAAAAAGGTTAGACCAATACATAAGTTTTTTTCAAATACCCATTCTACACCGTTAACTCTTTCAGCCCTGAAACTTACTCCAGTCAAGAAGGGAAACAACATTTGACCACCAGAGATTGCCGGGTGGAGAAGTGAGGCAACGTTTTTGGTTTATGCATAGGAAAACGCAGATAAAATTTGAACTTTAGCCATAGATTAGAAGGTGAACTGATGCAAGTGATTGTTCTTCACCGGAAGGTTGGCTGAGAAGTGTGTTAATCAACTTAAAGGCCACCTAATCTTTTAATCACATCTTGGATTTACGATACTGGTTTTATAGCGGAAATGCCAAATGATGAATTCTTGGTTTTGATTGCATATCAGAAATAAAACTAATTGTTACATTACACTATTCAACTTTTCCCCCTGTTTTGCTTTTGGGTTGTATGTATTTATGGACACTATTGAATGCATCTTCTTTTCTCATTTTGGGTCATACAAAATGTCATTTATTGAATCTCTGATTTGGTTTTTGTGGGCTTCAATGAACTTGTGCTTTTATTATTTCTCGTTTTTGGATTCGATGAAGCATAACTCTATTTGGTCCCCAATTTCTTATCGATTGGTTGTTGGTTACTCAACTTGCAAGCCACCAAAGGTGTTAGTAACACCTTCAAAAGAAAACGTCAACAAATTACAGCACAGAAGAGAAATTGATTTCTTGTCCTTGAGAGCCTCATTTATTTTTCCATGTGGTATTGGTGAGAAAACTCACATCTATTTGTGAAATGTAATCCTCATAGCAAGAGAAACGAAAAAAAAAGCTCTACTGAGAAATTGCTCGAGGGGGAAGTAGATATTGCAGACAATGAAGAACAACTGCTGGTGAAGAACAATTGCCGGTAAAGAATAGTGGCTAGTTAAGAACAATTTCCAGAAAATGGGAAATATTCTTAGGTGAATAGAATATTTTGAATGATGGTGTCATGTAAGTGTTTAGTGGTGTTAGGGTTTAAACTCTATTCTTTTGCTCTAAAAAAACTCATAAAATCGCAAGAGTGATGTTAATCGAATGAGAGCATTTTTTGAATTTTAATATATTTTCAATGATGTCCCGAGAATTAGTCAGGGGTAATTTTGTAACTCTATACGTTTTCCATATGGATTAGTGATAGAAGGGAGGTTTCTGTTGATTTTTTCAAAAGTTTAGGGAGGTATTTGTTAAAATTAAACTACAAGGGAGGTTTTTATGATTGTTAGAAACTTCAGGGGAGGTTTTTGTATTTTACCCTTAAATTTAGACGTCTTCTACCACATCATTTTAACTGATGATCCTTTTATTGACTAAATAATCTGCAAGCTGGTTAGCCTCCCTAATAGCATAAAAGTATGAGAATGGTATTCATTTCCCTTAGGCCTCAACTTAACTCTAGAGGAATCCTACTTGATAATTTGGAGGTCAAATTGGATTGTTCAAAACTACAAACCAAGTAAAGTTAATGAATTGCTCAAATTTACAAACACTCTTCCAAAGGAACAACAAAGAGAGGTTATTCAAATTTCAAAGACCTAGGATCGATGGATATTATATCCACTAGTAAGTATATACATGCTTTGCAATGGCAATTCTAGCTGATGATAATGATAATGTATCCAAAATTTTTGATAAAATTCATGTACTTTTTAATTTTTTGTTTTTTTATTATTAATTGGATGCAAATTGCAAAATCCAAATCTGATTATGTAAACACCTTATATTGGGCTGTAAAGTTTCGGGTATCATTGATAAGCCTACTTGGCTGGATTCTTCTTTTTGTAATGTTTTATCTTCTTAGTGTATCTCTTTTTTTTGTTCATTTATAAAAAGATGCAAGATTTAAAGAAAGGGAATTGAATGAGGTGAAAAGTAGTACTTCAAATACATTTTAAACCTCATAATTAAAAAGAGATTAAATTCAAAAAATGGGTATTTTAGTCAAAAGAAAGTTCCATAATTTTATTCATATTTCTATTAGTAGTGTAAATATAGAACTATAGATGTGTTCAATTTTTTCTATAATATTTTATTTCTATGTGTAAAAATAAACTTTTTGTTTAATATGATAAATATATGATATTGTACATGTGCCAAATGTTTTTTTTTTGTAAAATTTATTATTTTTTTTTATTTTTGTGTTTTTATATTTAATTAAATTTTATTATTTAATTATGACATTAAAGGCTAACACATTTTGACCCAAAAGTTGAATTATTGATCTTTGTCAAACAGGAAAATAATTTCCTTTTTGGTTAGTTTCAAATTGTGTATATCATTTTCATCATCAATCTACAATTTTGCAATTTTCTATATTTATTTTTATTTAAAAATTTTATTATCTAACTATGACTTCATGGGTTGACCAATTTGATTCTGGTGGTTGAATTGATTAGTCATCACTTGGATAAAGAATGAGTTTGTTTTTAAGTAAGTTTTAAAATATATAGTTTTATATTGTTAAAATTATTGGACATAGATATAATTGCTAGCATTTATTAGTAAAAAATAACTTAAATATAGAATGAGAGTTAATACATTAAATGTAAGACTTAACGAGAGAGGATTAAATGAAGTGAAAAACAATAATTGAAATTACATTTTTAACCCTCATAATTAGAAATAGACTAAATACACAAATATGGGCATTTTAGTCGAAAAAAGTTCCACACCTTCATTCCTACTTTTAATAATAGTATAGATATAAATTGTGATGGCATTACCAAGACCTAAGTTGGGAACTATGGGTATTGTTTATTTTTTTTTTCGTGGAAAAGATTTTCAAAGTTGTTTTGTGTGCCAAAGAAAAGGGATGGAGTCCTATCATGATATGATCTGATTCATAGTGGTTATATCCATGGTTTTGAAAATCGGACTGGACTAGATGATCGGACCGGTTAACCCATAAATTGGTTAGGCAACCGGTTCCATTTCACCCTAAAACCACTCCTGGGCCAAAAAACGTTGGTTTGTTAGTGACCCACTAACCTAGGTGGTTGAACCATTGAATTATCGACCCAGACAACAATTTTTTGTCTTTTTTATTTTAATTATTTTTTTATTTTTTTAATCAAAATGGGTCATCCATTCGAACCGGATAGTCAAACCATTTGACCTGGAAACTGGTCCCCAAAACGGTTTCAGCTCCGATTCAGTTTTTAAAACATTGGTTTTATCAGCACTCCTGGGTGGTGCGGTTTCATGGCAGTGTCTCCACATTTTTGTGCAGATGATCCAATTGGTGAATTGTTCAAATGGTGGCCTAGCATACTCAAAGAAGAAAAGAAAAGGCACAGGATCAAACCCGCATAACTGTAGGCTCTATGTGGTAAGAGATCAGCTTCGGTCAAGGCAAGCCTATGTTCACATTGTGCCAATAACCTCTTGCAACCTTGCACCAGGAATATCTCCCTATAAAATAAAACACGTAAGTACAGAGATATTCCCAATGCAAGACTGTAAAGACTGATCGAATGGGCGTTGCCCTGACGAAGCCAAACTCATGTGGTAAGGTCAGTGAACCTCACTCACGTGCATCATGCTCTGTCCCTATCCCACAAGTCCCGTTATGTAACATCAAAAAGCCTCAACATTTAAGATAAAATTAAGGAAAACTGTAGCTCTTTTGGACCTGTTTACTTGAAGTTTGTTACGATTTAATGACACAACTTACCTAATGTCATGTGATCTAGTGATGGTCAGGAGGTCTGGAGGTGTGGTTTGATTTACCTCCTACATCTTCTCGTGGCATACCCATTGTTAACAATACAGGCCCTTGAATCATTTTTGTGTATTTCAACCCATGTGCTTTTTGGTCTGCCCCAGCCCTTTGGACCCTTCAACCTGTAACAAAATCACTTTTCACATTTGCAGAAAATGGTTCATCATTTAAAGTTGCTCCAGCGAGGAGGGTTGAATTCGATATGGACCTAATTTTTTTTTCCCTTCATAACAGTGATCAACTGGTCATTTTCAAACTTTAACTTTTTTCTGCCTGAGATTTTAACATTAAACCAATCAATTTTTCCTATTAAACATGATTTAAAAAAAAAATCATTTTTTTTTAGTTTACATGCAACCTAACCCCACCTAATGATATCCTAGTTCATGGGGAAATGAATTGAAAGCCGCTCCAAACAGTCAGGAAATAGGAAATGTTCCTGAAACCCAAAAGCATGCAACCACGCTGAGATGAAGCATCCGATTTGGGCTTAAGGTCCGAGCCTGAGGTCAAGTTTGATTTTTTCAACCCGAATTCAGCCTGTACTATAATTTGATGCATTTGGATTGGGCTTGGGTTGATCAATGAATTCATTCTAAAATTTTGCACACAAACACATACACACACACACGTATATATAGAGAGAGAGAGAGAGAGAGAAAGAGATAGATAGATAGATAGTGAGAGAGAGATGCAAAATTAACATATATATATATATATATGTATGTATGTATATATATATATATATGTATAATTTTCGGGCTACCTACATCTAGGCGCGGGCCCGGTCCAAAAAATAAAAAAGCCTGATTTCTTAACCCAAACCCATCTCAATGACCGAAAATCAAAGCACAACCCGTGTAAATTTTCAGGCTGTTGTACCCCCATATGGGCGATGCTTTTAATGTATTCACACACTTTTACTTTCAACAGATCGAGTTTCTCTATCTTTTAACTAAGGTGATGTTTGGCATCGATGATAATTCCTCATACCTGATTTTTTTAATATCGATGATCATTGAATTTAGTGATTTCCCAAAAATTGCTCTTTTTGTTATTTGGTATCATTTCCTCCATGTCAACCAATTTTTTAGAAATCACTTTTAAGATTGTTTGGTATTGATTTTCAAGAGTGATTATTTTTCGTTGAGGCACTGGGCACTAGACCACCTTCTTGCCCCTACCACATAGGATGCCACCTCACCCAACAAAAATCGGAATCACCTGAAAATCAGGGAATCAGCAAATGTAGTGATCCCTCACCCAATCCGATTTCATGGATCGATTTTCTGCTGATTTCCCAGAAATCGGCATAATCGGCCAACCAAACAAGGAAAAAGACCACTGATACTTCAATTTCTGATATGGATCCAACATGGCACTGATTTTTGTTGAAATCAGCATCCATGCCAAACATCACCTAACTTACTTTACACATAAAATAGAAGTATTCACCATCGTCTCTATTCCATGGACTTTTCAACTGTGCATTAACCACATGATAGTAGGCTATTCATTCTTTTGCTCAGGCCATGTGAATGTGAGGATTCCAGGCTTTGACACCAACATGTATCATTCAAGTTCTGGTACATAGCTTTTGACTCCTACTTTCAGTTTTTGACTTATGAGTCAAGGTGTAATAATTCAATTAGTGTAAGTTAAATGAACTGGAGCATTAATCCTCCATTGGAAAAAGGATGAATCGAGTCTGGATCTGCTGACCACAACAAAGGCCAAGCTTTAAGATGTTGCAGAGGTCTCAAGCTATCAATTAGGCAGATAAATAGATTGTTGAAAACCACCAGATGAAGGAATGCCTTGGCTTAATTGTAAAGTTGTTTTAACCTTTTACAGGCCTCTAAGACGTTGCCTCTGTGACCAAAGGCGCTAACCCTGATGAAACCTTCGCCACCAGGTCCAAACCCACTACCTGGAGTTGTAACTAAGTGGATCTTCTCAAGAATCTCGGCAAATACATCCCATGAGCTTCGACCAGGGAAGTGGACCCACACATAAGGTGCATGTTCCCCTCCTTGCACCTTAAAACCAAGGGAGTTGAAGGTGTCCATTATTATCTTAGTGTTCTCCTTGTAAAAACTAACCACATCATGCATTGCCTGCAGGATTTAGCAATCAGTTAAGAACTATAGGAGATAGTTCTGTACGTTAACTAGAAAGTAGAAACTAATACCATGGAAGCTAACTTTGATACCCTCTGGAGAAAGACAAGCCAGTCCACCAGTTTGAGAAATGTTAGATGCTCCATTGAAACATGTACAGACAATACGGTTGAAATCCTTGGCAACAGGAAACCCATCAGAGAAAAGAAGCTCTTTGGGAACCACAGTCCAACCAAGTCGGACTCCAGTAAACCCAGCATATTTTGAGAATGATACCGTCTCTATAGCAACCTGCAACAAATATCTTAACATGTTAGACACATATGAATGATGTATATATATAGTTGCATCAGGTGGGAAGCGCAGGGAGAAAATTTCCTCCCTACCCATTATACGCAAATAGAATCACATGCAGAGGAGCATGGACTCACTGATTGGTTAATCCTGCCAACAAGAATGTCTTAGGCCAGAATAGGACCCAATAGGAAGACCCTTATAGTCCCAACCACTCCACTACTTAGAATTGTCAGAACATTATTGGCATGCTTGTTGAGAAAAAAAATTAAGGTTGGCACAATTCCATTATATTTTTCTTTTTCTTCACATAATACATACAAGATAAAATTCATTAGACATAAAAGAAATGGTCCAACAGAAAAACGTAGAGTTAGGATTATGTTTAAATTTATTAACTTTGCATTTTCCACAAGTGGTGGGCTGCAGCCACATAGGTTGTGGTTGACAAAGAGGAAAAACATATCTTTTAACTGAGGCATTTACAATGCACAAAGCTCTTTTTCCCTCCCACAGTAATAAAACCAAAATATATTTACATTATAGGAACCCTATGCACATGAAAAGATACTTAATGGACTACTACGGTACTGCTGGAGCTCCTATGACCAGGTTCAACATTAAAAGCCTGTGTCCCATGTTTATACAACATAAGAATTATGTTCTAACTATATATGTCCACTAATAGCAGAGTTCTTTCTCGCAAAGACATGTAACTGTGGAAGTGTTCAGTATAGGTGACTCCTCGTAATGAGACTAATCATTACATTGATATATGTCCACTCTACAGCATATAAAGCAGGTAATTGGTCACGTCATAGTGTCATACAATTATGTAAACCAGACTCAATTTTAATCTCTAACATTCAAGGTAATGCAATGTTTTAATTAGTGAAGTTAGCCTTGTCAAACAGCTTTAGGATTGGTCTTTTGTAGTAAATGGGATGGATAAACATAAAATTGAAATGGGAAAAAAAGAACCCAAGGAGTTGATCCAGTTGGGAGGGTTTCAACTAATCATTTTCATCCTTACCTCTTTTGCTCCAGGAATTTCAAATATAGACCGAGGTCTGTCATCTGATATGTACATGGCATATGCAGAGTCATAGACTATGATAGATCCATTTTCCTTGGCAAATTGTACCAGCCGTATCAACTGCTCTCTTGTTGCAGCGGAACCAGTAGGATTGTTTGGTGAACAGAAAAAGATAACATCTGTTGGCCGAACAGTTGATAAATTCGGAAAGAAGCCATTCTCAGGACTGCATCTCATATACTCGATGTTACGATATTTCTCAACATCCTTTTGGAACTGACCAGTTTGACCCATTATAACACTTGAATCAACATATGCCTGTATATATAAAAAAAGCTTCATTCTTTTGGTTCAAATAAATAAAAAACAAAGAAGCAGAATAAGTTATCTGTTTAGTCAAGAAACATATGTTCCTTAGATTTGCAGATAAGATAAATATCTAAGATGAGTAGATTAAGCTGCAGTGCTGCATACATTTGTCATTTCTGCTTGGACCAAAAATACATGCATGTAAATGGTATAGAACCTCCAGAAGCACAGAAGATACTCTCCAAACCCCAAAATGGGTCAATTAGGACTTAAATTATTGGTATTTCATAACAGGACCTTCTGATAGACATTCCTTAAAGATGTGGAGTCCATCAAGACAGGAATACCAAGTTGATCTAATTATTGATATTCCCTAAGTGGGGGTCAATGCATCAACTACATCCACCTGGATATCTGCCATGTACAGAAATGTAGACAGACAAGTGAATTTTATATTGCAGTCTGTTATCAAATACTGCCCATTGACATTACGTGGACATTCAGAGAAACATATGTTGGATTGAAGTCTTTGTATGTATGAGTATTCGGCTGATAAGAGTTCTTATTAGCCTATACTTAAGTTTAAGTTGTCCTGTACTGGGCCTTTATTAATGGACCTAATCCTGTTTAATGTTTTAAGTTGTCTGGGTGTCCCATCACTAATCAGGGGCATTCTAGTAACTTCCTGTATCATTGTACTACACCATAATATAAATAATAGTACTGTCGACTGAGCAGTGCAGTTCGACATTCCAGCATCTCTTCTTCTTCTTCTTCTCTTTTCTGCTACTTCGGCTACAGTAATTTAGTTTTCATGGTATCAGAGCATTAGCTTCTTCCTGGTTTCAGCCGGCACACACTCTCTTCTCTTGCTGTCTTTTCATCTTCTCTCTTCCTTTTCTGGGTTGCTGTAGTGAAGACCTAGGGGTGTAAGAGAGTAAAGCAAGTTTGAACCTAGGGTTTCTCTTGGTTGTAGGACTCAAGGGAAGTAAGACCCAGAAGTAGATGTCCTACTAGGTTATTTCCAGCAAATAGTAGCTATTTGGCTACTAAGAGAGGTCTGTGTAGGACAGACCTAGTTGAGGACTGATTTCAGCAGTCCTAGCACTAGCTGAAAAGGGCTTAGCTATTTCTACAGTTGCAGCTTCGGTGCTCCAGCAAGACTCGCACAGACTTAGCTTCTTCTACAGAGCCCACTGTTCACTTGCTACTGTTGCAGCCTCGAACTGTTCACTCACTACTGTACCCGAACTGTTGCAGTTTTTTGTTCAGCCCAAGTGAAGTCTATCTAGTGTTCGACCAGCACTGTGAACACTTCTACCATCATTGCAATGTGGCAAACAGCTCCAAGTTCAGGGTGGTTATCAGTCCGAAACCCCTCACCACTGCTGTGAGATTACCTAGGGAGCTGCCAGCTCCAGATTGTTCAGCACTGTGAACCCTAGTTGAGGACTGATGTCAGCAGTCCTAGTATTGGCCGCAAGGAAGGGCACTCTCTTTACAGTTGCAGTACTCAAAGTTCAAGTGGAGTCTGCATAGCACAATAGTTGAGAACCCTTAGCTTCAGGTCGGTTACCAGCCCAGAACTCCTTGCTTGCTGTTGTAACTGAACTGTTTCAGAACTGTGACAGTCTCGGCAAGTCTGAAACTGTGTCGAGTGCTGTCAGAACCTGCTGTGATCATTTCAGCTAATCAGATCTGCTCCAGAACTGGTTCAGAGCCTTCTGAACTGCTTCGGCTAGTCTCAATCAGTGTCACCTACACAGTGGCTGCAGTCAAGATGTCTTCAATACCCAGAGATGTTTCTTCTAGAAATAACAGGCCTGCGGCAAGTGGGAATTTTGTCGCCAGCAACAATGATGACAACTCACAAAATACACCAACAGTGTCTTCTTCTCCTATGGGACAGGTTGTTGATTCCTCTAGAACTGGTACATTGGGCTTCACTGCTAGTGAGGTTGAGATCCTTAGTAGGGCATTAGCCCGTCTAAGAAATAATTCTTTTGCTTCTACATCTCTTGCTAGATCAGGTACAGCCTCTGCCTTCAGTGCCACTGGCTCTATTGACTCTACTTCTTGGGTTATTGATTCCGGTGCTACTGACCATATGACACATATGTCTTCCCTATTCTCTTCATATCATTTGTTGTCTGGTCAGGATAAGATGAGAGTTGCTGGCGGGTCTTTCTCCACTATCTCTGGAAAGGGAATTGTTGACCTAAGCAAGGACCTCTCTCTTAAATCAGCTTTACATGTTCCCAGTCTTACCTCAAATCTCTTGTCTGTTTCAAAACTTACCAAAAATTTGAACTGTAGTATAACCTTTTTTCCTACTCATTGTGTCTTCCAGGACAGATTGACAAGGAGAACGATTGGGTGCGGTCATGAGTATGGAGGCCTCTACTACCTTGATGCAGACATCGGCTCAGCCTTACAAGCATCTACTGCTAGTAATCCGGAAAGTGTGGAGTCAATAGCTAAGCTGCATCTTTGGCATGCTAGGCTAGGTCATGTGTCTTTCTCCTCATTAGAAATGTTGTTTCCCGAATTGTTTAAGGGCATTCCAAGTCAGAGTCTAACCTGTGAAGTATGTCAAATGTCAAAACAATGTAGAACTGTGTATCCAATTTCCAGCAATGAAATTTGTGCTCCTTTTGATTTGGTTCATTCTGATGTCTGGGGCCCTTCACCCATTGTTTCCTTTGATGGCTTCCGGTACTTTATCAGTTTTATTGACCACTACTCTCGTTGTACATGGATCTACCTGTTAAAAGGACGGGATGAAGTACCACGGATAACCATGGCATTTTGCAAGATGATTGAAACACAGTTTAATAAGAAGATTAAGCAATTCAGGTCAGACAATGCTGCTGAATACTTTGAAAAATCCTTGAACTTATTCCTGGAAGATGCTGGCATACTACATCAGTCATCCTGTGCTTATACTCCTCAGCAGAATGGGGTTGCTGAGCGCAAGAATAGACATCTATTGGAGACAGCTCGAGCCTTACTATTCCAACACAAAGTCCCTAAGCAATACTGGTCTCAAGCTGTACTTTCTGCATCATATCTGATAAACCGGATGCCATCTAAGGTGTTGGGTATGAAAACCCCTTTCTCTGTTTTGTGCCCCACTCTTCCAGACTTTCCCCTTCCTCCTCGGGTCTTTGGCTGTATATGTTTCATACATGTGAAGGACCCAAAGAAGACTAAGCTGGATCCTAAGGCTACAAAGGGAATATTCTTGGGGTACTCTCCTACACAAAAGGGTTACAAGTGTTATGACCCTGTCTCCAAGAGAAAGTATGTCACCAGAGATGTGGTGTTCCTTGAGTCTCAACCCTATTTTCAGTCTTCTCAGAATCCTCTTCAGGGGGAGACTAGTGGGATGGAAGAGGATACTCATTCTCCCTCCTTTTTTGTTCCCCTATCTGCCTCGGGTCTTCCATCCTCTCCTCCTACTCCTTGTTGTGACATTCCGGGTCAACCCAGTGAGGCTCCCACTGTGCCGGTTACCTCTCCTGATGCTGCAGATGTTCTTGAAGGCCCCAGTAGGCAACAAAAAGAGATACATACAACAGAAGAAAAAGGGGTCCTCAACCTCATGACAGCAACCAGTTGGACTCGGATCAATCTGTCTCTACAATCCAAGGTAATTTCAACTCTCATACTTCTGATTTGGATCTTCCTATTGCTCTCCGTAAGCCTATCCGCTCTTGCACCACCCGGCACCCCATTGCTGATTTTGTTTCTTACTCACATTTATCTCCTGCCTATCACTCCTTTGTGTCTGCTCTTTCCTTTGTGCGTGTTCCTTCTAGGTACTCAGAGGCTGTGTCTGATCCAAGGTGGAAAGAAGCTATGAATGAAGAAATGAAAGCCCTAATGAAAGCAAGAACTTGGGAATTAGTGGATCTGCTAGAGGGGAAGACCACTGTTGGGTGCAAGTGGGTGTTTATTGTAAAGCACAGGGAGGACGGGTCCATTGAAAGGTACAAGGCCAGACTTGTGGCAAAGGGGTTTACTCAGAAAGAAGGGATTGACTACAAAGAAACCTTTGCCCCGGTAGCAAAGCTCAACACAATTCGGGTTCTATTGTCACTAGCAGCAAATTTTTCATGGGAACTTCATCAGCTGGATGTGAAGAATGCCTTCTTAAATGGTGACCTTCATGAAGAGGTATTTATGGAACCTCCACCAGGCTATGACTTTAGTAGAAAGGTGTGCAAACTGAGGAAAGCATTATATGGGTTGAAGCAATCTCCCCGTGCATGGTTTGAGAGGCTCTGTGGGGCCATGAAGAAAGTGGGGTACACTCAGAGTGGTGCAGACCATACCTTGTTCATAAGGAGACAGGATAGCAAACTTACTGCACTCATTGTTTATGTGGATGATATGGTAATTACCGGGAATGACTTGGAAGAGATAAAAAGACTGAAGGAGTTTCTAGCTTCTGAATTTGAGATCAAAGACTTGGGTCATTTGAGATATTTTCTTGGGATTGAAGTTGCCAGGTCAAGAGAGGGAATCTACATATGTCAGCGGAAGTATGTTCTTGACCTCCTAGAGGAAACAGGCATGATGGGGTGCAGGACAGCAGATACTCCAATGGGACAAAACCATGGCCTGCAGGAATCAGTAGGGGAGGACTACTGTGATAAAGAGAGATACCAAAAATTGGTAGGGAAGTTGATATACTTATCCCGCACTCGGCCAGATATTGCTTATGCTGTGCATGTTGTCAGTCAATTTATGCACTCTCCAAAGATTCCTCATATGAAAGCAGTTGAAAAGATTCTCAGGTACTTGAAGACTTGCCCAGGGAAGGGAATTCTCTTCAGGAAAAACAATAGAATTGAAATTGAAGCCTACACTGATGCAGATTGGGCTGGGTCTGTTGGAGACAGGAAGTCAACCTCGGGTTACTGTACATTTGTGGGAGGAAACCTGGTCACATGGTGCAGTAAGAAGCAGAATGTAGTGGCTAGATCAAGTGCAGAAGCAAAGTATTGAGCTATGGCCCACGGGGTTGCTGAACTCTTATGGCTCAAAACTCTTCTTAATGAACTTGGCATTAAGGCTGAAGGTCCTCTCAGGCTGTATTGTGACAATAAAGCTGCCATCAACATTGCCAACAATCCCGTGCAGCATGACAGGACAAAACATATTGAGATTGATCGGCACTTTGTTAGAGAAAGAATTGTCTCGGGTGAACTCTGTGTGCCTTATACTCCATCTGAGATGCAAATTGCGGATGTACTGACTAAAGGGCTGGCAGCAGCAAAGTTTAGGGACATGCTTGGCAAGCTAAACATGATTGATATCCATGCTTAGCTTGAGGGGGAGTGTTGGATTGAAGTCTTTGTATGTACGAGTATTCGGCTGATAAGAGTTCTTATTAGCCTATACTTAAGTTTAAGTTGTCCTGTACTGGGCCTTTGTTAATGGGCCTAATCCTGTTTAATGTTTTAAGTTGTCTGGGTGTCCCATCACTAATCAGGGGCATTCTAGTAACTTCCTGTATCATTGTACTACACCATAATATAAATAATAGTACTGTCGACTGAGCAGTGCAGTTCGACATTCCAGCATCTCTTCTTCTTCTTCTTCTCTTTTCTGCTACTTCGTCTACAGTAATTTAGCTTTCAACATACATGAAAAGGAAATATCAAATCAAGATGGTATAACGAAAAACTCATCCATAAAGTTCAGAAGATTTACCGGATATGATGGGTCTTGCACTGCCATTGTTACACTAGAACCAAGTAATATCTGCCACAAAGGAAACCAATGTCAAAATCAATTTCTGAGAAAGGAAGCATCCAAGAGTTTCTCCTAACATGTGCTGGATGTTAAACAAACTACAGTACATGTACATGTAAATCTCAATGGGAACTTGCTCGAAGAAGTAAACCTAAGGCCTTGTTTGGGAAGGCTATTGTTATTCAGCTTAACTTAATCCACTTTTCAAGGCTCAGCCATTTTTCTCAGAACTATGGAAAAGTATAGGGCTGTCAATGGGTCGGGTCTAGGCCAGGACCAGCTAGAACCGGAACCGACCTAACATGAAATATCGAGGACCCGGAACCAAACTGGACCAATAGGATCTGTAATTTTTAGACCCAGAACTGAACCGATTGGTTCTTGGGAAAACCGGGTCTGACCCAACGGACCCGATTATAATAAATATATACATTTAATATATATTAAATATTATATATATTATACATTATATATATAGCTTGGGCCGGGTCTGAATCGGTTCGGGACTGGGTGGAACCGGTTCTGAACTGATAATAATCGGGACACTATATCAGGACCTGGACCCAGCCCATCGGTTCTAGTTCCTGGAACCAGAACTGGCCCAATCCATTCGGGTCCATCAGGTCTGTTGGGTCAGACCCGACCCATTGACAACCCTAGAAAAGTATCATGTTTGATGCATTTTTATAAAGCAGGAAATCTAGCATTCAACATTCCATGAAAAGAAAAAGGAAAAAAGAAAGATCCAACTTTCTGTATTTTTCTTCACCACATGAGGGCTTGTTGGTTTTCCAGATCGGTCACACCTCAGAAATCCCCAAAACCACATGAGAAGGCCCTCCTAAATGAGCACAAGTTTGCCAAATAAAGGACAGTAAGATAAAACAAGACAGAATCCTATTAGATATATGAAAAACCTGAAGACGAGATATGTCACACTTTGCACCATCTGAGACAAATATATCACTTTCTTCAATGCCAAGTTTTCCATAAAATGCTGATGCAATTGCAGCCCTCAGTTGCTGCAAAATTATATAATTTGTGTTATTCCTGGGCTTTAAGAAATATTAGAAAACCACAAATACACCTGTAGGCATGATAAACAGAACTTCTAGGGATATTTTTCTTTGAAAAGTACAAACTTAATCAAATTCTTACCATTTTGCAGAAAAAATTGGGGGGGGGCTGTGGGATGTAAAGATAAATATGGAAGATATATACTACCCAACAAAATTTTATCATTTTCTGCAAAAAAAACAAATTCAGTAGTCTTATAATATGTCTAAATTTGTAACTGACTGTACATGGAATGTGTTTTAACATGAAAATAAATATAAGTAATGAATGGCCAAGAAACTTTTCAGTACCGGAACTTTAAGAAAACAGTTCTTTAATTGAAAGAATTTTAGATTATGTTTCTATGATTTAGTATTCATTGGAATAACTTCAGATCATAATTCTGTGATTTACTACTGAATTACTGGTTATTCTTTAAAAAAATGTAGAATTGATATACCGGCACCACACCGAATCTTGTTGCATGTAACTTTGAAGAATCAGAACATTCATCATGTTCAGCATGAATATATACTAAAAGTACATTCTCAGCTTAAAAAAGCTAATAATTTTTTTTTTGATGAATAACTGATTACTTCATTGAATTTTAAGGAAAGTGTACAAGAGAAAGTGAGAGAGAGACAAGCTCTCTTATCTCTCCCCTTTAACTTTAGTTATAATTACAATTACAGTTGTGCCCAAAATGTTTTTATTCTCCCAACCCCTTGCATGGCCAGTGCATCAGCCATTGAATTAGCTGTTCTTTTCACCCATTGTATTCTCAGTTCCATGTCCTTTGTGATCCATCTGAATTTTTTCTTCTCATTATTATACTTCCACATCCTACTTTCCTCATCCAGTAGCCAAGCCACTACCAGTTTGGAATCCCCTTCAATGATTAGCTTTCTAGCAGTCATGGTTGTAGCCCTTTGCACTCCTTCCGTAACTGCCATTATTTCCGCTCTTAGTGAGTCTCCTTCACCTGCTGGGCCTGAGAATAATGCACACTTTACCCTCCTCATCCCTGATTAAAAAAGCTAATAATTAAAGCATACTATAAACATATTGGGTGATAACCTGATAATTGTACCTGCATACATGGCATAATTTGGAAATTGAAGTCATATTAGATTATAGTTGTCTATCAACACTATCACACCATTGAAGAATTGATTATTTTTTTTATTTTTTTATCCTAACAATTTCCTTTTGTTTTGTGAACTAAATATATATAAGATATAGGGCAAATTTCTTAAACTACCCCTAAGGTTTAGTTGACTAACTATACCCCTACTGTTTCAGTATTGTCTTAAAGTACCCCTACTGTTTCTGACAATTGTCGCACAGCTCCCTTCCCGTGAGGTCTCCGTCACAGACCATTTACATGTGACTTCACGCATTAATTTAATTTTAAATTATACCCAAAATACCCTTTGATAATTACCACACCATCTCAACCATTTGATCCTCCTCCTCCACCAACTCCACATATCCGGCCACCATCACTCCTTGTTCATGGCTTCCACCGCTTTCCTGAAACTAGAGCTTGAAAGTAGCCGCTCCAAAGAAATTGAAGACAGCACACTTGTACATTCTCTTTGTAGTCCCTTTCTTCACGTATATCACATGTCTTCTCTACCCATTATCCGGTGCTAATGCCACCGCCTCCTGCACTGTCTTGTAGTTTCCGTTGCTGTCTTTCACCACCACAACATTGGCTTTGATGTCCTTAGGCAAGGAACTACAAAAAAGTACAGAACAAATTAAAGTGTAAGACAACTGCAGAGCAACAAAAAAGTACAGAAGGTCCCAACTCTCGACATTTGTCCCGCTTTTCAGACAACGGGAGTCAGACACAGACAGCTCTCGATAGATCCATTGTTGGAGCCTGGGCTATTTGTCCCAAGGTGATATCGATAATGTCTCTGTTAGAACGGAAGATTGAAGCTGATACAGCTGTAGCTTTTTGTGAGAGAAAGTCTTCCAAGCGATAATTCAATTGTATGGTGGTAGCCTTCAATCATCGGAGACGGAGCAACACACCCCATGAGAAATGCAGACGGATACTCCATGACCATGGAGCATGGTGGGTAGTGATGGACGTAAAACCCATACACGAACATGAGAAGAGAGAGAGAGAGAGAGAGAGAAGGGGGGGCACAGTTCTTTTTTTTTTTTTTTTTTTTGAAAACTGTAAAGTGATTCATTGAAAATCAACTAAAGAACCCCCTGTAAAAAGAGAAATGAATAGAGGATATACAAAAAACCAAAAACAGCCCCATACAGCCTCAATCCCCCAAACAAAAAACTACTCACTCCTTACAAACAAAAAATTAAACTAAAAAAAAAGCACTTGGATGTCTGCCTTTAAACAACAGGTGTACAGTCAGCCATGAGAGAATCATCCCCATAATTTTCCTCAAAACATCTTCTTTTGAGTTTTGAATTCCTTCAAATAATCTGTTATTTCTCACTCCACACAGCCCACAGAACAGCTGCGGGAATAATGCTCCAAGCCACCTTTCCAGCTTTACTCAGACCACTCAGCCACCGAGCCTCTATGAGTCCTGTAACATCCGCCAGCAAAAATAGCTTAGCACCAAAAAATTCTACCACTCTTAACCACATCCAGTGAGTAAAATTGCAGTAGCAGATGACTAGATGATTCCATGTTCCCAATACATAGGGGACATGCCATGTTTACCACTTCTAATCCTCTTTTGACTAATTGTCTTTGGTTAGAATCTTATCCAGCACTGCTGACCAGACAAAAAAGGCTACCTTTGAAAGCACGGTTCTAACCCATATTCTTTTACTTGGGAAAGAGATAGCTTCCTCCTTTGAAACTGCTTTAAAAAACGAGTTTACAGAGAACACACCTGATTTCTCAAAGCTCCACTCTTTTGTCTTCCCCTATTCCAGATATGTTCAAGTCATACAGAAGCTGGAGCAATCTGATTAGGGATGCCACCTCCCAATAATTTAAATTTCTCCTGAACTGAGGGTTCCAAGAGCAATGACCATTCTTCCTTTCCAAACATTCAGCAACAGTTGCATTTTTGTTTGTGGTGATTTCAAACAGGTCCGGAAAAACATTCTTCAAGGCGCCCTCTTCACACCAGTTATCCTTCCAAAAGAGAACCCTCCTACCATTTCCCACTTTGTATTTTATTCCCCTAATAAACTGGGGCTGGATTTTTTGTATGGCCTTCCAGATTGAGCATCCATAGGGAGAGCTTATCTCCTCTGTTTCCCAATCCCGGCTACTTAGCCCATATTTGGCTACTATCAGCCTTCTCCATAGACTTTCTGTCTGTTCATTAAACCTCCACAGCCATTTACCAAGAAGATCTGTGTTTACCTCTCTTACTGATCTGATCCCTTGGCCCCCATTTGTCTTGAAACAACATATTTTCTTCCAATTCACCAAGTGGCATTTTGATTCCTCCCTCCAACCCCTACACAAAAAATCCCTCATCTTTTTTTCTAGCACGGCAGCCCATTTGGCCGGAATAGGGAATAAGGATAAGTAGAAAACTGGGAGGGAGGCCAGCACACTTTTAATTAAGGTTACTTCGCTGCCCTTGGATAAATATTTTGTCTTCCAAGAGGCTAATTTCTTGTCTACCTTCTCCAAGATAGGTTCCCAAATAGATTTGGATTTACAGTTCTAAATTGGAATGGAGATTGGTGTGGGATGATCACGCTCTTCTCTGTTTTTATCGGCCGTCATCAATCACTGCATTTGATCTCATTTTGGTCCTGTAACGAATCACTTTCTACTCTTTGGCTGATTGGATTCAGTTGATGGCTGTCTATGATTTACATTATTTATAGCCTGACAACAAGGAGGTGACCAGCTTGAGATTAAAACAAATCAAAGAACATTGTCGAGAGCCGAGATCTTCTCTTTTGCCACTTTAATTTATGCTGTCTTTTTGTAGTTTCCTCCCTAATGTCTTCTTTTTCAACACCGTAAGCTCCCGGAGATCAGTCTCCAACAGAGCTCTACTCATCTTCTCCATGGAATCGTCGCCAGGGGACACAGAAGCCGACAAAGCCGTCAACAGGATCGGTCAGGTTCTTTTTCAACACCGCAGCCTCCACCTATAACGTCGCAATTTTACAACTTAGAGGGTGATCGGCGAGGCTCAACTGCTCAACAGCGTTACAGCTTTGAAACAGCTATGGCAGTCCATCATTTCCAACACCTTCTGAAGGTTCCCAGTCGCAAGAGACAAGTTTTGTTCGAATTGGTTCATCGTCTCCAACATCTTCAGACGAGTTTTATTTGAAGTTCTTACTTTCAATAAGGTTTCAAAAGTTTCATTTTGAAAATTTAAAGAAGAATGATGGGAAAAGTAGTTTTTTTAATCCTTCTGTTAACAGACACTGATGGTAAGGAAGATATAGTCAATTGTCAAAAACAGTAGGGGTACTTTAAGACAATACTGAAACAGTAGGGGTATAATTAGTCAAATTCCTAAACCTAAGGGGTAGTTTAAGAAATTTTCCCTAAGATATATAGTACCAAACCTTGTTGAATGAAATCTTGCAAGTATCAGACAACCATATTCAGCATGAGTTACACACTAAAAGTAGATTCATAGCTTATAACATGATATCAACATATTTGGCTGATACTTGTATAATGTATCATGTACACATCACAATGTCAAAAATTGAAGAGTCATATCCTTCTCAGAGAATACCATTGCCTGTATTCAGATCCTGAGTAGGCATCTTAAGTGATGTCTATGGAATTATTGCATCTGAGAAATATACAGTGGATCCCGGTACAGAAAAAAAACCAATAAAATCAGAGGTATCTTTGAATCAATATATGAAACAAGCAATTCTGAATAAAAGTTAATACATACTTTATCACCTTGTCCATCTCCATAACCACTGTAACCCTCTAATGTTGATAATGCATGTGATCTCTACAAATATCAAATAAGATAAATATTAGATACAGGCAGTATTAGTCAATTAGTCCCACGTTGGATACTTGGTGGGAGTGTGTCCTGATACATGATTGATGGGATTTTACATATAAAGTATGCTCAGATGCATAAGCAGTCAAACATGCAGTTCAGGTTATTGAGAAAAGTGGGAAATTGAGAAAAGTGCAATCTACGATGATCTTTTTGTGCATGCAGTTCAGGTTATTTATGGTTTGATTGATGTCAAATGGCTGGAGAGAAACCTGATCCTTGAAATAACCTACTGATCCAAAAAAAAAAAAGCCTTTCTCAAAAGAAATGCAAAAGATGAAGAAAAGAAATGAAATGTACATGACCTTATATAACATTTTGCTAAAATGACAAATAAAGGTGATTTACGAATAGATAGGAAAAGTAGGAGCATGTATAAAAGGTCAACCATGTTACTGCTCTCAATGAATTGGCTATCTCAATAGTTGTTGCTACATTCAAAAGATCTTAGTTGTTAAGAATTTATACTAAAAACCTGCCACATAATGAATCTATTTTCTATTATCTTCCTTTTAAGAACAAGAATACCTGTGCCATGGCAGATGTTATAACTTCTGGAATGGGCTCAGTTGTATCACCAATTCCAAGGCTTATCACTTGTGCATCAGGGTATTTCATCATGTGTGCTGCCTTTCTTCTGGCAATCTAATTTCAGGGAAAAGTTCAGGATCAACTAATAAATTTCCAATTATCACAGAGTCTAAACAAAACTAGCACATGGATAGGCAGAGATAAAAACAGAATGAGAAGAGTAAAAGCATAAATAGACGAGATAGCCAAAATTAGAGATGCTGTGGGGGAGAGACACCTCCTCCTTTCATTATTTTTTTGGATAAATTTCATGTTTGATTGTGATTCTCAATGACTTATGCCAGTTCATTTTTTTTTGGTGCATTCCTCGATTACAAGCATTTACTATTAGCTGATGAAAACAGAATGCTCCTTGATTCCTATTTATTGATGTAAAGAGTAGAGTTCGTTTGGTTTTTTGTTTTCCTTCATTTTGTATAGATGCTTCTTACGTTTACATGTATATTTCGTGATTTTAGGTATTGTTGTTTATGTTAATACCAGCTTTTTATATTTTTTTCCTATTTTCCCCCATTCTATTTTTTTAATCCATCCTGTTTTCCTCTGTTTACTATTTTATTTGTCTTGATTTCACATATTTATTCTCTAGTTTTCGAATGAAGTAAACTTTATTGTCTATAAATATTGTTTTAGTTCCTACCAGACTAGAACAAACTTTTCAAAAGTTCTGCCAGAATTTTAATACTGCACCTACATAGTCCATATCTTTTGTTATAGTGGAAGTAAAAATAAACCATAGTAATAATTTTCAGGCATACATCAGAATCACCACCAAACAAACCAAAAAAAAGGTAATGCCATAAGTTATATAAGAAAATATTTCACATGATACATTTTTTCCTCTTTTTCGTTTTTGGGAACCCGAATGCATCTTACATCAAATACAATGGATTCCTCTTATCTACAGGCTGACCATATCATCATGAAACAGTAAATGATTTTACAATTTCAAATAAACTAATACCCCACTTGCACAAAGCTCTACTAACCCATATCAAAGTCATAAGATTTGGTTATAACTGAATAAAAGCACTTGACAAAGTAGAGGTGGTGATTGATTGGACGAAGAGAGGTCCATCCACCATATCAGAGAGGAACATACTGACATCCAGGCCAAACAGCTTTTCCATTGGGTAATGCCATAGCTGATGGTTTGGGCAATGGTGAGATGATAGTATACAAGTCCTTACACAGGATCCTTTATCCTGGTAGTTTTGTTTATAATCTGATTGTAACTGTATTATTGAATGTCTTTTTTATATGTGTTATTTTCTCATGGGGCTCTCTATATTATCTCTTGTTTGGTTTTGAAATACACTATCTTATTTATTGATAGAAATAAATAAATGTTTTTTTTATAATGGCAAGCTTCTACCAATCTCACTGGTTTTCCCAACAATAGAGTGGAAAAATTTAAAAAAAAAAAAAAAAGAAAGAGTTTCATTGTTTGAGTCTAATGAATTGAGTTTCATTGTTATTCATTTAAAAAAAAGAGTTTCACCATGCCTTCTTTAGAATCATCTTGTTCTTTGTGTCCATTCTCATAGATATTATCAATCAGGTTAAATGAACTCAAGCAGTTTGATAATTGGTATATATATGTTACCTTTTCATTAGAAAATCTTACAAATCCAAATAAGCAATTAGGTAAAATGCAGCATTTTAATTTTGAAAAATGACTAAGTAGCATTTTTGTTGCTACCAAAATGTCTTACAACGAAAAACAAGAAGAAAGAAAGAAAAAGAAAATATCAACTAGCAGTGCAGCAATACTAATTGAAAGTACAAATTTCTAACCTCTGGAAATAAATAACCAGCTTGAAGTTTTGCCATGTTTGCATTGCGAGAGACCTTTGTTTTGTAAACTTTACATCACATGAATGACAATGTTAGTTCAGTAGATGGTCAGATAACTAAAGAGATCTCCATAAATGAGACTAAGAAACATCTGTGAAATAGGAAAGGTTTTTGAATCTCCTTGGGTTACTGCACTCTACCTGTTTGGATGTGTATACATTAAACATCAAACAAAAAATAAATATTTATGCATACAGTTCTTTTACTTACATAGTCTTTAATATAAATTTGCTTGTGTAGCAGGGATAATAGAACCCTAATAAATGTCTAAGAGAAATTGCAATGTCTAATTTGATGGCACTACACCATTCAATATCAGAATGCCAAAACCATGCCATAGAATTGCCTTACAAATTTGCATTGTCACTGCCACATACATGAACACTTTAGCAGGGCACTAAAACTTCTCATCAAGTTGGCAATTTCTATGATGCTGGAGGTTTGTGATACCCAAGGAACTTTGACCAAGCAGAACTCCCGTGAATTTTGATGAATACCAGTTGATCAATTACCACTTTTATGTTACTGGTTGATTGGTTACCAATTTTTTTAGAATCATGCATTTTCTGTATCATAGTCAGGCTACACCAAGCTATATAATCAATTCAATATCTCAAATTCTTGTAAATAAATCAATGGATAAATTGCAGATTAGAACCCTGTACTTTGGAGCTAGTCTAACTTTAGTACCCGAACTTCAAAATGTGCCATTGTAGCACTTGAACTCTCAAAAACTATCAGTTTAGTCCAAAATCCTTAACCATACCCTTCGAGTTTTGAATTGGCGAGAGAAACATTTTGAAATGGCCAAAATAGCCATGTTTAAGTCCCTTTTTTATGGAAATGTTTAAATCTCTTTTCACTGCAATTGAGTACCACTGTTCACTTTATGCCCTAAACTTTCAGCTGAAGAATCAGTAATTCCTGTTGGAGAAGCTTCATGGAAAAACGTCGCCGGAGAAGAAGACATCATTATTGGGTAAGAGGGATTTAAACCACCATCGTTATAATCCTTTTTTCAGGCGGTTGTTATAATCCTTTTTTCGCCACTTGATACAGATAACAGACGTACAACTAACTGTGGATACTTTTTACCCTTAATATCAATAAAAAATAACCCTATTAATATAATTTCTAAAACACGGTAACTTTTTTTGAAAAATATCAAATAAGGGCACCCGCACTGTTCACCTCCTTCCTCTTCTGGAAGTACCGAACAGCGGGACAAACCTCCCCCACCTCCAGTCTCAGATCTTGCCACCAAGTTCTGAATAAGCTAAACGAATGTAAAGGTTCACTCCGCCAGTAGATAATTTCTGCAAATTGATCAAATTTTTGCTCCAAGACATACACCTTATGTTGTCATCAAAAGTGTAAGCTATACAAGAATAGTTGTTTAAACACTACTCTTTACACTGCTTCTCATGATCATTGGCATACCAAGAATCCATCTGCTTTCTCTTTTTCACTGTTGCTGCTATTTCTCTCACATTGTAATTGAGTCCTCCTCTCACACCTACTGGACCAATTTCCCATACTCCACTCCTCCGTAGATTTGGGTATGAATCCATTCAAACAACTACAAATTGGTGAATCTACTACACTACAACTTCCAAACATCACACCTTTGCACTTACCATAAACATCACACTTCTACACTTGCAGTAAACATCACACTCTGTATTTGGGGCAGACCACTGAATAAACCAATCATTTTTGGTTTTATTTCAATGATATTCTACCATTGAGAATTTGCATCTAAATTGAATCCATCGAGGTATACAGAGTGCATATCCGGCACCCCTATAAAGACAAACCACTTTCTCTCTCTCTCTCTCTCTCTCACTACACCACCCTCCTCTCTGCCACACAATCTATGGGTTTAAAGAGGGGATTGTATTGCAGTGCCCTTATTTGATATATTTTCATAAAAGTTATCCTACTTTAGTTATTATATTAAAAGTATTATTTTAATATAATAACTGCTAGAACCCCTACTTTAATTGACAGTTTTGGGGAGGGAAAATTCTCGATTAGTACCCTGTACTTTGGGCCTAGTGCCACTTTGATCCCCGAACTTTAAAATGCGATAATTCAGTATCCAAAGTTTCAAAACATGACAATCCAGTACCTGCTGTTAACCAGCCGTTAAGTGGCATTTGAAAAAGACACAAATGACCTTCGAGTGTCATCTAATTTTCTTTATCAACCATCCAAACATTTACAAAAAATTAATAGTGTCAAATCCTTGCCTCTTCTATTCAAGAAAGTTGGGGTCACCAAAATGCCCACTCAAACATGACCCCAACTTTTTTGAATGGAAAAGGCAAAGATTTGGGACTGTTAATTTTTTGTCAATGTTTAGATGGTTGACAAAGAAAATTAAATAACACTTGAAGGGCATTTGTGTCTTTCAAATGCCACTTAACGGTAGGTACTGGATTGTCATGTTTTAAAAGTTTGGGTACTGAATTATCGCATTTTAAAGTTCAGGGACCAAAGTGACACTAGGCCCAAAGTACATAGGAACTTTCCCTTTTTGAGAACTCATATTTACCGAACATCTCGGTACTTTTTTGGGGGAGATGTTTACAATACACGAATGCAATTATTGTGAGGACGGAGTGAGGACAAAATCCTGACATTTTGAAGTTTGGAAAATAAAGTGAGACTAGCCCCAAAGTACAGGGTCATAATCTGCAATTTACCCTACACCAATTAATCAGAATTTCAACTTTTAATTTTTGATGCAAATGAATCCATAGAAATTAAAGGGAAAAAGTTGAAACAATACCAGTTGTGTCCGATGGGGGTGTGGCCATACATTTGAATATCTCATTCTTTTTTGCTGATGCTGGAACCGAAACCTTTGAAATCCTGCATTTTCACAACACTAAAACTTAAACCCTCCTAATCTTCTAAGCTCCGCAGAGACCTGAAATTGAAATTTAGCTCGCTATAGACACATACAGCTACAAAAATTAAGGAACGTTTTTGTTATCGAAATTAGAAAAGAAACCTGGAATTATTGGTGCTTTGGCCCAAAAAAGCCGATGAAGTCGAAGAAATAGAAGCAGAAGGCTGCATCAACGACATTTTCTATAAGAATGCAGCTCGATACCTATCCATCACGATTCACAATAACTATTTTGGTTACTGAACTGAATTCAAGAAACAAAAAAAAAAGGATGAATTACAGAATTATAGGATTTAAAAGGATTCTGAGAAGACCTTTTGAAGCTCGAAGATCAAACGAACCCAGCCACCCCCTGCGCAAAGATCCCAGGACCCCATTAATGGAGAAGAAGAAAGCGAAAAAGTACGAGAGGCCCAATTTATATTTTTGAATTCTATTGCAAAACTAAAAACATTCAAAATGTCAAAACCCCTTGATAGAGGATGATTTGACCCGACCTACTGAGATGATGACACATGGACTTGACTTAGCACGAGCAACAGCTCAGCAGCGTGGCTTGACCGCGACCAAGTAATGAGTCTGTAGAACAGCTCGCTACGTCATAGCTATAGGGGGAGTTCGCCACAACGCAAGCTCCAGGTCCTCCGAGCTACTGAGAAGGGAATACTACAAAATTATTTCAGCTCGCGAGCTAGGGAAACTAGCTCGCTCCAACACTTTGGCATAAGAACTGTCCCAAAGACCAATCTTGATAAGGGTCACCCCGAAGTACCCCTAAGAACTTGCTACAAAGTAGCTCGCTACGAAGTAACTTGCGACGCTCTTAGGAAGCTTCCATCTAACAAGACCGTACTCGTCAGACTGCGCCACGTCCCTCAACTGACGGCGCAGCCCCTGCCCGATTGACAGTCTGCCCCACGTCTCTCAACAGATGGTGGCGTGCCTATCCCTTCGAAGACGTGTCACTCAACTAAGCGGGTAGTACATTATAACGATCACCTGCGCAGCCCTAGCAGGTAACGACTGCGACAGGAGCCCAATGGCGATTACGCTTGATTTGACAAGAGCGCCCCTATAAAGCCCTTTAAGCGGAGAGACGAACTCTCTTGAATTAGATTTGAACTTGCACTCTTACTTGCTCACGAGCTAATATCGAGATATAGTGATATAACGCAATCTACACTCTTAGCCTTTTATACTCTCTTTCATTCCTTCCCAGCGTTCTAACTTAAACTTCAGAGTATTCCCGTCGGGCAAGTCTTCGAGAATCCTTCTTCTTAATATTCTCATGTGCCATTCGTTGCCAACAAGAAACCAATCAGCAGCCAGTTAGGAGTGCTCGGATTGTGCTGCATCACCCCCCATTCTATACACCAATGCCCGCCCTAAAAAATTGACACCAATTCCGAACTAACAAGTGCTCCAGCCGTATTTTGATCCAAGGCTGAACCGTCATTCTCCCAAGAAGAAAGTCCGTGGTAAACAAGCCGTGCACGTTCTGTTACACGCGTGCCTTGGCCTTCGCATCTTGTTACGTGTCGCTATGTCCATGTTAGCAGGTTATCTGAACTCCTAAGGACAAGCATTTGATATTTTTTGGCATAACTGAAGATACAATTTTGCTTTCGAAGTTCCAACGAATTCGGTGCCAAGGAAACGATGTCGACGGAACGGTGGCCGGTCTCCGGTCAAAGCAAACATGAGGGATCTCCCCTCATAAGACCAATAAGCCGGATAAAGAGGCGGAGACTAGCTTCCCTAGAATCCGAAGCCCATGTTCATTGCCTCTCTTTGCATCAAATTTCGAGTAGAGATGAATATCTCCCAAGTCCCAGTGGCAGAAACGTGAAGCTCTCGTCTGTAAGGCAGGTTAGGAATAGAAAAAGGAGGTCCAGTAGGAGCAAGAAACGAACCAAAGACGGTTATCGCAAATGGGTTTTCTCTTCCCACGATTGCTCACGTTATAAAGGTACTCTTCTTGGCCGTTCTCTAAAAAAGTTCGTTGTAAATAGTTTCGGCATTAATTGGAATGACCCATCACGAAATAGTTGGGAATAATGTCTAATTCCTTCGCTGGAGCTCAAATCAGTGAAGATATAATGTTGCATTATTGCTTTTAGATATCAAAAAGTGCTTCTTCTTTGCACATTCGAAGTTTTTAAAAACCCCAAATTATATTGCGGAGAGAATGCACTGTAAATTTACAACTTAAAGTTTGTAAATTCTAAATTGGTAAAATTTGCGTTGTTATTTGAATTCCCTCAGTAAAAGATAGATGATGAAACTATCTTCATGTTTACATCGATTCTCAAACTACTTATCTGTTTAACGAAACAATATATACGTAATTAATTTTTCACGATGCTATCTTACCAAGACGATGGCATTATCAGTTGAGTATAATTCAGACATTTGTTACCACTTTGGACACTCTTCCACTCGAGTTTCAATGGGACCATTTGTGTTTCATTGAGCCAACTAGGCTTTACTTGCATTGATCATCGTTGGATTTGAGAATAATTTGCTCAACTAGGCTTAACTAAAAGAAGATATGCATAGTTCACGCCCACACGCCACTCATTATTCATTCATGCCTCATGAGCACGGCATACTTCTTATTTCTGTTTTCTGGGTGCCTCCTCTAAACCTCGCTTGAGGTTGGCCTTAAACACTTTTGGAAATGTTGTTCCTGTGTCAATTGTTTACTTTTATGGGAAGTTGTAGCACAGAATGCCCAATATTCCATGTGAAAACATGATAGTCATGTCTATCCCGAGAATTTTTATTATATTAATCTGATTAATCTGAAAATGCAGCTAAACTGATATATTCCATCTAGCTTTTCATTGTGATTTTTTTTGGCTGCTTGGTTTGTTTGACCAACTCATTTTTTTTTTTTTTATGAATTTTGATCAACTCAGTTTTAAATATTATGTTGGAAAGCTTGTATTGCCTCTACCTTAGGAGTATATTATATGGGGGTACAATCTATGTGTGTAGGCGTGCAGCCTTTTTCATTGTTCAGTTTTTTATTTATTTAAGTTGACCTCAATTGCCATAAAATGTGTTAAGGGTTTTGGGAAAGGCTCATGGAGATTATTGCAGAAGTTGAATGAGATAAGATTTATTTTTGGGGTCTTTGGGGTCTTGTGTGGCTGTTTCCCAGAAATTTAAATGCTATTGCTGACAAATTAGCAAGGTTGAAGGTCAAAAGACTAAGGATATGAAAAAGGGTCCTCATTGCCAAAGTTTGTCCTTGGGTGTATAGCATTTGATGGACTCTAGGTATTCATCTGGTGTCCATCATGGATATTTTTCTTGCATCTTCTTCTTTTTACAATTACTATTTATATCTTCATTATTACCTCTCATAAAAAGGTCTATCTCTCCCCTCTAATCAAATTGAATCTTTCTCCATTTTGCAGATAAAGTTGTTGTTGTTTCATATAATATTTTAGGTGTTGAGAATGTGTTGAAGCATCCTGACTTATATCCTCAAGTCCCACCCCAATTTTTAAACTGGGAGTGGCGGAAGAAGCTTATAAGGAAAGAGCTTAATCATTACATGCCCAGCATTGTATGTCTCCAGGCAAGTATAAGGGTCTTCTGCTACAGAGGTGCACATATTTGCTAATACATCAGTTAGGCATCGAAAGAAGTCTGGGTTGGTTCTGTATTTGGTCATCTATGATCAATGACAGAGAAATTTTCAGTCTGTTGTTCTGGAGGGTTATACAGTTCTAGGCTTCTAGTAATCAAATCACAAGACTGTGGATGTTGTTAAGTTGTGAACCTTGCCTATATTTTTTGTAGTTTCCCTTTCTGCAGTATCACCACCTTGGTTTACATGGCACAGGTGCCAAGTGTTCAGGTCTCCTCAAGTATCTTCAGTATCACCTTGATCTAAGTGCTAATAATTTAACAATGGATATGACATTAAACAGAATGAAATGTCAAAACAGGATTCATGTTGCCGACCCCATATAGTTGGGATAAGGCTTGGATGATGATGATGATGAAATAAGTAACTAGTAAAATAAGAAACTTAACATGTAAAACAGTAAAAAAGGAAAATTAAATAATTTGTAAAATCTATATATTAGTTCCTTGCTGTAGTGTATTTTATAATTTGTCCAAGAGTGCTGAGTGCTGAATGCCAATACATGGTAACAATGTCTATCTGAGATCCTTCTGAAATGGTCACCATCCCCTCTGATTTTTTTATATTATTATCTAGTTATTCCCCCTCCTAAAAGTTCATCACTTCAGGTGACAAAAACATCAAATCACATTTTAAAGGCAATTCTGTGCTTGCTTTGGTCATTGACTAAATAAAGTCTATCATTACAATTTAAAGCATGAAACTAAGGATAAAAGAGTAGTTAAAAATTCTATCATGTGACATTTGTTTGTTTCAGTACCTTAAAACTAAAAGTGACCAATTTTTGATAGAGACTAAACACCCTTTGTTGTGGTGGTGGGAAGTTATATACTAGATATTTATTTATCAAAAAAAAAAGTATTAAATGTTGAAATAAGGCATGGATGATGATGGTGAAAAAAGTATTAAATATCAAAGGTGGTTATTAATATCTAAGAAACTACAGGAGAGGTTTTGTCAATTAGTCTTAGGTGAGCTTTCTGAAGCTTAAAATTTTCTTTTCAGTCATCTCTTCTTGCTTTGTTTTTCATTGCTCATCAATCATGAGATATCATCCCATAATTGCCCAAAAGTTTCAAAACAGAGAAATTAATAAAATTATATAGTATTTTTGAATTTGTTTTTTGGTAGCAAGTCCATTTAAGTTGATATCTTTTTTTTTTGAAAAGGTAAAGTATTGTATTAAGTATCAAACAGTATTTTTTGTGAATTTCCTTCTTAAAGGACTTTCTAAATCACTCAGATTTGTTGCTTGTATTGTTTATTATAATTTCATTCTCATTAGCCACTGGTTTATCTGCAGGAAGTTGACCGTTTTAATGATTTATCTGATCTTCTTCAAAAAGATGGTTTCAGGGGTGTTTATAAGGTGTTTATGAAATCTTCTATTTTAAGTACTAGGGATTGGAAGAACTATATTCTTTTCTTTTTCTTTCTTTATTGATGACTGATGAATCACTGAGCACCTTGTCTCTAGGCTCGTACAGGAGAAGCATGTGATGGCTGTGCTTTATTTTGGAAAGAAGAACTGTAAGGATTCTCAATCTATTTGTACATCCATTTTGAGAAACTTTTTAATTTTTCCATTTTAACTGATTTCATTAATCAAGGGAGGGATGTACAAGGCCTTGTCAGAAAAAAACAAAAACCAAAAAGAAAGCTCACTAATAATTTGGCAATGTATGTGCACTATACAAAAAGTTCCTTCCCAACCCAAATTTATCAAGGCTATCAGCCACTTGATTTAACTCTCTAGGATCCATCTAAAATGGCACTGCAAGTAAGAGGCAAGCTCCCTGATTTCTAACAACAGGTGGGAGAGCTTCCACAGGTCAAGGGTCTGCCCAGAAGACCAGTTTATGACATTCCTTGAGTCCCCTTTGACTGCAGTGGAACTTAGCTGCTGTTACTTGGCAATTCTGAGGCCTTCAAGGAGGGCCCTAGTCTCTGCTTCGATTGCATCTGTTTTGACAAACTTGGATTTGGCCAATCTTTTAGAAGAATTGTAGTCTTATTGCAAAGCCAGGTGGAAGGCAACTCATGCCCCCTCTTGTTGGACAGCTATTCAGGTGTGATTTTTCTGGTAATTTTGACAGGTTGTTTTTCCTCAAATGCCTCACCATTAGTTGTCAAACTAGTTTATACAAACAGATGCCCAATTAGGAGAGTCAATGTGTGCTCCCCTTGATGCAAATACAACATGCTCTTCTTTTATGAGTGCATTGATCAGGTTTGTCATTTGGTGCCATGGACTCATTCTGAGAATAAGTAATTTATTCTCATCTATACAGTGATGATCCTTTTTAAAGAATTAGACTGCTATAAAATAGTTGTTAATGTAAGACTGTTGAGCAGCTTTGGTCTATGAACTTCTGAAAGTTGGGTAGGAATGGACTGGTTCTGGTTTAGGGTTTGGAGCTTTGGAATCTGAGTCAGTGAAAAAGGTTGTCAAGAAGGGTGAGCAGGAATATATGAGAAAGGGTATCAAATGTCTTGGAAAAGACCCCCAAAGTCGGCTCAGGTGCCCTATTTATAGGAAAAGGCTACCATGCAACCTGTGTGCATCCTAGGATAGGATTCTAGAATATTCTCTCAGATAATTAAGCCAACTCAACATAAGTAGCTGCGAGTGAAGATGTGAGAGAATCTAGTACTAACTAGTGCAACTCTCCTGATCTCACCACATGTCACCATCCTATATTTTGCTAAAACTATTTCATCATGTGTCAAGAGACAAGGTTTTGTTTCAGTGTACTAACTAGCACACCTCTAGGTGAGGTGCCCCTAAAATGCCCTAGGGCATATGCCAGAGGTGTTGATACCTTGATACCTCTGAGGCGTATGCCTCATGTACCTCATGCACACCTCATACAAAAAGGCAGAAAAGAAAAAAAAAGAAAGGAAAGGAAAGGAAAAGAAAAGAAAGGAAAGGAAAGCTATACGAGTTTTAATATAAAAGTTTTCTATTAAAAATAAATAAAAGTGAAATCCTCCTTCCTCTTCTTTCTCCTCCCCCTCCTCCTTCCCCATCCCCCTCCTCTTAAGGAGGCTTGCTCCTCCTTGTGCTTGGGAGGAGTAGAAATCATTGATTGCAGATTTAGTTGAATTTCTTGTGAAGGGAAAGAGGAGGAAGATGAAGATTTCAGCAATAGAGAAGAAAAGAGGAGGAGAAAAGAGTAGGAAGTCAACTAAGATTCTTAGATAAACCCTAGCCGCCAACCCCTCATTATAATTTAACTTAACTTAAAGGATGAGATATTACAAGGATGCCCTTAGTAGGGTGGCTACTAATGTAGTTGAACAGTCACAACTTAAAGGCCTAAAGCCCAACAACTTCCTAACTAAATAACTTAAAATAAGAATAAAAACAACTAGGCCCAACTCAACACTCCCCCTCAAGTTGGGAGTAAATGTCACACATTCCCAACTTGCGTAGGTCATGCTCCAACTTGTTCTTTGCAACACCTTTTGTGAGAACATCAGCGAGCTGCAAATCAGAAGCAATGTGTGGAAGACAAACTTCTCCAGAAGTCACTTCTTCTCTGATAAAATGTCTATCCACTTCAATGTGCTTAGTTCGGTCATGCTGGACTGGGTTATGGGCAATGTTAATTGCTGCTTGGTTATCACAGTACAACATCATAGGTTCTTCTACCTGTACACCAATTTCTTCTAATAGGGAACGGATGCAGAGAAGCTCTGAATCTCCATGTGCCATGACCCTGTATTCAACTTCAACACTTGATCTTGCCACCACTGTTTGTTTCTTACTCTTCACGAGACAAGGTTACCCCCAACAAGGGTGCACACTCCTGAAGTTGATCTCCTGTCATCGAGGCATCCTGCCCAATTTGCATTTGTATAAGTCTCTAGTTTCAACTGTCCATGATTAGTAAACAATATGCCATGGGTGTCCCTTCAGATAAGCAAGAATCCTGTCAACTGCCTCCCAATGCTAGACTCGTGGAGCATGCATGTATTGACTTACCACACTTACTGCATAGGAAATGTCTGGTCTTGTCATATACAAGTATAGCAGCCGACCCACAAGTCTTTGATATCTCCCTATGTCCTTTACTAGCTCACCTTCTGATGCATTGATTCTATAATTCTGATCAATAGGGGTACTGATTGCCTTCGTTCCCAGCTTCCCTGTCTCTTGAAGAAGATCCAAGACATACTTCCTTTGAGAGATAAAAATTCCATGTTTTGATCTTGCAACTTCAGTGCTTAAGAAATATCTCCGTTCTCCAAGATCCTTAATTTCAAATTCTTTATGTAGATTCCTTTTCAGACAATCAGTCTCACTTAGGTCATTCCCCGTGACAACAATATCATCCACATAAACAATTAGGATTGACACCAAAGATCTCCTTCGCTTTACAAACAAGGTATGATCGGATTGAGTCTGAGTGTAGCCAATCAAGGCCTTTCTGAATCTGTCAAACCAAGCTCTGGGAGATTGTTTCAAGCCATAAAGTGACTTCTTAAGCCTGCATACCTTTCCCTTTTCAGCATCACTGTAAAAGCCAACAGGAAGATCCATATACACTTCCTCTTGCAGATTCCCATTTAGGAAAGCATTCTTCACATCAAGTTGAAACAAGGGCCAAGAGTATGAAGCAACAAGAGAAAGAAGTATCCGAACAGAGGTCATCTTTGCAACTGGTGCAAAAGTCTCTAAGTAATCAATGCCATAGGTCTGTGTGTACCCTTTTGCAACAAGTCTTGCCTTGTACCTTTCTATACTTCCATCTACCTTATATTTTACTATGTAAACCCATCTGCATCCAACTGTCTCCTTGCCCTTTGGTAGATCCACAATGTCCCATGTCTGATTCTTAATCAAAGCTGCCATCTCTTCCTGCATAGCTGTCTTCCACTCAGGTTTGAAGAGAGCACGGTAGGAAGGAGAAAGTCCATTGTAGGATAAATACTGTGAAATACAATGAGCAGTACACTTTCTCTTCCCTTTTCTGAGAGCAATAGGAAGATCGAGGTTATCTGTAACAGGGTTAGTAGAATCAATGGGAACTGAAACAGTAGCGGGACCAAGAGGAATACCTGAATCCATGTCAGTTGAATCTGGAGTCTCCAAGGAACCGACAGGAAGTGATGTGAGTTCTGCTGTAGTGGAATCAACCTCCTTGTGAAGTCTCTATCGTAAGTAATGCTGAGAAGTAGGACACAAAGGAGGTGGTAAGGTAGGTGACACAGGAGAGTCAAGCACAGGAGTAGACACAGGGACTGGAACTGGGAGAGGAATAGACTGCTGACTCACTTCCCCAAAACACTCCCCCTGAGAAGGATTCTTTGAGAAGAAGTATGTGGATTCAAAAAAGGTGACATCCATGGTAACATACTGGCTCTCAGAGACTGGATCATAGCAGCAGTACCCTTTCTGATTTTCTGTATATCCAAGTAAGACACACTTCTTTGCCTTGGGATCAAGCTTCGAGCGGTGAGGACCAAGGATATGTGCAAAGCAGACACACCCAAACACCCTGAGAGGAATATGAAGCATCTCCCCCTCAGGAAAGAGGAGACTGAATGGGGTGCTGAATCCAAGTATACGAGAGGGCACCCTGTTAATCAGATATACTGCTGTGAGAACTGCATCACCCCAAAACCGAATTGGAACTGTAGATGTGATCATCATGCTTCTTGCAATCTCAACAATGTGTCTGTTCTTCTTTTCTGCAACACCATTCTGCTGTGGACTGTAGGGACAACTGCTCTGATGGACAACACCATATTCTAATAGATATGAGGCATGGTGTTTTTCAAAATATTCCCTAGCATTGTCTGACCTGAACACCTTTATTCTTGTTCCAAACTGTGTTAGCACCATCTGATGAAATTGCCTCACTAAGGATGGTACTTCATCGCGGGATCTTATTAGGTAAACCCAAGAGTATCGTGAGAAATTATCCACAAATAAGAGAAAATATCGATAGCCTCCCATAGAAGGAACATGGTAAGGTCCCCACACATCAGAATGAATAACATCAAAAGAAGAACACCTTTTATTACTAGGTTTAAATGAATCTCTACAATGCTTTCCAAGTTGACAACCTTCACATTCCAGACTTGACAAACTAACAGATTCAAAAAGTTTTGGAAACTAAAGACTCAAAGAAGAAAAAGGTAAATGGCCCAAACGATTATGCCAAAGTATAATTTGACCCACAGACCCTGACTCACTATCCCTGTTGACATGATGACTTTGATGAGGAGGAAGCACATCCAAGAGGTAGATTCCATTCACTTCACGACCACTCCCAATCGTCCTCTTTGAATCTAGATTCTGCAAAATACAATGACCAGGAGAAAAAAATTACTGAGCAATTCAGGTTCTTAATCAAACTACTAATAGATTACAAATTAGTGTTCAATCTAGGAACATGAAGGACAAAGGGTAGAGAAATAGAATCACTAATCTTGATAGATCCCTTCCCAACAATGGGAACATGGGATCTATCAGCTGTGGAGACCCTATCTCTGCCAGAACAGAGCTGGTAAGAAGAAAAAATAGTAGAGCTATGGGTCATGTGCTCTGAGGCTCCAGAATCTATAATCCAAGGAAGTCCCTCCTTACCTGAAGTAGAAACATAATTTGCAGTGACGTGTGAACTACCTGTGTGAGCAAAGGAAGTAGAGTGGACTCCACTAGTACCACCTGTACCTTGTTGTTCGCTTGCTGCTGAACTGGAATTGGCTGTATCCCACTTGTTCAAAAGTTGCCCATACCTCTCAAGTTCGGCCCTTACTACAACAGTTGCAACAGACTCTAGAGCAACTGTAGTAGGAGGGGCCGGAATGTCTCCAGTAACTGCCATGTGAGCATTTCCCTTCTTATTTTTCAGTCTAGTCGGCACAAGATGTGGATGAAGCTTCCAGCAAGTATCTCTTGTGTGCTTAGGCTTCTTACAGTAGTCACAGATCAAATCTCTTTTTTCTTCCTTGATTTCACTGCCACCCCGATCTCCACTTTGTTTAGGTTTCACAGTACTCACCATGGCAGACTGATCAGAAACAGGAGTTTTCATCATCACATCTCTCCTGCTCTCCTCCCCTGACACAAAGGCATATGCCTGGGAGAGGGTAACACTGTCCCTGGAAAGAAGATGTTGTCTTGCAATATCATACTCAGGATTAAGGCCAACAAGAAATTCAAACACCCTATACTTCTCTAGATGTTTCTGATAGGTAGTTGCATCCTTAGTGGTTTCCCAAGCAAATGTCTCTAAATGGTCAATCTCCTGCCATAGGGTTTTAAGGGCTGAAAAATAGGCTGCAACAGGTCTATCTCCCTGCCTTGTAAAAATAATTTGATTTCTCAACTGATAAGCCCTAGCAACATTCTCCCTCTGTGAATAGGTTTCCGCAACCCCATCCCATATTTCCTTAGCTATATTTGCCCATAAAAATTTTTTACTTATATGGGGCAATATGGAATTACACAACCAAGTCATCACCATATAATTCTCTTGTACCCACCGGGAGTTGCTAGTTTCGTGTTTCACTTCTTAACCAGTGATATACCCTAATTTCCCACGAGCACCAATGGCCATCTTTGTAGATTGTGATCATTCTAAGTAATTTTCACCATCCAACCTAACTGTAGTAATGGTCCCAGTCCCGAAAAGGTCTCCAGCACCTTTTCTCACTGGTCTCATTTCACTCCCGGGCTTATTTTCAACTCCGTGACCCTCCATGCTTCTCAAAAAGTGTAAAGAAAATAAATGAAATATGCAAGAAGATCAAATGAAACACTTCTGAAACCAACAACACCTTTCAGGTGTCCTAGACTGTCTTCCCACAAAAGATTCCTTTTCTGCGGGACAGGAGAAGAGAGAGAAGAGGCAGCCGCTCTCTCTAGAAGCCTCCAAATCAGGCAGGACTTGAACCGTCCCTTATAGAAAACTCCAAGGAACCCTAAAAAATTAGGGCGCCACTTCCTAGGTCAAAATTGAAGAGTCCAACAGAAACATGACTCTTCCCCTTTCTCCAGTTTTTCCTAATTTTGATGAGAAACCCTAAACCAGCTACAGGGCAAACAGATCCACTAAAAGATCCAAAAACTGGGCTTACCTGAGATCTTTGATCAGCCTCTTAAATCACTATGCAGTCGGCCGATCTAGGGCTGCATGAGAAAACAACTCAAGGAACCTTTGGCTTGCTCTGATACCAAGTAGAAATCACTGATTGCAGATTTAGTTGAATTTCTTGTGAAGGGAAAGAGGAGGAAGATGAAGATTTCAGCAAAAGAGGAGGAGAAAAGAGGAGGAAGTCAACCAGGATTCTTAGATAAACCCTAGCCGCCAACCCCCATTATAATTTATACTTAACTTAAAGGATGAGATATTACAAGGATGCCCTTAGTAGGGCGACTACTAATGTAGCTGAACAGTCACAACTTAAAAACATAAACTAATGGGCCTAAAGCCCAACAACTTCCTAACTAAATAACTTAAAATAAGAATAAAAACAACTAGGCCCAACTCAACAGGAGGCTTATGCCTCTTACGTTTTGAACTATACCTCATGCCTCCAGGCAGTGGCACTTCCATGCTTTAAAACATTGGTTTGTTTTGGATTTGTACATGATTGTGTGTCATGGTTATTGGAATGCTGGTTCCACATGCACAGGATTGGGATTTTCTAGGTAACTTTAGTAAGCTCTAGTGGTGTCAGACATGTCTATGCTCCTACATTAGCCCCTTGCTCAACAATAGATATGCTTGTCTATTGAGTAGCAACTGATTAAGATTGGGTCTAACTCTAACATTTGGCACTGTATACTCAAGAATTAGCCCCCATTTTGAAAACGAAATCATAGAAATACTGTTTTCAAAATCATTTGAAAATGAACAAACTTTATGAACTTTGAAAATTAGACCCCTAGAAAGGCTGCTTATTTGATTGTTAAATAGGGTTTCAAATTTTTTTTAGTGAAATTAACCCTCAAAATTCTGAGAATTTTCTGAAAACTTTCCCTAAGTAAATACCCTAGAAATTTTGAAAATTAGCCCCCAGGGAACAACCCCAAGGGTTTTAGACTCTAAAGATTTGGAAAACAGCCCCAAGGGTTTATGGTTTGTGAGTCCTTGTAATATGATTCCTGTCTTGGGTTTTGAAGTATAAATGTGTGGGGTATGTGAATTTAGAGGTTTTGCAAATCTTAGTTTCAACAGACCATAGTTTCCTTGCTTAAGAACTTTGGAAGGAATATTTAAAATGTATTTTACATGGAATGCAACATATTCAGCATGTGGACTAATAGCAGCAAGTGAGGAGGTACCAAGTGTTGTTTTCAGGTTAATGCATTTAGTATTTTAGGGAAAGTAATGATTGCACATTGGGAGAAAATCCCATGTTTAAGAGATTTATTGGTTAGTCACCTTCACCGTTACATCTTTGTACTTGTTTGTGTGTTTGTTGAAGTTCCTAAGCAATTTCCTCTTTGCGACCTCTATTTTTCAGATCCACACCAGCATTTGCTTTATCTTCTGGGCAGTTGAGGTGGTTGTGGTTGCTGAATCTTTTCATTTTTTTTTCATGATAATAAGTACCTCTTTCTTTGTGCACAAGAACAATGGCAGTAATGGAGGCAAACCCTAGGGACTCCTCCCTCTTATTGTTGGAGTTGGTCTTCCCTTCCTATTTGTCAAATAAGCTTCTTGCCACGATTTTGTCCAATTGTGTCTTATCTTTGGTATCAGGGTAGTTCTCTTGACTGACTTGTTGGTGTGATTTGCACACACCACGGGAGCATGATGTGTAGTTATCATGCCTTGGAAGCTTGGACCTCGCGTTCAACGAGGTGAGCATCCTTCTCCTGAAGCTCCTTCTTGAGCTTCTCGACGTGAAGCTCAAGCTCCCCAATGTGGTTCCTCTCATTCACCAACTTGCCCTTCAACTTGCCGATGATGCTGACAGCTTGCTCCACATGAGACTGATACTCACCAACCGTTGCCTCAACATTTTCAGCCCTCGCCAGATGCCGCGTAGACTGCTTGACCAAGGAGTGGACCATGGTGTTCGTCTGCAAAGGAAAGAATAAGCTAAGTAAAAAGATATAGCTCGAGAATAGCACACTGAGGAACTCGGAAGCTTACCATCATGAGGAAACACATGGCCTTGGTGCCGAGCTCGCCGGACTGCATCTTGGACAGGTCGGAAACCTCCTCGGGGAAGATAGCCTCCTTGCTTTTGATCAGGGTAGTTCGGAAGTCCATAATGGACCGCCTCCCCTTTGGAGCTTCCTCGGGTGTTGGAGCCCTGGGTTGCAAAGTGTGCACCTCAGACGTCTGGGCCACCTCGGTCTCCTGTGAAGACCTTTCCACCTGATCTTCCTCGACCAGGTCAATCATTGGGACTTCGACAACAGCTGGTGCAGCGGGTTCAGGTCGGACCGCATCTCGGACAAGTCGGAAACCTCCTCGGAGAAGATAGCCTCCTTGCTTTTGATCAGGGTAGTCCGGAAGTCCATGATGGACTGCCTCCCCTTTGGAGCTTCCTCGGATGTTGGAGCCTTGGGTTGCAAAGTGTTAGACGTTTATGCCCTTAGCTCCAATCAGAATGATGTACATTATGACATTTAATGTAAATGAATAAAGTACATATTTGATTCATGTTATTATGGTATGCTTCTGTATAATACCCTTAAATTGGACACATATGAGACTCGTGTTAGTTTAGAATCTTCACAGTCATTGGATAGATCTGGGGAGATTTATCCTGCCAAGGTTGACACTGATGTGCCGCCAAGTTGGTTGGGGTGGCTTGTCTCAGCTGCCAGGGTGAGACCTGAGGTATATGCAGTGTGGGTTTTCTTGAAAGCCTGAACCGGACCTGAATTCCAGTATTGCCCTAGATCTTGGAGATAGATGGACAAAACTGGAATGTTACACCTGACCCCTAGACTCGATTATGATACTACACTAGGTGTCGGATTGGATTGTCTTTGATATGCCAATCAGTGAGATCCTCAGAAGGGGTCAAAACTTGGGTATGTTGGGACAGTCCGAGAATTCATCTGAGTGGGTGATCATAGTGACAGGATCAACCCCTTTGTCGGACAAAGTGAATGATTGGGGATGCATTCTCTCTGATGGAAACCTAAACTGTCGGCAGTTGATTTCAACCGTTGAAATTTCTTTTGCAAAATATATTTATATAGAGATATACATATATATTTTGGTTTCAAAATGTTTGCAAAAGGTTTTAATTCCCGGGATCCATGTGAGTAGAGAGTGCAACACTGTACCTCGCAACCGAGGGAGAGGTCATCTCTTGTCGGGCAGTGTTTGATTATTATGGGCTGAGAGGTTAAGTGTAAGACCATTGGGGGTAATACCTGATGGGCTAATCTTGCATCTGCCCACAGTCCTTGGGTTTTTATAAGATGGCTTGACCCAATGACCATTTAGTGTAAATGTTGGGCCCATTAAGAGCCCATGGTGATGGACTCAGGGGTTCATTGTCTCCTACAGTGAATTCGGCCAGGCCTTGTAACAGAGGTTGGGCTGAACTCATGTGGCTGATGTGTAGATCAATGTTTGGGTTCCACGCCATTCAAGGATAACTAACTAGGCAGCAGATTGAGGGGCTAGTGAGCAGATAGACTTAATGGGCCTAAAGCCCAATTCGAACTGGCTTAATAAGATTAATTAAAAGATGGCGGTTCTAGGATTTGGATCAACAAATAGGATAAGGGATCATCCCTATCCACTCAAAGAGTTCAGATCCAAATAAAGATTTGGATCAGGAAACTCCTAATTAGATTAGGAAGGTTGATCTTTATCTGCAGATAAGATAAGAGATTATCCTTATCTCTTAAAGAGAGTCCAGATCCAAATAAAAGATTTGGATTAGGAAACTCCTAATGGGATTAGGAGAACCTCTCTTTAAGGTTATAAATAGAAGAGCAGGGCGAACCTTTAGATCATCTAACAGACTGCTGAATTCCAGAGAGAGACAACACAGTTTGACTGCACTGTCTCCTTCTCTCCTGCTCTTACCGCCATACCAGTTCGATCTCCACCTGTGGGAGCGATCAAGAAGGGTTCTTGATATTACCTTTTGGTAGAAAAGGTAATCTGAAGTCATGCTCATTAGCCCTCCATCACATTCTTGCTGAAGAATTCGGTTCTTGCTGAAGAGCCGTCCTACTGATTCTGCTTCATCCTGCACCGTGTCATCTTCGGTGGAAGCAATCTTTGGATTTTTCCTTGGGCGTGAACACCTTCATTGGAGGTTATTATTACTTCGTATCATGTATATCCCTCCACTCCCTTTTGGTTTCAGATTTGGTTCGGTTTGGTTTCAAGGTTGATCATTGAAAATGCAGTTTTCTAATATAGGGAATGTGATTCCCACATGGGAGAGAGAAATTTTTGAAATTTCGCTCAACCTTCTTGCAGGGTTCGGCCATCCATATGATGGATCTCTCATCCCTTCAGTTGCAAAGTGTGCACCTCAGACGTTTGGGCCACCTCGGTCTCATGTGAAGACCTTTCCGCCTGATCTTCCCCGACCAGGTCGATCATTGGGACTTCGACAACAGTTGGCGCAACGAGTTCAGGAGTGGATGCTCGAGGTGCATCCTTGTGGGTTACGTTTCTCTTCTTCCTCTTCCTCATGTTTTGGAGGAACCACGAAGTCGCAACACCCGACATGTCTACTGCACAAAAAGCCCAAGAATTAGTCAAGTCAACACGAAGTAAAGAAGACAAGTACCCGAACCTGAAGTCATTCAAATTTAGCTGGTGGTCTACCAGATTCCGCATCTTGGCCTGCATCTGCTCGTTCAACTCCTCCCTAACGTCCTTCACTCCCTCTCTCCAGTGCGTCTGGAAGGGCCACCCACCGGACAACTTAAGAAAGAAATATTTACTCTTCCAAGATAGGACTTTGGAAGGAAAGCCTTGAAGAGGTTTGTACCCGGGCCGGTAAGACAGGTAGTAACTGACCTTGCCCGAGGTACTAGCAGGGTTCTGTTTGATTTGGTGGAGGCCGACAAAGGTCTTGATGTCAAGGGGAAGGCCGAGGTGAAAGAAAAGAGAAATTGTACCGACCAGGGTATGGATGGAGTTCGGATGCAGGGGTGAAGCGGTGAAGTGGAAACTGGAGACCTGCCTCCAGAGCCTCCTTGAAGACGACCACCTCGTCCTCATCATGCTCCCAAGGGAAACCCCCTATAGCAAGATAGTAGCTGTAGTGGTTTGGGAACCTGTACCGAGCTGCGAGACTATGGATCTCCTCTGCGGACAACTCAGTAGGACCGAAGTGGTCCGAAATCTTGGGCCTAGATGGTTGGTGGGAAGACGAAGCCCCTTTGTGGGAACCTCGTTGGTCTTGAACCGAGGTCCCCTCCTCGGCTAGACCGGACTACACCCTTACCTCATCGGGCTCGCTACTTGACATAATGAAAGGAATGAAAAGAAATGAAACGAGCAAAGGAAGATGACTCACCTACAAGAAGGAAAGACTGACCTCGTCGACCGGATTGAAGACACTGACGACAACACGCTCCGTGATCTCCAAACGCACCAGAGCTCAAAATGGGATGAAGTAAAAAGTGCCCTATTTATAGCTGCCTTAAACGACCACAGACGGTCCAGATCAAACAGATCTAATGGCTCCCAAGGTTGCGATTGTTCATATTCTGAGGCTGAATTCGGCTGAGCACGTTTTTGACGTCCGCGGAGTTTATAGTTCTCACGACGTCCATGTGTGCCTGAGACGCAATCTCGCCCCTTAAGGTCGATCCAATTGAGTTGATCAAGTTTGAACCGTTGGTTGGACCTCAGCTGAACCAAAGATCGGGCCAAATCCATTCAGCCCATTGAGACTCCCGCCCCGAGTTGACTACGTCGGGCTCGGGAGTGAGGGCAATTGATGAGGGATAATTTGGCCCGTCCAAGGACGTGATGAGACGTGGAGCGACGCAATGACTTGGCGACACTTCAGCAGTTTTAGTCACCTCGGACACCTTAGATCACCCAGCTAGGCCGAGGCCCGAACAGCTCGCCACATTCATCGACCTGCCAAGGTGCCACATAGCCTCCTTCTAGAAGCAAGCCAGCTGTCTCCAATCTCCTTGGGATCACGACGCACGTCAACGGATCTTATCTCTAGCCCAATCGAATCGGACAGACCTGGATAAGCCTTATCAACTTACTCAAAGTCCATCTTCGAGTGCAGAACTAACTCCGGGTTAGACGGGCCAGTGATCTCAGACACGCATCGTGAGGTCCAAGGCAGCTTGCCTATATAAAGGCTTCACCTCCAGCCTCACAAGGTACACATGATTTAGCTCTCGCATTCTATTATTCTAAAGCTATCAGTTCTCTCAAACCTCCTTCGCTAACTTCAGCATCGGAGTGCCCACACCGGGTAAAGTACCCTGGAACACTTTGATCTTCTTGCCTTGCAGTTCGACCCAGCCACGTAGCTAGTCCGATGTCCGAGCTGCCTTCCAGCAGGGAGCGACCAGATCGCACATCATCAGTTCCTTAGTTAGTTAAGCCAGCTCAGCATAAATAGTTGCAGTGAAGATGTGAGGTACTAACCAGCATGGTTTTCCCAATCTCCCCACTTGTCACCATCCTACATTTTGTTGAGACTATTATGTCATCGCACGCCAAGAGACAAGGTTTGTTTTGGATTCACACATGATCACGCCTCATGAGCATTGGAACATTGGTTTGTTAGGAGTCTTATGTAAGGCATGTCTATGCTCTTACAATTCTAAATATGCCAATAAACGTAAGGCAAATTGCCTGAAATAATTGCTTCATTTCTGTTGCATGGTTTGTTAGGAGTCTTATGTTTAGTTTCATCATCATCTAAGCCTTGTCCCAGCTATATGGGGTTGGCTACATGAATTCTGCTTCACCATTCTATTCTGTTCAGTGCCATATCCATTGTTAAATTATGGGTGCTTAAATCATTTCATACTACTTCCACTAAAGTCCTTTTCAGTTTGTCCCTAGCTCTTCTATCCCCTTTAACTAGTAATAGATCACTTCTTTTAACAGGAGCTGTACATGGTGTTCTATGCATGTGACCAAGCCATCTCAGTCTACTTTCTCTCATTTTATCACCTGTTAGAGTTACTTATAGGTTCCTTTGTATGACTTCATTTCTGACCTTGTCTTTTCTAGTTTTACAACTCATCCATCTAATCATTCACATATCTACCACACTCATTTTTTAGCATGTTGCTTGTTTCTTAATTGCCCAATACTCCATACAACATAGCTAGGCCTTACAACTATTTGTTACGACAAAACAAACCCAAGACCGAAATTGATTGGAAAAGAATAGAGAAAACAAAAAGAAAACTCAAAACAGAGGAACTAAAAAAACACACACACATACACACATACACACAAATTACGTGGTCTGGCTTATAGCTAGCCTACATCCACGGGCAAAGGAGCAGAAATCCACTACAAAATCAGCAATGGGTAATACAATGTTGTGCAACACACTTTCCAATTTACCTACCTATTTCCTCTCCCTTTTCCCTATTCCTAACAAAGTTGCAAGAAAGCTCAAAAACTTCAAAGGAATTTTCTTTGGAGGGGTTGGGAAGAGGAGAAAAAAAATCCATCTGGTTAGTTGGGATCAAGTCTGCCTCCCCAAGGATGAAGGTGGTTTAGGCATAAGGAAGTTGAAATCTTTTAATTCTGCTCTCCTCTGTAAGTGGATTTGGATATTTGCAGCTGAAAATGATGCCTGGTGGAGATCTCTCATTGCCGGTAAGTATGGAGTGGAGTGGGGCAACTGGAGAACTAGGGACCCTCCTCCAAGTTGGGAAAACTCTCTGTGGAAGGGGATAATGAACATTTCTCTGCTCTTGCTGTTGGGATCTCAATTAAAGTCGGCAATGGTAGTAGGACAAAGTTTTGGAAGGATTCTTGGTGCTTGGATGGCCCCCTTGCTGAATCTTTTCCTCTCCTCTTTCAGTGTGCATCAAACCAGGAGGCTTCTGTTGCTGAGTGTTGCAGCTTATCTGGAGATTCAGTTATTTGGTCCCCTTCCTTAAAAAGGAACCTTTTTGACTGGGAGTTGGAAGAGATTTTGAACATGTTAACTATTCTTCAGAACCAAGAGGTTGATTTCTGCTCAGGAGATAAGTGGTTTTGAAAGTGGAATTCAGATGGTGTCTTCTCCGTCAAGTCTTTGGCTTCTAAACTTTGTAGATTGGGTGCCACTGATTTCCCTTGCCATCAGGTGTGGAATCCCATTAGCCCATCTAAAGCCAATTTTCTAGTTTGGACTATGGTTCTAAACAAATGTCTGGCTAGAGCTAATCTTGTGAGAAGGGGCATTCAGCTTTTGGACATCTCATGCAGTTTGTGTGGGAACAATTCTGAAACTACTGATCATTTGTGCAGTCACTGCCCATTTTCTTCTCAGCTGTGGAATCATTTCTTCAGCTCTATGAATTTAAGATGGGTTATGCCAAGTTCGGTAAAGGAGCTCTTGTGTTGCTGGAATGTTAAGGGGCTGAACAAGAAAAGGAAGATAGTGTGGAAGACTATTCCTATAACAAAGCCTTAAGTCCAGAAGAGCTAATCCAGAAAGCAGTGGGCATATTATTCTCTTGGGTGTCCGTCTCTGAGGAGTTCAGAAATTGTAATTTGTCTGTTGATTTTCATTCCAGTTCTTGGTGGAATATGTAATTGCTGATTTGGTCAGTCGGCCTTTCTGGGACTGATCTCAGCTTGCTTGCGTATCTTTTGATTTAATAAATATTACGTTGCCTTTTTCCAAAAAAAAGCACCCCAATACACCCAAGCTCTTATTCACAATACTTGCTCTTATCTTCTCACGCAAGTCAAAGATACATAAAAGAGAAAAAGCCCCAAGAACATAACATAACATATTCAGGTCAGACTCATAAGCCGAAAATGCATCAGGTCCATCTGCTCCCACCACAAACCACTACGAAATTTTGCGTTCAGGTTTTTCTCCACTAATGTGAGTCAGAACTTGGAGTAGGCCGCAATAAAGAATTCAAGGCCGCAATATAGACTTTATCTTTTAGCCGAAGTCTTATATTTAGTTTGACCAGAAATAATAACTTGGCAAATTGGGTGCAATAAAACATATTTTAAAATGCATTCTTGTTTGATTTGAAGTTCGATTTCTATTCTTCATTTATCTATTTTGAAATGTAAATACAGGTTTACCCTTTTGCATGAAGAGAACATAGAATTCCAAAAGTTTGGCCTTCGTGACAATGTTGCACAGCTTTGTGTTTTGAAGGTATGTTTCATTTTTGAGTTTGTCATGGACTTTTTGTTCTAAAGTGTTTCAATATTCCAGTGTAGGAAATAGCTCACTCAGTTTGAGATATTAAAATTACCATCCTGTAAATGCTGATATGTGATGTCAAATTGTTAATAGATATGTGGTGGAGTACCATAGTATGGTTGTGTTCATGTGTTCTAGTAGTTGCAGATGTCCTAACAATTATTGTTCCTAAATGCAGAATATTTTCTATATTTGTACCAATCAAAGAAATATATTTTCTATATTGGTATTTTTTTTAGCTATAAAATAAGCCTACTAATTACGTTTCCTTTTATCTCACTCTAGTATATCCAACTTATCATAAGTGGGTATTTAGGTTGAAATGGCATGCAATTAACTCCACAAGTATTTGTAATAATGAAAATTGGCTTCTGGTTAAATCAAAAGTGTTAGAGCAATATTTATCAAAATGAATGAACATACCATCTTTTCAAAAGAACAAGAGCATTTATACACATGTGCTTGCAACAGGATCTGTATTTCAGTTTTCCATGCACTTGCAAGAGCACTTATTGACATGCATTTTAATAAAACTGAGTTTACCTTCCATGTAATGGTTAGATGATAATAACAATGGCACACTTTTCTTTGGATAATACCTCATTACCTCTTAAATGAAGTTACTAAGCTAGTTTTTGGGTAAGCATTATCATATTAGTCTAACTTTGAAAGTACAGTTCATGTAACAGCTCGAATTTCTGGCCATTTTACCTATACATTACTAGCCACTGGGCCATGACCAAATACTATTTCTTTTTGGGCTGTAATGGCATGTCTCTAAGAGAACAATGCATGATATCCTCCTTAGGCTATAAGTGTTAGATTTGGACTTGTAATCTAATAGAATTTATTTAGCTTTCATTACCAGGAAAGTAGCCCTGTGATGCAAAATAGAATATTCCAGTGCCAAGATGCTTCCACATAAGAGTACCATCTCAGGATTGCAGCCTAACGTATTCTATCCAGTCTGAACCCATAAGTGAGGTAAGTTTCAATATAACCATTTTAGATTCGGAAGGATAACTTCAGCTTGTATTCCAAGTAGAATACCATGCGATGGAGGTGGTGGGAAGAAAAGTCATTTAGTTAGTTGGAATCAGGTATGCAAACCTAAGGAAGCTGGTAGGCTGGGTATAGGGCACATTTTGGAAAGGAACTTAGCCCTTCTCGGAAAATGGTTGTGGAGATACCCTCTTGAGATTGAAGCCACTTGGACAACCATCATTAACAGCAAGTACAGAAGGTATGCCAATGGTTGGGAAAGCAAGGTCCACTTGAACCAGGTGAAGGCGATTAACTGTCTAACCCCTGGAAAGGTATCTCTTCTAGCTATGACCTCTTCATTGATTTTGTTAGGTATCAGGTGGGAAACGGAAACAAAATAAAATTTTGGACTGATCTTTGGTGGGAGAGTACCCTAGCTAGCACTTACCCTAGAATCTTCAACCTTTCTCAAACCCAAGAAGCCACTGTTTCCTTGTGTTTTATTTCTTCACCCACCTTCAGAAACTAACTGGAACCTAAACCTCATAAAGCCCTTGAGAGAGGTAGAGATTGCAGAAATTGTAAACTTGTTAAACTCTCTTAGTGAGGTTACATCTTTCCTGCTACCCCTGACCAGAGGACTTGGAAACTTAAGTTTTTTTTTTTTTTTTTTTTTTTTATGAATAATAGAAATTTTATTAATTCAGAAACTGATTTAAAATTGTAATTTCATACAACATCCCATGGAGAGGCACGAGCTGCAGCCTCTCCCAATAGCTTCCAAGTAAATTAGTAATAAATTACATAAATCACAGCTGAGCCCAAAACAGTTCTTCCCTATTTGCCCCTTGTTTGTCTAACACATCAGCCAAAGCGTTTGCTGATCTCCCCACCCACTGTATAGAGACCAGCATATTCCTTGTCAGCCAATTAAATTTTTTAACTTCATTCTTGTAGCACCATATAGTACCCTCGGGGTTTTTCAGCCAGCCCACCACCACCTTGGAATCCCCTTCAATGATTAACTGCTCTACCCCCAATTGGAGCTACAGAAATGAAAAGAAAAAATTTAAATGGCTGAGTAGGGATATTGAGGTGAAGTACAGTTGGGTGAAGAGAAGCGCTAACTCAATGGCTGATGGGTTAGCCAAGCAAGGGGCGCTTAAGGAATCTATGTTTTGTGCTAATTTTTAGCTTTCTTCTTTGTTCCTTGTTGTGGGGGAGTTAAGATAGTTTATCTCCCCTTTCTTGTACTTGAAGTTTCACAAATTTTATTATTTAATAAAGCATCTTGTTACTGATAAAAAAAAATAATAATTACTCCTGCCAGTAAGTTCTCAACTAAATCTTTTTTCAAGGCTCTAGTGTTGGATGATCAGGGTTCAAACTTCTTAGTTAAGAAGGCTTGGTGCTTACACATCCCTTTCCTTTTCTGTGTGGGAGGCTTGTCATAAGAAAATAAACATTTGCGACCTGCTTCAGAAGAACGCAGACTGTGTATTTTGCCTCATGTTTGCACTCTTTGCCTCAGTAATGATGAGACGGCTGAGCACCTACTTCTTCACTGCCTTGTAACTAGGAAGATTTGGTGTTATTTTCTCATTTAGTTGGCTACAGTTGGGTATATCCTGAGCAGGTTGTGGAGTTTCTATGACAATGGCAAGGCAAAGGCTTAGGAAGAAGAGGAAAAAAATTATTGGAGCACAGTGGCTCATGCAGTGTTTTGGGGCATATGGGAAGAAAGGAACAGGATATTTGAAAACTGTTTTGGAGCAGCTACAGTAATCCGAACCAGTGAAGAAGGAAGAAGAAGATGAGGAAGAAGACAAGAGAAAGAGAGAACAGGAGGGTTTTGTCGAAACTGATTAGTCACCCATTCAGTCGACCCCCTTATGTTTATTAGGTTCTAATTACACTTACAAAGACTAAACTGCCCACACTTAAGTGTGGGGCAGAGTGCTCTAATAAAACAGCCACATAAGCAAAGTACTTAACTGACATGAAATTACTAAACTACCCCTATTCGGCTCACTCTAACACTCCCCCTCAAGCTGGAGAATATATGTCATATAATCCCAGCTTGTTACATAGATGGTTCACTTTCCCTGAGTTTAGAGCTTTTGTAAACAAATCTGCCCATTGATCATTCAAGCCCACATGTTCTGTGTTTATCTCTCTAGCAAGGACCTTCTCCCTCACAAAGTGGCAATCAACCTCTATGTGCTTTGTTCTCTCATGAAATATAGGATTGGATGTGATATGGAGTGCAGCTTGGTTGTCACAATACAGTCTCATAGGTTTATCCATGTGAAACCCAATTTCTTGTAGAAGATTCCTCAACCACACTAACTCACAGGTAGTATGTGCCATGGCCCTATACTCAGCTTCAGCACTACTTCTGGCCACAACCGTCTGCTTTTTACTCTTCCACGTCACAAGATTTCCTCCAAGAAATGTGCAATAGCCCGTAGTAGATCTTCTATCATTCATTGAGCCTGCCCAATCTGCATCTGTATACCCCACTACTTCAAGTTTTCCTCCTGGTTTATACAATAGTCCATGGCCTGGAGCTCCTTTCAGATACCTCACAATTCTAAGAATTGCATCCCAGTGAGGTATACGAGGGACCTGTATGAATTGGCTCACCACACTGACTGCAAAGGATATGTCGGGTCTCGTAATAGTCAGATAGTTCAGCTTCCCCACTAGTCGTTGATACCTTCCAGGATCTTAAAATACTTCTCCTGTATCACTGCTCAACTTAACATTTGGTTCCATAGGGGTCTCAGCCGGTTTTGCACTTAACAATCATGTTTCTTCCAATAGATCAAGAACATATTTTCTTTGGCATAGATTTACACCTTGTTTTGACCTGGCAACCTCTATTCCCAAGAAATATTTCAATGTTCCAAGATCCTTTGTTTGGAAATGATTTTGCAGAAATACCTTTAATTTTCCAATCCCCAATTTATCACTGCCAGTAATGACAATATCATCCACATAGACCACTAATAGAATCTTCCCAGCTTCTGAGTCATAGCTGAACACTGAGTGATCTACTTGGCACTGCTTCATTCCAAAACTCTTCACCACTTCACTGAACTTCCCAAACCAAGCACGCGGCAATTGTTTCAGCCCATAAATTGCCTTCTTCAATCTGCATACCTTACCATCCTCCCCCTGAGCAACAAACCCAGGTGGTTGCTCCATATATACCTCCTCCACAAGATCACCATGGAGAAAGGCATTCTTTATATCAAGCTGAAACAGAGGCCAATCATACATAACTGCCAGGGAAATTAGTACGCGAACAAAACCAATCTTAGCCACCGGAGAGAATGTCTCCATGTAGTCCACTCCATACAACTGTGAGTAACCTTTAGCAACAAGTCTAGCCTTCAGATGCTCCACACTACCATTTGGCAAGTATTTCACAGTATACACCCATTTACATCCCACAGCATGCTTACCAAGTGGGAGAGTAGTAAGTTCCCACGTTTGAGTATGTTGAAGAGCAGAAAGTTCCTCCTCCATTGCCCGCCGCCAATCAGGTGAACTGAGAGCTTCTTGAACATTGTTAGGTATGGAAATAGAGGATAAAAGGGAAGCAAACTGGCGATGTGATGTAGAAAAACGAGATAATGAAACAAAATTGGAAATGGGATGGAGGGTAGAACTGCGTTTACCTTTCCGTAAGGCAATGGGTAGGTCAAGGTCTGAAGGTTCAACAATAGGAGCCATGAGAGGATCCGCAGATGAGGTAGAAGCTAGAGGAGGGGCCGGTGTCGTTCGACGTGTATACACTTGCCGGATTGGTGGACGTTCGGTGGTGATCTGCACGGGATGAGGTGATGAGTCTACTCCGACGACAACATTTGGAACTGGATCACTGACATGGAGAGGAAGAGGAAGTGCGGGTGGAGACGAAGGTGCTTCAGGACTTGAGAAGAAGGGGACTGACTCAAAAAAGGTGACATCAGGGCAGACATAGCACTTCCGGGTAATGGGATTATAACACTTGTACCCTTTTTGAGTCCGTGAGTAGCCAAGGAAGACACATTTAATTGAGCGTGCATCTAGCTTGTCTATTCCAGGGCTCAGATTGTGGACAAAGCACACACAACCAAAGACACGAGGAATTAATGGGAATGGAGATAAAGTGGGAAACAAGATAGAGAAGGGGGACCGACCATGAAGGATGAAGGAGGGCATCCGATTAATGAGAAAACATGCAGTGAGTACAGCATCACTCCAAAAACGTTTAGGAACATTCATGTGGTGAAGAATAAACCGAGCAGTTTCAAAAAGCTGACGGTTCTTCCGTTCAGCTACCCCATTTTATTGAGGGGTGTATGCACATGATGTCTGATGAATAATGCCATGCTGTTCTAAATACTGTTGAAATGAAGTAAAAAAGTATTCACGACCATTATTTGAACGGAGAATTTTGATTGGAACACCAAATTGTGTGCGTATTTTAGCATGGAATTTTTGAAAAATGGAAAACAATTCACTTCTTTCTTTTATTAAGTAAATCAATGTCATTCTTGAACAATCATCAATAAAGGAGACAAAATACTTGTACCCATTATAAGACTCTATTTTGATTGGACCCCAAACATCTGAATGAACCAAAGAAAAAGGACTCAACATACAACTCTCAACTCTTGGACTGAAGGCCACATGACGATGTTTCCCAAACTGACATGACTCACATTGCAAAACTGACAAATGACTCAATGACGGGACCAAAATCTTGAGAGCCTTGAGAGATGGATGTCCCAGTCGGCAATGCCATTGTAGAGGAGTAAGTGAAGTCTGAAGAGCAATTGAAGATCCACCACCGTCAAGATAATACAATCCACCAGCTTCATGCCCCCCACCAATCTTCTTCCCCGCCTTGAGATCCTGAAAAACACAAGTGGAAGGAAAGAAGGTAACAGAACAGTTAAGAGCTTTGGTTATTTTACTAACAGACATAAGATTGAATGGAAACTTAGGGACTTATAAAACAGATGATAAGGGCACAAAAGCCATGTCAACATTACCAACACCACATATGGGAGATGAGGACCCATTGGCAAGTGTAACAGTTTGTGATGTGGGGGTTTCAGAAAGAGAAGAGAACACACCTGGAGTCCCGGTCATATGATTTGAGGCTCCAGAGTCAATAATCCAGGGAGAAGTTTTAGATGACATGCAAGCAATACCTGATTGGGCAAGTGTGGCAGTGGTATGATGTGAAGTAGTTTGAAGGAACCGTTCATACTCATCACGCGGTACGCTCACCATTTCCCTCCCAGAGGTAGATGTAGATGTGGGAGGAGTTCGGTCTGCTGTCACTGATATCAACCTCACCTGCTACAGCAAGATTAGCCCATTTAGAGGGAGGGCCATGTAGATCATAACAGAAATTCACTGTGTGTCCCTCTCTACCACAATGAGTACATTTCCTTGTAGAGTTATTCTTCCCTCTGCCACGGCCTCCCCCTGAGTCACGACCACCCCGACTAATCATGGAACTGCCACGGCCCCCTTGGGGAGCATGACCTCCCCCTCTTATACTATGTCCAACCCCTCGAGCTGTCACAAGTGCTGATCTATCAGACTGTGTGGAGTTCTCTGTCTGTCCCAAAGAAATTCTACGAAGCCTTGAGAATACTTCCTCAAGTGTAGGAAGAATAGATTCCCCCAATATTTGGGCTCTAACTAGTTCATATTCCGACTTCAGCCCCACTAAAAATCTTGTAACATCTAGTTGCTCCCTTTGCTGTTGCTGAACTTTAATATCTGGAGTAAGGGGGTGATAGACATTGAGTTCATTCCTTATATTCTTCATGCTGGCATAGTACTCTTCTAGAGTTTTGGTTCCTTGTTGTAAATCAAAATACTCCTGATAAAGCTGATACACTCTTGTTGTGTTATCTTGTCCAGAATATAGCTTCTTAGCATGCTCCCATATATCCTTAGCCGTATCAAGAAACATGAAGTTGGCACTAATTTTGGGTTCCATACTATTCCACAGCCAAGTCATGATTTGAGCATCTTCTTGCTCCCAATCATCAAACCCTGGAGAGTCCTCCGATGGCTTTTCATCTCTTACATGCTTTACTTTCTTCTTTGCCTTGAGAAACACTTCCACTGCTTTAGCCCATGGAACATAGTTCTCCCCATTCAGCTTAATTGAGGTCATTTGTACCCCTAGGTAGTCGGAGGAAATTACCACATTAGGTTTCTGATCATTGTAGCCATCTCCTATTGCTGCCATTGTACTCTTTCACAGTTGCCTCTAACCTTACTTCTCAGCTACAAGCTGATTGATGTTGTTCACAGTTTGATACTTCAGCACCTATTGCAGCCCCTAAACACAACAATGGGAGCACACACTTGTTCTTCTTCACACTACTGCTGACTTCACACACCTACGGCCCACATAAGCATCACAAGCACCACAACACAACAGTAGGCCCTCTTACAACCACACAATAAAAAAAATTGTGCATCACAAGCACCACAACACAGTCAAACTGCTACACCCAGTTCAGATTTGTTTAACACACTTAAGAGGGCATTACACGACCACAAGGAGCTTGGCAAGGTCACTGCATTCCACCTTACACCACTCGGCCACCTACAGCAGCCCTAACACCACTCAACAACTCACAGCAGCCCTACACCATTCAGCTACTGCACACACAGCCCTTCTTAGGGCAACAATGAACCTAGTTCTCTAGGTTCTAATCAGTACTAATTGATTCTTGAAGGGTTCCTACCCAGAAATACCAGCAACACAAAAGGACTAAATAACAAACCTTCCTTTGAGAGTATCAGCCAACCATTCACTGCTGAAATCACCTTCCTTGATGAAGAAAACTGTGCGCAGCAGAGAGCAACGAACTGTGATGTATCAGACCTAGGGCGAACCAGCTCTCCCCATTAACTAACCAGAAACGAAGAAGAGGGTGTCACGAACACAGCTGAGATGCTTTGCAAGCGGAAGCAGGTCAGAAACCTCGCTCTGATACCATGTTTTGGAGCAGCTACAGTAATCCGAACCAGTGAAGAAGGAAGAAGAAGATGAGGAAGAAGACAAGAGAAAGAGAGAACAGGAGGGTTTTGTCGAAACTGATTAGTCACCCATTCAGTCGACCCCCTTATGTTATTAGGTTCTAATTACACTTACAAAGACTAAACTGCCCACACTTAAGTGTGGGGCAGAGTGCTCTAATAAAACAACCACATAAGCAAAGTACTTAACTGACATGAGATTACTAAACTACCCCTATTCGGCTCACTCTAACAAAAACAAAGCCAGGAATGTTGAAGACCTGATTTCCTTCATTACCTATTTATGTAACTTTTGGGCAGTTAATTCTGGAAATTTCAAAGGTATCTCTTTGAATAATCTTCAAAGAAACCCAGTAGAAGTCCTCTATTCTTCGCCTGGGAGTGTTCTGATATGTCCCAAAATTTGACACACAGTTCTCAGATTCACAGCAGAATTCACACAACTAGAACATCAACAAAGGAACTGGTATTCATTCAGAAGAAAAGAAGAATATTAACAGTTGGTTGGTTCTTCGAGAGACTGCCGGCTCTCCCAATCACTCACAGTATTCTTCATTCAACAAAAGCCTTCTCTCCCCCATCCCCCAAAGTGCCTTCTTATACTCTTCTCACAGCATAACTGACTCCCTCAATAAATGCCCAGCTGGCCAAGTTATAAATGCCCATACTCTTTTTATTCCTAACTGACAGAGCTATAAATGCCTCAAGACTCTCCTTATTCCCTCCAGCTATAATTGCCCCCATGTTCAATTATTTCCCCCCTTAGCCGAAAGCTGACCTTTCCCCTTCCTGACATACGTAAAGTTAATTGGGGGCCTATCATGTTCTTACACTCAAGACATTGTTCAAGGGAGGAGGGAGTGATGAAACTAAACTTTGATGGAAGTGCCTTAAGGGACTACAGGTGCAGCAGGAAATGGTGGAGTAATCTGGGGAAGAGAGGGGAATATCTGTTGGGCTTTCAGTGGTCCAATAGGGAATTCTGATTCTACAAAGGCAGAGATCTTGGCTGCACTCGCAGGGGTTTGGAGGTGATTTTGTCAATTCTATAAAATGGCTTAGGGATAAGGATGGTGGGCCTTGGAGGCTGGCCCATTTTGTGGCTGAAGCTAGAGATATCATGGACTCAATGAATGTGAAGCTGATTTGGATTCCAGGGAACTAAACACTGCAGCTGACAGCCTAGCTAAATCTGGTGTTCATAAAGTAAATATGTTTAGTAATAGAACTCTACCTGTGTAATTTTGTCTCAGCCTTCTCTGGCTCTTGTACATCTTCTCATGTACCTTTTTAATGAATAAATTCTCAGTTAATTTTGCTCAAAAAGAAGGCAATAAATCCTAGGTTTAGCCTAACTTGAGGTGAAGTGTCTTCAAGAAAGGTAAAAGAACTTTGGGATATTATCACAAAGATGAAATCTTCAAGGGAATTTTTTTCTTTATAACTGAGACTCTGAGAACTAAGTCTCAATTTTTTCTACAATTTTCCCTACCATACATGTATTACCAAATTATTATGCATCACCTTAACGGCTTAACCTTTCATCATGTATGGTTTTCTTCTTGTTTGTGTCACCTAGGCAAGGATAAGTTGCAGACCTCCATGACATTTTCAACCAGAGGTTTCTGTTCTCAAGAAATGCCTAATGCACTATGAGTTGCAAGCATAATCTGAAGCATCTCGTGATACAGTATAAAATGCACCAGCAATAATTTATTTATGAAAGGTACAGATTGTTGTGACTTCATGATGTCCCATGCATGTACCATGTCTTAGGACATAATTGGGTGATTATTACCAATCAATTGAAGTTACTTACCATGACCAAAACAGACATGGGTTGAAGTGATAAGAAATGAATTAAGCACCCATAATTTAACAATGGATACAGCATTAAACAGAATGGAATGGTGAAATAGGATTCGTGTAGCTGACCCCATATAATTGGGTGTTCATTTTTATTTCTATATATCTATTGTAGCAACTTCAACTTGTAAATTATCAATGACCTTTTTGTTGATCTTCTAGCTTCAAACAGAATGGCTGAAATTAAATAAAGGCAGATTATTAAAATAAGTGCAGGAAGAGAAGCATGTTGATGCTGCAAATTTAACTATTTCTTGTTACTTTATTTCAATATAATTATAGTTGTTTTTATCCAGTTATTGTTAATTACATTAAGCTCCTTTAGTTGTGTTTTTTTTTCATGGAGTTTTTCTTTAATTGGTTTATAATTTTCATATAAAAAGTCCATACTGTACATCTCATTTGTTAGCTTTTGTTATGTTTATCATCTTATGGGTATATTTTTTTAGTCTTGATTGGATGAGGGATGAATATGGATTTTTTTTTTTCATTCTAGCCATGTGGACAATTTGTTGTCTATAGTTCCAATATCTGTTCTGCCATGTTTTCTCCTTTTCCTAGAATATGTCATCAAGATAAACGCATATAACTGCTGTTAGAAAAGCAAGATGGAAATCATTATGCTTCAAATTATTGATTTTTCTCTAGGGTAATAAAATACCATTTCTCTCCTATGTTGTTTTCTCAATTAGATTGATTTTTTTTCTCTTTTACTTTCCTTGGGTCTTTAATACAGATGAATAACCATTGTTCAAGCTCACACCATGGGTCAGAGGCACAGGCATCAGAGTGAGTAAAAGAGAAGCCTTTGTTCCAAGTATAGATTTGTTTAGAAAATATTCATAAAACATAATTTAATAAAAGATGGCATTCCATATGTATATCTTATACATATGCCCATGCATACTTATCCAGAAAAAAAAAAAAAATACATATAGTCATGCATCCATCACCTCAGACATCATCATGCCTTATCCCAACTATATGGGTTTGGCAACATGAATCCTCTTTCACCAATCTGTTCTATTTAAAAGCCAAATCCATGTTAAATTATTAATGCTTAAACCATTTCTTACTACTTCTATCCATGTCCTTTTTGGTCTACCCCTAGATCTTCTAGCCCCTTCAACTTGTAACAAATCACTTCTAATTGGAGCTGTTAGTGGTCTTCTATGCATGTGACCAGACCATCATAGTCCACCCTCTCTCATTTTATCACCTATTAAAGCTACTCCTGGGTTCATATTGGATGACTTCACTTCTGATCCTATCCTTTCTAGTTTTTCCATTCATCCATCTTAGCATTTGCATTTCTGATACACTCATTTTCTGGATGTTATCTCTTGACTGCCCGCCCATCACCTCAGACTTCACAACATATTAGGCATGTCTAATAGATTTGGACATTTGAACCGATATGATCTTTTGGATTTATTTTTCTATTTTTGCTACACTTCAAGGAGTTTCAAACAATTGAACTACTCATTGAAATACCTAAGTTGGATATTATGTTATGTTGGTGAGCTATAGTTTCATATTGCTAATTCTTTTTTGATCCAATATTCGAATTCAATTTTGCATAGGACTTCACCTGCTCGAAGTCTCCTTGTCGGAAACATACACATGCTATTTAATCCAAATCGTGGAGATATCAAGCTGGGCCAGGTATAATGTTTTCTGATCTCTTATACATATTTTCCATGGCTTCCAGTGCATCTATCAAGTGCTGGTATATTTTCTGAATTGAATCTTTTTAAATACAAAATCCTAGGATATAGAGGCTTAGGCCTGGATATTGGTCCATGGACAGTTGGACATGATGTACATATAAACAAATAAATAATAATTGCTATAACAGCAAGCAGTAATGCAGAATATATGTTATAATCTAGATGTGTTTTGTGATTTAAATAATCAAGGGAAGTCTGAATGATTTAATGTTGAACTTTCAACATGAAAATAAAAACTCAGTAATCTTTCAAAACTTATTACCCATGAGGTTAGATAGGTTAGAAAAATTATTTTTCCAGCATTTTAGTAAAGAATCTGTCATATGCCTCCTATAGTGTCCAAATCTTAGATTCTTTGGATGACTCTTATGGAAACAAAATCTTCTACATCAATTCTCATGGGATCATCTCAGTTCTGGAATATCCCAGCATTTATCTCCTCCAAATCCCATAAATAACAACATACATAGTATCTTACATTATTTTGCCCCTAAAACTGAAGGAGAATTAGTGCTAATTCTAATGATAGGGACATTACTATTTAACAAAAAAAAAAGATAGGAACATTAATTCCTATGCTTTGTTCATTGAATTGGTGAAAACTACAAAAGACTACATGTTCCATACTCCCAATAACTAGTGTTTCAGATATTCTCATATATATCTGAGAGTAAGAATGCAGAGGACTATGCAGTGCATAAAAAAAAAGTTGGTGTAGCTACTGTCTGGAATTTGTGAAATTCTTTATGGAGTGTTTAACTTTCAGATGTAAGAATTGATAAGTCTCTTTTAAGCGCTTTATGATATTGTCTATGACTACTCATTTGCAAGCCATGGGCACCAACGCGGAATATTTCCATGGGCATAAGCACAATTATACTGAACATGTTTTGCTCAGACCATGATTTAAAATGTCCATAAATTTCCATGAAATATTTCCATTTCCATGGGTACCAACGCGGAATATTACTAAAATTGACATATTCCTCAATGAAAGCTATTGGTGCAATGTGGAGTACAAGCGATAGTATTATAACATAAGTTGATATTTGATAATATTTTAGATATGTGAAAATGTTATTCTCCACCTAACGGACATGATTACCACTTTGAACCAGCTTGAAAATTATTTTCAAACATGAAGTTAAATCTTAGTTTTTGTTGTATGATAAATTATTTGGTTGATTTATTAGAATTATTGCAACTTATGAGTTTAAATTTTGCTTGAACTCACTATATCATATAGTTTTGATGGTTTGGAAGAAGATAATATTTTAAAGGGTCTACCTATGCATCTTTTATCATTACATAAAATAGCATGCTAGATTTTTGCATGTTTCACAATGTTTCCACAATGTCTATAATTTTTACAATATTTTATGATGTTTCTGACATTTCCAATATAGTTCCAATATTTGGATGCTTGATATTTCCACTGACACTGACATTCTAAACCTTGGTTCAGATCACAGCATTTGGATGAACTTATTCAAAGGGTGTAGATATTGTATTTTCTACCTTTTTCTTTCTTCTTTTGACCATCCAAATAATTGGGAAATGCCACATCTCTAGTCATCTAATTCTTGCACTTGGTTTCAAATAGGATTTTGGATCCACATGTTTTCTCCACAAGATACATTAGCAGTGCATGGTTACTGATATAACTCCCTATTTGAATTTAATGAACTCTGTGAATAATATACTTCACATCTTTTAGACATTCCACAAAATGATTACCACCCATTTTGGTGGAAAATTGTTCTTATGTTTAATAATGGTAGTGAAGACCACAGGAGTTAGCACGTTAATTACATAGATATGAGCCTTGGCGTCCCATATGAATTTATCAGTATCAGGTCCCCTGGGATCCATAGGTAATCATGGGCCACAGGGCTAGACCTGGCAACTAGTTTAAGGGGTCTTGTGTAAGCCTGGGCACAACCCAGCCCACACACTGGGCTTGAAATATAGGCCCAGGCCTGTCCCATCTTATATGTGGGTGGCTAGACTTAGACAGAAAACCTAAAGCCAGACCCAGAATTTTTTGGCCCCGATGAGGGTGGATCTTCTGTGCCAGGCTAGCAGTAATTATCCCCAAGTCTGTTATTCCTCCTTCCAAGTTGTTATTTGGGCCATATATTTTGAATGGATGTTTTGCATACATATATTTGGAAGGAGACAGCATTGGGGTCAGGGGGACCTTGACTTAATCTAGAAAGGCCATTACCCGATGTTGGTCCCAGCTATCTGGGATCTTGGCAGGGGTAGGCTGGATACGGTCCTAACTTTTGGCAGTTTTGTTTTTCTCATACTCGAACCTGCATTTGCACGCAGCCCAAATGAGATGCAAGACAATACATATGTGCACCTTCTCTAATCAATGTATTACATGCTACAATGCTCTCTTCCTTTATCATGTAAACCTAAACAGGGTACTAGAATGTTTATGCTGTCTCTCCTTCAGGAACGTTTTATTTCCGTTGAATTCCATTTTTTCTACAGTTGTTTATATCAAATTCAAATGGTGGTAGCATGTACTTATATACTATCTATGCCACAATGTCACAGATCCGACTATTTCTTGATAATGCCCACAGAATATCACAGGAATGGGGCAACATCCCTGTTGTAATTGCTGGGGACCTAAATAGCATACCACAGGTGGTATCTCATAATGCTTCAAACTTAACAATCCACAGAAAAAATTCAGATTAAGTTATAAAATCCAATATGACTATTTCTGACACAATTGGAGATGTGATTTCTTCTTATCAGAGTGCAATATATCGGTTTCTGGATTCATCTGAGGTAAGTTTTATTTGTAACTTAGTGTCATGTGAAGCTTGTATCTTTATCCTATCAGTATCTTCCTTTTTAGGTATCCAAAAATGTCAGGTTAAAAAATTCTTGCTGGAGGAATAAAAAGGATATTGTCATTTATTGCAGTTGGACATCCTATTACATGATCGCAGAAAAATTTCTGGTCAGGTTGAATACCCAATAGGACTGAAACACTTCAAAACTCAGAGGGAGGATTCATACAGGTCTCTATAACTCCCCTGTGCTGAAAATATTCCCTGTTCATTTATTTCCTAATTTAAAAAAAAAATGAAGTAAATACATGTCAGGTTTCTTACTTATCTTTGTTGATCTACATATATTGGCGGTGTTCAAATGTCTATATCTTAAGACCATTGAGATATAGATGGAGCCAAGAAGAAATACGGCTTGCAACTGGCTGTGACGGCATCACTCATCTCCGCCATCATTTAAAGCTCTCCAGTGTGTATAGAGGAGTTGCAGTAAGTGCTCATGTGAATCTCATTTTTTCCCATCTGTTGATTCTTTACCTTTCTTATATTTTGGATCAATTCACCTCTCTCCTAATATTATCATACAGACCATAGTTGTCAAGGCGACAAGGTGCCCTTGGAGGCTCGCCTCACCCAATCGCCAAGCAGTTTTGCATACTGTGTAATAAAATACTTTTATTTTGTTATTTTTTGAGATTATAATTATAAAATAGACATTATTAAAGAAAATTATTCATTTTTTATGTTTATAAACTAATTTCTTTTTATTATTTTCTTATTTGTTAGGGTTTAATCAACACAAGCATTGCTAACTGCTGTATTGAACCCTCAATGACTTCAAAATCTGAACCAATAAGTAAGGGAAGAACTTAAAATTTTGTCTAATCAACACATTTCTTCTTCCGCATCTTCTTCTTCCACCTTTTGTTTTCTTCTTTTCCTATAACAAAATAGGGGTTCAGCCCCTATATTTTTTGAATTTTCTTTCCTTTCTTCTTTTTCTTCTCATAAATATGTTGATTTTCTAGACTTAAACATGAAGTTTATAATTTTCTTATGAAAATTATGGATAGTTATTAAAGGAAGTTGGTTATGGAACCTAGGGAACTACCCTAGGATATGTGATTCTTACTTAAAAAAAAAAATCCATCGCCTAGGCGACTAGGCGACAAGGCGCCCCCCTGTCACCTAGCCTCGCCTTGGTGCCTTGAAAACTATGATACAGACTATTAATAGTTATTTCCAGGTAATAACACTTGTGGTTATAGGAATTCCTCCCTTTCCATTTCTCATCTTAGAAATTGTCACTATACTCTGGATCACTTTTCCTTTATTAAGTATTATTATGTTCACTATTACACAGTACTGTTGCTTATCAAAAAAGAATGTTTGCCATTATACAGGGGAGTTGCAGAACAAGAGACAGTAATGAAGAACCATTGGCAACTTCATATCATTCCAAGTTTATGGGAACTGTTGATTATATTTGGTGACCTAATTATTATCATTAAAAGCATTTCTTTTCTTTTTGATTGGTGGATTTGGAATTCTGTTTCTTATTTCTATAATTTACAGGCATTCTCGAGAACTCATTCCGGTAGGAGTTATTGAAACGTTACCAGTCAATATTTTGAGAGAAACTGGAGGGCTCCCAAGTGAGGTATTTTTTCTCTAGGCTTTGTAATTCATATTTCAGTTGAACAATGATAGAAGGTGTTTACTGCGTATTTTATGAAAGGGACATATGTCTTGCTTTAGGTATCCAAATGCTGCTAATTGCTCATGAGCATATTCAAAAAACATATTTATTTTTTTTATAAAAAACCCATATGGAGGATTAAGGGGTTAATAAGAATCTCAACCTTAGAAGTTCATTAAGAGGCCTTGAAATTAAGTAAACTGTATTCTCTTTGACTCCCTTGAGGAAATCTTTCTCTCTTGTCCAGAAACTGACCACTGAGTATTCTCAATGAAATCTTTCTTCCTCCCTAGTTTATCTTCTGACCCAATAGTCTTCCCAGAAAAAAACAGATCTTCCCATTTGTTGTGCCACCAAGAGTATTCTTTTTGTGGGTACCTGTGAAAATATCAAAACACTTGATAAGATTGTTCAAGAAGAAGCTAGTACCTTTCTGTATCTTCCTTGAAGTTATCCTATGTGACTAAGGGAGGAAAAACCTATCTCATATCTAGTCTTGCATTGCACCATTAGTGGACATCATTGAAAGTTTTTCTTGGATCTTGTTAGGTTGGAATTTGTGGCCCCTAGGAGTCTAAAAGAAATGCTACAATGGTCGAGACCTTTGGGATTAGGCTCAAACGATCTAGTTTATTAGAAAACCATAATTCATGCAGTGACCTGGGAGGCATGGGAGGATAGACTTCTTTGAAGCTTTAAAGAGTCAAGTATCTTTATGCTACATCTTTGGATGTTGGCATCTGATGAATTCAGAGGTCTGTGTTATAATGAATTTGCGAGGAGCTTAATAGAGATTCTTTGTCTCATAGTTCGCTAGTGAGAAGGGCTCAACTAATACCAGAGGGGAGATGAGGTTGCAACCTGACAGCAGTGCCACTGGCAATAGCAATATAGCATTTATAATATCTTGGTGTTTAATATCGTACAGCATCGAGAAAGTTCTTTTTGCTATGTTTTTTTAATAGATTACCCAAACCAAGCTTCTTGAAAGATTTCATGGTTCTGATTATGTGAAAGGTTGGGCTTGAGTGGTGGGCTAAATTTGCTTCTTATATGCTAAGCTCCATTCTTATTTTATTAATGCAACAATTTGTCAAGAAACAAAATAAAATAGAATACATGGGGATGAAATTGAGGTAGTTCTGGGTCTAACTTTATCTCAATTTATGATTTGATAACTACATGTAGCATTTGATGTATCTATGTGAAAAGTGGACAATGGCGTTCTTTGCATTTATATCGAAGTTAAATAATTCTCTAATATATTTTATCCTAGATAATTTCTTGTTTTCCTTTTGAGATTGCTTTTTTTCTCATGTGGATTTGACATTATTTATCTGCAGAAGTGGGGTAGTGATCACCTTGCTCTGGTATGTGAACTGGCATTTGCAGATAACAGCAATTGGCCTTGATTAGCATATCCTGTCAAAATATCTAACAGAGGATGCATGACCAACTTCTGACTGATTGGACCTGCTATGATTTTTTTATATATGGACCCGTTCAAAATACTCATGCTTGATGATGTCAAGGCATCGTGCTTAGTTGTCACAAAAGGAAAACAGTTTCAGCAGTATTTGTTTGGCTTCTCTTAAAATCTGAAATTATTCACTGTCATGAGTATCTAGACTTCTCAAAACACAGTTTCAGCAGAGGCAGAACTTAAAGAGGTGCATTTTCTGTTGTAACAGAAAAAAGAGAGGGGTCCTAAGTCCTAACTCCCAAGAGGTGTATATTATGTACTTTATTTCCATCAGACGAACACAAGGATTAACGGAAGCTTCAAAGTGAAACTGTGTCACAGTATCTGATATCAGGATTAATTACCAATATGTCTCATGTCCATGAAAGCTTCAGTATGTAAACTACAGTTCTATCAAAATTGCGAAGTTTGCACTTTTATGGAAGTTCTGTTCAGGATATGGGACTGGGAGTGTCTTCAAACTGTCTATTAGAATTAGATCGACTCTGCACCTCCTCCACTTACTATAGGAACAATAAGCAGAAGTTAAAAGGTATTTTCCCTTCTCATTTTCCCCCAGGTTTCTCTGGTTCTTGCTCTGCCTGACAGATGTCATAGTTGTCTTTGGCCACGTGGTAAGGTGCATTCTTAATAGAGGAAATATAAGGGCTTTCATCGTTGGGGAATTTATGCAGGAAATGTTATTCTATTTGTCAGCATCAAGATAATAGTTGTGTTTTGGCCTTGAGTTGGCACATCCAAAAAATATATATACAATCTGTGGTCTTCGCCATCTGGATATGCTGGAGGAAAGTAGCCTGCAGGTTTGAAGTTTAACATCCTGGATAGAGAGCATGGCATAGGATAAGGATTGTAACATAAGATTTGCATTTAGGGGTGAACCATCAGAATCTGAATCTGGTCAAATGGGTCTTCTTGTTTACTTTTTTTACTGGGTAAGGGTTGGAGTGCATAAGAGAAAGTTGTGTACTTAACAAGAGGTTAGCAATGGATGCATTTGTTGCCACTTGCTAGTAGAGTATTACAATTGTCAAACTGACCTACCCACTAACCTCCCCTTATTCGCACACGCTCAAAGGGCTTTGGACTGTGGAGTGTGGAGAGTGGAGACCAAGCTTTCCGCTTCCATGGTAAGAATTTGCTATAGCCTATAGGGTGGAACACTGACTGGAGCAACAACGTCAAGCTAACGCTGGGACTGTTGGTCCTGTCAAATCGTTTACCAACCAAAAAGTCTTGAACGGCAGTTAGCATGTCCAGCACATAGCGCTCTCTCTTTCTCTCCTTTTATTTAGTCGGAAATCTGATTTGCAGCCCCCTCCTACTCTCTAGTAGCCCCCCGCCCCCTATAAACCGCATTCTGCCCGTGGATTTAGCATCAATCCAGTCAGATTCAGTCCACCCTTGGAGTGGAGCTCTAGATTTCTAGTAGATACCTAGCTAGTAGAAAAGAACACTAGTCACAGCGATCTTCTACACATTTTTCTTCCTTCTCACATTCAAAGAAAGACATAACAAGGACCGCTCACTAACTAGAGTCTAGAGTTCCCTTGTGCTTGTGGCGCCCACTTACCCAGAGTATGGATTGGACGTTGGAGCCATCCTCTATTCATCTGCTACTCTGCTAGCCCAAAACAAACTTTGGTTGAATTGAACGGTTCAACCTATTCCGTGTGTCTGCTTGTTCCAAACAGTAAGCCAAAACAGTCCTGATTAAATGGATGATAAAAGAAGCTGTCCATGTCCATGTAGAGATGATTTTGGATTATTGAATAAAGTCAGCTTCAGTTTCTGGGATGGTAAGACCTGGGTGTCATGGGCCGCAGACATCTAAGTTTGAATTGAGTCTGACTTGTTTCAATCGATTGGTATGGATATACATAAAATGAGGCCCTACACTACACATTGTCCATTTTGGGCTCTCACGCTCACTTCAATTATTGTATATGTAGATAAATTCTTATTAATTGGATTATTACATTACACGATCGATGTAGGTTCGTTTCAATTGTTAATACAGCGATGCTGACTCAAATATAATCAACCTGCACATGATTTAGACTAATCTCTGTAATCCTGCAAACTCCAAGCACGTTATTTTCATGCAGGCGGCATTTAGAAAATATCCCTTGAAATTATACATTGTCCAGTAATATTGGTTTGTCCTTTCCTGGGCTAAATTCTCCGACTCCGTGCCCAGCAGCCACAGAATGATAGAATATTGAATAGCTAGCTAGCTAGTCATAAGACTGAGAACGTTTTTGGGCCACAAAATAATGGCCTGCCATACCAATCTGGGCCAGACCGGACAAAACCGGATAATCTTCTTCCTCTTTAGTTTTTACTTTTTAGTCAGGGGCATGAGATGAGACCGACTTGGGATCTGCTGCTCGCCACGATATATTTGTGTAACCAATCATGAGTGAACACGTCAGTGTTCCATACACACAAGTATGGATCCCATCCCATGTATATGGCGTGTTGTGTTGGTGATTTAATTACGTAACCCGTGAGTCGTGACACAGCGTGGCAAGCAGCAGAACCGGACTCCATTGGGACCGACCGACCATTAAGGCTGCTGGTGACTGGTGAGGTGACTCGTAGTTATCTCACTGTTCCCTCGTTGGAGATGGATATATATTATGTGCCCTTCATTTTAACAGCATCCCAAACGGTGTGGATGTGGTCCATATGATATGACTATAGATGTAAGATGTTTTCCTTCTGCTTTCCAAATTAGGCGTGATAGAGCGATTAATTACCTAATTAATTAAACTAAGCAATAAGGATTAGGGTCACACGTTTGGATTAAAATAATTAACAAACTGGAACGAGGGAAGGGGGGGGGGACCGGGGGAGCTGAGTAAATAGTAAAAGACGGCAAAGCAAAAAGATTCTAAGGATTCTCAGAGCGTGGAAGTTGGCACAGAAACGAAGATACCATGTAGCTACCAACCAGTACAACAAATGTCCCCTTCTCTGTGTTTGATTTTCAAGCTCTCTTTCTCTCTCTCTCTCTCTCTACCCAACGAAAGCACATGCACAGTACTGTTTGTTAAGGAAGTTGCAAGGAAAATTCGAGTGGGTACGTTTTAACAAATGGGACTGACTTGTGTCGTCTGGGGCCACAGGCAGTGGATACTTAGAAGAAGCGATGATGGATCAGATGTACACAGCAAAAGTTATCATCATTAAAAGATTTAATACAAATTTGCTCCACCGTTGAGACTTAGGTAGCTGTCTGTGGTTGATTTTCTGGTCCAACTGATGTCCAATGGAGTCTTAGCGCCCACTTGATTTGATTCCCCGATCATCGACATGTTCACGAGATTCACATTAAAGAGGGCCCCAGAGTCCCTGCCGGAATAGTCCACGACTGCTCGCCGGTAATATTCTTTTACATTTATGAATTTACGACTTTATACTGTTTGGGTGGACAGACGGTGGGCCCCCCTGGTTTCCGGACGTTGGGACTTTTCCTCTACAATTGAATGCTGGGACAGATGCTGGTTGGAAATCAGTCCACTCGCGCCTCCCCCAATCCCCATTTCCCATTATATATACTGATATTACATACACTTTACACTTAACTAGTTGAATGGCACGTGCAACTGCACGTGAAATAGGGGAGGGAGAGAGAGAACAAAAAAAAAAAAAAAAAATTGATGAGGATGATCTTCCTTGTGACGTGAAGTCGTGAACCAATACCATGGAGTAAAGATGGCATGAAAAAATTTTCACCCATTTCACAAGGGACTAGGGAGTCACATGAACAAGTAACATTCCATTATTTAATTAGAAGAGCAGAGCATACTGGCCCAGTGCTCCCTGAACTGAAATACAAGCAAAAGGTGATACAGAAATCAGCTCTAAATATCTTTCTCAGTTCAATGATAACTGGTGGAGCTTTCACCACCACCCAGAAGGCCAGAAATTTATTTGTTAGAGGCCCTGTCAAAGGAAGAATAAGAAAAAGTCACTGATTCAAGGCCATGCGTTGAAAACTTGGAATTGCCTCTTCTCAAAGCAATGACACGCTACAGCCTACAGGTTGAAATGAATCATCAAACCAACTAACAAAAGTATTTCATATTCTAAAGTCTCACAAGAATTCAACTGCTGGCTTAATTAAGGAAGAAAAAAGGGTCTCAATAGAAAACAACAAACTCGACACATGGCAGCTGAGGTGGAAAGGTGTTCAACAAAGAAGCATTCCATGGTCCACAACCACAACCACATTAGACAGATAACCAGCAGCCTAGACATCCAACACCCCCACCCAATCTTATCACTAACATAGGTACATCCATTTGAACGGCTAGGAATAAAGACTAGAATGATCCACCACCCCCACCCCAAGAAGCCAACCCGACCATAAAGCAGTGCCTCATCTGCAAGACTGCTGCAACTGTGTCAAAAGAGCAGAGGAGTTCCCCAAGGCCAGCCAAGCCAGATGACTGTCAATTCTGTACACCCTCAGGCAGCCTCAGACCTCAGTACCTCGCACGACCACCTCTTCTCTCATAATACCCCAAAAAGCTGTTCTCCCTCACACATAACCCAGAGTTGACATAGCTGAATGGCCTTAACTAGAGATTGCCATTGCCAGTAGTCAGTAGCAATCAACTCTACCATCTCCTTCACAGGGATTTAAACACTTCAGAAAAGGAAAAGCCTGTAATAATTCATCAATTTAGCTAATAGATACCATATATTATACCACATTAATACAAGCACAATAGAAATCCACATTAATACTTTACGCATATATACCATATATTATATTAAAATAGAAAATCCAAATACAGAGTTCAATGACGGAAAATCAAAACAGAGGGATGGGATGAGCAAAATTTTCAACGGTTCTCTGACTTCTCTCTATCACTCTGATCGGGGAGAGTTGAAAATCTTGGGACGGCTCTATAAGCACAGAAAAACCCAAGACCTCTCTTCAAACTCTGTGAACCCATCTCTCTATACAAGCAAATAAACAAACTCAGCCACGAAACAATCTCTCACAGAGCTTTTTTCCTTCAAGCTCCCGAGACTTCTTCACATAACCCGGATAAAAAAGAAAAAGAAAAGAAAAACTATAACTGCATTGACAATAGTTCTAACTCCTAGCTACAAAACTTATGGGCAGGCAACACCAAGGGGTTCGTCGATCCAGGCCAGCTCTTCAGTGCTGAGATCGAAGTCAAAGTTGGGAAGTTCACTGGGGTCACGGTCCTCAAATCTACACAGTGGAATGTCACTGAAATCGCAGAAATCTTCGAACGCCTGCCCAAAATCATTGACAAGGAACGAATCAAGTTGGAACCCCAGCTCAAGATCCTCTACCATTGGAGACGTAATTACTGGCAAGGAGTCCTCCAAGAAATCAGAGATGGCTTGTTGGTTTTGCTCTTCAGATTGTCGCTGGTGAGGCTGCTGCAACTCGAGATTCCTTGTGGAATGTTTATCTTCCTTGGTTTGGGTGCCAGGGCCAAAAACATGTGATACTGCAGTTGAAACATCGAGGACCGAAGAAGGGGATGAGTGAGAAAACAGACTCTCTGAATCTTCCGAGACACAAGATTGAGACATGGAACCTGCTGCGGAAGACGAAGATGTGTTGTTGCTAGCCTTCTGTGCATGAGATACACTTTCTAACTGTAGTTTCCTCGAAGCGGCTTCATAGGCCTCAGCAGCCTCTTCAGCAGTACCGTAAGTACCCAACCAGACTCGAACCCCTCGAATAGGGTCTCGAATCTCAGCAGCCCATTTGCCCCATCTCCTCTGCCGAACGCCCCTGTACTTGGAAGAACCGGATCTGGATGTCTTCGATAAAACCCTTCTGCCAGGGTTTTTGCCAGTCTTGTTAAGGGTTTTGCCCCCATTATTACTGTCTTGAGAAGAGCTCTCTGTTTCAGCAAAAGAAGATTGAAATTGAGCCGCTGGAACACGAATCTCCCGAATCAGACGCTTACATCGGACCCTTCCATTCCTCTTCATGCCCGCTTCGTCTTCGCTGGACGAAGAATCGGTCGCATCTGGATCGCAATAGATAACACGGATTTTTCTCATGGTTTTGGTTTCTACGTCCTCTAGTCCACTAATTAGGCAGGGTTTCTTCTTCTGCTTCTTACAGACTTTGTCCTGATTCAAGAGTGGCCTCTGAGGTCCTGGCATTTCTAAAAGAATGCGAAAGAAAACCTTCCGCAAATCCCAACTCCACAAAAAAAGAACAAAAAAATTTTCAGAGAAAAAAACACAATAGAAAGAAATCACTCTCTCAAAACCCCAGTATCAAGTAAGAGCCCCTCTCAAGAACAAAAAGAGATATAAACAACGCTTTATATGAAAACCCACAAAGCATTCTACTCCAGAACCAGTCCTGCAAAACCCCCAAAACCCATTAAAAATCCACGTCATAAAAAACAGAATGAGTAAAGAAAAACAACTGCATATGAACGATTCATCTACGAACATCACGTACCGTTTTAACCTCAAGCACATCGAATCGCTTGGCAGCCCCTTTTTCGACCAGTGAAGGAGGGACCAAAGTCGCATGCAGAGACACTGAGTGAAGAGGAAAGCGCAGAAGCTTGAGAACAAAAGGAACAGAGAAGAAAGCCAGAGCTGCTCAATAGCTCCAATCAACAGATCAAAACCAGCCGACATAAATCCGTCAATCCCACCTCCTTTTTCTCCTCTCTGTTCTTCAGCAAAACCCCCTGCCCCTCCTTGTAACGAGAAAGGGAAACCCGATAACCAACTGAAACATTAAAAGAGCAACAAAAGATCAAGAAAACAGGGAACAGGATGACGAATCTATGGCTGCGATTTATCTCCTCAGAACATGACAAAGATCTTTTTTGGGTTATTTTCGATTTTTTGCAGATACGTGAAATGGACTTGTGAGAACTGAAAGAACAGCCCAAAGAAATAGATGTGCAGGGAGAGAGAGAGAGGCGACACAAATCTCAATAGAAGCACGCAAGAAAATAAGAAATACCGGAAAATAAAAAAATAATCCTTAATAATAAATACCTAGTTTGCTTCTGTCTACTGCAAATCTCTGATTTTTTTTTTCCTTTCTGCTCGGTTGCACTGCTCTTTTCTCCCTCTCTGTTTCTACTCTTCTCTTTGGTTTGGCTCTCTGATGACTTGATGAGTATCCCGACTCCCAAGCGGTCAAATAATAATAGGAAATAAGTAAATGGAAAGCAGATGAGCTGGCAATTGACATGGGCTGACATAAGGAGGAGAAGCATGCACATGCATGATGCATGACTCTCCGTCTTAGCAACCCATACATAATTCACCACCATCATCATCGCATTTGCATGGCATGCATGACATGACATGACATACCATTCGGCGGCAGCTCTTCTGTAGGAAGGAAGGAGTACAGTTTGTTACGGTTTTCTCAAAAGGAAAACGCAGTGGCGCGATCCGCGAACGTGGTGGAAGTTTTCTATCTTTTACACCTCCGAATTTGTCTTTATTAGAACCCCTTGTTTATTACGCTAATGCCACTGAGTTTTGTAAACGGAAACAGTCTTTCCCGATTCCATCTTCGGATTTATGCTTAGAGAGGGTTTCTGGGGGACACATTTTCAATTGCCTCTCGTGGCCCTTGCTTATTTGGGGCTATCTCATTTTTATGGGGAGCACATCCTTTGAAAAGACAAAAGTACCCCGACTTTTCGACTTTTTTCATTAGATTACATTTATACAATCAATCAATGCTTTTTTTTTTTTTTTTCTTTTTGTGTTTGTTAGCCTGACTTTATCAGGTCCATGAATCCAAGGGTTGGAGTTCAGGCAACAGTTTATTCTTCTTCACGGGGAGTAGATATAAATACATTTGAGAAAATAATTTCCCAATAATTCTGAGGTGGAGTGGACTGTAAAAAGGGCTAAAATATAAGTGAAGTCCCTTGTCCCCAATTCTTACTCCTAGCCTCCTAGTATTTGCTTTATTAAGAAAAATACATTCATGGGCCTCCTCTGCTTTGTGGATTGTGCCATCTTGGGCTTTCACCAGATTTTCTTACAGACAATGCTAAGTTGTTCCTAGCGAAGTATAATCAGCTAAACAGCCATAATCGTTTTACTCTGAGTGGGCCCAACATGTTACATGTATCTTTTTAATTGTTTTTGGTGAGCCGGCCCAACATGTATTTATATCACACGCTCACAATGTGCCGTGATTGACGGTATGGGCTTCCTGTGCCATTCGTCTATAGTAATATGATAACATTTGGTCGTAGGATCATCGAAGAGATGCAGCGATTGTGGACCCGTTTTTAGGTCCAACTGTCCAAGTCAAAAAAAAAAAAAAAAAGGAAAAAGAAAAAGAAAAAAAAAGGAAAAAAGGAAAAAAAGAAGAAATAAAGACGAAATATCATCACAATTCACAACCATCCTATGTCAGTGTAAGTCTGAGATTTCTTTTCCTTCCCTTCCTCGTCATTTTGTAATATTTGGGCCAAGCTCCAAGACTGACAGTTAGACTGCAACAAGTAGAAAGATTGCAGGTCAAACCTGAGCTTGAAGTCCGTAGATACCAACCGGCTCAGTTGGTTAGAGACTTGGTATCGAATCCCGTCAGAAGCAGGCTTGAGAGGGTTATTATGGGTTTTGGGCCTTTGGGGATAGCCCGGATTTTATTATTATTTTTTTGAAAAGCAAAAAGAATAACAAAAATTAGGGCTGTTCACGAGTCGGGTTGGGTCGGTTTATAGGGGTTTTCCCAACCGACCCGACCTGGTCGGGTACATGAGGTGGAAACCAAAACCGATCCACTGAAAGGTAAAACTGACCTGGTCGGTTTGAGTCGGTTTGGGTCGGTTTCGGTTTTGCTCCTATACAAAAATGATAGAGAAGCGTAGAACTAGCAAGACACCTAATTCTAATTGTAATTGTAATTGCCTAATGGGTTGCCTATTTGGTGTAAAAGACTAGAGAAATTAGGATAGATACAATTTAGTTAAGTAGGAAATAGAAAATAGGGCTGTTCTAGTTCTAGTAGAAGACTAGCTAAGTAGGAAACTAGGAACTACCGAACTAGAAAACTAATTGATTCGGTTTGGTTCGGGTCGGTTTCGGTTTTCACATAAGAAAACCGAAACCGACCCGATATATTGGTTTATGATTTTGCCCAACCCGAAACCGACCGATGCTGATGAAAACCCGACCGACTCGGGTTTGGTCGGGTTGGGCCTTCTTATGAACAGCCCTAACAAAACTAGATAAAGCTTGCAACTCCTTTCTGAGCTCTAGAAAAAAATGGCTTGTTTGCATTTTATTTTATTTTAGGTTTGTTTTGGGGGGATTTTTGTGAAGAAGAAGAATCAAATATGGAAGTCTACTAATTAATAATTGTGGTGGAGGACGTTTGGCCTAGATAATTCAAGTTTCAAGCCAATTTCTTATAATAACTGTATTTCTTTCTTTTTCAAGTTTCAATTTTTTTCAGTAATTGTAAATTTACAACAAATAATATTTCTAGTTGCACATTGTAGGCTTTTAGATTTTCACATTTTCTCAAAGCTTCCCTTTCTATGAATTTCTTTTTATTTATGATAATTTCAACCATTGGTTTAAAACCAGCAATTGGACCATCAGTTATTGTTGAGTCTCTTATAAATGATGTAGGCAAACATTATTTAAAGAGATCCTCAGGTCCACATCATTTGAGTGGGATAAATTGAAAGAAAATAAATGAGAAAATTTTATAACTAGGGCTGTTCTTGGTTTATTTGAAAAACAGCGAGTAAGTTGAAAACATGCGAGACAAAGTGCTAAAAGCATGGATTTTAAAATCGATTCGGAGATCGAACCAGTCAGGGGTCCATTTATCAGGTTGAATGGTCTGATCATTCGAACTAAACGACCGGCCTATTCTGACAAAAAATTAAAAAAAAATGAAAATCGACCAAAACCATTTGAACAGTTAATCGATTGGGTCAACAATTTGCTGATCAAAATCAACAGTTTTTATGGAAATTCCATTTTTGAGAAAAACCGAAACCGATCACCTGATCAATTCCCAATTTTTTCGATCCAACCATCTGATCCGGTCTAGTTTTGAAAACCATAGATAAAAAAATTATTCAAATTCTCTCAACTTACCTTGTTCACACATGTTTTCTCCATAACCAAGCAAATCATTAATGTTAGATACAAGTACATTTAATACTATGCTTCAGTTCACAACTTTCGCTTTCTCACTTGTTACAAGATCAATCAACATCATTTTGGTCAGTAAAACGCCTTCAAATTTCAAAATCCCCATAAATTAAGCCCCTATAATGATAGGCAAAAATGGAGATGTGCATCCAAGGTCTTGTGTGCTAAATAAATATCACTTTTATGCTAGAATGAAAATTTTACAAAATGATTTCAAGGCCAACAATATTATATATGCAACTGTGCATTAGTTAACAAATAAATATGTCCAAAAAAAAATAAGTGTGACAAAGTTAGAAACGAATTCATTTGAAAGAACCGAAGACATTTAATGATAGAATGAGGTAAAGTGGATTAAGATAGTTTTGTCAAATGCATAAACAACATTCACAACAATTGAAAAAGAATTGATCAAGTGGATGGAGCTAGGGGTGTTCATTTGGTCGGTTCAGTTTGGTTTGATTTGAAAATAGAACATAACCAACATTTCAGTCATGTACATCATTTTCATGAAACGAATTATATTTGAAAATCAAATCGAACCGAACAAAATTCAAATCAGTTCGGTTTGGTTTTGATTCGGTTAATTTGGTTAGTTAAAATATAAACGTATTTATATTTATATTAATAATTATTATTAAAATATATCAACATTTATAATTAAAATACATATTATATATTATATATTATTAATAAAAATAGTAATGCTAATACATATTAACATTAAAATTTATAATTAAAATATAAATATATGTATTTATTTTGCTTAAGTTGATTAATTTGGTTTGGTTTGATTGATTTTTTCTCAAACCAATCCAAAACTGAAAATTGATATTTCTAAAATCATAAAATCAAACCGAATTAAAAATTGAAGTACTCAAACTAAATTGGCTTATATGATTTGGTTCAATTCAATTTTCGATTTAATAACCAAATTTGAATACCCCTAAATAAAACTAGAAGAGCCAAGGATAGACACAAAAAAAAAAAGACATGGGTGGTGTGAATAAGGATTGATTTAAGAGTTCATAATTTAACAATGATTATCACATTTGAAATGGCCAAACAGGATTAACCTAGCTGTTGTGTCCCATATAATTGAATTTGAGAAAAGGCTGTGATGATGGTTATGATGATGATGGTGATGATGATGATAACGGTAGTATTTTCCTTTTTTTTTTTTTAATTACATGTCTGATTTAATCACAGCAAATCGTTAGGCATGATGTATCCACATACCACAAATGGGCTAATTGACATGGAAGAAGCTCTAACTTATGAACTCTATGCAGAACAATTCATGCAGCATGTGTTGTGTGTGTGCTACCCACTAATATCTGGTGACTTCACAAAATCTGAGTTGGAGGTGTGGGTATTTGATGAAAATTCTCTACTTGGCTGATAATTCAAATAATAGAGGAAACGAATGTTGTCAGAATATTAAACTTTAGTCCCGTCCATGTATCTGTTTATGAAACATGCATTAAAAAAAATCTATGTATGCATTAAGTTTCTTTGTCCTTTTCCATAACAATAAATGCACTCAATTACTATTTTTAGAGCTGCAAAATTCAGGATACAAATTCAATCCATTTATAATTGTATGGAATTGAATGTGAATCCACCCCTATCAAATCCAATAATAATTTCATCATTTTTGTTTTTTAAAGATTTTGTTGCGGATAATAAATTAAGTATCATATTCCCCATTTTAAGATGGAAGACAATGGAATCAAAAGTTTTTTAGGCTACGTTTGAAAAAGATGTAAATGGAGTGTAAATCCTGATTCAGGATAAATTTGCACTCTTTTTTTGTTTTTAAGGCAACAGTAAAGTATATTTCATTCAATCAAAAAACTTGTATGAATACATATAATTGGTAACAGGACCAAGCGAGAAAGCTCAAAGACAAATTCTTAGAAAAAACAAAATATACAAAATTAGTGGATAAAAGAGAAGAAAGGAACTTATGCAAATGACACATGGTGAGTTAAGAATCACCAACAGAAGAAACAACAATCTAGTGCAACTCCATCCACCAAATAAGAGAGAAAAAAGGCAGGAGCGACACTCAAAGAAAAGGGCGAAGTGTCAGGGATACCACGACCTGAGAAAGCCGCAAAAAACAGCAAAACCCAAATAACTGCATTCGTTATGGAACCTGTTGGTGAACTGGAACTGCCACCAAAATAGCCACCAAGAATCTGCAACTGCAACTGCCACCAAGAAACTACAACTACCACCAAAAACTGCAACCGTGGAGAAATTACCCCTTGTACCAATATAACAATGGATTTGGGATTCGAGAAACAGGCATGGATGGCAATCAAAGCAGCGATCGTGGCCACCACCCAACAAGAAAAGACTGAAGAGTTCACCCCCTGAACCAAGTTACCTGCACAACAGAAGCAAAGAAAAGAGCAAAAAGAACAAGGTAACGAAGTAAATTTGCACTCTACTTCACTTTTGCCTGTGTTTGACAACATTACATTTATGCATGACAAATGACAGGCCAATACATATTTACATTGATAATAAGATGTAAAAGTACATCAATAAAGAAGAAGTAAATTTGCATTCAAGTGGGGTTTAGATGAAAAAAAAACTATATGCTTAATTGGAATTCATGTTTGTATCCATTACAGCTAAAAGTCTGTTTGGTAAGAAGATAAATTAGTTAGTGCAAAACTAACCAAATTTTACAATTTAGGCTCAATTTGGAAAGAGTATAAATGCAACTATATACAGCATAAATACATACAAAATAATACAAGATATAAAATTTTGCACTCTACATATATGCATTTGTACTCCTTCCAAACTCAGCCTTATATGAACCATTTTACGCTCTACATATTTACATTCACACTTATTTGCATTGTTTCCAAACACAATCTTAGAGATTAAACAAGCAGAATAAGAAAGGAATAGAGGGAGTCACGAGAGAACAAATGCTGGCCTCTTATTAGCGCTACAGCATATATAGAGCAGATCTTGACTCTCTTAAGTCTTAACTACATAATTTAAAGTAGCCTGCTGGTAAAGTCTCTATCTGATTGTAGCAGGGACCTGGGTTGACTCCTGGGCACGGGGAGTAAGGGATTGGGGAGGACTACCCTTGTTGTATATAATACATCAAAAATTATATATAAATCATCAAAGTACCTATGGCTCAGCTTGAAAAGAGTATATATATAAAATTCAAACGGAACCTATAGCTCATTTTTTAATGGTCCACACTCCATTCTGCGGACTACTCCACTTGCAGTAGCAAAAGAAAATAACGGTTTAGAGGAGAACTTTATAAGGACAAAATGGTATGTACATTTGACATTTTAAATATAATATAAAATATGCATAATTTATATAAAAGTTTATATATGGTATGTTAATAATAAAAGTATATCAAAAACTTTGGTTGAGCACAAAGTTTAAACAAAACTATTTTTTTTCTTTTATGATGTTTCACAGATAGGCATGTCAGGAATCAGGATGAGCATTAACATTTGAGACAATTAAAATACCCATAATCTCAATACCTAGGCATGTGATAATGATATAATACACGAGACAATTTCATATCTATTGATACTTTCAACCTTGAATAAGCATAAGGCTGTACTAAAGATAAATACGCGTTTACTATTTATTAAATTTTTTGAATAACAAGAGGAACAAATCATGCATTTTCAAACATATGTGGAATATGTGAAAAATATGAGTATATATGCATAAAGGGTATTTTAATTCAGATTAAAATTTGAAGAATTATATTATTGTCTCAAGCAACGTTCAAAGTATCGATACACGGGTGTATTGGTACTAAAAACTAATTGCTTAATGTTTTTTTTAAGTATTATTTTAAAATTTGACTTTTGGAAATATTTTTTAATTGAAATAAATGGAATCCCAAAACATTTATAAATAAGTATATTGATACTAAAAGATACAATACGATATGCCCGATATAGAGCATATTATATCGATACTTTGAACCTTAATCCCAAGTTTAAATTACTTTTTTTTTTTCTTTTCTGAAAGCCCGTAAACAAATCCATTAATCAAGAAGTCTCAGTGGAATCAGACTTAAAACTAAGCCGAAAGGGTATTTTAATTTTTTTCCTTGAAAAAAAGGAGGATATTACTATTTACTAGTAGAGAAATGCTGGGAAACCAGCTGGTGCAACTCTTGGTTTTCTTCGCCTTATAGATAAGGTGGGATCCATGAAAAAGACATGTTCAATCTCTTTTTTTTTAATTGGGATTTGGTGGCCCCGTTATGTGTCGCTATTACTATTTTTTTTTAAAAACATAAGATGTTATTATTTAAGAAAAAATGATGGTCAAAAAATTTCAATAAAAAAGTTGCTTTCTTTTATAAAAAATATATCTTCATGGTCTGTTAATATCATTGGCCATTCCATCTAAACTCTCTCCGCCCCCACATGCAAAATGCTATTTATTCTTGTCAAAATGTGTTACATTAATGGTTTTTTCAATTCAAAGGATTGAATCCACTGTGGATTGGGGTATTTATCTAAATCTAATCCCATACATATTTGAATTTGATTCATTTATTTATCTATTCATTCAGATATTTGATTTGATTAAAAATATTAATGAATCTTTATAGAATTAACATAAACCTATAATATTTTGCATACCCACCTATAATTGGATCAGATCAGATCAAGAAATCTGAATTCAGCTCGAGTGATAAAAAGATCATATTTTCAAACTCGATTTGATCCGATTATGACTAAATGTACACCCGAATCCAACTCACAATTTGAATTGGAATGTGGGGTGTGGGGGCTTGGCTTGGCAGGTTGCTGGGGAACTGAATCTGCTCCTCACATATGGCGTCTCAAACCATTTTACAGATATATTCCTCCATATATTGAAAACATTTTGTATACTTATGTGTTATTATTTAGGGGTGAACATTATTCGGTTAAAACCGAAATATCAAATCAAAAATTTTGGTTTCGATTTTTTTAGTTCATTTTTTCAGTCTTTAGATAATTCGGTTTGGTTAGTTCGATTTTAGGAATTTTAGTTTTTAGAATTAAAAATTCGATTAATTGAAAAAAGCAAAAAAGTTAAAAAACCAAAAGTAATTATATAATATGTAATATATAATATATAATATACAATATATAACATATAATACATAATATATTTTATATTTATATATTAATATATTATATATAATGTATTATAATGAAATTTAATTTCATATTATATAGTATAGATTATAATATATAATATTTTATATATATTAATTAAATTCGGTTTTTAACCGAAATAACTAAAAACTGAACCAAAAATTTCGGTTTTAGTTTTTTTGTAATTTGGTTTTGGTTCGATTTTTATATTTTTATTTTGATTTTTAAAATTTCGATTTATTTGAATCGATTTTTAACGGTTTATCACCCCAAGAAGATATTTTTAATACACATTGAAATGTGGACGATGAGAAGTGACTATAAGGATGTAGCGAAGCCTGCTGCGTGAGGAGCAGATTCCAATTCGGTTGCTAGACGAGGAAGAATAGGATTGGAAAAGGTTATTAGATAGGTTAGGAACAAGGAATATCCGTGCAGCCAATGTATCTGGCAAAATATCATAACCGTTTTTTTTCTTTATTTAGATAGATTCTTCCCAAAGCTTTCACAACACTCAGAATTACGTGGCACCAGGTTGTAGTTCCACGTGCTACCTCGATTGGCCTCCGCACTTTCACGCAATGCTTCATACGCGTGTCACACGCTTCGAGTATATTTTTTTTCCAAATTCGGGATTATCACGTTACTCCCTTTTACACTTGTTGTGCGCAGAGCAATCTCCGTAATCTGGACGGCTATTATTCCTCCACGTCACGTGTCATTATAGAAGTTCGTTCCCTATCTCGACGAATCCTCATTCTGGTAGGCATAGCCAGCGCCACGTTAGAGTAGGGAAAAAAATCAACATAAGCAGAAATAGACAAAGAAAGGAAAAAGTGGAGATATTTGTCCAAGTCATGTGGTGTATTATATTATTATTTGATGATGATGATGGTGATAATGGAGCATATACTATGTCATGCATCATCATAACATAACGTACTATTCTACATGCATGTCTCGGGTTGGGATTTGGTAAGATAGTGGATTACGCAACTGCAGATGAGTGGACCGAACTCCGAAGGATGGGTTCTTTTTCCCGCCAAAAAGAGGGAAAGCCAACGTGGAGCCCACCCCATTCTTCCCGCCAAAAGAATTATATTCTCGGTCGACGGTTCACAGGTTTTCGACACGTGTATTTTCTAGTACAGATGTCATTCGAAAGCTCAAGGAATGATGACGTGGGGCCGGGCTATAGGTGGCCGACCTGTTGCTCTGCTGAAGTTGTCAGCTCTTAGTCTTGGGTGGGGGGGGGTAACTTCGCTTTCACACGCCTTACGATGATGACCTGCTTAGTTAGGGAGAATGCTCTCTAGCCGTTGGATTGGTAGGAATTCAAGCGGAGTGTACAATCTGAGTCCCGAGAATCAAGCCCGTGTCTCCATGAATTGTCTCTTTTTCAGCCGTCAGACAAATGAGGTATATGGCGTAAACATCAATACAAATCTGGTACATGCATTATTCAGATGGATTCCAATCTGACGCTAAGGATTATACAGAAGAAGACCATACACACTGGGAGGGACCGTAGGAAATTTACGGAAATTCCATTTGGAAGTTGGAATTCCACTGTAATTCCATCTATTAACCATCACTTCTTCACGACGACCTAGACCACCCCTTTTTTTAGTGCTTAGTGCTGTGTGAGTGTGTAGCGATGAGAAAATGAAAAGCGGGATCTGTTCCTCACAAATGAGCGCCTCATATGAACATCCACCGTGTACGGGAAATGTTCTTAATGGTAGGATGTGCGTGTGAAGCGCCATATATGAAGAGCGGATCTGATCTCAGAAAATGAGGATTTATTCGCAATGTTATAATGCTTACGTTCAGACGAATTGGGATGTACTCCTCGCACAGCACGCCTCATAAACACATCCCTCCGTACATGAAAAACATTTCCCGTAAATAATAATGTATAAGTATAGAAAAATGTTTATAATATACGGTGAAATATATCCGTGAGATCGGTGTGAGGTGTCCGTCATCTGTGAGGAGCAGATCCGGTCTCCGTCCAGACGATCATGCAATACTTTTTTGTCATTTATTTTCTCGCTCTCTCCATCCTATCCCTTCCTCTGCTGCACTGCCAGTTACTGAGTTTGGTTACTGGGAAAAAAGAAAAGAAATTTGATTTAATATATTTCATATTTAATAAGCAGGACATATCCCAGAAATACAGAAGCTTAGGCTCGTTGGAAGATTCCCTATTTATAAAAAAATGGATGTACCCGCATCACTATCCTACAGAAGAAACGGTGGGCGGGTCGGTAACCCGATCAGATTTAAGATTTGATTCTGTCAAAAGTGACATGAATTGCCTTGAGATTAAAAAAAACAAAAATCAATAATACTATTTTCAGTCAACTGAGTTGATGACTCACTCTACTCATTTCATTGGTTCATATCTGTGGCTGGTTGTTTGACTTTGGACCAAGCCAAAACGATTTTAACAGTTAGGAAGTGAGGCGCTGATTCGGGCTTTTAGAGCATTTCACGAGGCATTAGCTGCAATACTTTCTCAGCGATATTCTCTCACCACGACTATTTCAAATGTTTTTCTTTAACTCATTCAAAGTTCTACAAAATTTTAAACTTTTTTCTTTTCAAAAGAAAGAAAAAAAAAATCAAATGTACCCATAAAGCAGTTTTCTGTGTGTAGTGATCAGACAAGCATCGTTTAGTGTTGTGTTCTAGGGTCTAACCATGAGCTCGCCTAGAACTCATCACCCGTGTTTGGTGGATTGTTCAAGGCTCGAGGTCTGTGGACTGTGGAGGTGCTGAGATCATGAGGTGAGGTTTGGAATTGGAGGGGACACTCCTATTAATCAACCCATGACTTTTCATCATCGAGGTTGGCAAATAGAAATTGCCAAAGAGGAGCTAATATAGATCAGTTATTAGGAACAGTTACGGGAATGGTGATGGATGCCAACTTTTTCTTAGAAGTTTCTCTACATCTTCTAAAAGCTCTCCCACTCACTGCCATATCGCACCTTCTTTCGTCTTCTTCCGCTTTGTCAACTTTTGTGTCTCCAACACTCTTGAAGACGGAGAGCAATGGATCTCCATCCAATCAAAACAATAGACTGTAGATAGTGGTTTTCTCAAGGCCCTCCTCAATGGGGCCCATTCATTGGCTGCTTGCCTGTTTCCACGGGAAGACCTATAAGTAGACGACATGGGTACATCACCCTTTTTTTTCTCTTCTTAGTTTTGCTAAATCTTGTTTACCAATTGCTGTCCGACTTGGATTGGACTAGCCCTGTTCCCTTCCAACCCAACGTGAGCTTTAGGTTTTTGAGTTTGGGCTTGTTCTTGGCCACATAGCTTGGGCTTGGGTTCAAAATACCAACCCGGCCCACACTGTTCCCAAATTGAATTCAGCCTAGTTGTCATTTCTTTCTGGCTTCACTACTTCAGTGACCTTGGGTTGAGCTCTCCAGTCTCCACCCTGTAATATACGGCCCAACTTAAGATTGGATTGATGTGGGGTTTGTTAAGAACAAGAACAACAAATAGCACATCTTCACTAGTCACTACTTTTTACTAGGCTAAAGATGGAAACACAAACTTGAGGAAAAGTTTATTATCAAACCAAACACAGCCTAAGAATTCAGAGCTATGCCCTTAATTGCCACATGTCTATCGTGCAGAGAATCTGCTATCCACCATTGAAATAATTGGGCTCACTGCCCAGTGCCCAGCCAAGAATTGCCCTCAACCAGATCAACAGCAACGAATTGAATGACAGGCGGACAGCTATTTTCAAACGTAATCGTTCGATCAGATCTGTCAGCAAACCAGAATTGGATCGGTCAGATCAATTCAGGTTTGACCCTACGCCATCCATCCATGAAGCAGCTGTTAAAATTGAGACTTGAGAACAATAATATGACATCTGAATCGAATGAACGATTCCATCTGACTTGGGCTTTTGGATTTTTCAGGTCAAGAATGTCTTACTGAACGATTCCATCTGACTTGGGCTTTTGGGTTGCACCTGGGTTCGAATCAATACTGACCACCGACAGACTCGTAATGCAGTTAATGCTGGCCTTAACAGATTAAATTAAAGATGCTCATCAAGAAATCCAACCAGCAAACCATCTTGCCACGTGGAAAAATCATAGTGATTTAATCTGTATTTGGTTTGAAAGAAAAGGTAGGAAAAGAAAGAAAAAGATGGGGAAAGGCCGGAAAACTATACAAGATTTGTACAGGTTTTCTTACATTTTAAACACAGCTTTCGGGAACGCTCACAAGGAAGGCAGAGAGCAGCAAAGCAGCTCCGTTACATCGAGGTCCATACCTCATTATATCTTACGTGGTAAAGCAAGCAAGGGAAAGAGACCCATTGTTGCCATAAGGTCCATACCTCATTATCTCTTACGTGATGGGACCCACCATTGGATGGTCACTCTCTCATCCTCTGTTTACCACTGTATCATGCCGTAATTGACATATTTTACAAAGAAGTACTGTCCATGACGCATGAGCTGTCACTGATATTCGGACAGGATGGAGGTACGGTGGGCTTGACTGTTCAAATGCACGGTCAAGTGCCGACATTTTCTTTTTTTCCCCCTCTTTTGGGGTATGCAAAAAGTTGGGCCAAATTGTGAAGCGGGGCCCAAGTTACCCCAGGCTGGCTGGGTCCTGGGTATTATCTCAAACCATGTAATGTTGATCAATGTATATTTATTTTGTATAATAGCCACTTGAGTAAGTTAAAGGAGAGCCGAGAATAATTAGGAGTCCTTTGTTGGTACACGCTCTAGTTCCTTAGGGTACGAACTGCGAACCTGTGTGTGACGCCCAAAGCTCAATCTGACAGTGTAGAGCGAAAGAGTAGTAGGTAATCCTCAGTAGGACCCTTCACAGGTCACAGCTCCTTTGTTGACGAAAAGGTATCAAGTTCAGCTTCTTTAATGTGATGATCCATGGGCTTCCAATGTGGAGAGGAGGGCCCTCCATTCTTGACATCCACAGGTTTCACTTTGTTTTCCACAGTCTGATCTGTTGGCTACTTGTCTGTTCCAAGTTTTTACTTTTTATTTGGGAAAGTTCAGAAAAATAACAATTGAACATTTGTCTGGGCGACCAAACCAAGGGCCCATGTAGTAGGGCAGCTTCGATTTGAAATCATATTCAAATAACCAACTTTAACCCCTCTTTAATCTCTCTATTTTTTTTTTTTTTTTTGCAAGCAAGTAATAGGCTTTAGTGGACTGCAAAGAAAGCTGGAGCGGCTTTAGCTCGGGGTTCAGCCCAACCCAATATCATCCAGGGGAATCGAAAAAAGCAGGGAGATCTCAGCTCTGTTTGAAAAAGCCCATCAAGTAGCAGCTGCTCCAGTTTACTTTAGCATCTACCGCAGTGGAATTGGGTTAGAACTCTGAACTCATTATTGGGGCCGTCCCAAGTCCAAACGGAGGGGAGATTGTTAAAAGGTGACAGAAAGCGTTGGTGTATACGTTCACTTTTGGGGACAAGGGTACATCTAGGAAGGTGATCCTGTACCCACAGATACAATGCATGGGAAGCTGGAACTGATGCTTCAATAAGTGGTCTTCTCACAGGGTTACAACACCAGTACTGAAAAAAAGAGAAAAACCATGGGAAGTGGTGGCCGAAAGATTGAAATAAGAAACATGTAACGTGATGCATTCATGGCCCCCTGCATAGGATGTGGGTTGTGCCATCATGAACAACTGAGCTGAGCATGCATACAACTTACACAATCCAGGTATTCAAGCTTGGTTCCTTATTTTTCATCTACCTGGGATATATGCATCTTGTTTCAATGGGCTTGCAAAGGGGCCGGGCTATATTGAAAACATTAGGATATGCTTTGGCTGAGCCTTTTGGCCCAGCATCCATTTAAGGCCCATACAGGTTGCTGTTTGGTACAATTGCTGTTTCTACCTGAAATATATTGGGTTAATCAATATAATTGGCATTCAACTGTTATTTGATGAATCTGTTTATAATTGAAACAGGCCTACCTTAAAAATGCAACCGTAGCTGTAGTGACTCTCATATATATGATCCAACAACACATATCTGATCAACCAAAAACGTTTCAGGTAGAAACACCAATGGTACCAAACATAATTATATTCAAGCTGCATGGCCTGTGTGGGGTTCACCTCACAAAGCCAGAAGCACTGTGTGAAAACCCTCCCAAACGGGCACTATGCAACTGTAGATCTGATAAAATTAAGGCCTACACTAGTGATAGCTTGATGTCCGGAGTTCAAGTTCAATTTAGGCTGTGTTTGGAAACAATGCAAATAAGTGCGAATGTAAATATGTAGAGTGTAAAACGGTCTATATAAATTGCAAAGTTGGTTTATTTTTAAACAATCAGACTTTTAGCTGTAATGGATGCAAACACGAATTCTAATAAAATATATGCCTTTTTTATCAAAAGCCCACATGAGTGCAAATTTACTTCTTTTTTTATTAATGTACTTTTACATCTCATTATCAATGTAAATATGCATTGAAAAACATGTTTTCTATCATTTGTCAATGCATAAATGCATTGTTGCCAAACACGACAAAAAATGAACCAGAGTGAAAATTTACCTTGAATCGGGATTTACTCTCGATTTGCATCGTTTCCAAACGCAGCCTTAGAATTTTGAAAGAAACTTAGGTCATCGTAACAACATTGTTGATTACTTGATTTACCAATTCGAACTTTGCTCTATCACTGATTCAAATTTTTTTTCTTCTGCTGCACCATAGATTACAGACTTTTACAAAAAGAAAATAAAAATTAACGAAGCTTGATGAATTGACAAAATGAGATACGTTTAGAAACAAACTGTAAAAACAGTGAGCGGGACAAAATGTTTTTTTTTTACCAAATTGCTCGCCCTTAAATTTCCTTACATTCCATCGAGGAAGCACTGAAAAGTTGCATCGTCCAACCTAAAGAGGAAGACGAAGACAACTATTGCTGAATGGTGATGTTGTTCAACAACTTGAGTGAGATCTCTCTCAGTCCATAATACAGAGCTGCTTTCTCCTCCTCTTCATCCTCCCTTTCCTCTTCATTGGAAGAAGATGACGGTGACAACAACAAGGCAAACTCAGTTTTCACCAGTAGATGAATCTATTGGGTCTTGGGTTGAGGTGGGAAGCCGGCCATGTCTGACTATCCAAAGCCCTCCCATTAGCAAACCGCCTAAAACAGAACTTACAATTGAACTCTGAAACAGAGCTTCTAAGTCTCAAAGAACCGTTCAACCTAAAAGTTTAAGCTGTTGCTTGTTAAGTGAGGTCTTTGACTTGAATAGGTTTTAATCTCAAACATGCCCCCTCATAAAAGCCCATTGGACTTGAAGTGTGAACAAGCACAAGTCCATTTATACCTTGTGCTGAAACTTAATTAATTGCTAGCGGGGACCCGTGCGATACACAGGATTTATTAAGCGAAAACTAAATAATAGAAATGGTCATTTACTAAAATACCCCTTATAGTTTTATGGATTTACTAAAATCTACCATATAGTTAGTATTTTACTAAAACACCACTCATAACTTGCAATGGATTTAATCAATCCTCCATTGGATGACAGTGAAAATGACAATGTTGACCCTAATGTTCATTTAAATAAATTTAATCAAAAGAAAATAAAAATAAAAATACAATTTTTCCCTTAATAAGACACGAACAACCACTCTATTAGCTATATTTGGTCAATTTTGTTTTCTGTACAAAAAAATGTTAAGGGTATTTTTAAATAAAAAATCATGGGCCTAATGGCAAAACAAACACTCCTTAATGAAAGGTTGATTGAGTAAATAAGTTGTAAAATATATGGGATGTTTTAGTAAAATGAAAATTATAAGGTAAGTTTAAGTAAATATGTAAAAGTATAAGGTGTGTTCTAGTAAATGACTCTAATAGAAACACATAAGACTATACAATTGTTTTATATTTTTAACTTTTTAAATAATTAATAATTATTCATATTTTATATACTACTTTTAATAATTTTTTTTTATAATACAAAAATAATAATGATTAATTTTAGTTAGGTTTATTTAATCAAACTGATGAAACCGACGAACCTGATCAACTCGATTCGAGTTGGTCAATTTTCTAGTATTTTAAGTTGGCTTTGGTTAAAAAATTTCTCAATTCAACCAAGTTGGATCAGTTTCACTTTGGCCATTTGTAAACTGACCAAAATCGAACGACCTAACCATGGATATATATTAATATTTTATATTTTAAATATAAAATTTAATATAGAAAAGTGGGAAATTTCTCATATTTCTTAGTCTAAAATGTTTTATATCATAAATCTAATTTTTAAATTTATTTTTTAATAATTGCATTGTAATTTTATACTTTAAATCTTTTGAACTAACTGACCAAACAAAAAAATCGACCCAAACCGATACAACTTGAGTGGGTCGATTTTCACAAAAAGGTCAGTCGGTTTCAGTTGACCAACTCTCCAACCTGACCAGGTCAATTTGGTTGGCCAAATAGCCTACGTCCGAACCGAACCAACTAATGAACACTCATAATTTCAGCTAAATAAATAGTCTTATCTCTCATAAATAATAATAGTTTAATCTCCAATAATTATAAAAAAATTAATACGAAAATACATAATTATTGAAAATATAATGATAATGAAAAAATACAATAAGTACTAAAAATATATTAACTTAGTCAATAAATAGTACAATCTCAAATAATAGTTTAATTTCTAATAAATATTTATCAATAAGTTATAACAAAAATACGATAAATACAATAAGTACAATATATTAAATTAAAAAAAATTAAAAATAGTAGTTTAATCTCCAATAATTATTGAAAGTTTTCTATTAAATAACAAAACAAAATAAATTTATACATAATCATTGAAAATACATTTATCACAAAAAACAATAAATAATTACTGAAATACAATAAATATTATTTTTAGTATATATAATTATATAATAAATACAGATTAAGAGATTAAAATTATAATTAATAAATATTATATTTTTGAAAGTTATTTTATCAAATTATTTGATTTAAGTGAAATTAGTTATTTACAATATTATGTAAAAATATTAAATTATTATTAATTTCAATAATTTCAACTTTTCAGAATTTTTTAAAATTTATTACATAATTTCTTTATTTTAACTATTTAAAATCTAGTTTTGTTAAATATTTTTCTATTTAAAATAATTAGTTATTTAGATACTTAAATAATATGTAAAATATTTAAATTTTAAAATACTAATTACTTATTGAATTTAATTATCCATAAAATCATAATTTATACTATTATTACTATTATTACAAAATTTCGTTATTAATTTTGTAATATATTAAATTGTTAATTTTAATATTATGTTATAATTATTTTTTTACTTTGAAGATTTTTTAAAGTTTATTACATAAATTCGTTATTTAAACTATTTAAAATCTAGTTATGATAAATATTATTAAATCTATAAAATATTTAATTTTTTTTTTGTTATTTGAATTTTATTTTATTAAGCGATTACATATTTTTGAAAATTTGAAAAACATTTAAATTGATAATCCAGAAAAACATAATTTAAATTGTTAGTACATAATTTTTTGATATATTTTGTAAAAACTTAAAATTATTTTTTGTGTTTTTAATAATTATTTTAAAGTTATTATATAATTTTGTTAGAATATTTAAATAATTCTTAATTTTTTTTATCCAAACTTTCTTTAGATAGATATAGATAAAAAGTAGGGGAGAGGATAAATAGGAATTATAGATAATTTAGGAGAGAAACTCTATACTAAATTAGATATAATTTTTGAGATAAATAGGAATTAGAGATAATTTAGAAGGTAAATAAGAATTATAAATAATTTTGGAGAAAGTGGGGGAGACAATTTAGAAGAAGAGATTATTTAGGTTATTGGGAGAGTGTATCTCGTTGGTTGTTTCAAAAATGACATGGAATAAAAAAAATAAAAAATTAAAAAAAAAGAGAAAATTTCTTGACCGCTTTGTTTATATATATATAATGGGGACATGGGGTGACCAATAGTAGACCACTTGGTCAAAGTGGCTCTGATGTCCTTGAAACATTCAACCTAAAAGCTTAAATTTTAAGTGAGGTCCTTAAATAGGTTTTATTCTCTAACACTAAGCACATTTTAATCTTGCCTTGCACTTCCTCAGTTTCTCTATTCTCTGAAGGAGTTCTTCACCAAAAGTTAACTTGGTCATCTCCATTAAGCTCAAATATATCAGTCATCTCTGAAAGTGACGAGTAAGAAAAACAAGAAGTAATAGAAGGTGGCTTCTAACCAGTCATCTCTTCATATCGCTATCTTTCCTTTCGTGTCCAAAGGCCACACCATCCTATTCCTCCACCTTGTTCACCTCCTATTCCTCCATCGTATCTCTGTTACCATCTTCACCACCCCTGCAAATTCTCCCTTCATCCATTAATCCTTCGCCAGTCATCGGCACAAGCTCCACCTCCACCTGTATACCCAGGGTCATGTAATATGGGATGAGCAACTTCTCCCCAACCATCTGCCATATCATGGTTCAGTATCGGCTTCTTAACTATGTTGGATTCGATGACGAGCCCTTCAATATTCTGCCTTCCGGGGCTCATTCGGGCGTGATTTCACAAAGGGCAATTCGGTCAAAAGAAGTTATTTATCCCACTCACTCTTTTTGCAATTTGTTTTCAAACATATCGGATTTTGTCAATTCATAAAGCTTTGTTAATTTTTTTCGTAAAAAGCCCTATATTTCACTATAGAATTCCCATGGCATTGCCACTTATGCATAAGCCAAAATTTTGGCTGTATCTTTGCCAGCAATTTCACTCAACTAACATTATCATAGAGAGCAACAGCAAAGCTTTGGTTGAAGTCTTAAATGGCAATTCCTCTGTACCTTGGGCTCTTCATTACATTCTGCTGAAGATCATGAATGTTTCTTTGGTTCATGCTTTCAGGGAGGTAAATAAAACCAGCTGACTCCTTGGCTAATATAGGTATTGAGGAGGGTACTCTCAACGTCACAAGCATCTTACTAATACTGAGCTACTCGCCAGCACTAGACATCGTCTTCCTTCCCCACAGCAAGAATAAAATGGTATTTCTTTTTTCTTTGCTTTGTTTTTGCATGCTTGTAAGGGTAGGGTTTAGCAATGTTCAAAGTATTAACACGTATCAGCCGATACGTATTGTTTCGGGACCCTTTCGATATGCCCCTATGCCGATACGTATCGATTCGCCCGATACACCCATACCGACGTATCGATATTTTAAACCTTGGGGTTGAGATCGTGAAAAGAGTTTTGTTCTCTGAGTTTAGGGGCAAGGTGGGCTACATCGTTCCTGTAACTTTATATTTTCCCTTTGATAATGGTTAATAAAATTTTAAGGTAGTTGGAGTAAAGCTTGGAGTAAAAAAAAAAAAAAAGATTTTACTAAGAATTGAAGTTAAATTGACAATTTCACTAATGTGCTTGGAGCTTCAAGACTTGGAGCCAAATATAGAAACCTTAATAGAAAGGAAGTACCAATTGAGATGGTTCAGTTGGTAGGATCTCTGACTCGTTGAAGCAGAGTCGTGGGATTAAATCCTGTTGCCACCAGGGTTATCCATAGGAATGAGTAGTTTTCTTGCTTATATCCTCTTTCTTTCAACCTATGGCAACAATTGAAACCATTACTACTATTCTAATACATCAACAGTTGTAGCAGATAAAAAAAAGTTGGAGGCTCCGCCTTATTTCAATCTTTGATCCCCATTTGCCATGACATGGCGAAGTTCTTTCCTAGAGGCAATTCCAAACCTTTAACCTCAACCATCACAGTCTTCTGTTTATCTCCTCCATCCTCTACCTCCTCTAAATACCTCAGGTCCGAAGCACTAATCTCCACGTTTGAGATGCTGGAAATTGGCTGTCCATCAACCTCAACAGCCAGATCCTCTGCCATTCCTTTCAACCCCAACACAGTCACTTTCTCTATAATCCACCCATTCGCCAATGCGAACTTACCCTCTTGAACCTCGGACCACACCTTCACCTTTTGCTGGCTAACGCTAGCATACAAATCTATGTAACTGGAGTAACCATTTCCAAGCTTCATCTCTGGAAGCTCATCATCATCAAGGAAAAGCTTTCCTTTGGCCTCTGCATCATCAGCCCCTGCTGGGAGTGTCACCACAAGGCTAAACGGCGTCATTCTCGCTTCTTTGGATGTCATACCGCCCCGTTGCATTGGAATGATGGCGTTCTGATACACATGAACGTTTATGACATGCAATGGAGCATCAAGCGTGAAGTAGTGTCCATCTTCTGATACAACAGTCTCCGTCATATCAAATAAACTGTACCAAGTGCCCGGAGGAAACAGAGCTTTAACCTCTGATTTCCCCTGCTCGAGTACCGGTGAGACCATGATACTGCTGCCTAGCAAGAACTGTGTGCTCAACCCATAACATTTGCTGAAATTTGGGAATGAGAAGAACAGCGGCCTGGCCATTGGGGCGCCACTGGTGTGGGCTTCATAGTTCAAGGTATACAAGTAAGGGAGGAGCTTATAGCGCATGCCCAGTGCATTTCGGGCTGACTCTGCCACAGAGTCCCATACGTAGAGCTCCTGGCTTGGGGAATAGTAGTTGGCATGATCCCTGGAGAAGGGGTAGAATGCACCTAGCTCAATCCATCGGTTGCAGAGCTCTTCTGTGGGCTGTGGGTAGAAGCCACATATATCCGAACCAACCATGGGTATCCCAAATATACCAAAATTGAGAATGGTGGAAATGGAATACCTTAGGTCGTTCCATGTGCCCTGGTTATCACCAGTCCAGTGTGCAGCATACGATCCTGACCCAACAAAGGTAGAGCGCGATAGCACAAATGGACGCTTGCCCATGAGTCCTTGGAGCGCCTGATGAGTGGCAATGGCATGAGAGAAACCATAGATACTGTGGGCGTCGTACTCCAACACTCCATTGTAATGAAGAGCACTTGTAGCAATAGTTTTGTTGCCAATTGGCGCTAGCGCTCCCGATGCATTTATCTTGTAAGGTGGATCATCCCACCTGGTCTTGTTTATGATCTCACAATCCAAGCAACAGACCCAGCCAGGGTTGCCAGGACATGGCCTGTTCTTTGGAATCGTGCATTTACCGGTGCAGAAATTGGAAGCCTCGTTCATGTCAATCCATAAGCCATCGACAGGCACAAGTTCACGGAAACGTCGGATTTCGTCAGTCCACCAGGACACAGTTTTGGGGTTAAGGAAGTCTGGGAAATAGACTGGCCCTGGCCAGACTTGAGCTAGGTAAGGCTTTCCCTCATACTTGATGAACACGTCGTTCGCCATACCACGTTGGTATACGCCATAAGAGGAATTGACTGCGATGCCAGGGTCGATGAGCACAATGTATTTCATCCCTCTGGAATGTAGTTTCTCCACGAAAGCCGAAAGCTTTGGACGAGGGAAGTTAATGGGGTCGAGGGTGAAGTCCTTGGCCCCGTCCATGTGATCGTCATCCGTCCACATCACATCGAGTGGGATCTGGGCCTTCCTGTACCTCTCAACAACAGATTCTAGGACCGACACATTACGGTAACCCCACCTGCATTGGTGGAAACCTGTACAATAAATTCATGATGAGATCGAGAGTGTTCCAGCTTCTAACTTCTAATCACCAAAAAACAGCTAGTGCTTCCCTTCCTTCTTATTAATAAGAATAATAACAACACAGCTAAACAAGAAAAAAATTTCATGGATGATGGATCTCCTTCACTCATCACTAGATCACGACCATGAAGCAGAGAGAACAGAAGCTCGGCAAGCTTTATGATTTGGATGATATCTTTTTATTTATTTTGTTTGTTTTTGGTGGAAGGGAGGAGGACCATGGACATGGCTGAAGTGAACGTCTATATAACAATGGAGGTGTCTAGTAATAACAAATAAATTCAGTTTGAGTGGAACAGGAAAAATTTAAAAACTGTGGTAAGCAACTTATTGTTCCATTACTCACTGCCACCAATCTAGACTAATCAGCACTGTGTTTTATTAATTGCTGTATGAGACGAAACTAAAACCATATCAATTATCAATAGGAGCTGAAGCAAGGATGTTGACCATACTATGTGGAGCTGAAATTTGGTCCAAGAACAAGAAACATGTGGCCAGTCAATCTGATTTTCAGAGTATGGCCAGTCATGAGACGGACCATCAGAACAGTGGGTCACGGGTATGAAACGAACTTCAGTACAGAAACAAGTTTCAAGACAGTTGTGATTATCTTAGAACAATCAAAGGTGAAATCCACCGACTTGTTTTGCAAAAGTCAAAGGTGAAATCCAAGGATGGTAAGGGTTTAGAATAAAGATAATGTTAAATCCACTGTATCATGTGAGAATCCCATCTGATTAAGCATTAATTAGGCTATATTTGGTTTGACAGAAAATAAGAGAGAAACGAAAAGTTTGGACGGAAATTTCTCAAGGAATTTCACAAAATTTGTTAACTTTTCCTCAACTTTCTGATTCTATCTTATTTTCCATCGAACCAAACACAACCCAAGGGATCCCCCCACCCCGGTCCGGCGGTCCCCAATAAGAAAATATAACAGAAAAATATCTTTATTTCACACATAATAAGGGAAAAGAAGGATTGGCTCAATTTTGTTTGTGGGTCGTTTGGAAGGGGTGCGGATAAGTCCAAACCGAGGGCCCCACCCAACAGCTAACTCATTTTGGGAGGAGGGATTAGGGCACATCCCATTTCTTTTTATGGATTAATTACACAAAGTCACTCTATACTTACAGAGTAATGACACTTAACCACTGAACTTCTGGATTCCAGCGCTTTGCCCCTGCTATTAGCATTATATTGGTTAATTTAGTGGAATATTCTTTTAAATATTTCTAAAATCCCAAACTACCCTTATATTATTTCAAAGACCATTTTGTCCTTTTAAATTAGATTTTCTAAAATTCTAACTCTCACATGTTTTTTTTTTTTTTCAAGTTTCTTTCAACAAAGTTCATTTTGAGAATGCCTTAACAATATAATTGATTCATCATGGTCTTGAGAACACGTTTTGTGCTTTAGGGTTTTCTTTTATTATTTTGACATTTATTGCTATTTTTTTATCATTATTATTTTGACATTTGCTGCTATTAACCTATAGAGTCTCCAATGGTCAATTTAGTGATTTTACTTTTTAACCATTAACACTGTTAATGGGCCAAGGGGCAAAGTGCTGCAATTCATAGGGTGGTTATATGTAATTTACCCTTTTTATCCATAGAAAAGATTTGGGCACGTTCCACTATTCCAGTGTTGATAAATGGGGCATATCCCCAGTAAAAAGTCCAAAAAAAAAGCACCATAGAAGTCAAATTGTATCGGTATTTTTTCTTTCTAATGCATGCAATAAAAAATAACAAAAAAATATCAAATTATTGCATGTAATAAAAAAGTCGGATACTCCCATATCACTTATCTTTTATTTTGTCAAAAGTAGTGGCTGCAATCATTTTTCCCCTCCACCTTTAGGTCCTCGTGAATATTGGAAGTTTGCAACTGTGTTGGTTGAATCTCCACGTCATGCAGGGGAGGAGATAGCTCTAGCAGGGCAAGAATGAGCTCAAAGAATTCGTTTTCCCTTTTTGGTGAAAGTAAATGAGCTCAAAGATTTTTTTTTGAAAGTAAATGAGCTCAAAGATAAGATATGCAGTGCAATTTTTTTATCTATTTTTTTTGTACTAGTACAAATGCATGGGAATACAAATGAAAAAAAAAATGTAAATTCCCGTTATTTTACTGCAATAAAAAAAACAATGCAAATTTACACTCAAATCATTTGCACAGATAAAATTTGAAACAAAAATAAACCAGAATTTACACTCAAATCATTTGCACAGATATAGTTTTGCATCAATGCAAATTTATTTGCATTGCAAGTTGCAACCAAACACAGCCTTAGTTAAAAAGGTTCGAAGGGATGGCCTAAAGCCTAATATTTATTTACAGACTACACGGATTTAATAAGAAGTGCAGTGTTCATCCAGTATTTCTAAAGGAAAATTGAATGCTCAAGAAAAAGATACCAATTGAAACACCAGCTAAAATGGTGAAAGTGATGAATAGAGCTGGGTTCAATGCAGCAACCATGTCTGTATAAAAATAAGCATCATTCGCTATCAACCTTCATTTCATAATTCCTTACTCATCCCAATCGAGGACCACACCATTAATCATCAACTGCCCGGATGGTGGTCCAAGTCCAATCAAATGATCCTGATTTTAGGCTGTCTTTGAATTATAAGTCTGAAAGTATTCCTGAATCCGCTACTTTTTTATGTTCCGTTTGGGTCAGAAAATGGGGGAATCCCAAAATCCAAACACAGCCTTGTGAAATGTAGAAGCATAATTAGCCAACCATGTTTATTAGAGGGTTAATTAGGTCATTAGCTATGTTTATAGCCTAATAGGGAATAAATAACTGTATGATGTACGACACTGATAATAATGACTACTGGTAATTCAGTTTATCAAACTAGCAGAAAAGGGAAAAAAAGCTTCCACTCAGCTAAAGTAATAATTAGAATAAGCAGGAGAATCATAATAAGTATCATAGCACAGAAGAAAAGCTGAAGCTGAACATACCTAGAGCCCAGTAAGGCATTGGAGCAGGACGACCCACCAAGGCTGTGTACTGATCAACAACAGACAGAGGGGTTGGACCTGAGAAAAAATAGAAATCCAACACACCCCCAATAATCTTGTAAGTCAAGGAGCTCTCTCTGTAAAACACATCCATCCCATTGCTGTTCAGCAACAGAACTGCATGTGCTGAAGCCTCCCCACCAACATTTCTAAGATCCATGTACACCGGATGAGACCCATATAGGTCCATGTTGAGATTGATTGCAGATATATCTGTGGTATACAGAGTGTAGGGATCGTTGGGCTGAATCTTAATCCCATTTGGTTGGGTGTTCTCTCCAAGCCCGTACAGTGAAGCATCTTTAGGCAATTTGGTTGAGATTTCAAGATACTGATCTTTGAACACCAAATTCCCATATGGGTCTGACTCATCGATGGTTGAATTAAAAAGGACTTGCCCATTTGATTTCCTCCTCACTGCAAAGCCAAATGGGTCTGTCGTGTAGCTGAAGATAAGCTCCTCTCCGGAGTAGTCAGAAGCTGCAAAGGGAAGTTTTCTGGACTTGCCAAGAGTTTTCTTCAATGGAGGAGGCTGTTCTCTTGGTAGCAAGTTGTACGGAACCTCCCATCTTTGCTTATCTGCATCAGTTATGTGAACCCTCAATCGATCTTGAGTTTCATGCCTAGAAAACCAAACAGCAAACGCATTCATTCTCAGCAATGTCTGTTAAAAAAACCAAGGAAAAAGAAGAAGAAGAAGAAGAAGAAGAAGAAGAAAAGATGGCCATAAAAAGAACCAGAAGAAATCAGTGTAAAAAGAGGAAAATATACTTGACAAAGAGCTGCAAATAAGGAATATCAGGACCATATGTGGTAGTCTTTTGCTTGACTTGCAAATAACCCACAAGACCCCCATTTGGAGACTCTTCAATGGAGATTAGTCGGTACCCCTGCCCAATCTTAGTGGGCGATGCAAGAGCACTCACACAGAGAAGAAGAAGAATAAGAGAGACAGCAAGATGAGGTAGGAGACGAGGAGGTGATGGACAGGGAGAAGAAGAAAACATCTTTACTGTGAAGACTGAAGAGGCTTAGAGGACAGTTGCTTGGACTGTGGGGGTTTATAATAGGTGAGTATGGTAAAGGGCCATCCCATGCATTTGATGCTGTGGAGTAACCTGTAACCGAGTAAACAGTAATGGTTAGATGTGATGATAGTTCAGTCCGAAGGTCCTACCTGGTTAAAGCCTTGAGACTTTAGGCTTCTCTTTTCTTCCTTAGACAGACTTTATTACTTTGAAGGATGTACAAGAAAATAATATCCAAGGCTTGAGACTTGAGAGAGAGAGAAAGAGAGAGAAATCTCTTTGATTACATTCTTTTTTAATGAAAACATGGAATCATATTAACATCAAATGAAACATAAATGCCATCTCCTGACAAACTCCCAACCGTGATTCTCGCGGCTTCAATCCCCAACCCCTCTCACAGAGTTGGACTAATGGACTGGGAGAGTGGGTTCTGATTCAGTGGACAACCTCTCATATTACAGGGAGGCCGAGATCCCCCATCTCTACCCTTCCCTCGTCAGTCGTCACCTCATCTAGGGGATATATCTGGGCCATGAACAATTTATCCATTTTCTCTCATTTTTCTTTTAATTTTAATATTATATACAGAGGCGTACTAGATCATAATACCATAGACAATATGAATGAAAACCCGCTTCCCAAGATGAAGATAAAGATAATGAGAGGATGTTTGGGACATGATTGTGTTGAGGAAAGGTAGTATTTAATCCTTGTGACCATTGAAGATTGTCTTTATTTTACTAATTCAATAATATTTATTAATATTTAAACCAAGGGTTGCTTACTTGCTTTCCAATCAATGTCCCCGAATCTTGGACATGCGTTAAATCAGCCTTAAAATATTGAATGGATAAATAAAAAAAAAAAACCCGTATGGCATTAGAAAGAATCAAAGAAATACGTGCTTAATTCTTGTGGTCGTGGGAAAGCAGCAATCATATTCATGTGACGTGAGAGACCAATTTGTTGACAAACATGTTCAATGAGAAATGGGTATTCAGGCCATGTGAAGACACATGTTTTGGATCATTCACTTGAACTATGCAACATAATCAGGAATTTGTCGTTTCTCTTGGAGATGATCATTGTGAGTTTGTCAATTGAAATTATTTGACTGATTAATGTTTTTAAGGAATGAGGAGGGCCCAATCTCAATCTCACCTCCAAATAGCCCTAATACAAGTATACAACGCCTAATAAAAAAAATCGCCCTTAATACAACAAATATCAATTTGCCTATTTGATCTTTAAGTTAATGGGTTTTGGGTTTGTCTATATGAACATCATTTCCTTTCTCTTTTGTTTCTTTTATCTTCTTTGTTGTGTTTGTCTTTATCACTTTCCATGTGGCGAAAGGATCACATCGATGATTCCGGATTTCCTGCCCACAAAAATTCTACCTCCAACATATTATTCCCGTGATTTGAAAATATCTCATCGTATATAATACTTTGTGAGAGGATGAGATAGATATTCTCTATATTATGTGAACAAACATGGACAGAAAATCCTGACCCTACATCAATAGGGATAATGTATTAATGACTTTTTGGCATTCAAAAGTTGCTATATACAAAGAAGAATCAATTGACACCGGAAGCTTGAGGAAATTAAATCTGCTATAACCTTGTTTTAGTTGTGACTTAGCAAAAAATATGCCTTTTTATTATTTTTTTCAGATAAGGAAATCTTCATTTTCTTCTCTTTATCAATTTTCGTTCTCTCTTTTATCATTTTCATCATGATCATCATCATTTTTTCTTTTTCTTATCTTTCTTTTCCTTTAATTTCATTTATTTCTTTATTTTCATGGGTCCCAAATAAGTCAATTTTTCCATCTTATAATGCCTATTCCTAACCTGCTGAAGTTGGGTAACGTATGATGTATGTATGTATGTATCCGAAAGAAACATTACATTATAGAACCATCTTTTTCTTTCTTTCTTTCTTTCTTTCTTTCTTTCTGTCCTTCTTCTTATGCATTTGTTCTTAATAATTAACAATTTGCATGTGATGAGGGGATCAACTCAGGGGGAACGTTCACATTTGATTACTTCTCTACAATTAAAAGTTATTATAAATAAGGAATCAAATAATTTTAGAAGCTTAATCCCTTACCATGTTTTGGTTGTGATATTATATACTTATTAATATAAGCAAAATTTTGCTTAAGATTTTATTTATTCTCCTGTGATGAGGAGTAAAATGACCCTCTAATCATTAACTGACACATGGTGGTCAAGAACCGTCTTACGACACCTCGACATCATATGTGGCACAACCTCGCTTGAATACTCCTTGATTGATCGGCTCATAAAGCATGAACGAGTCTTGACCTAGCCACGTATGTCCCCATTGACTGCCATGAGCACCAACCTACCCCTCCGACCTAGGCAGGCAACCCATGCGTGACCTAAACGATCACTTCGACCTATGACGCATGTTCTCCATTGTCTATTCGCACCACTTCACGACTCTGAAATGCACGTAGATACGATGCTCATCTAGCAGCGACAAGCCTAGTTCCCTCTGCTTCATGGGGAATTAGATTAGGGCAACCACAATGCCGTGTGGGCATTCACCGTAAAGAATGGGTGGATAAGAGTGATCCTTCACTCTCGAGGTCTATATAAGGGTGACCCTTCACCCTCATAAGGTATACTCGCTTCTTTGTGCACTTACTCTGCTTTGATTTCTTACCCATTAACTCTCTTTCTACCTTGTCAGGTCGATACTAACTTGACTATCGGAGTCCTCTCATTGAATCATCTCCCTTGCTGACATGTTTTTTCTTGTAGATCCGACTTGTCAATCTCATCTAGTGCTATTCGAGTTGTCACTGACAGTGGGGAACCAGCGCTCACTCTCATCACCTTCCTTCTAAGGAATATAAGATTCATAGTTTTGGATTTCTACTATTATAATTCAAAGGGTGCTTTAGTATATTTGAACAGATCGGTATGACAGTATTCTGCTATTTTATTTCATCTTTTTCCTGAACTTATTTACCTTATATTTTATTTATATTTAGAAAGGTTAAGTTCAGAAGTAAAACAAAGCAGTGTTATGATGAACACAATAACCATGTATTGAGAATTTGTTTGTCCACTGTCAAAATAAATACAATAACCATGTGTTGAGAATTTATTTGACTTAAGAAAACTTTTGTCTACTGCGAAAATAAATACAATAATTAAGATGGCTAGTTTTTTTAAGATGATTTTTACTCCTGATAATCTTTTAAAATAGGACTCATATGATTTTTTTTTTCTTTTTTTTGTAAAGGCTGTTTTTGGTAAGAATTAATGCAAATGCAAAACCAAAGTGAGTTTGTGCTCCTACTGTTGGATTTTGCAGTTGTTTGATAAGAATACATCTTTATACTACAAACAAAAGCAAATTTGTTTTTTCCTAACATTTTACTTTTATGCTTTAACTGATAAAATATTGAAATAACACATGGGATTTGTGCTAGATTGGGAGGACTAGTAGTAGTAGGGAAAATTAGTTAGTGCAAACAGTTTCTAGCTGTATCTTTGCTCTTTAATTAGTTGGCATAGAGAATTAAAATCATACACTTTAATTATTTTCTTTTGTAATTTCCCCTTTTTATAATAAAAAGGATCATCGGTTTTATTTTTTGCATGCTTTTAATATTTTCCTTTAGACAGTATTTTTAAGATTCTTATTATTGTATATTGCACAAAATGCCCATAATAAAGTAACCCATATAATGTTCTTGTTGGGTCCGGGTCCAACTCTATATCCGAGCCAGATACTGGGGGAACTTGATATATTTACATTTTTGGAACTTCAGATTGGATTGCAGAGCAGGCCTTAAGTACAAGGAAAATGCATATTAAAAGGATCCAGGTCCATTCCAAATTGTGTACAGATCAGATTTATAGTATTAATCCGGCCAAAACCACTAAGCACATGCAGATACATCTGACCAGCTCTACTTTATGACCTAACGTCTGATACTTTGTTCATGCTATTAAAAGTGAATAGGATATATGGAGTAGAAGAAGTGCATACATTTGGTTAGGGCTACAAATTTGGTCAGGGGTATAACCGAATCTGATCCAATAATAATCCAAGTCCTATTTAATTAGAATATCAATAAATTTGTATAAAATTAACCAAACTTTGCAAAATTAAATGTAAAAAAATATGTCTACTTTAAATAAAAGATAGATTTATCTTGAATCACAAATTCTACTTAATTCCAAAGAAATTTAAACAAATATTCAAATTCAATCCGATTCAACATGATATTATTTCTGAACCAATATCTGAATCCGGCTTAAATGATTTAGATTCAGATTTGAGGTCTGACCGGATTAAATCTGATCCATTTGCAGGTCAAGTGGCTTTTTGGCTTTACAAGGTGGGATCCTTCCAAAGAGCTTGTATAAAAAATGTTCGGTAGAAAATTTAAAGAGCCACACAGTCCAATCCAATATTGGTTATTTACAAATGGATTGGTCCAAATTCATACAAATCAACTCCAACCAGTTCAAATAAAATATAAGTGGACTGGATTGGGTCCAATCCAATTCAAATTGAATCAAACACCAAAATAACATGAGAAATTCAGAAAATTATATAAAAAAAATTACAATACACTTGTTCCAATTCAATCCAGTCCAATTAAAATGCAAATGAATCGGATTGAGTCCAATCCAATCCAAAGTGAATGAACAAAAGTGTTTTTGTAAAAACACTTTCATAAAAGTGCTTTAATAAAAAATGTTTTTACAAAAGTACTTCTATAATAGTGCTTTTATAAAAATACTTTCATAAAAGTGCTTTTACAAAAGTACTTTAAATGATTTTATAAAAGTACTTTTGCAAAAGTATTTTACTTGCATTAAATTACTTTTATAAAAGTGCTTTTGTAAAAGTGTTTTCATAAAGTTGCTTTCATAAAATTATTTTCATAGAAGTGTTTTTATGCTAGATTCAGTTTTGATCGTTTTCAAATTGGACAAAGTTTGGCCTCATGGTCGGATTATTGGGAATATGGTTTAGGTCCGATTTAGACGAATAAGAATATGGACCAATTTATTTTCGATTGGCCCAATCCAATAATTATAGCAGACTGTCCAAATCTGATTTGATAATGTTTGATTAGATTGGATCCAATCCAAAACTGGTCCATCAACACCTCTATTCGAGAGAATCCGTTTGGCAATGAGGGAGGTGCGACCACAAGGAGAAGTAGATGGCCATGCCATAAGCACCGCCATTGTTGAAGATGGAATAAAATATACCCAAGTCACCAATGACCTTGACCAACCATCCCAAAAACTAGAGGTGTAAATCAGGTCGTGCTTCCCTCCCTTGGGATATTTCAGGGGGTTGGCTCAGCATGGTCCATGTGGGCCTGTGCCGTGCTATGGGTCGGGCTGGTTTTTGGGCCAAGCTATGAGAGGTATATTTTTAAAAAACAAAAAATTTTAAGTATATTAACAAAATAGATAAAAAATAAAAAAATTAAATTTTTATTTTATATTAATTTTCATGTATGGAAATGTTTATATATGCAATAATAAAATTGAAAATAAAATTATATATTAATATATTATATAATTACAAAATTATTATACATATGGGTTGTGTCGTGTTGTGTCGGCCCATGGACCTGAAACCCCAGGCCCGACACAACCCATACAATTGTGTTATGCCTGGCATGACCCACATTCCGTCGTGTCGGACTGCGGGTGGCACAACCAAATTTACACCTTTACCAAAAGCATGTCATAGAAAATGCAAAGAGGAGGACGGCCATTTTGTTGATGGGTGATATTCGAGAGAAGGCATTTAAAATAGGATTTGAGAGAGAGACTAGCTTCGAAGAGGCAAATGATGAAATGTCGAGAGCTTTAGCCTTCAAGGTTTCTATGGACTTTCAGACGGTTTACAAATTACAAAGAAATGGATTTCGTCCATTTTGGTCCGCTAATTATATTGGACAATAAAAACGTGGGTATTTCCAACCTGATATTAAAATTTGGACCATCCAATTTAGATGTGAACCGGACGAGGTCCAACTAGAATATGGTTCATTGACACCCCTACACACATCCATTTAGAGGGATCTCTGCATCTCTATATAGACCTCTTCCACTAATTTCATTTACAGCTGAAGCAACATTGAGCAAGTCCCACATGGGGAGGGTTTCACACAACAACTTGTGAGGTGGGCCTTACCTTGGACAATCTAAGCAATTCTTAGGGCTTGTTCTTTTTATTTTTTGGATTTTGAGAGGGGAAAGGTTGGTTAATGGGATTTTAGTTCTCATTTCATCAAGATATTCATGTTCTTTTTTCATATTTATGTGGGGTCTAGGAAAAATTAATTTCCCTTAATAATGATTTTTATGATTAAAACTGTCATTTTCTTATTTAACTGAAAAATAAAAGAATATGGATAAATACACTTATCCGGGTAAGCATTTCCCATGGCCAGGAAACACTTGCCCAGGAGTAAGTGCACTTGCCCAGTTAAGTAACTTCCTGAAAAGCGAACAGGACCTTGGTGAAAACCCTAGAGGGCTCAAAATGATTGCTTGAAAATCAAAAAATCTGTTGAAGCTTCTTTTAGAGGAATTTGGATTAGTTGAAGGCCATACATGTTCAATGGGTTGTGGAACCAATGATAATGTTCATGCTAGTAATAAATTCATGGGTCCCATTGTGAAAGATGTGGGTCCAATGCATTTTATTACTGGCATGAAACATTAGCATTGGTTCCACAGCAACTTATCCTTTTTCCTTTCAAAAGCTTCTCCAGAGAGGTTCAACCAATACTTCAAACCTCCCAAACAAGTACTTAGACTATGTGCAAAAGTCAAAATCTTGGAAACTATAACTGCACATCAGGAGCATTTCCCCGTGATGACAACATTCAACTACAAGAGACTTAAAAAGTTCGATGAAACCTGGGAAAAATAGTTAAAATCAGACCCTTGCTCTTTCTTTTGCACTAATTCATCCTTCTTAACAGGGACATGAGTGAATTGGCTTTCTTTTGCACTAATTCATCCTTCTTAACAGGGACACGAGTGAATTGGGTTAAGTGGTAAGTCCACTTTGACTTGACTCTCAGTTGAGCCTTATTAATTGGGCTTGGGTTGGGTTGGATGAAGGTAGGTGATGTAACCGTTTTTGGTCACATACCATTTTTTGTGATGTATAAATTTTTTGGCTAAGTACCTCGTTGTTTGACCCGGTGGTGGCGTGCCTTGGTGATGAGCTACTTGGTGGCGAACTCCCTGGGGGAGAACTACTTGGTGACGAACTGCTTGGTGGCGAACTACCCAGTGGCAAGCTCCCTGGTGGAGAGCTACTTGGTGACGAATTGCCGGGTGGCGAACTGCCTGGAGGTGCTCCCTGGTGGCGAACTGCCTGGCGACGAACTGCCTAGTGGTGAACTCCCTGGGGGCGAACTTCCTGGGGGCGAACTTCCTGATGGCGAACTGCCCAGTGGCGAGCTGCCTGGTGGCGAACTGCTTGGTAGTGCTCCCTGGTGGCAAACTGCCTGGTAGTGCTCCCTGGTGGCGAACTGCCTGGTGGCGAATTGCCTGGTGGCGAGCTACCTGGTGGCGAACTGCCTGGTAGTGCTCCCTGGTGGTGAACTCCCTGGTGGCGAACTGCCTGGTAGTGCTCCCTGGTGGCGAACTGCCTGATGGCGAACTCGTCACTTGACTTGCTCCTAGGCGGTCTGCAACTCAGAGGATGGTGGAGCTCCCTGGTGCAGCGCAACCCGACTACCCTCCGCGTGAGGTGATTTTCTCTCCTTTGTAGACGGCAGGAGCTGAGGGACCTGCGAGAACTGAATCAGAGGACCCGGGGGTATTTTCCCGGCGGGGACTCTTCGATGCCTAAGTTAGCATTCTGATTACAGAGGGCTTGGAGAGAAATGAGAGAGCTAGAGAGCGGGGGTTACCATCCTTTTTTCTCCCCTTTGGATTTGGGGGTCGGAGTCCTTATATAGTGGTGCCCTCGCGGGTTAGGTGGGTGAAAAGCCTTCAAATGGTAAGACGTCATATCCCGTCAGAACCGGGGTACGGTGATGAATTCCTCGAGGTTGTCAGGCTGGCGCTTGTGCCAGGCGGCCAGGTCGGCGCCTGGGCCAGGTTGTCAGGTCGGCGGGTCGATGTCTGGGCCAGGTTGCCAGGCCGGCGCCTGTGTCTGTCGGCGGGTCGGTGTCCGGGCCAGGTTGCCAGGTCGGCGCCTGTGTCCGGGCCAGGTTTCCAGGTCGGCGCCTGTGTTAGTCGGCGGGTCGGTGTCCGGGCCAGGTTTCCAGGTCGGCGCCTGTGTCCGGGCCAGATTGCCAGGTCGGCACCTGTGTCTGGGCCAGGTTGCCAGGTCGGCGCCTGTGGCAGGCTGATCCGGCCAGGTCGCGCAGGTCGCGCTAGGTCGCGCAGGCTGCGCAGATCGCGCGTAGGCCGCGCAGGCCGCGCCAGGCCGTGTGTAGGCCGCCCGTGGGCCGCGTGCAGGTCGCACCGGGCCAGCCAGACCGGTGCCCGGGGGGGACACCAACTTGGTAAGTTGTTGCCTGGGTGCTTGCCTAGTTTTCACGAGGTACCACATGTCGCAATTTCACTGGAGGGCCAAATCTGCCCTCATCAGTAGGGGTGTAGATAGATCGAATCAATTTTAGACAATTCGATATCTAAAATTGATTTGATATTTGGTGGATATTGAAAATCAACGAGTGTCCGGGAATCTGGGTATTGAGACTTAGAAGGGAGGTAAACGATTGGGAGTTAGACTCTCTAACATGGGTCTGCTGAATGTACTGGAGATGGACAAAATCAGATGGAATAAAGAAAATTTTGGTATTTTTAGGATGAAATCGATGTTGTCTTCGTTACTGTCAACGGAAGAACCAAATTCCCCTTGGACCTGGCTGTGGAAAACCTCTACACCACAAAAAGTTCAGTTTTCATGTTGGTTGCTCTAGAAGAAAAAAATCCCTACCATGGATGTCTTGAGAAGAAAGGGAATGATCTTGGTAAACCGTTGATCTCTATGTGAGGTGGATGAGGAAACTGTGAATCATCTGCTAATTTACTGCAGTTTCTCTTATAGAATATGGGTCCATGTTTTAAACTTGATCTGAGTAGGTTTACACCTCAGAATCTGAATTCTTTGTTGGCTCATTGGCGAAATCAGGCGGCTTTCTCTAAAAGAGGCAAATTATTATGGAAAGCCTTACCGGCAGTGGTTTGTTGGTGAATGGTGCTTATGGAAAGAGAGAAATAACCGCATTTTTGAAGACAAGATCAGTTCCCCCAGAAAGTCTGTGCTAAAGTTGAGAAAATTTTGGTGAAATGGGTATCCATCAACAACCTCTTTAAGGGGTTGTAGCTTTTAAGTTTTTTGTAGAACATTTGAGCTCGTTGTTATGGGATGAAAATTTTGGTTTGTAAGCGATAATAACTTTCTGGCTATCATTTGTATTGTCTGCCTGAGGAAACCTCTCCCTCAGTAGTAATATTAATATTACATTTCTATCTTAATATTATTAATATATTTCATCATTTCTCATAGAAAAAGAACAGAAAAGCTAAAGTCCCACCCCAAAGAAAAATAATACAAAGCTTCTGGGACCAAGAGCCATTACGTTAATTAAAGCCTCACCAACAATCTCAGGTGTTGTAATTAATATTGAGTGAACCATCTAAGGAAGAGATTAGCTTGCCCCAAAACCATCCTAAAACAATTCGAAAACAAAAGAGTTCCAACCAACATACTTCACGCCTGGGAATCTGGGATGATTAAATTTCATCTTCTCATCTCATAATTTCTGTAACATCTAAAAAGAATAATCGGGATAATATTAATAGCTCTTACTCTATTTATCCGTGTAAATGCAGTTATTTAGGTAAGTTTTTCTTAAGAAATACTTATTCGGTTAAGTGTATTTATCCATGGTTTTTTATTTTCCACGTAAACAAGGCAATGACCATTTTAGCCATAAAAATCCATTATTAAAAGGATCATTTTTGTTCCATTTAAGTGTTGGTAATTTTCCCCCAAAGTGGAAAAAACTTTCCCTAGCCTTCACATAAATCTGAAAAAAGAACATGGGATTCTTGGTCAATGGAAACCAAAATCCCATTGACCAACTTTCCCTTTGTGTATCAAAAACACGTACCACAAGGTGCCAACCAACTGGTAAGGGTGTCAATGGACCATTTTTGGATTGGACCCCATCCAATCCAAAATCAATTTGGACGGATTGGACAGACCAACAAGACATATTGGATCGGACCAATCCGGTCCAAAGTATTTATTAGATTGGATTGGACTTAGTTTGTCTGTAACAAATTTATATTGGATTGAGTTGGATTAAGCCAATATCTGATCCATTGATGTAAGATAAGAATATATGTGTCAATGAACCGAGTTTGGGTTAAAACCAATCAAAATCAATGGATCAGATATTGGATCGATCCAAATTGGTCTAAAACATTCATTGGATTGGATTGGACCTGATCCATTTATAAGGACTCACATTAGACTGGATCGGATTGGACCAAATCTAGTCCAATTGGCACCCCTACCAACTGGTTGATAAGGTTTCTTACAAGTCATAATAGAGATTTATGATCGAATCCCGCTTGCACCTGAATTGGGGGGTTTATGGGTTGGGGGATGCACTCCCCTTCGTTGTGTAGCCCTTCAAATGATATGAGGAAAAAAAGGGAGAAATACACAGTAGCCTAATGTAGGATTCTGAAATTACAGCCCCCCATAGTCTGCTAGTAGCCCCCCCTATGGGAGTTCACATCTCCGCCCCATAGTATATCCCCGCCATGTATTGGGAACATCTACCGATGATAGTACCAGCCCTGATGATGTCATCATCGGGAGATGTTCCCAATAGATGGTGGGGATGTGCTGTGGGGCATTGTGGGGCGGAGATGTGATCTCTCCCTATGATGGGGTTAAAAAATTCTTAGCTGGGCTGATCAGTCATTCTCCCAGAAAAACCGCCTACATAACTAGTAAGTATTGGCATGTGTCTGCCTCTAAAAAATAAAATATTTTAAAAAATAACTAGTAAGTGGGGCGTTTGTGGGGCGCAAATGTAAATTCAATTTTTTTTTTTTTTATGATATATGCATTTCCAGCCCCTGAGTTGGGACATGGGAGTAGGGGCCACAGTTAACAAAAATAAAAAATAAAATAAAATAAAAACTAAAAAAAGAGAGAATCAGTGGAGTGGTCAGAATCACGGAGACGGAGGCTCCTCTGATTTCCAAAGCAATTTGGTAGGAAAGGATGCTTCCTCCCTTGTTGGCTGGCACAACAGGCCAGGCCACTGAGTGACTGAAAAGAGAAGTCCGTAGTCCGTATACACAGAACCAAGAGCATGCCCACACAAAACAAAGACAAACAAGGGCATGTCAGTCCACACTCGTGACTGGGAGGAAGCCGCAATTTGCAAAGCCCATAAGATGAGAGATAGAGAGAACCTAACCTACTACTCACTGTCACAGGATGCATGTGAGAGCCCAAAAAGGTAATCAATCAATCAATCTAGACCGTTTATTTGGGCCAAGTACAATACATGTTTGTATGGGCCATTGGCCTATGACAATGACTCAGGAAATTACAGCAGAGCCCTGATAATGTTCTTGAAACGTGGGACATGTGGCATTTATCGGGGCCCCATATCCATTTCATCCACCCAATAGGCTTCCCTTTTGGATGTTGAATGCGGCCTGGCCCATGGGGACCTGGAACTTTCAGTGAATGTCCAATTGTTCATGGTGTGGTGATGTTGGCAGAACCAATGATATTATTTTATTAGGTCAGGATAGGTCGGGATGTAAAGAGCCATTTACAGAGAATCCGGATAGCTTTGCCGGTTTTATTTCAGGCAAACTCGGCCCAAAACTTTGTTTGTTTCTAGGAAGGAGCCCAATTCCAACTTGAGTACAGTTTTATATACGATTATGCTTTTTGTTTTTGGGATTTTAAGGGAGAAGTTTGTCAATGGAAACAGTTTCCATTGACCATTTTTATCATCTATATTATATGTGTATGTAAACTTTATTCTAATGTATGATTATAGTGATAATTTTTTTTATTATAATTTTTCGAGATCTATGCGTCTCAAGTAGTCATTGGTGTCTTGTTTCTCTATTTTTGCAAAAAAAAAACTTTTTCGATCAAAATGTAATGTTAATATTTTTTTACAAATAAAAATAAAAATAAAAGTATGTATATACACACACAAATGATCCGGAGACAAAAACAATTCAACTTTTAGGTCAGTTTTCAAAACATTGCTTGGGGAGAAAATTGACAAGACATGTTAGGACAATTTTGGTCATTCTACTAATGACTTTTTTATGAATAAATAGTCATTGTATAATTTATTTGAAAATCAAACAAACACGAATAAACTCAGTTACATGAGTAAGTGCTTATTGGTTTTGGGCTGGGGCACACCAATAAACACTTAGGGTCTCTTTGGTTTACAGTCAAAATGAGAATCGAATTTTTTTGGAATCAGAATTGGAATGGTCTATTCCCATAGTTTGTTTGGTTCAAACAAGAATGGAAAGAAAATTGGAATAAGCAGCAATGAGATTTCATTCCCAAGGGAGGGGCAGGGAATGGAAATGGGATTCCTATTCCACCCAACCAAACAGTTGGAATTGGAATAGTCCTTTCTAATTCCGATTCTAGACCCCTATTCCTCTGAACCAAAAGGACCCTTAATTGTGTTTGAGAAATAAGCCCAAATTTTAGACTTATTTTTAAGTACTTATTTCCTTTATAGCCTATCTTGATCTGCCACATCATTTTACCCCTGTTTAAAATAAGTGCATTTTCACTAAAAACTCACAAGTGCTTATTAAAATAAAAGCAATTATTTATCAAATAAATTCCCAAAAGTGTTTCCTGAATTTATCCTGTTTAGCATCAACTATGAAAATTCTCGTTCTCAGAATCCATCCATAAAAGAGTGGTTTTTGAGAATTTTCCAGATTCTAAGAAATAGTAGAGGCGTTTGGCATATGATTTTGATTCTTATTTCTTAAACTCAAAATGAAATTTTGTCACCACACACTTCTTCTTCGTTGTTTTTTCTGCAACTCAATCGAGGAACACAAAACACTGCATTCTTCTTCCTCCTCTTTCCTCGCCCTGTCTGAGTCCAGCTATTTTGGATTCGGATGACGTTTTTATCTAATCAAATCGAATTTGAATTTTGCTATCTGCATCCGATTAATAATCAGATGAGATTTGAATTTGACTCCATATTGAATTATAATATCCGATTGAAATCTGCATCCGATTAATAATCAGATGAGATTTGAATTTGACTCCATATTGAATTATAATATCCGATTGAAATCTGCATCCGATTAATATCCGATTAAAATCTGAATTATAATATTTATTGATTTTAATATATAAGTTTTATATAATTTATTATGTTTAAAATTATAAAAATATATACTAAAGGCAACGGTAAAATCTTCACCCCTAAAATAGTGTGAATACAACGGTGGAGAATGACGGTGAGTTTTCAGAATTAATAATGGGGAATAAAATGGAGAAGACGTCGGCACCTACGAACAGCACCAGACTGTAAAAGCAAAAGATTCAAACCTGTTGCAGCCTGGAATAGGCCGAGGGCAACAGAGTGAGTTCGTTTCTTAGACGAGCTGGCTGATGACTCCGAGGTTCGCTTCTTAGACGAACTGGTTGATGAGTCCGAGGTCCGCTGTGGCTGAGGGCCCGTGAATCCGACCTATGGAGGAGGGAATGCGGCAGAGACCTCGGTGTTATCTCGTGGGTGGAGATTGTGATGGTCAAGTTAGTAAGAGCATTGAAAAGAGGGCGGACGAGGCCTGAGTAGAGTGGCTCAGACGAGGTTGCCAGGAAGCTAGAGAACTTGGAGTAGCGGGTGTCCCAATCCCTTACTTTAGGGGGGTTATCCCCTGTTTATACTTGAGGCCGCCTAGAGGTAGGTGGGTGTGGATGGCCAGGATGTAGTTCGGCCTTGAGGACACGGCAATCCAAGGTCACCACATGCGGTTGCACCATTGGTTCCGCGTCGCACGCCAAGCTCTGCTTTGTGTGACGCCCTTATTGGATCCATGCTGCACGCCGCCCTCGGCCACGTGTGGGCATGCTATTGGTCTTCCATAAGCGCCTACATCATTTGCCCCCCACTCTCGAGGTCGTGGTGGAGGTCTCAACTAAGGACCTTGGCTTCAGCCGAAGAGAGTGTGTCATCCTTGCCAGGAGTGGAGGTGTCGGCCTCCAAAGTCGAGGCCAACAAGGACCTCGGCTTCGGCTTGGTTGGTGAGAGCGATCTTTGGGTGTGGAGGTGCTGGCCTTGACTTTGGAGATACTGAGGATAGCCCAACTTAGGAGCATGGAGACGTTGGCTCTGGCTTTGGCCTCGTTGGAGGTGCCTGGCTCATGAGCGTGTAGACATCGGCCTCGGCTTCGGAGGGCTTCCGTTGTCTTAATGGTAGTTACTTTGCTAATTCCGCCTCTTGAGAGAGCTATAGGGGGGATGAAAAGCACAAAGGCGTTGGCCTCAGCTTCAGAGAGATCAGTATCGTGTTTTGCATGGGTACGAGGCACATGCGCCCCCCAGTCGTGTACTTCACAAATGAGTCGATGAGTCCGTGCATGGGTCAAGCATTGGCCTTGACCATTCACTATCGTGTGAGGTACGGATGACGAGTGAGCATGCCGTAGCCGTGCACAAGACGAGTTTCGGCGTCAGGTACTGTTCGTGTGTGCGATGGGTCTCAGCGTCAAAGGGTCAGGACCGTGCCCAAGGTGGTTGTCGGTTTGTAATCGTACACGAGACGGAGGGAGAAGTATTTCTTCGCATCCTGCATTGAGGGCTGGTCGTTCAAGTAGGACTGGGAGAAGCTAGGCCAGGTAGCTGAGAGGATCTCACCCTAAATTCAGGGTGAGGAGGCTGCTGTGATTGCCCGTATTCGGGTGTCGGGGAAGATCTGAGCTGAGCCCCAAGTGGAGGAGGAAGCTTTGGTGTGGGCTGGCCTCGGCCCCGCTTGCCTTAGTAGGAGAATTCCTGCTATCGGCTTAATATGTCGGCTCACTTTCTTGTTCGTAAGCATTAACTTGCTTGTTGTGCTTTTGCAGAGATGCCGCTAAATGCCAAGGGCTTGCTGCTTGAGAAGGCTAAGTTGCTGAAGAAGATGACGGGTGAGGACCAATCCAGGAAACAGATGCCGAGGGGGGAGGCGTTAGCCGAGAGGGCACCTCAGCCACCCTTACGGACTGAATGGTCGAGGTGAGTACTTGCTTTGTTACTTAGAGAATTTCTTTGTTCTTGCCTTTCTTTTGCTGATGACCTCCGAGGAGAAGATGGAGCAACTCGAGGTACGGGTTACCGAAGCAGAGAGAGGCCGGGAGTCGATCGTTTCAGCCATGCGCGAGGAACAGGAGCCAAGGAAGGCTCTTAAGGCTGAGATCATGATAGAGAAGGAGCTGGTAAGAACTCTGAAGGATGCGCTGAAAGTGGCGGACGAAAAGCTGTAGGCATCCGAGGTGATGAGGCCCCAAGTCGAGGAGGAGAGGTCTCTAGCGAGGAGGGGTGTGTGACTGCCGAGAGACGGGCAAAGGAGGCCGTCGAGGTGTGGTAGGCGTCAGTATACAACCAAGCCCTGTTTGACTACGGGGCGACTGCTTATTGGAGGGCATCTTTTATAACTTTTGTAAGGAGCTCGGCCTCCCCCTTTCGAGGACAACTTTTGTAAAGTCATACACAAATGACATTTATGAAATATAATCTTGTGCCTTTTGTGCTTACATTTTTCTTTCTTTTTATGCATATAGGGGCCAATACCCCCTTGCGAGAGGTCGCAAGTTCAAAAATCCGTTGCTCACTAAGCCATTTGCTCAAGAACTCAAGTGATTTAGGCCGAGGTCAAGCTCCACCGTCGAGGACATGGGTTCCCTTTCCTTAGCGAGAAGGAAAGGGAGGCAAACACCTTAGCTCTCTTGACTAAACTTTCCTTAGGGACATAGCGCATGGGCCCGCGTGTAGCTGAGGCCTAGTGGGTAGTGCCCGACTAGCGTCATGGAGTGCCCTTGTCTTAGCGAAGTGGCATTGTTCTCTTTAGCGTGTCTGTTCTGCCATCACTTGTGTTAAGCGGAGGGTCGATACCGGCTCTTTATCCTGGATAAAGACTTGCTCGTTGAGAGGGTCTTTTGAGGCCGAGGTCAATATCAAAGGCCACTTCGTTAACTACAGCCGAGGTCCCTTAGATCCTTTGCTAAAAAGGGCGAACAGGCTGTGACCTTCAAAGGGTCATATTCCTTGGGTTGACGTCCAGTCTAGGCGTGTAACCTAGATAAAGGTTGTGGATTGCGGCTAGTCGTTCGACCGAGGGAGACTTGGTGACTAGGTGTATGTTCTCCGAGGGCCATGTGCCTTGGGCCGATGACCAGTCCAAGCGTGTAACCTTGGTGGGGGTTGTGTGCTATAGTCGATCGCTTGATTGAGACGCGAACATATACACTAAGAACTTGAGCCGATGTGAGAGAAACTTGCTCGCTTCATTACAAAAAACTTGTTTACATGGTCAATCGTACATTGTGAAGCCATAAGAGTTCCTAGTGCGAGGCACATATGAGCAAAATGCTAGAGAGCCGAGTGCCTCTCATTTCTTTTGGAGCTGAGGCTACACCCGAGGCCAAGTCCTTGATGATGATGTCTATCACTCCCGCCAGCTGCTGCTGCTACAAGGGAGAGGTGGCGATATCACTTTCAACATATTCTTTTAGATACCTATGGTGGATGAGGGACTCGATCTCGTCTTGGAGCACGTAACAACCCTCGGTGTCGTGGCCGATGCCGCGGTGGTACCTGCAGTATTTCCTTGGGGCTCCTCTTCATCTTCTGAGGCCACTTCATGTACCCCTCCTTCCCTACCTGCATGAGGATATGCGCTTAGGTGGAGTTGAGTGGTGTGTACTTGTCATAGGACGGGGCCGGTGGCTTCTTGTCTATATCTTTGTGGTTGTTATTGTTGTTGTCGCGGTCGTCTCCATTCTTTCTCTTCTTCTTTGAGTCCCCATGGTTGTGGTCACCTCTCCTTCTTGGCGTTCGCCAGTCAAGGCCTCCTCAGCGGTGATGTACTTCTGAGCCATTTTCAAAAATTCCGCCTTGGTTTTGGGCGGTGTCTTGGCGATGGAGCACTTGAGGGCCGACTCGGGTAGGAGGCCATGGATTGCTACGTGCATGGAGACCATGGGGTCGAGGTCCCAGACCTTGAGCTCTTATTTTTTGAAACAGTCGATGTAGGATCGTAGATTCTCGCCATGCCTCTATCAGACGATCATGAGTGTGGCGACGCTCTTCTGGCATCGTCGATTGCTAATGAAGTGGGCAAGGAAAAGGTTAACGAACTACTCCCACGAGTTGATGGAGCAAGGTGGGAGCCCGGAGAACTATCGGTGGGCTGCCCCCTTGAAGGTCGCTTGGAAAGCTCGGCACGTCAAGGTGTTGGAACATCCATAAAGGAGCATGAGTGCTCTGAAGCGTTCCAAGTGATTGTTTGGATCCGTAGTGCCATCATACATCTCCAGTGCGGGAGCTTTGAAGTGAGGTGGAAGGAGCTCCGAGGTGATGGCGCCCATTCTATTGGACGAGGGATTCTGGCTTGCCGAGGCATCACCTCGGCTCTCCTTAACTTGTCAAAGTTCATCTTTTATAGCGCCAAACTACGCCTGGAGGTCGACAATCCTTTGGTTGACAGGGGCCTGGGCCTCGTCTTGGTTCTCTCGAGCGCGGAACGGGTTGGCCCTGTTCCCCAAGTACTCTGATGCGGGCGCATCCTGGTGCCTTTTGGTCTGTTGGTCATTAAGGAGTTCTCGGAGGTTTGAGATGCAGGAGGGAGAGGCGTAGTATCGGCCCCTAGCCCTCAGAGGAGGGTTGTAGTAGCCAGACTGCCCGCCTTCGTCCCAGGGGTTATCTGATTGATTGTGTTGTCCTTGGTCTCGGCGGTGGTCGCGAGACTGCGCTGGGTCGTCCTCTCGTCGGCTAGGGGGTCAGGAGGTCCTCGGCGGATGACTGGCGTGTCGGTTACTACCGTTGGACCATGACTGGTGGAGCTTGGGAAGAGCATCCGCTGTGGCGCCCCAGGCTTCCAACGGGGCGGCTTCTTGCTGGTCGCCCCACCTCGCCCAATCTTTGTGTGATGCTATCGAGCCGGTTGAGGATCACTTGGAATTGGTCCATCATGACCAATCTCTGAGCGCTCCTGGTGTTTCTTGCCATGTCGATTGAAGCTTAGGAGTTAGTTCTTAAGTCTTTTGGAGTGAATTTAATTGTGGGAAGTCTTAGTGACGATCCCACAGATGGCGCCAATTGTTGCAACCTGAAATGGGCCAAGGGCAACAGAGTGAATTTGCTTCTTAGATGAGTTGGTTGATGAGTCTGAGGTTCATTGTGGCTGAGGGCCCATGAGTTTGACCTGTGGAGGAGGGAACGCATCAGAGACCCCGAGTGTTATCCCAGGGGCGGAGACTCCGATGGTCAAGTTAGTAAGAGCATTGAAAAGAGGGCGGACGAGGATTGAGTAGAATGGCTCAAACGAGATTGCCAGGAAGCTAAGGAACTTGGAATAGCGGGCGTCCCGATCCCTTTCCTTAGGGGGGCCATCCCCTATTCATACTTAAAGCTGCTTGGAGGTAGGTGGGCACGGACAGACAGAATGTAGTCCGGCCTTGAGGACGCAGCCATCCGAGGTCACCGCATGCGGTCGCGCCATTGGTCCTACGTTGCACATCGACCTCTGCCTTGTGCGACGCTCTTATTGGATCTGCGTTGCATGCCGCCCTCAACCACGTCTGGGCGTGCTACTGGTGTGCTATAAGCCCTTACATCAAAACCATAAAATAAAACAAAGGATTCCGAAATATTAATTTGTAGTCATAATACTCCATTTTAGTCACTATTTCATTGATCCGATCGACCATCGATAGAACCACTGGTTCTTTTGATCAACATATCTCTCTCCCTCTCCTTTTGTTCAAACGCAAACCACCTTCGTTCAACGAAAACCATTAGTTACTAATGCCAGTGCTTCGTTCGAACATCTGCTTACTTTGAACATGGACCACCGGTGGTAATGAATGACTGGTATAAACCGGAAAAAAAACCTAAATCAAATAAATCAAAAACTAACTAAAAGAAAACACAGAAAAACCACTCATGGAGACACAGTCATCATCAGAGTGGTAACCAGTCTCCATGATCGAATACTGGAGAGACTTCTCTAGTGAAAAGCGATGGCAGAACACCAGGAGGCAGGCTATGAGAAGAAGAAAGGGGGGTTTTACTGTTTTAGGCTCAGCGCTAATAAGCTGTAATAAAGGAAAGTACATTTACAACTTCGCCCCTGCTCTCACGTGTAATGGGAACACATGGGTTCGTTAATTAAAAAACAAAATAGCGAGAATATGAGGGCAAATCAGTAAAGGCCGCTCGAACAGGCTTTTGCCCTGATTGAATCCGGTTTTCTCACAATCAAGAAGTGACTCTCTGGAGTGATGCCGAAAGGGGCCTTAGATTTCCGGATAATTGCTCTCCTTTTGTTCCCTTCATGATGGGCAACGTGCTTTGAATTACCATACCCTGTTACCCTGCGTAGCGTGCAGTATTGTGTCGGCCACTTTAAATTTCATGGGCCATAGGGCATCTCTCATAAAAGCACAAGTACAACTCTAACTTAAATGGTTTTATAGTGTAGGCAAGGGCTACCCGTTAACCCGTATGGGCTTGGGTCCACAAAATTTAGACCAGGGGATGGTTGTATGCAATTTGGATCTTTACATTTAAGACCCATTAAGAATTAGGTCCGATCCCATTAAAGAAAATATATGAATTCTCAAATTTATAGAAAGAAAAAAAAAGTCAGTTCGAGTTTTCTTTTTTTTTTTTCACATTTAACAGTGATTGAAATTTAGATTTCAGTGTTATTGAACGGAGTTTTGTCAATTTTCGCATGACCGACCGATTAGCTTGTATAATTTGATAGGTTCAGCTCTAGACCCACATCTGTTTGCATAGATGTTCAACTTTTGCGTGTGTCTATTATGTATTTGTATTCCAGTATGGCATTATTTTGTAGAATAGTAAATCGCGTTTAAATTAATTAATGGTCCCGATTGAGTTCTAACCACTGAATTATTGTTAGATGGGTTACGATGCTTTGGTACGAGTAGATCCTAATCTGATGGTAGAAAACATCCTTCAAGAAGGAAATTTATGGTTTATTCATAAGTAATACTTCCAATTATTAAATACTTAAAAAGAACTTCATATAAAATTAAGCACGTGTGTTATACTGATTAAGACACGTTAGACACTGCACCGCTTGAGATTAATTGGAAAAAAGAAGGAAAAATAAAATGAAAAAGGTCTATTTAGTATACATTTGGCACCGATGCTGTAGATACAATACTGTTTTCTTAGCACTGATTGTATGGGTTGGAACGCTGTCTTTTTTTTTTTTTGTTTGGAAATCTTGCTATCAGGTAGGATATTTTCTAGAGCAGTAATAACATCTTCTATTTGGTACCAATGCTCTATATCTTTTTTAAGTACTGGTATCCATTATAGGAAGTTTACTTCACTGTTATATCATGTCCTCATTGACAGCCACAAATCCTAATATAAAAAAGCATCAAATTCAGCGTTATTTTAAACTACATCACACCTCAGTTTTAAGGTGTGGTTTGGAATACCAATTTTTGTAAAAAAATGGTTTTAAATATATTACCGTTTCCTGAAATACCATTTTTTTCCGACATAGTGCTGATATATCATTGTTTTCTAAAATAACAGCATCGATGGCAAACAGACGCTTAGAGTTAGAGTAGAATAGAATAATAGTTAGAAAAATGAGATAAAAAAGCAGTAAATGGTGTGATAGTCGAGAAGCTGACAAGAGCGGAATTCTATACGACAAGGAGGAAAAGTCAAATATGTATAGGCTTCCCATTTACTCAACATGTCTGATTTCGTACAGGAATCACACAAACTGGTGATGGAAGAAGAATGAAGAAGATTTATATAAATGTGGAGGGAAAGTAAATCAAAACAAAGAAGATTTATATAAATGTGGAGGGAAAGTAAATCAAAACAAAGCCAATTTTGAACTTATATAGCTAACCCAGTCGTTGTCATGGAAGAATCAGGAAAATATCTATTAATGAGGGGATAAAAAAAAATTAATAAATTTAAGATTTGTTATCCACTTATCCCCTTCGTTGTCATCGAATAGTGATTTGATATGCCAAAGTCCTTTACGTTACTCAACATGATTGGCTGAAGACAAGCTACACTTTGGATAAGCAATCAAGAAACCCAACTCAATATATTCTATGTAAGGACATACATCACTCTCTTCCATTCTCTCTAACCCTAATTATGGTTTAACTTTAAATTCTTCTTTTTTGAGGATAATTGTAGTCACATTGTATTTTTTTAAGGAAAAAAAACTAAGTTTTATCTACCAAAATAAAAACAAAAAAATCAATTTTTATAAATAGTTTAAGTAGGGATGCAAATGGATCAAATCAAATCAGACATAAATAGACTCAAATTTGATTTCTTTGTATTGGAATTCAAATTGGATCTTTTCCATTGGGTATATAGCGGATTCAAATCAATTTCGGATTGCAATTGGATATTAAATACTATTAATCAATTATACTAAAAATGATTAAAATACTATATATTATTAACAAACTGTATTTAATACAGTATTTTATGAACAAAATGAATTGCAACATGAAAAATAATTAAATGAAATTTGAACCCATGACAGTTTACTAGTAATTAAAAACATAACATTCAAACTAGTTTTATCGATAGCTACAATATAATTTTAAGTATTTATGAGCATATATATATATATAGGGTTCTCGAAAACATCTATAAACAGGTGTTTCAGGGACCTAAAGATATCATATACATCTAATATGGGACATATCATATTGATACTTTGAACCTTACCGATAATAATATCCTGCATCAGCCATAAAATGTATATGGCCTAATATCACTTAATCACTCACTTTGGATGGATGGCTGATGTAGGGTGCTAGTATTAGTTATACAGTCTCTAATACAATCATCAGGTTCAGCTAAGCTTGTAATTCACCTTGATTTCAAGGCAAAACAGTGCATAAGCTGTTTGGTCAGCAGTTTTTAATTACAACCAACGAGTTTATATAGTTGCAACAAAAAATACAATGGCGGAATGTTGCATGGCCACTTGTGGGTTGAAACGCCTGATGGCCCTCAACCTCAAATAACCACCAAATCAGTGGGTCTGTCTTTCAAGTTCAGTTCTGCACCCTATAACGTCTCACAGCATATCTTCACCGTGTATTGAAAGCATCTCCAGATGATGATATCATCATTTTTAGTACTATCATCAGGAAATGCTCTTAATACATGGCAGAAATGTATTATGCCATGTTGCCGGGCGCCCCCTTGTGGGGCACAGATGTGAATTCCTGTCTTCCCATGGTGTAAACCTGTGCCTCCTCAATTCGATAACCATACTTGATGGTCAATAGCTATTGTGAGTAACCTAGAGAGTTTAATTGAATATGGCATCGGAGAACAAGCTTACGTTCAACTCATTTAGACTTTCCAATTACGATTGACACTATAATCTTTCAAGAAGCTTCATCTCCATTACAAACCCACAAGGGCCCACTTAATAAAAATAGAGATGAGTACTCAAGTTTGTTAATTTAAGCAAAATAGGTTGTGGAATGTGGCAGACCAAAATGGCCCATGTGGTTGGTTCTTCACAGTGTACCTGATTTGTTAGAGAAATGGATAACCAAGAGCCAGAGGGACCTCATCAGATCAACTGTCTGAATCTACAATGTGGCATGTGAATCCTCCTCGGGATAGACAATTCTCTTAGAAGGATTCAGAGCCTGGAGCCACACAACTGGGCTTGGAAGCAGATGAAATATCCTCAAATGAGTAAGATGGTCCCGTCTCCGTGTTCTCATTTATATACATCAGAACAAGATGGTCCCCCATGTCTCCTTCTCAGTTACGCGATATTTTGTTTGCTCTAAAGGACCAATTTTGCAACTTGTCTCCACTTTTTGCCACTCTTCCAGATTATTGGGCCACGAAGAATCCACGGGAGGATAGCTACTATTAGGCTTTGAATATGTGGGCCGAAGACACTTAAGGCGGAAGCGGGCGATGAGGAAGGCCCACTTTTGCTTGCCTTTATGAAGAGGACCCATTACCTATGGTCGAAGGGAGAGCTAGCCCTGTCTTTTTCTGTTGTTAGATCTTTAGCTCAAAGCCTCAAACCTCACATAGCAAATTTTCTTTTCTACTTCATGTTTGTGACGGACCAGCTGGGACAAATTTTCCATCAAAAGAATAAACCCTTTGGCCTTGTGTTGTGTTTAACCTCTTAGTAGGGGTGGAAATTTCATACCCAACCCAACCCATACGACTCACTCTTTCATGACCTTGGCGGGTTGGAGACGGATTTAATCACCCAATCCCAATGGTTATATTTCAATTAATTCGGGTTGGGTCAGGTTGTGGGTTGGACCCACTGGATTGGTGCATGAATGATTTTCTGGACATTATCCCATTAATTCCCATGTGAGACTCCTAGCCACAGCAGACCCATGAACCAACTATAGCCATAATCCAAGCTCAATAAGGTTAATATGCATGCTCAAGAACTTGGTTTCCATTATGGCTAGGCTTGCAGCTTGTGTGTATAAAGCTAATTAGGGAGCTTCCTTTAGAAGACCCACTGGGTTGTCTACTTTTTTTTTTTTGATAAAAATAAAATTTATAGCACAAATCTACAGGAGGACTCAAAAAGGAGGGAGGATCAACAGACCAACAGCGTTCCCTCCCCAAAGACCTGGTCACCATGGCCATTTCATGAGGAAAATGGACTACAGGCACCTTAACATCCTGACGGCAAAAAGAGTCCACCAAATGCTCTACAGGCTTCTTGTCACTGGATTGTCTACTTAGGGAGTGACTGTTAGTTGTATGGTCTCTATAAGTTGTGGTGTGTTGGAATTTACTAGGCCCTATTGTGGTGTGGTTCAAATTACAAGGTTTGAACTACATCACACTGCATAAGTTGTTTTGCACTTTGATGTGGATGTATTATTAACAAAGTTTTAACGAAAATATTTCAGTCATTTATTACATTATATATAGTAATCGAGCAATCTACAAAGGTGTGAATTTGGTCTACAAGATTTTGGTATGGAAGAAAATTTATAATATTTTGTCTTTCAAAACCATCAACATGGTTTCAAAACACACCACGCCCCTGAAAAGAATGCCTAATGGGTATAGTACAGCATGTTTCAGAAACCTAAACAATCCACAATACAGGATACCCCCTTAATCAAATCCCTCTTGTCCATGTAGAGATACCAGTGGGTCAGGTTAACTGACAAACCCACACTGAGGTACTGACCTAATTCTTTCAGGTTGGAGTTAGGGTTTTGGGTTGGGCTTGGGCTTGGGTTAAGGAGGACCCGCGCCAGCTAGACTGCATTTCACCCCCTACTTTCAGAGGCTTCGGATTGCCTTACTTGACCAGGCACACTTACAGTTAGTTACCCTCTTCCCCTGGATCCACTGCTCTGAAGGGATATGCACGTATGGACTATGAACTCTTAATACAAGAGGGGAAAAGTATATTGGAATTGGTGGTATAATCAGATTGAAAGCTTAAAAAATGAGAGGAAAAAAAGAAAGCATTTACAAAACAATCAGCTGGTTTGATAAGGTCTCGTGTTGGTCTTATTGGAGACTTGGGATCGAATCCCGCATGCACCTGACTTGGAAGAGTTTCAGGCTTTTAGCTTAGAAGGTTAAAACCCACCAAAATGTTGTAGGCTTTATGAGCTGAAAGGCACTCAATTCATTTTTTTTTAACGTTAGAATCTTTTAATGATGGGTTGTTAGCACTTACCAGATAGAGTCCATTAGTCTTTATACCAACTAAAGATTTATCATGTACTGGATAATTGAACGATGCAATATCATATTTAATCATAAATTTCAATATTCTATATGCATTATGATCAATTTCATTCAAAGTAAAACAATTATAAATTATGAATTTTCATATAGCTAATCCAAACAAATAAGTCAATAGCGCAATAGTGAATTATTAAATCCAATAAAATGAGTAATAAACGAAAAATAGTAAGAACGAACTAAGTAAAGAACAATAAAGAAAAAATGAAAACTCCTTGGTTTTCTCAAATTATGGGGGTTATACGCTTGTACTCATCTAGGTGGTGTTGCATTATACTGCGTTTTTGTTTAGATTCAAGCTAGATGCCATGTAGGCGTTTTGATTTTACCTCCAAAATACTATTTGGTTTGGAAGAATTAAGTACAAATGTTTGTATTACTTTCTGTATAGAGGTGTTAAGTACAAATATTTGTATTACTTTCTACATGGCGTATAGTAGCATCTAGACCTGTTCACAGGCTGGGCTTTGAGCTCAGTTCATGAACATTTTACTTTTCTTCGGCTTTAGGTTGGGCCATTCAAAATTTTGAAAAAGTTCAACCTAAGACCAGCCCATAAACAGGTCTAGTGGCAATTTGGTGGTGCCTATAAAACCCTTGCGTGCTTGAAGGTTCAATTGGCCACGCGAGATTGGTTTCACTTGGTGGATTCATTTCAGAATCATCTTTATATGGTTTGGCCATGTAATCTATTGGGGGGCTGGAGATCGTTAACCAACGGGATGTTTGGAATCGTGGCCATTTTTCAAAAAAAAACTGTGTTACATCAGATCCACATAGGCGTTTCAACAAATACCTATATATATGAATGTTTGGTTCAGGCATTTATTGAAAAATCGGGCATGTCTTGTAAATCGGGACTCCACCGATGCATGAAATGCCATGCATTGGTGAATCGTTTCCCCCAATGGTTGACTGATGTGTATCTTATGTGGTGTTTACCTGTCAGCACATACATGAAAAACAGTGATAAAAATCACCTTACCAAACAGCATAGTGTTGCTCACTGTCTACGTGGCAGAAGCATTTTTTTTTGTAAAAAAATGGGTCTTGAAAGCATGAACGTTTTTTCTTGAAAATCGATCCCAAAAAACACTCGTGCTTCTAAACACCATCCAAAGAGAGGAAAGAAAGCAAAACAAATCAGGAGTCCAGAAAAAATGCTTAGCTTGTAAACCATGTGGGTGTGGGTGTTTGGTAGGATCAAATGAATCGAATCCTCAATAATCAACGATCTTGAGGCATTTTAGGGTAATGCTTGATTCTCTGAGAAACAGGTTTCTTATAAATAATAATGCTGGTGTGGTGTGTTATCACATGCATGAACACATGAATACTTCATAAGAACTTGCTTTAAGAATCATTCCAGGAAGCTATATCTTATAAATTCGGTAATCATCCCTAAAAATGAAAATGGAGTGACAATCTCTTCTACTGTTTTTTGAGAAAAACGGGCTTAATTACCAAATTCAACCATTCTAGTACTGATATAGAGAAGGAAGAATATTTTCAAAATCTTTATACTTGTTATATTGCATTATTTCTTTATGAACCACTGAAACAAGTTTTTTTTATTTATTTTTTCGAAATGAAAATAAATTCATTGACTGGACAAAGACATACAGAAAGTCATGAGATAGAAGCAAATCCTCTTTAAGTTGGAATACAAAATTGAGACTTGTTGGGTTGAGTAATGTTTAAGCTCATAGATTTTCTTGCCTCCTTATGTTTATTTACTAGAAATATAAATGATGTAGAAGAGCTATGGACATACTGAAAATGACTTTAATAAAAATAATAAAAAAATGAATTAATGGTTTATAATCTAAAGATGTATATGGCACTGAAATAAGATTCTAGCCGATCCCATAATATAAATGATGTAGAAAAGCTATGGACATACTGAAAATGACTTTAATAAAAATAATAAAAAAATGAATTAATGGTTTATAATTTAAAGATGTATATGGCACTGAAATAAGATTCTAGCCGATCCCATCTAATTGGGACAAGGCTTAGAGGATGATGATGATGATGATGATGATGATAATACGTACGAAGAAGAAAATTGGCACCACCTTCATATAAGGTTGTTCATGGGTCGGGTTGGGTCGGTTTACTGGTGTTTTTTGAATCGATCTGATTTGGTCGGTTTACCTAGAAATGAAACTGAAACCGACCCAGTACTAAGTAAAACCAATCTGGTCGGTTTGAATCAAGTTGGGTCAGTTTGGGTCGGTTTTGTGAATGATTCTCTCAATGTAAATGGTAAAGGATTCAAGTCTAAGAAAACAAAGGTTGGATGCCTGAAAATTAAAAATGATTTGATGGATTAAAACTGATATTTTATATATCAGAAATTTTATATATAATATGTATATTTCTAAAATATATATCTGAAATATATTATAAATATAATATATATCTAAGTCAGTTTGGGTCGGTTCGATTTCGATTTTCACACACGAAAATCGAAACCGAACCAAACCATCAATTTATGTTTTTTTGTAATCCGAAACCAAACGATGCTGAAAAAAAACCAGCCAACTCGAATTAGATCGGACCAGATTGGTCGGTTTGGGTCTTATTATGAACAACCCTAGTTATATCAATTGTATGATTCCTTTTTTGTCAAAAAGTCTCATCAGAATACATGCAATAAGCAAAATAAAAAGAGCAATCCCTCGGTGCAAAGCTGACCATATACAGACAATGTCCTTGTGCTTGATCCCTTGCTCATACCAATTTCCTTGTGATTTTTGAATTTGACCACCACATAAAACATGCTTTCTTAATGTCCTTGTGCTTTTACCTGGGTATCTCTTTTAGAACTTGGATCAAACATCTCTCCTGCTGCCGCTTAGTGCTTATACACGTACGCTTTGGTTTCAATAATAAATCAACTAGAATGGATGCATACTCACGATCCAATCACTACTTGGAACATCACATTTGTGCCACCCTAGTCAGTGACCAGAATCTTGGGTTGGTAACTTGGCATTATGGAAAACATCTATGAATTTCATGGACAATAGGACAAGTGTCCATCAACATCAACAAAACCATATTGCCAAACACTAGAAATTGTTTAATTTCCACCGGCCGTCCAAATAAATGCGATATATATATATATATAAAAGTATAGGATGGCCTGATGCTTGAATCATGGGACAACTGCTGACAAGCTATGAGGGCCCACACTGATAGCGTCCTAGTTATATTAAATATTAATTATGCTCTCTTCCGTTGCACATTAACCCAAAGCCTTCAAAACTTTGATGCGTACAAGCAACAAGTTATTTGTTTGATGATTTGCGCTTTGATCGAAACCGGATTCAGTCAGAGCAAAGTTCATTCGACAGCCATCATAGTCTTGCATTGAAAACATTTCCCCATGAAATAAAATACAGCAGCATCCCCAATAAAAAGTTGTAAAGGCTATTCTAACACTGTTCAAACGGGCCTAGTTCTGACTGAAGCCAATCTCGCTTTGATCCATATTGATCGGATACGACACAACATATTATTTGTTTGATGTTTTAAGTGCTCTGTTGTTTGGAAGGAGTATAAATCACAGAACGCTTTAGTGTGACTTCACATCTACATCCCACCATGTCTCCTGTCTGTATCCTATACAGACAATCTCTCACTGATTGCAGATTTGCAATAACAAATAGAAGAGTGTAGAATTGGAAAAAAGGGTATGTTCTGTTGGATTTTAATCTCATAAGAGATTAAATCCAATGGGTTTGATTGGCTAATTATATGAGAAATTGCACCTACACACTTGATTGTAAAAATCAGTTTTTCTCTTACAAAAACCTAGTTTTGAATTTGTCCCACATTAGAAAATTATAAGTTTTGTTTTCAATATTTCAATAGGAGCTGATTTACACTCCTTAGAATTAGTAGAGGAGAGTATGGGGATTCAATACCGCGCAACACGTGTGCACGCGTGCACACGCGTGTGTGCGGTGCAATGAGGCGCACTTTGCTCGCACTTCGCGTGGCTCGCAATGGACAGCTTTGGTTTTGGTGCGTTACTGACCGTTGATCACCATTGATGAGATCAACGGTCATGATTCGATCGGGTGTTCAAGAGGCACAATTCAAAGTTAACAGTCACTAACTGTTAACTACTTTTTAAACAGTCACAATGTTTGAAATTGTGACTGTTCAATGTGCCTTCTCTCTCAATACCTTTTTCTCATACATCTTCACGAATTATTTAAGGAGCATGAATCAGACTCTAAAACACAATTTCGAAATTCACTCTCTCTCTCTCTCAATCCGATCTGCTACAGTCTCACAGAATGTTTCTTTGGAGACTCTTCAACTTTGTTGGTTGCAGATTCTCGTCCAAGGCTCTGTTGTATCATGGGAACGAATTTGTCTGTAACCCAACATCAAACTCAGTGCAACTGAGTGGGGGCAAATAACGTTCTAAAGACAGTATCTTCAGACGCGCCTCAGAGCTTCTCCTCCAAAGTTACAGTGACCCCATTTTCTCCAACATGTTCATAAACCAAATTAAAATTGGATTTTTTTTTTTTTGGTAATGCATAGACTTTATTCAAAAACTTCATAAGTTAAGGTGGGTACATTTCCTCTCAAAACAGAGATATTCAAATGGCCCGAACCACAAAGTATGGGTCTATTGCCGTCCACGTATTCACAGGAGACAAAGCCTCTTTGGCTAAGCAATGAGCTAAGTTATTGGCCTCACGCCTGCAGTATTGGAAGCTGACCTGAGGAAGACTCCTTGCAAGGCTATTGATATTTGACCAGATGTTCTTCAAGGGAGAGAAATCTGGATTTCTAAACTTGTTTTAAGGGCCTCAGAGCAGCCAAGTCTAATAGTTCTGGCTTGTGCGTCCAGAACTGATTTGGCACCTAACCCGTTCTCCTCGAGCACCCGGTATGACTCCTAGCAACACAAGCTAAGCCAACCCAGCTGAGTCCCTTTATCATAACTTGCATCACTATTGACTTTGACCCAATTCACATGATTTGCTCAGGAGGTCTAACTGATGGGTCTGTGATTTGTGGGCAGCATTGAAGCCAAACAGCTATGCTTTTCTAGACTACGTTTATGGGATCCCTATCTTCACCTTCGAAGCAGAACTCATTTCTTGCCAACCAGACAAATAATTGCTATCAAGTAGGCCCAACGAGAAGAATCCCCCATCTAGATAGATGTTATCACCAAACCAACAAGTCATGACCCAATCCGAGATGTGATTAAACTTTAAAGTGAGGTTGATCTGATCTAAGTGCTAATGGGAATTGGATCCACACTGCACGTGTCCTTAGTCACGCCACATCTTTGACAAGTGGACATTAATTTTCTTGTGGGTCAAGGCAGTATTAACTGCAATAGCTTGCCAACATAATCTTCAAACGAAATTTCTAATCTTAGGAGGGATTTGTAACTTGCAGATTATTTTCCATAGAGCTGTGGGAATCTGTGTTCTATTGATAGCTCCTGTCTGGCTACTACACACAATTTGGTATCCAGATTTAGCTGTGTAGTTCCCATCTATTGAATAAGGCCATATTAACTCAGAGGAATATCCATGATATCATTGATTTCTGCTTGGTTAAAGAGAGTTCTGAGGATCTCTAAATTCCAGCGGTGGGGATTTTCCAAAATAAGGTCTTTAACCTTGGTATATTGGCAGTCTAGTTGGAGAGTTGGGAAGCCAAGGGTGATCCCAAATGTTCACTTCAACACCATTCAGGCATTTTCTGTAGATATTGTGAGAGGTACTACTGAACAAATGTTGGAAATATTCTCCAACACCTTTTCCACACCTTCGGCATTACTAACCCAATTTTGGTGGGCATCCAAGCCTTAGCCCAATTAATTATATTGGATCAGCTCTATGAATCTTGTTTCTCTAATTCATCCTATTTAAACCCATATCTATTATTAAATTATTAGTCCATTAAATCATTTCTTACTAATGTGTGAGGGATAAGATAAGAAATAACAGAAATAAATTATTTAACAATGCCAGTATAGAAAATGCAAAACTAGGCTGTTTGACTAAAATATCTGTTTCCCATTCTCAATTTTATATATGGCCACAGGTTATATAATAAATATTAAGCTATAATGCTATATGCACACCCTTAGCTACAAATAAGAAACTCAACTTCCTTAAGAACATCTTTTCTCAACGCATTCCTCAACGAAACTTATGAACATCTCCTCTTATAAGTGATTTGATAATTTGAGGATTTTTGGTCCTTCAGGGTATGATAAACCCTGAAGGACAATTTCGACCCTAAAGAATATAAAAAAGGTCATTTTCGACCCTAGACATTAATAAAAAGGCCATTTGTACGCAAAAACAAATGGTGTTTGAAACGGCATTGACAGATTCGTTAGACAACATTATGTGACAAAGGCCACTTTCGACCCTAAAGTTTGAAAATGGGGCCACTTTAATAAAGTTAATTAAGTAAATTACTTTGAGGTCTAATTAAATGATCCTAAAGTATTTAATTTACTTAATTAAGTAAATTAAGCAATTAAATAAGTAAATTAAATTAATTAAGGAAGCAAAATTAATTAATTAAATTTAATAAATAAAGCTAATCAATCTAAATAAGTAAATTAAACCAATTAAGCAAGGTTTTAAAAACCAAGCCAAAATGAAACTGATGATGCACAATTTGGATGCTCCCTCGTGTGTTGTGACTCGGATTCCGACTAGCAGCAATCTGGCTGTGTGGACGAGCTGCAAGCTGGGTATCCAAGTTGAAGCGAGCTGTAAAAAGAGAAGAAGATGAGAGTGCCCATGTAGCTTTTACCCAGGAAGGGCACTTCGATGCTTAAGTTAATGAGTGTGTAGGAGTAATCTCTAAGAATGTAAGGGAGTTTGAGAGTATCAGTGTGCATACCCTTTTGAGTGGATTTGGATGCCTTTTTATAGCTATTTGAGGTTCAAGTGCCACTAGGCAATGTCTCTAAGTCTTTTGTGGTTCAAGTGGATTTGGTCACGTACCTGATGCTGACTGGCACATGTCACTTTGGCGAACTGCTTTGCAATACTAGACGTTGTGGGCTGAGTTCACTCCAGCTCGGTTGCATACCTGATGCTGACTGCTATGTATCACTTTTGGCAAGCTGCTTCGCTATGCTGGATGCTATGTTATCTCCAGCGTCCACGTGTTGATAATTGTGTGAGACGACCAAAATGCCCCTCGTCAGAAACCACTTTAGTCACTAATTTCTAGGCCAACGGTTTGATTATTTGGTCCAAATGGATAAACCCATGGCATTTTGAAAAATAAAAAAATAAAATATAAATAGTATAAAAAATGACCCAAAAATCATTTATTGGATTAAACAATTTAGCGGTTCAACCAAGCTAAAAACTTTGGGTGGTCAAACTATTTGACCCAAGAATTGATTAATTGTCTAGTTACATTTTATACATAGGCGATTGAACCATTTGACCTAGGAATCGGTCAATTGCCCAATTCCATTTAATATTTGGCCCAGAATTTTCAAAAGAAACAAAAAAAAAAAAAAAAAACATCGACTTAGTTAAGAAATCTATGCCCTAGATGATTGAACTACTAAATTGTTTGATCCAGTAAATGGTTTTCAAGTCATTTTTTATTTATTTATTTTTTATTTTTAAATGTCATGGTTGATTCATCGATCAACACTGACCCAGGAACTGGTGAACAAATGGTACTGTTTTAACTAATTAATTTAATTAAATACTTTAGGGTCATTTAGTTAATTAATAAAGTAAATTAAAGCTTAATTAGACTTTAGGGTCATTTAGTTAGACCTTGAAGCAATTTATTTAATTAACTTTATTAAAGTGGCCCATTTTCAAACTTTAGCAGTGCCACATAACATTTCTAAGGGATCTGTTAAGGCTATTTCAAACGCCGTCTGTTTTTTTCCTATAAATAACCTTTTTATCAAAGTGAAGGGTCAAAATGGCCTTCTAATTTATTCTTTAGGGTCAAAATTGGCTATTGACAATGTTCAGGGGTTGTCATAGTCAAAATTCTAATAACTTGATTTTCCTTTTACAAAGTAAAAAAGCATGCTGAAAAGTGAGTTTCAATCCATAAATCCATAGAATGAATACAAATATATATTACAAGATTGCCCTTAACAAATCGGGCATATCCCGTGCTTAATTATGATTGTTTGAAGCAGACTGTCATACCACATATCTTGGAGGATGGTGCCTGTGAATTCTCTCATCTCAACTTTGGTACAAGACAGGGAGATTTACTTTTGCCTTACCTCTTCATTATCGTCGCATGTTGCAAGTAGCAAAAGCAGAGAGTAAAATCAAGGGTATTCATAATAAGTCATTTGCTTATTAATTTGTAAAGCTGAATCTCAGATGTTAAGATAACTATAACAAGTTCACTTCTTCAGTTTCAACTCATGACAAGCGAACACAACCAAATGTTCTAATACTCTTCGAAGGAAGATAATATTTTATCACACAATTAATGGGGATGAAACGAATTAATGAGAATGTGTATTTGTGTCATTGCGTGGTCTTTATTTAGGCTTAAATGATACAAGCATCACGTAGGTGAGTTGAAGAACCTTAGCCAAATTGGGTTGAGCATATACTTTGTGGGCCATGTCTGACTTCACCACCTTGGGAATTTAAGATCATTACGAACTTGAGCCGGTTGTCTCAGCTCGGTTCTTCTTCTTCTTGGCACCAAGTACATCATTAGCTACCACGAGCACTCACCAGAAGACTTGAAATGCTAAAAATATGTTTAAAGAACTTTCGTTTCATGCAAAAATAATCTTTTTAAGCATAAAGTAACTTTAGTAATCTGTTTGAGACAGAATAATTTATTTTTAACTCCAGAAAAATCTAACCAATGAAGTTTAACAACTTTACAAGATGATTGATCATTCGAGTTCTAGTGGGAAGTTAAAATTATTCCAGAATATATTCCCATCTACATTTCCTTCACGTCGAAGCTAGGTTATGGAAAATTAGGGTTTTGATGGATGAATGGTTAACTGGCTTAGCTTGAACCACGTCTGAGACTTTGGTTCAGCAAGTATTTGAAAAAAAAAACAACTTAGAAATGGAAACATTTTAGCTCTGGTTGTGGGTTAATGTTAATGGTTCAACCATCCAATTAAGTCCAAGTAAGTCAACTTGTGGTGTCGTAAAACATACAATCAATAGATAAATGAATATAATACATAAAATGTATAAAAGTTGAGAAAATTATAGAAAAAATGCAAAAAATGTTGGGCATGTCTCCAATATATTGAATAAAATTAAGTGTGATAAATGTTGCTATTTTAGTGATGAAAATGGCCAGAAATATAAAAAATAATAAAAAATAATTTTTAAGTATGATTAGATTGAACATGTCAACAGTTCAATTGGTCAGGCCACCAGGTTGTTGGCAAATTCAACAGTTAATTATCAATAAATGATTCCTGGGTGGGGTGGAATGGACCCAAAAACATGACCAGGTTAAGTCAAAGTCAACAAACATTGGATTCAATCAGTAATAGGCAGGCAGATGGGTAGATTCAAGTTCAACTGCATCCAATTTGTGTCAAAGTAGGGATTAGGGAATGGGGTCCTGCCAATAAAGCTTGTTGATGTTGGTACCGTTCTTATAGCCCCTTGCAACCTTGCATTGGAAATATCTATCATGAAATAAATCACATAAATATTACGAAAATATTCCTAACTTAAGGCTGTAGAGATTGTTTGAATGAGCTTTGCCCCGACCAAAGCCAGACTCAACTTCGACAGGTTGCACCCTTATTTGCAGAGAACCCTAATGGTGGTTGAAAACATTTACTAATTCAATCATCATCATCACCACTCCCCTTCCCGTTCTTGAGAAAATCCTTGACCCGTTCCTATCTCCATTGGCTTGGATCAGGTTATTTTGGTTTTTACCGGGGGATTTTTCCTATTTTTTTATATTGTTTATCATTTTGTTTTTATTTTTTTATTTTATTTAAGAATTAGAAATAAAATAATAAAAATTCACAATTATATTAAGATATATTTAAATAAATTCAAATATATTCAATCACACATATATACGATGACAATGGATCTCTACAAGAATGGAGTATTCTCTCCATACCTGCACCGTTCCTGCCAACAGAAATACAGGATGGAAATTTCTCTATCCTCATCCTCATAGTAGGAAAATCATCTCCATCCCTAATTTGTCTCATACCTTGGGGTGGATCCTCACAATAAACGGGAAAATAAAGAAAATTGCCATTTCTAATTTAGAATGAAAATTCTCAATTACCTCTTTTAATTTTAACTCCAGTTTGTCTCATAAAAATGAGATCAACCCACCTAGCGTCTAGCGGTTCTTTCGGGGTGGTTGAACAAATAGCAAAATAAAAATATTGAAATTTGTATAAAAAACTAATTATCAACAGCGGCTTGCTTCGTCCCATCACCCATGTACGCAATATTATTTGGCTTTGACAGAAAATAAGAGAGAAACAGAAAATTCTTTGAGAACTTTCTCTCTAACTTCTCTTATTTTTCTATTTCACCAAACACAGCTGTATGGGTTTGGGCGGACAATCTGACCAATCAGTAGCGCTTTCCCTACCTAATACAAGACAATTATAATAGAGGTCATGCATTTTTTGTTCCTAATTTGTTCATTAACCATAAAACAGCCACACAAACAGTGCTTTTGGTTGCAGCATTTTTTTTCCCTTCGTTTCTTCTTCCTGTGTGGATGTGGTTCATTTTGCTTAGACCAGGTATCTGTTGTTACTCTGACCCATAACGCTGTCAGAAACTCAGAATACCCAGTAACTTATGCAGTGACAGTGTGTCCCTTTATCAAAGGACCGGGCCCATTGATGCAGATTTTCTGGGCCAAGTTGGACTTGAAACATGGTCACGGGCCACACGAGTCACGGCTAACCGGATATTTTGCCCATCAAATTTCACGTGGACGCGGTTGCACACACAACAAGGTAACCCGCTCCATACCCATATTATCAATTTATCAGTTATCACCTTCGAAGCTTGGACCCGATATTTTCATGTCATGCCCAATTTCCATTGATTATAATGGTGCTTTCAGTGGGACCCATTAAATAATGATCCTGACTCCTGACTTACGTGCAACAGGTGAGTACAGATTTACTGCACTTGATGTTCATGTTGGGGCTGTGTTAAACCAATCGGGTTCAACTTGATGTATCCCACGCGTCTTCGCTTGATGTATCTTAGTAGCATCTAATATTTTTATTTTCTTTCTTCTTTTTTCCTATTCGCTCCCTGTCAAGTCAGCTTTATTAGGGTCTATGGAGAATCATCGCGGATATCGCACCACCGGCTGCCTCCGACGTCACACATGGCGCCATTAGCTGACGTCCTGCGACAGAACCAAGGCTACGTCATTAACTCAGTAGACTTCACGATTGATAGAATTCACTACGAGGACCGTCCAGAAACCGTCTATAATACGAGAAGGAAACCTCATCGAGCCTTTTGTACCAGACCAGATACCAAAAGAAAAACCAGTCGTCCTTTCTTTCTTTTTAAGCGAGTGGCCACGGATGCCGATTGCCGTCACCGACGGCCTGGCCGATTAGCGACAGAGTCTGAATCTCTGGCGACTGGCGGAGAGAAGAAAAGAGGAAAAATGGACTCGGATAAGAGAAAACGGCAGGAAAACGGGGGAGTTGAGGACAGAAGAACGAGGGCTCGTGAAGATGATAACGGAGGAGGGAAGCAAACAGCGACGGAGGGCGAGGTGGAGGAGTTCTTCGCTATTCTCCGGCGAATACGCGACGCCGTTAAGTATAGGGATAAAGGGAAAAAGAATCATGACGCATGGAGACCGAGGTTCGAGTGGGAAGATTTCGAGGAGGTGAAGGTGAAGGTGAAGGAGAAGAAGGACGAACGGGTGGAAGAGAACGTGGTGTTGGATCTGAACGCGGATCCAGTATCAGATAGGAACTCTGTTTAGTTTGTTTAGCCAAGGGGGAAGGGGGGCTGGGGACTGGGGACTGGGGCCTGGGGCCTGGGGGGAGTCATGGATGTGTACTATGCACATGGCGCATTTTAATTTCGACACCCGCAAGCGTGCGCACCTCCGATGTGATGGGCGTCCAGTCTCTCTGTCAGAAGCTAGCTGGCACCATCTCCGGCTTTCAGTTCTTCTTCAGTTCTTCTGTAGAGCCTTTGTTTTGTTTGTGGGATTTTGTACATGTCTCGCAAGTCGCAACTTTCCATAGAATCAATCAGGTTGTTTTCTATTATTTGGGTAGAAGTTCTATGAAATTTATATAAAAATAAAAATAAAAATAAAAATACAAAGTGTATTAGAAATTTTACGAGGTTTCCAAACCGTTCATCGTCTTGTACGGTGGATGAAAGGATATAGTTGGATTTTCGTAAAAACATAAGGACATTCTTTGCACAGTCGAAAAACAATTACAATAAATGCATTATTTCTTTGAAACTATCGATCTATGGGATCTAAGCGCCAAACGATTTTTTTTTCATATATTTTTTTGTTATTTTCGATTTCCGTTCTTTTTTACTGAAGCTGTACGTCTGTATAGCAACGATCAATGGTTTACCCCTTACAATCTTTCAAAAAAAAATAGTTTACCCCATACAGCAAAAAGAAAATAAAATAAAAAATCAACGATTTACCCAAGTCAAAATTAAGGGTGACAATTTTCTAATCCACCCCGTTAGGCCGCCCATTTCACCCATTAATTAGCGTGTTGGGTTGTATCCATTTAGTCCTGGGTCATGGCGGGTTGGATGGGTGAATTGGATATATCCAGCGGATAATCCATTAACCTTTGATATTTCCTCTTTCTCTCAGGCTCATCACTTTGAATAAAGCAATGGTTTTTTTATTTTTATTATTTGAGTGGAGATCAAATAACAAGAAGGACTAACTGCCCTAATTTATCTCACATTTTTTCTCATCAGATTGAAAGAAATATACCTTCATTTTTTTTCCTGATCGAAAACCTTCTAATTTGTCGAAATTCCTTCTGATTAAAAGAAATAAACCTTCATTTTTTCCTTATCGAAAACCTTCTAATTTGTCGACATTCCTCCGAGAACATATAATATTTTCAATCTGCTTTTTCTATTGGATTTAACAAAATCCCAATCTGATCCGATTACTGAAAATTAGCATCGGAATTCAATTCAAAATCTGATCGGATTTGAAAATCTTAACGGATTCATATCATATTCAGATTTAATCCAGCTTTGCTTTAATTTTTAAATATACTAAATTAATAAAAACTTAATTATTCTTCAACTTTTATATAATAAATTAATGTAAATATAATATACTTAATTTATTATATATAATTCCATATATAATATAATATATAAAACATATGTTTTATAATTTTAAATTATATAAAACTACATACTAAAATCAACAAAATGTTATAATATAATTTGATGAAGGACGATTTCACCCGACTTAGTAAAAAGGGGACACGTGGACATGACCTGACTAAGATGACAACTCATCCTGACATGCCTAGTCCGCAACAGATCGAGTTCGGATATTCAACCACCTCGGGATAAGGTCACCTCGGGACGAAATCACCTCGGTACAAGATCGCAACAAGATTACCTCAACCCCAAGGCACTTCGGCATTCAATCCAGTTCGGAACTAAAAAGCATCAGATCAGGGATACTGACTCAGACCACTACGTGATGATCCCGGAAATCCCTCCAACGGATTCTGAACCTCATGGGATCACGCCGCGTAATGGCAAGCCTTATCTCCTCATCGTCCAGTTCGAGCAGAATTGATAAGCCTTATCAGTTGATAACATTATCCCCCAATTAAAGCGGAAATGGACCCCATCGTGACGAAGATCCCAGAATCGATCCGCAAAACCCGCGAGGACTCAACTATATAAAGGCTCCAACCCCGATGGCTCAAGGTACGCGTGATTTCTCTGCTCTCTAGCTCTCTACATTCTCAAAGCTATTTCAGCTCGCAACAGCTTACTAACTTAAGCATTGGAGCGACTTCACCGGGTTAGCCACCCTAGGTTCTTTGATCTTATTTTGTAGGTCCGCTTACCTCGCCGTCCAACTAGAAGCCAGATCATCCTCCAGCAGGGAGCAGTCAGATCGTGCTACATCAATTGGCGCCAACTGTGGGAACCGCTACAAAAAAGCCTTCTCCACACTCAACAACTCATCTGAAATCAATGGCATCCTCTAGTCACGCCGAGCAGAGCACTGAAATGAACGTCTCTAGGGGGCAACCTCAACTTCCATCAGTCTGCATAGGTCAGTTCACCATACCGTTCACTGCGGTTGGGGTTCCAAACTAACCATGCCGCAAGCTTTTACGCAGGTAAACGCACCACTCCCTCCTGTAGTTGGCGCGACCTTCGCTGAACCATCTGTGGTTCCCCCTGGAGTCGGGCAATCCCAGTTCGACAACCTGGTAAACTGCATGCGGGCCATCCAGGTCCAAATGCAGCAGGTCCAGCAATTCCAGCAATACCAGCAACAAATCTTCTACCAGCAGTAGTTCCCTCCACTACCGCAAAGCCAGCAGCCGGCTCCACCCCGACACCCAGCAACTCAGCAAAACCAACCTAGCGTGTAGTACATCACTCGACCTCTCCACCGAGGCGAGGAGACTTCACAGGTCCCAGTCCCTCTCAGAAGCCAAGTCTCACTTCATGGAAGGAGAGGCGAACACATCACTCAGCCTACTTCGCAAGACAATCTCAAAAGCAGGTCTGGAGACACTCAGCCCGCCAGAGCCATTCTTACTCGGCATTCGCATCAAGAAGGTGGTTCGCTCGTAGGTAACCGGTTCGGGGTTCTGGCCGCGAACTCAAGGCAAGGCCCTTCCATCCATGGCAGTCAGCCTCAACATCCAGGGAACCAAGAGCCACCTCGCGGCAGAACAGTACCAAACCATACAGAGGTTAGCAACACCAATGCGGAGCCGACAAAGAAGCAACAGCGAAGGCGTCGCAAAGCACGCCGAACTTCAGCTCAGAACAACCAGCTCGCAAGGACAAACCAGTAGGAACAAGTAAAAGGTAAAGAGGAGGCGAGCTCAGTAGCCACAAAGACCGCTCCTCTCCTCTCCGGGTCGTCCCCTCTGTCCTCCAAGCTATTGGCGACCTCGATGCCCAAGGACTTCAAAATGCCTCCCCTCGACAAGTATGATGGGTCTTTTGATCCTAACGACCATGTAGACTCCTTTCAGTCCCAGATGCACCTAGCTGGGGGCGACGAGTCCTGCATGTGCGTAGCTTTCTCCACCACATTTAAAGGAGTAGCTCGCACATGGTACCAGAACCTAGCGCCAGGAACAATCAAGAGTTGGGCGCAGTTTGTGGAGTTGTTCACCTCGCACTTCATCGCTAGCAAAAATGCCTGAGGTCTTAAGAAAGCCTCATCAATGTAGTTCAAAGAGAAGGGGAGTCAATCAGAAGCTACATCAAGCGCTTCAATGACACCTGCCTGCAGATCCCTGACCTAGACCCAGCGATGAAGCTCATGGCAGAAAAGAAGGGCATAACTCACAGGGAGTTCAAATGGCATGTGGTGGCTAGCAAGCCGAAAGACATCGCATAATTCCTCAAGCTCGCTGATCAGTTCATCGGGACCGAGGAAGAGATGAACCAGAGGACTGATAATCCAGCAGAAAAGAGAAAAAGAGAAGGTGACAAGTCTGGGAGCCGATCTCCTTTGCGATCTCGCAAGTCAGGTCAGCGTTCCAGAACTCTGCCTATTAAAAGGACGAGCTATACACCCCTCAATGCGAAGCGAGGAGAATTCCTGATGGCAATCAAAGACTCCTCCTATGTCAAGTGGCCACCTCGGTTGAGGGGAGATCCCGCCACCAGGAACATGAATGTTTACTGTCACTTTCATAAAGACCACAAACACAATACAGAGAATTGTAGGAACCTCTACGACGAGATCGAGGAGCTCATACGTCGCGGGTATCTAAAAAATTTTATACAAAGAGAAGAAAGAAACCAAGCAAATCGGCAAACAGACCAACAGGGGGAGAAATGCTCCTGAGTCCAGCGGTAGACAGAGTGAGTAGCCACCACGGCAGTTACCCGAAGAAAGGCCAATCCGCGAAGTAATCAACATGATTATTGGCGGGTCCAACATCGCGGGCTGCACTTTGGCAACAGGTCAAACTTCAGTTCGCAAATTAGAAAACGAGGAGCAAAACCCGTCGAAGAGACCCAGACTTGAAGACCCTATCTACTTCACGGAGGATGATGCGCGCAGGATCCAATATCCTCACGATGATGCCCTAGTGATAAAGCTGAGGATAAATGATTTCGAAGTCAAGCGCGTCCTTGTGAACTTGGGTGGCTCGGCCGACATTCTGTTCAAAGACACCTTCGACAAGTTGAAGCTCCAGACAAGCGATCTAAAGCCGACAGATACTCCCCTGGTAGGCTTCAGTGGCGAGGAGGTCAAACCTCTAGGGCGAGTCTCAGTACCCATAGATGTCGGCACATGACCAAATATTGTAAGGTTCGACCACACATTCTTAGTTGTCGCAACTGCCTCCACGTACAATGCATAGTAGGTCGGCCCATTACGCACGCACTACGTGCGGTAGTATCCACCTATTACTTGGCAATGATGTTCTCCACGGACTATGGGGTAAAGGTTGTGCAAAGCGACCAACTCGAATCTCGTAAATGCTACATCGCCGCCCTTAAAGGGAAAGCCAAACTAGCGGCTGACGTCGAGCTCAAGCGACCTACGGAGTATGCCGAGGAGCGAGCTACACCGACAGAGGAGACGGTTCACATCCCGGTCTCAACAGATGATCCAGCTAAGACCCTCCAGATTGGCACTTCGATCGAGGAACCACTTAGCTCTCAGCTGGTAAGTTTTTTACTTAAAAATTTAGATGTATTTGCTTGGTCCGCGACAGAAATGCCCGTAATAGATTATAAAGTCCTAACTCACAAACTAAATACCGATCCCTTAGTCAAGCCTGTTAGACAGAAAAAACACAACCTCGCCCCAGAGCGCTGGAGGATAGTTGATGAAGAGGTCGGGAAGCTCTTAGCGGCAGACTTCATCCGGGAGGTCCATTACCCGAGCTGGGTAGCTAACCCGGTTTTGGTAAAAAAGGCCAACGATAAATGGCGCATGTGCGTCGATTATACCAACCCGAATAGAGCCTTTCCGAAAGATTGTTTCCCACTGCCCAAGATCGACCGCCTAGTGGATGCGACCTCAGGGCATGAGTTGCTGAGCTTTCTAGTCGCATACTCTGGTTACAACCAGATCAGGATGGACCCTACCGATGAAGAAAAAATGGCCTTTGTAACCGAGCTTGGATTGTACTGCTATAAGGTTATGCCCTTTGGACTAAAAAATGCTGGGGCAACCTTTCAAAGACTTGTAAATAGGATTTTTGAGCCGTTAATCGACAATAAAGTTGAATGCTATGTAGATGATATGGTCGTTAAGATCCAATTTTCAAAATTTTTATTAAATGATTTGCAAAATGTTTTTGAAATTTTACGAAATACAACATGAAGTTAAATCCCAGCAAATGTGTCTTCGGCGTCACCTCGGGTAAATTCTTGGGCTACATAGTCAACCAACGTGGCATTGAAGCCAACCCGGAAAAGATAAAGGCCATGAGACCACATCGCAAATTAAAAGAGGTTCAGAGGTTGAATAACCGCATAGCCGCTCTAAGTTGTTTTATGTCTAAGTCGGCAGATCGCTGCCTACCTTTCTTTAAGGCCGTAAAGAAGAGTAAAGACTTCGAGTGAACTGCGGAGTGTCAGCTCGCATTCGACGAGCTAAAAAGGTACTTAGGTAGTATCTCGATTTTGACCCGACCCGAAGAAGGGATATTTTAAAGTTGTACCTCTCCGTGAGTGACGAAGTGGTCAACTCGGTACTGATAAAAGAGGTAGATCGGTTCCAACGACCCATCTACTATGTTAGCAAGGTTTTGCAGGATCCTGAAACAAGGTATCCGGAGATCGAGAAGCTGGCCTACGTGCTAGTCATAGCAGCTTGGAAGCTTCGTCCATACTTCCAAGCCCACACCGTCGTCGTCCTCACCAACAAGCCTTTAAGATAGATCCTGCTCAAGCCCGAGGTGTCTGGCAGATTGACGAAATGGGCCATCAAACTCAGCGAGTACGATATCCAGTACGAACCTTGGACGGCGATTAAGGCCCAGGCCTTAGCCGATTTCGTGGCAAAATGTACGTTCGGCACCACAACCCCCGAGCTGGTCGAGCTCGAGAACACAGAGGAAACTTCAACCAGCGCGGCACCAATCCTGGTTAGAGCAGGTCCGACCTGGGACGAAGAGCCCTGATCCTCCACATTGACGGCTCGTCCAACCAACAAGGAAGCCGTGTGGGCATAATTCTGTACGGTTCAAGCGGGGTTCGCAGCATCCAACAACGAAGCAGAGTACGAGGCATTAGTAGTCGGGCTCGCTCTTGCAGAGGAAGTGAAGGCTAAGCACCTCATCATATGCAGTGACTCCCAACTCGTGGTCAATCAAGTCAGCGACGAGTATGAAGCCCGCGACCCCACCATGTCTGCTTATTTGGCCAAGGTTAGAGAGGTTCTACACGACTTCATATCTTATTTCATCAGGCAAATCCCGAGATCCAAGAACGTTGAGGCCGACGCGTTGTCCCGGTTAGCTAACACAAGAAGCAACACCATGCGGACCGTGTACATAGAGGACCTACCTCGGCCTATCATTCTCGGGGAGGCAGGAGAGGTCGCTCCTGTAGCACTAGAAGAGCTGAGCTGGATTGATCCACTCGCGAATTATCTGCTTCACGAGACCCTCCTTGTAGATCGTAATGCGGCCAGAAGGGTAGAGAGCCAGTCAGCTAAGTACGTCATTATAGATGGACAACTGTACAGGAGATCTTTCATGCTCCCCTACTTGCGTTGCTTGCGACCCTCAAAGGCCGGGCTCGTTCTCCGCGACACCTATGAAGGCCTGTGTGGCGGACATTTGGGGGGCAGGGTTCTCACACAGAAGGTGCTTCGGCAAGGTTACTACTGCCCCACAATGAAGGCAGACGCACTCGAGCTGGTCAAGAAGTGTGACAAATGTCAGAGGCACGCCAAAATCCACCATCGATCTGCGGTCGACCTCAAATACCTCACCAGCCCATGGCCCTTCGCACAGTGGAGAATCGACATACTTGGCCTATTCCCGCATGCGACAAGACAGAGGAAGTTTCTAGTGGTAGCAGTGGATTATTTCACGAAGTGGGTGGAAGCGAAACCCCTAATGACGATCACGGCCCGCAACATGGAAAAACTCTTCTTGAGGAATATAGTATGTCGCCTTGGGCTACCTCAGGTACTCATCTTCGACAATGGAAAGCAATTCAAGGACATCAAGTTTCAGAATTGGTGTGCCAAAATGGGAATACAACAAAACTTCACCTCAGTGGCACACCCCCAGGCAAATGGGCAAACTAAAGTTACCAACAGAGCTATACTTCGTGGACCGAAAGCTCGCTTTGCTCGAGCCAAATGACTGTGGGTAGACGAAATGCCCAGTCTTCTATTGGCCTACCGAACTACTGTCAAGACCGCCACGGGTGAACTTCCTTCAACCTCACTTACAGCATAAAAGTGGTGATCACAGCAGAAATCGAGGTGCCGACACTACACTTAGAGGCCTATGACGAGTAGACAAACAATGACGAGCTTCGTACTAACCTAGACCTGGTGGAAGAAGTACGAGACATGGCATACATCTGGACTGCAGCTTCCGTGTTGTCGAGCAGAGAGTAGCTCGGTACTATAACGCTCGGGTCAAGAAGCGACACTTTCGTGTTGGTGACCTGGTTCTTCAGAGGGTTATGGTACTTGAGCTCGGTGTTGGTAAGCTCGGACCGAATTGGGAAGGTCCGTACCGAGTAAGACGGGTAATCGGGGAAGGTACGTACAAGCTCGAGACCTTGGAAGGGAAGCAAGTACCTCAAGCGTGGAACATCGGCAACCTAAGAAGATACTACCTGTGATCGCCAAATTGGAGAGAGAACTGTGAGTCATTCCTAGAAGCCTAAGGGCCATGATGCCAAGCTGACATAAGATCTCGGCACTACGACAAGTCCCAGTCGCCTCTTTGGCATAGACAAATCAGCCCTCATTCCTAAGGCATAGACAGTTCGGGTATAAACCCTATGACGTCTAGCCAAGTTCGGCATATAATAACAGGTTGGACCCATTAGCTCTAAGGGACAACCAACATCTAAGCGAGTAGCCCGTGTCCGCTCACCTCGGCGTACATTATGTGAAGTTGCCCCTACTTGCAGTCCAGCTCGGTAGCTCGGCAGTTCGGGGTAACCTGCACTTGGAAAAGTTATTTCGATTATCCCTACTTGTAGTCCAGATCGATAGCTCGACAGTTCGGGGTAACCTACACATTTCTACTCCTACTTGGTTAGTTCACTAGTTCGGGAGTTATCTACACTTCGAACATTTTTGAACGAAAGATAAGTCAAAAAGTGTATTTCATTGATATCAAACTTCGAGTACAAGAGAAAAAAGAAGAATTTCAATATAAACCAAGCTCGGAGGCCCGGGGTACACTATAGAATTTAAAAAGAAGTCTCTATTCATCTCGGTGCTCCTCGCCCTTGTCCAAGGCTTCGGTAGGAGGGTCCATACACTCATTAGTACCGGTCTCCTTGATGTCACCGAGCAGCTCGCTGTCGCTTTCCACTTCGGAGTCCGGATCCTCAGTAGCTTCAGTAGCCATTTACTTTGTGACCCTCGAAGTAGTGATGGCGCTAAAGTCGAGCTGAGGGAATTCATGTCGGGTCAACCACCTACTAAGCTTGAAGCCTTTGCGGTAGCTCTCCGTCCCCACCTCGATCATTTCCCTCTTGGTACTCCTTCGAGGCTTTGTATTCCTCGATGGCCTTGACTTTGGCCTCCTCCACAGCTTGAAGGAGTATCTCAGTTCGCTCCTTTATGTAGGCCTCGAGTTTCTCCACCTCCCTCTTTAGTGCGGCTTTCTACCCCGTGAGCTCCTTCTCGGACATGAGCAGTGTGATCAACTCCTTTTTAGCCTGCACATCTTTCTTTAATTGGTTAACTTCGTTGCAGGCCAAGTTTAGCTCGGCGTGAGCCTCGCGAGAAGAAGACTCAGCAGCAAGAGCTCTTTTCAGATGTACCTCAGACTGGTAAGTCAGGGCATGTATAGCGGAGTTCACCTGCCAAGAGAAGGATACAAGAGTTAGTACAAGAAAAGTTTAAGTGCAAAATTGAAGAAGTTAAGATAGAACTTACCACCATGTAATGGGTAGCTGCTCGCGCTCCGAGAAGGCTATACTTCGGAGTCAGTATGCTCCAAGCTGCTTCATCACTGCCTGAAGAAGCGACAGCTGCAGAGGCGGGCTTCGAAGACGTTGCCTCCTTGGGTGCGCGGGGCGGGGAGACCTTCCTGGATTCCTCCTCGACCAGATTGATCACAAGAGGTTGCTCGGCGGAGGGCTGCTCAGGCACTAGGACGGCAGCCTGCGGAGACTCAGTACGAGATCTTTTGGAAGCTCGCTTCTTCTTTCCTTTCTTCATGCTACCGAAGAGTTCGGTCGCTGGGATTTTCATGGTTGCTACAACAAAGGCAAACGATCAGAAACAACACTGAAATAAAAGAAAGACAATACAAGTGACGACCTACCAGGACTCAGACCGGCCTGCACGAGCTTGTCTTCGGTCACGTAGTCCATGAACTTGAGACCGAGCTTTGCCCAAGATCGCAGCGCTTCCCTTGTCTTCAGGTCCAGCCTGACACCAGGACCTTGAATGGCCGCCCTCCAGTGGGTCGGGAAAAGCCACCCCTCAATGTTACGACCACGAAGTAACGCCTTTTCCAGGCCGGGACCTTGTTTGGGAGCTCGTGTAAGAGTTTATAGCCCGGACGAGGGGATAGGTAGTAAGTTCGTCTGTGTTCAAGTAGAACACAGGAGAAGTTTTTCTTTATTGAGAGAATGGAAGAAAAGATATCAAGGTCAAGAGGAAGGTTATAGTCGTGGAAGAGGGAAATTGTTCCTACTACATTACGAATGGAGTTCTATGGTAATGTTAAAAAGTTTTATGACTTCGACAATCAAGGGGTGAAGTGGAAGACGAAGACCAGGTATGAGTTGCTCCTCAAACATCACGATCTCGTCGTGATCATGCTCCCAAGGAAAGTTACCTAAGGGAAGACTATAGACAAAATTGCTCGGAAGCCTATACCGAGCTACTAGGAACAGGAGCCTGTCCGCCGTCATTGTCGACAGGCCAAAGTTATCTAGCTACCGACCTCGATGCGAGGTGGACGCCAGATCACTCGAGGCCTCTTGAGCCTCCTGGGGTGATTACACCTCGGGAGGATTGCAGACCGCATCTTGACCTGAAGTAGCTTATTCGGTATGGCGATCTACGACCTGAGTCGAGGTACCCACCTCGGCCTCAGCGGATTCACCACTCCCATCTAAAAGACTGTCAAAACTAAAGCTAGACATGGAATAGACACGAAATAAAAAAGGAGAGCTAGGGGAGACTCACCAAAGAGAGACCGAACTGAAGGAAGACACCAAATTGAAGAAATCAAGCTAAGGAACTTGAACGCGACCTCAGATTGAAGGCTAGCGAATTTGTGGCGAAGCAAATGACTCTCGGGCCCCCTATTTATAGCCGCTGTGTCTGAGAATCAACGGTCGAGATTTAAGTGATCCAATGGCTCCCAAGAAAACCGGCTACGCGACCCCCATGGTTGAAATTGGTTTAGCGCGTGTTTTGACGTCTGTGGAGTTTATAGATCGCGTGACGTCCGCGCGTAGACTAGACGCGACCTGGGTTATTCCTGGTTTGGCTGGGTGGCCGACCAGTGATTCACCCGATAAACCGCCTGGACTTCGGGCCAAAACCGCCTGGACTCGTCATGAACTCCCCGCACCAGGTCGGGACCCCTAGTTCGGGGAGTGGGGGGCAATTGATTAAGGACGATTTGGGCCGACCTAGTAAAAAGGGGACACGTGAACACGACCTGACTAAGATGACAACTCAGCCTGACATGCCTAGTCCGCAATAAATCGAGCTCGGATATTCAACCAAACTGGTGGGGGAATAAACCATTTCAATTCCAATTATTGCAAATCAAATAGGCCCATAGCCTATTTGCAATTCCATACATCTAATGTTAATACAGATGAAATTTACACTGCTGCAACCAATTTGGGAAAGAGTGCAAATGCAAATATGTAGAGAACAAATATAAGGTTACTCCTTAGTCCAATAAAAAATGGTGTCCAAATCAGTACCCTGACTTATTAATGTAAATTTAAGCATTTGTATAATGTTAGGGGGTTTTACCGTTCAGTTCACCTCTGAAATACTTGTTCTATCATACAATTCAGGGTAGGTGCCAGTTCGGAATTGATGCCAATTCATGGGTGGGTATGGGTGTTATAAGTGGAACTGTTTATAAATTTGAATTGTTGTAGGTCTGCAATTCAAATAAGAGTTCTGAGGTGGAGTGCAGTGCAAAAATCCCTAAGTGTTAAACCTTTTATCTCCTTTTTCGTGATCATAATTAGCAATTCAATGTCGTTGATTTTGGTGAAGGTCATAAAAATTAAATTTGATTAGATAATATTAACTTAGTAAATGGGTGATTGTTATAATATAATAACCTTTTAATGAATCATCATCAGTAAGAGAGAATTTTCCTATAGTGGTTGGGGCAATCTACTACCAGCAAAAGCATATTCACTCGGCCAAAGCCCTCAAAACCTCTTAGGCTCTTACTTTGAAGTACACCCAACGATTCAAAACAAATTTATAAGATAATTGTCAAAATTTTTATTGTGCTTTACTGATTGTGCTCGCAAGGGTGTACCTAAGGCTCAGTTTGAAAAGAATACAAAAGTAAATGTGTGCAATACAAAAACATACAAAATATAAGGTTTTGCACTCTATATATTTACGTTTTTACTCCTTAGCCTAATAGAAAAATAATATCATGTACTTTTATACCCTGTTGGTGTTGATATCATATGTTTGTCATCAACGGCCAAAATAGGGTTGGGTGCATACGACTACTTACAATTAATCAAAAGTAGAGTAAACTACAAAAAAAAAAAAAAAAATCAAATGTAGAGTAGATCCTTGCAGTCATCTCTTGTATATTTGGTGCAAATCTATATATGACCATCACAGGAATAGCTCCACAAATTGGAGTATGTCCCAACCCTTCCTAATTAAGAAACCCCAGACCTTGAGGCAACCACATCAAGCCCATAAAATGCAATTATTTTTCTAACCCTCAATCAACATGTTTAATGTAATATTGGTAGCCAAGCTTTCAAACCAAAATGCTAAAAGTTCACAAAATCTCTACATGATACAATAAATTATTTAGGCAAAATCTACGGTGCATCAATGGCATCATTTAGCCAAAGACATGAACTAGTCATAAGTGGCATGTCACAATTAACGTCTTTATCGTTGTTAATATCTTGATGGTTAATTTATTTTATAAAACATGAAATTAAGTATATTTTATAAAATGTGAAACAATAAAAAATAAGTAGATCTTTAACTCGATTTGTTGGAATTTTGACTTAATATACAACAAATAGTAGTGAATGTATCTAATTGAGTTGGTATTTTAAAGCGTTTCACCCTAATTATTAAGAGATTTTGGTGCAATAGGGAAGTGACAACGAAGAGGAGTGTTTTTGCTTTCCTATATACGATCGTTACTGCATAGATGCTGATGTATTAAATTAGTGGAAAGCAATAATGGTGGTTTTAGAGAGATATCTAGCAAGAGTGATGATGACTAGGAGAAATCTAGATAGCCATACTGATATGCCATCACTAAATTAAATGAAAATGGAAGAGAAGCAAGTGGCCATTGTTATCGCCATGCATGGAGATGGGGGATATTTTCATGTTTTTTACCATCTCTCTTATAATACGGTTAATTTGAACATTGAGCTAAGAGCCTTCTTGTTAGTTGGACAGTCATCTCCAAATTAAGGTATGGACAATTGGACAAGTCGATGGGCATAGACGGCTATGGACGTAGCAAACCCACCTCCTTCCTGGTGCACAATCGCAACTAAGGGTGTTAATGGACCGGTTTTAGGTTGGACCCCGTCCAGTCCAAAATCAATTCAAACGGATTGGACGGATCAATAAGACATATTGGATTGGACCAATCTGGTCCAAAATATTATTAGATTAGATTGGACCTGGTCCGTCCATAACATGGATTTGAATATTGGGTTGGATTAAACCAATACGTGATCCATTGATATAAAATAAGAATATATGTGTCAGTGGACCAGGTTTAGGTTGAAACCAATCTAAATCAAAATGGATTTGAACAAATTGGACGGCCCAGACATTAAATTAGACCGATTCAAATTGGTCCAAAACATTTATTGGATTGGATTTGACCTAGTCCATTTATAATGGACTCATATTGGACTGAATCTGATTGGACAGAATGCAGTCCAATTGAGACCCCTAGTGGCAACTCAGATTGGCTTGGTGAATTGGTGGGACCTGGCCTTTGATTTTTTTTTTTTTTTTCCTTTCTTTTGGTCACTGATTTTGGTCTTAAAAACCATCGTAATCATCACCATTCCATTAATAATTCAACTTTGTGATAAAGCTTGCAAAATCAATTTAGGATCCATTACCATTGAAATGGTTCGATCACGGGTCACCTCACATCAACAAAGTGATCAACACCCGTTAATCCAACTCCAAGTGTACGACCCACCAGTCATAAAATACATATGGCTTGCAACCATTCAATGGGATTTTGAGATGAGGTAAATGCATTTACCTAAATAAATAACTTCCTGAAAAATAAACAGGGCCTCAGTATTTAGGGCTGGATGGCGTATTGTCAGTAGTTTCAGTCTTCCTTGAGGAGTGAGGACATTCTTGAACCTTCTTAATAAGAGCACAGAGGTTAATATTTAACTTCCAATATTGATTTATGGTGTGCAATCACTTTTAATAAAAAGGTGGGTCACATTCTTGAACCTTGAGGAGTGGTGATTTTAGCTTACCAAGCTTTTTTTTGCTGCACTCATATTTGCCTTTTTTATATACTTTGTGAGATGTTTCATATTCTTAGTTTTAGATGAAAAATAATGAACAATATTCTTATGTCCTGTATACTTGACTTCCAAAGCCTCAAGATTCCTGCACTCGTATTTTCCTACTTTCTACCTCAAGTTGAATTTGACGTTTTGTTTGAAGAAAAAGCAACGATTTCCGTTTCCGTTCTGTGCATTGTTGATGATTTACAAAGTTTGACATTTTTGTGCATTAATTCTTCATTAACACCTGCTGACTGCCTGACAGGTTCAGAACTCGATTCAGTTCTTGTTCAATTCAGCATTCATGATTCATATGCTTGGTTAGTTAATCCAAGTACCAGCATTCAATTCAGAATTAATTTATTCAGTAGTTATTAATTAGACCGATTCGTTCACTAGTTTATGACGCCAGTTAATTTTCTAAATCATTAATCACGTGTCCTATATTCATAATAAATACATTAATTAATTTTTTATTTTCATACTTGTAGAAAAATAAATAGCATACTACATTATAAATCCCAATGGACCATTCAACCTAAAAGCTTAAGCTGTTCGGTGAGATTGTTCTCTAACATGTTCCCTCTCATCAAAGTCCACCAGAGTTGTTGAAGCATGGACAAACAGGTCTGCCCATACCTCATGCTTTAATTAATTATTAGTCATAACCTTTATTTATAAGCAAAATTGAAGATCGAGGTCTATGTTTTTTGTATCTTAATGTTATTTTTTATTATTTTTTTGAAAAAGAATTTATTATTATTTTTATATTATTTTAGGTAAATTATAACAAAAAAGTCCTCTTATAAAATTATAAACCACCTTTCCCTGGGCTTTTTGATAACAAAGACATTAAAGTTATCAAAATACCCTTATCATTGTTAATCCATTATTATACATAATTCAAAGTTTCAACTTTACCCTCCACTAATTTATTTTGATAGACAACATTTAAAGAACAACTCTCCATACTCTTTTTAGAAAAAAAAAAGTAAGGTAAAAAGGCTGAAGTGAAGTAAAATTAATGCATTACATCAATGATTTTTATTTGGAATGCTCACTAAAGGAAGATATTTGCACCTTTCTTCAAAAGTCAAAACAATAGGGGATGCTTTTGTTTAAGGTCAAAACACTTGGGAATTTTATAGGTTTGTTAGAAAATCCAAGGAGGTTTTTATAATTTTTCTTATTTTTAAATCGAACTTAAATTGATTTTAAAATAATTAAACTATTTAAAATTAACATTTTTATTAGTTTTTGAAATTAGTAAAAAATGAATTTATTAAAGTATATTAATATTTTATTAAATTTAAATTCATTATGAAATTTAATTAAATATATAAATTTTTATTTTTTTAGTGGAAATTAAGTTGGTTTTAAATTAATATATTTAATTTATAAAACTAATAATTTTCTGATAGTTTTGTATTAGTTTTATATTAATTTTAAGTTTATATTAGTTTTTAAATCATCTTATTCTTTTTATTAATTAAATTATATTATTATATTAATAAAATAATTTTATCAATAAAAATAATTAATAATTATTTTTATTTTATTTAAGTAACTTACTAAATTATTTTTATTATTTTCAAATAGAATATAAAAGGATTATAATTTTAAATGGAAATAGATTATTTAGCTCAATAATATCTCAACTTCAATATAATTAATCTTTACTAATAATTATAGTTTAATGCAAATATATCTAATGTATAAAATTATATTTAAATTGGTATGGATAATATATAGATAAAGTTAATGACTTTTATGCAATTTAATAGAGTAATGGGGATAAGAGAGAATTAGTGGCATGAGTTATTGAATGAGAGAGTTAATGGCATAATTAATGAGGAGAGATTATTAAAAGAGTTAATGGAAAAGATGAGAGAGAGAGAGAGAATGGTGTGTTAACGAAGAGTGTTAAAAGTCTTAAAGGTGATTGATTACTTAGTTATTTTGTTCAATTTTAAAATTCAAAAAATTCAGAAAAACCAAAAAAAAGATGGGTGTCTTTGAAAAGGAACCAATAAAAAGATAAGTGCCTTTGAGAATAAACTAAAAAGCAGGAAAGTGCCGGCTTGGCACATTCCATTTTAATATATAAATATAAATAGATATAAATAATAGGGGAGATAATGATCCAACACTAGACCAATTGGCCAAAGAGGCTCTCATATCATCTCAATGAACCATTCTACCTAAAATATTAAGCTGTTAGGTGAGGTTCCTAAATAGTTTTTTTTTTTTCTAACAATAATAAGTAGATGGGTTATAAAGTTTACTCCATCCCTCCCCCCAATTAATAAATTGAGAAATAACTAATCTGACTTATGTACAGTGTGAGGCAACTACAAGACCAGCAACATAATTAAATTCTTAACTGGTTGATTTAATAACAAATTAATATTTGTGTCAAAAAAAATATTTCTCATGAATTGACAAAATAACACCCAATAAACAATTTGTTAGTGTAGATAGCAGTAATGATGTTCCACTCTTGATATTAGAAATTGGATTTGGAACAACAATCTACTTGGAGTTCCATCAATGTCATGTATATGCATTAAATTTATACTGTATCTATCATTAAAATTAGTTGAATGTTGTCTATGTATTAAAGAATCATTGGTTCAAGTCTCATGAAAGTTGTTTTCAATATATTTATAAAATATCGGAGCCCTTTTGATTCATTTTCTTGGTAAGGGCCCAAAAAGGTGAGGGGTAAGCCTCAAAGTTTAAGAAAAAAATTAATTAAACTTTATAAATAGATGAAAATAACATATAATATATTAAATTAAAGTGATAGAAGGTATACATATCCATAAACTAGAAGTTTATAAGCAATAAGTTTTGGCATTTAAGCAATAAATAAAATAATAACTAATCAACTAACAATTATAAACATTCTATATTTCTTGTAAAAAGATAATTTAGAAGAAAGGAAATAACTTATTTGATTTGATCTATTATTATTATTAAGAAAAAAATCAATTAGGAGAAAAAATGAGAAAAATAACAAACTTGGGACATTACATTTAGAATAATAAGAAAAACCCCATTTGATTTATCCAAATTCCAAAAGAAACTAAGAACTTAATTAGTCCTTTTTGCATTGAACTCTTTTAAAACATTAAGAAAAACTAATAGAATTTGATTTGCCTTATTGGTTTTTCATTTTTACTTTTTTTATTTGGATGATAATTATTGAAATATTTTTCTATATATTTTAAATTATAAAAGTATATATTTTTTTGCATTAAATCACTAATTAATTATTGATACTTGAGACTTACGCCTTTTATGCTCAGGCTATGCCTCATTCTGACAAAGGCTTAAGCCTTGCATCAAAATTGTGGGGCTTAAGCCTTGAGGCAAAATCTGTATGCCTCACTCCACAAGGCTTAAGCCTTTTAAAACATTGAATTTATTAATAGTATTCAATATATGATATTAGTCCGAGTTGGAATTCAACCCCAATATGATCTAAATTGAATGGATAAGATATGAGTTGAATCCAATTATTAACAAAGAAAAATAGTCTCTTTGGTGTGGACCTGACTCTACTGCTGTGTTTTGCTTAAGAACGTCTCCTCAACTCTATCTCTCTTATTTTTTTATCAAACCCAACACAACATAAAAGGCAGTTCACTCCTAAATTTACAACGAGAGTTAATTGTTAGGATTCAGAATCTATAACAATAACAATTAGGGTTGGCAGTTGGATGTCTAAGTTTTTAGGGAGCTTTCTGAGACTCATAGCCACAGACTACCAACTAAGAATATCCTATTCAGGACAGTTATGAGCCTAAATCCTTTCTGTGAATGGAAGTTTTCTGAATATATATGGAATGGGATTTTTAAGAACTTCCTTTCACCAACTTAATTGTGATGTTTCCTCCGTCAGGGACCAAAAGAGACTTGATGATTTTGATCGGGGTGAAGATAATATATTTAATTTTGAGGCACATTTAGAAGTGATCAAGGAGCAACTTCATTTTCAGAGTTTTAACTTTCAACTGTTCGACTCTTGACCTTTATCTTTATCTTCTAAAGGAAGAAAAGACAAAAAGGAGTGAAGATAGAGATTAGTAGAGAGGCGGCTGCTCACCTTCCTGAAATTCAAATACTTGGTAGGCTCCTTTGTGTACATCCTATAATAATTGATTGGCTATAAATTTCGATGCTTTCATTTTTAATGGAAACAAGGCAGCTATGTAGGGGCGTTTTATAACGTGAATTTTTTTTCTTGTTGCTGGTTTAAAAAATAAATCAAAACTATTTTATTTGAAAATATAAGAAATATTTTCTTGGTTGTGTATGTATTTTTTGTTTTCAAAACTGAAATAAAAAATATGTTCTTGCATCTGTTTTTGGTAGAAGAATCTAATTTCAAAAACATGTTTTAATCTTATTATTCAACATTGTGTTCCATAAATCATATTAGAAAATTTATTTTTATTTTAAAAATCAGTATTTTGTTGGTTCCAAAAATGTATATTATTTTTTGAAATAAAACCAACTTTGTTTTTTCTTTGAAAAACAAAAACAGAGTTCAAGAACATGTTTTTGTTTTTTATGTTTTTTTTTTTCTGATGTGAAGATACCAAAAACAAATTTAAACAAAAAAAAATTATTTTATAGAATGCCCCTAGATGTGATTGTTATCACATCTGCTGTAACTTGGTCACAACTCGAAACTGTTAGATAATAAAAATCTATTCAGGGACTTTTAGGTTTATGGTTCTTAGACATGGTATGGGAGCCTCTTTGACCAACCATTCGACATGATTCAAATAAATAAATTTCTCCTCCTCCTTATCGTCATCATGCAATTAATCTCGTGGGTATCAGTTGAACCTCATACATACTAGCATACTAGCATACTGTTTGGACTTCAACATATTGATACAGGTAGAAAAAAAAAAAAAAAAAACGAATCTTTTAATTTTTCCCACATACTTTCTCCAGTTTAGTGATGACAAAAACATAATAAAAGCAATTTATTTATTATTTTTTAAATTGACTTTGGGAGTTCATTTTCTGCCTATCATTCTTATTCAATGGAGCAATACTGTTTATCATCATTATCATTGAAGCATTGCTGGATGCTTCAGAGATGAAACGTATCATGATTCATGGAAAAAAGCATTGGCTAAGAAGATGAAAACAAGTATAGGAGGCAAGAGAAGAGCCTAACTAATGTATGAATATAATTCGACTGATTTTTGAAAAGAATGATGGAGAAATGCAATAATAAAGGAGATAAGTGCGTTGAACCCAATGCCAATTCTTCAAGGGCCCTTCCCTCTTCTTTAATTAGTTCTTTATTCTTCCTTGAGAACTGCTATCTAAAGTGCAATATGAACCAATTACATATCAATAATTTGAACCTTGTGCTGTGTTTGATTGCAGTTCAAATAAATTTGTATTGATGGAAAACTATATCAGTGCAAATGGTTTGATTATAAATTCTGATCTATTTTTGTTTCAAATTTTAGTTTATTTTATTTGATTGCAGTAAAGATTAAGTAAATTAAGACATAAAGTAGAATAAAATAAAATCCAAAATAAAATTAAACAGGAATTTGCATTTTCTTCATTTGCACTCCCATACATATATACTAGTGCAAATAAATTCGCACTGCAACCAAACACAGCCTTGATTCCAAAAGGATTTAAGATTTAACCATATTGTATGACAGACATCAGTTTTTGAACCTTGTGGCAAGGGATTTAGGGAGATGTCTCGAATCTCTAATCTCTAAACCCTAGAAACATCATCATGAAAAAAGCATACATTGAGAACGTGTATTATACTGAACTTTGTTGTGGACCATAGAGGATGAGGAGGGCAGGAAGCCAGGAACTACCGAACTAGCAATTGGAGCTCTACTCTCTCTCTCTCTCTTTTGTAATTACAAGCAACTGGACAAACATTAGCCATGTTTGGTGGTAACATTCACTGCATCTTCAATTTCAAACTCAAATGATGACTTCAGCCCTTAGACTTTGGATTCCAATCTCTCTCTCTCCTTGTCCGCTGAGGGTTGCAAAGAAAGAAGGTGGGGTCAATGGTGTAGAAAACCGGAAGTCGTGATAAACAGTTATCCTTAATTCCGTTGGACTTTGGGCTTGTTTTTACATTATTTCAGGCTCGGGTTTCGGACTGGGCCCATTCATATTTTTTACAAAAAGCAAACCGGATCACGGCCATGAACAAGTCTACTTGAGAGATGGGACTAATGATTTATGCCCCTGTTTTTTTTTTTTTTTTTTTTTTCCTTTTACTTATTTTATTTATTTCAATATGCCAGAGTCACCTACAAATTTTACTAAAACCTTATACCAATTTCCAGTGTACGAAAATCAACTACTCGCCTACCAATTTAACCAAAAGCAGCGAGTCAAAGAAATAAAAAAACATAAATGGGTATAAGGTCGCTGGTTCGAAACCAACCAAGAAAAAAACATAAATGGGTTTGACCCCGGATCCGTTGCTCGCACCACTTTGTATTGTGGGCTACATAACCTATCACAGATATGTAGCCCATAATAAATGCTACAGTGTGTGAGCAACAGATCCCGAGCAACGTTTGGTGATAAATAGGAAAATCCCAAATATACAGATTTTTAGCGAATAAAAATGATTTTCTAATATATATATATATATATATATATTGAAAATGAAATGGTTTTCTAATATAAAGCTGCTTTTGGTAGCTTCTTCAAGCTGTCTCAATGAGCAGCTTAATCAAAGTTTCAGCCTCCAAACAAGCCTTAAAATTGGGCTTTGGCCCAAAAGCACAAAACTTAAGCAAAAATTATAAGTAGAAGATAAACAACACTTCTTGATAATGGAGTCCAGTCTTACTAATTCAGCTAATGGCTTTAGTTGCTTATGGTGGAATTGGAATCTAAATTTGAAACATGTTAAGTGGATGGATGCGTTCTGAATCAGTAGCCTTCTTTAGGTTGCATTTGTTTGCAATGCAAATCTAAGCCAGATACAAATTTTGCATCCGGTTTAGTTTTGCATTCATTTGTTCATGATTATGATTTATGCTCTTATTTAATGGAAAATTTTGTATTTTTTGCCTCGTTTGCATTCATTAACAGTACAGACTGATGTACAATTTGCACCACCTCTCCTTGCATTAATCTCTCTCATATAAAGTCCCCCCCCCCAAATAAATAACCTTACTCCTGCTTCATTTCTCTTTCATATAAATTGAGGACCACATCATTACTTCTTATTTTACTTTCTCTGCTAATGAATAAAAAAAAAGTCAAATCTAAAGCAAATGCAAACTATGATTTATGCTCAGCTCATTTCCATTTGTGCTTTTACACATTTACACCAGTACATATGAAATTTACGCTGCAACCAAACTGAGTCCATTCAGTCATTTAAGGCTTAGTTTGAAATGAGTACAAATACAAATATGTACAGTACAAATCTATACAAAATAATACAAAATACAAGGTTTTGCACTCTACATATTTGTATTTGTACTCCTTCCAAATGGAGCCTAAGCAAAACTTCCCAAAATTATCTACTATTTAGCTTTTTGCCCAAACTTTACTGGGCTTCAAAATACAATGATCCAACCTTACACCCAAAGAGAATTCTTCAGTTCCAAATTTCAACAAATCGGCCAATCTCTTTGGATTTGTTGATCGGTCAGAAAAGGGTGCGTGAAAATTTACAACCAAATGACACATAGTGTTCAATAACGTTCGTAGAAGTAACACATTAACAAATGAAAAAAAAAAAGTAAGAGTGAGAGATGGGATTTTCATGTTCTTCAAAGTGACTTCTTCAAACCAACCAAACGAGGCAATTTCGACTGCACAGTTCTCAACTCCACAAGCAATCGTTCTAAACTTCTCATGGGTCCAGTCTGGTCGACAATGGCTTTTACAGAATTCGAGTCAATTGAAGAAAAATATGCTGCAATCATGCCCATATGGGTAGACTTTTGAGGTCTGCACTCGTATTAATCGGCAACCCATCTAGTCAATGACACTAAATATCGGAATATAAAAACATCACAAGTGTTTGACTGTGAGCCAACTGCAGATGTTTCAACATTTCTGTTCTACTTGTTTGATTATGGAAGGATACTTATACAAGCTTGACAAGTTGAAAGTCCATTGCTACAACCAACCTGGCTCAAAACCCATATACACATAGTCTAAACCACTTTCTAACCCATTTCCAGGACTGACAATCGAAAGCTTAGGGGTTTCACTTTCACGCACTGGAGGCCAATTTTAGGACCAAGAATGGAATGGAGGGGAGGGGAACAGGATTTGAAAATTGAAATTAAGCTTGTCATATGAATGTTTTGTAAATATTTTTCAGTGCTACCGAGACTGCTCAAAAAAGATAAATAAAACCAAACACATTTGGATCTGAATCCAATTCCAAATCAAACTTTAATCTGGTCAAACCCATTTGCGTTCATAAGGGTCCAACCTTTTGGTATGTGGATAGGCCTCTTCTGAAAATGTGGGAGTTATTTTTCTTTAAAAAAACAAAAAAAAAAGTGAAATAAAACACAATTGCTAAGCATGCCCATAGTATTTTGGGTATGGGACAGCATGGGCCCAATATGTGATATCAGTTATAGGGTTTGCAAGTTTGGTCAACCTGGGTTTAGGTGTATTGGGCCAGCCTGCTCCCTGAGTTGGGTCAGCTTGAAGTATAGGTTCTAAGATCCAATGAAAATGTGATATTCAATTTGAGGTCTAATCGAAAGCCTAAAATGATATCCCATGTAACCGGGGAAAGGGCTTAATCTAATGAAAACAACACTATCATTATCAATAAAGGTATGCCTTGCAAGGTTGATTCTTGAAGACAATTTGGGGTTTTAGGTCGTTTTATTTTTAAGTATTGTTTTGCTTTTGGCCAGGAATGAATTGGTGAGGGAGAGCTTTATATGATTGAGTTTTGGGGTTAGACGTTATCATAGAGTAGGGTAAAATAGTAATTGTCCCTTATTTCTTTTTAACCATAAGCATAAATATGACATGAATTGGTGAACGTGTCCTGCCTAAAAGCACTCCCAACAGCTATTGGCCCCCAACACAGCTCCTATTATTAAAGTTTTGGGTTTAAAAAAAAAAAACACACCTTACAATTAGCACTACCTGAGAGAGTCCATATGTTCTAGGCCCAGAAGAAGATCCTATTATCTTCATCAGTCAGGGTCTCGCTGGGGTTCGGCTTTGGGTATGACATAGGCGGTTCCAGACCCGGATGGACGGACCTGCCAAATTTTCAGAAATAATCGGATATATTTAAGAAATTTGATTAGATTTTATTAACACTAAAATTTAGCTTTGCTTTCAAAAAAAAAAAAAACACTAAAATCCAATCTTTAATGCATGTATCCACCACCGCATAACTAATAAATGAAAAAAAAGGTGAATTTTCTTCTGCCCTCTGATAAACATCAAGATCCAAATACTCCAATATTTGTATAGTATTTATTAATTGAATATGGGGTTGAACCAGATTCTAATAGATATTCAAATCAGTTGGAGTTAGTTGTGCTCCGATCCAAAATTTGTGAAGCAGAAACCTTACTAATCGGAGCCGGATAATATAAATTGGTTTTGCCAAAATATCTAAACATGAAGAAGAATCGACTTTTCCGGTTAGAATGATTCAAATTTGTGCTGTTTTTTTTTTTTTGGGAATAATTAAGTCGGATGGTTGTACGAATGGCAATTTCTACCTTACCCGATGGGTACTCACCCCTATCCTTCTTTCTACAGGGCAGGTATTTTTCTTGAATGATGGGTTTTGGGACAAGAACAGGTTTTAGGATTCTACAACCCATATGGGTAGAAGAGTACAATATTAGGCTAAGTCTGATCCTCCCCGACTTGCATATTGTTGGAAAGCATATAAACTTTATGTATCAAGTGTTGAATTTAATAATTTTTTGAATTTTATGTGAAAGATAATTAACAAGTTATGTGTTTTTTACATGTCTTAATCAAATAATTAGAAATTTTGTTATTTATTTGTATTATTTTACTTATTTATTACTTGTATATAAAAAGAAATAACAGAAAATTATATACGGGTTCTAAATCCAACCTGCCCCTACCCTTGAATGCGAGCAGGACAGAGTCGGAAAGGGTTTTGAATTTAATGTGTGAATAGGGTTTGGATTCTCAAAATCCAACCCGCTATGTGTTGGGGCAGCACCCGGATTGAAAAATTTACAAAATCCTCCCCAAACCCGCCCTGTTGCCATCTAGATGGTTGCTAGTTGCACTTTTGATACTTTTTTTCAACAAGTTAATTATTAAAAGTTGTGACATCAAAGCATTTTATTTTGAAAAATAAATAAAAATCAAGATATCATAAAATCAGTAATAAATAGCTAGAGAATATCACAACATGTCAGCACAATACCCATAACATATGGTTTTTGAACCCATTGAAACGCCAAATATTGAGAAGAAATGGGGAGAATGCCAATATTCAATGGTTAATAATACCCTTCTTAGAAATGACCTGGTTCAAATCTTGAAGCATAAATAGTGCCCTCTTTGAAAGGTGTGACACTCAATTTTTGTCAATACTTAGAACCATGGGCGTGACGTTATGATCCAAGTGCAACAGTCCCCAGTCAACTACCATTTATAACAATGTTACAAACAGTTAATAAGGGCCTTCAAAAACCATGCTTGAAAACGTCACAACGTTTAGAAGCCCATAAAAAGGGGTTGATCTAGCCAATGCCAATGGGTAGGTTTGATCTAACCTAGTTGGAATAATTCACTGCCCTAGGCCAAAGGATGATCTCAGCTGATGCTATAACTTTAAAAATTCAAAAAAAAAAAAAAACGCTAGGAATCTAGGCTTTATTTGTGGATCATCCAGTCCAGATCATAGACAATTGAAAAGGACCCAAATGAATCCACATATATATTTGGTCTATTACAAAAGCATGCATTAAACATTTATAATGGGGGCCCATACCCAGCAGGAATCCACCACAAGAATCCCTGTCAATCTGCCGTAACTGATAGATTACATGGCCCTGTCTATGAACAATTCAAATTCAGACTCTTCTAAAAGTCTATATAGCGTTATCTACAACTAAAACCAAAAAATAAAATAAAAAAGCAAAATGTCTTAGGTCTTGCTTGGTGATTGATATAGAAAATTCTGCTTGTATTATTGAACAAGAGTTTTAGAGGGATTTTGGATTTTGAAAGGGGAAAGTTGATCAATGGGATTTTGGTTTCCATTAACCAAGAATCTCATGTTCTTTTTTCAGATTTATGTGGGAATAAGCAATTTTCTTGGGTATCACATAGGTAAGTGATACCCATCTCCTACGTGGGTAAATAAATAACTTTCCCATCTAAGGGGAAAGTTGCCGACAGTTGAATGGGACAAAAATACCCTTTTTAATAATGAATTTTTATGGCTAAAATGGTCATTGCCTTATTTATATGAAAAATAAAAGAACATAGGTAAATGTATTTACCCAAGTAAATGTTTCCCAGGAAAAACTTACTCAGATAACTGCATTTACCTGGATAAAAAACTTACCAAAAAGCAAACGAAACCTTAAAACTTTTGAGCTTGAGGATTCTTGCAACACCCAGGTAAGTTCTTTCCAACACAATCGTTCTCAGAAGACAGATTTCTTTTTGCATTTACTTTTAATCTCTTTTGCTTTTGCTTCGAATAATTGCGTCCTTGTTATTTCGTGTGGCTCAGAACTAAACTGCTAAAGTGGAAATTTCTGCACTTCACAGTGATAATTCCAGTCCCAACTCGACTTGCCAACCACGTTTTAATTTGATTCAACACGCTAGGATTTTTCCCAACAAGATCTCCGTAGTCACCTTCTAATCCACACTGAGAAAGACAAGAAAAGGAAATAAGCAGTGGAGAACACAGAGAATCCAAGGCCCACCATTTCATTCCTCCCCATTTTCAGATAATCCTAAGGTCAAAGCTTTGTGGAAAAACAAAAAGGAAGAAGCAATCGATTGAATGACCTCAGAATTTTCATTTCTATGTCTCACACTAATATTGGACGGCAAAGAAAAATCTAGGAAATAATCTGGAAGAAAATATGTAGTGGGCTGATTGATGGGCTGGGGTCCAATGCAACGGTTAGTCATGATCAGACGTGTGTGAAATCTACCTTGCTGCTTTGCTTTTCAATGATCAATTTATTATTTTAAGGTTTTTTTTGTTTGGTTTTTTCAATTCATTTATTTTGTTTTGCTTTTCTGTTTCTTGTGTGATGCTTCTCGAGCTTCCACTAATGACGACAGATTAAAATAATAGAGCGATATCCACGTTTAATAAATTGCTAGGCATGCCTCTTGAACCACATTCAAGGAAATTTTTGTCGGTTCTAATGGCCTACAGATTTCAATCGTTGCGTTATTTTTAAATCCCCTTTTCCTTTTTCGACCTGTGAATCCAAACTTAAAATAATTAGAGCAATCTTGTTAGATCTGGGTTTGCTTGTTTTATTTGCCAACTCCAAGAAAATGCTTATTTCTAATAAAAAGAAAACATGTGCCAAGAGTAATTTGGGTTTTTTAAAATAATTGTAATGAGGTCACTAAGTTTTATTTCTCTGCAGTGTAAATTTGAATAAAATATAAATTTTGCATTCAGTTCAGCATTGCATCTACTTATTTCAAACTATGATTTGTACTTTTGTTCAATAAAAAATTGTATTTTTAGGTGTCACTTTATTCAAATTTTGCATCTTGAAAATTAATGCAAAATTTGTACCACCTTCCTCTTATCTCAATTATCTCTCAAATAAAATAAAATGAGGTCTACATCATTTTATTTCCCACCTCACTCTCAAACAAATAACCTTCCTCTTACCTCCATTCTGTTTCATATAAAGTGGAGATTATTTGCTTGTTACAAAGAAATAACAAAATCAATTCTGAAGTAAAAATAAACCAGAACTTGCATAATTTATTTGCACTCCCATACATTTACACAAGTGCAAGTGAAATTCACATTGCAAACAGACTCAGCCTTAATCGACGCGCAGGCCGCAGGTGAGTGATGAGAAAAACTGTATGATAAGAGTTGTTCAAAACTTGTTTTTTTAAGAAAAAAAAAAAAAATATATATATATATATATATATATATATAAGAGTGGTCGGTGAACATTTTTAAGCAGAGGAGGTGATTAAAGTTTTGTTAAGGATTTAAAATTCCTTTATTGAGGATCAGTCATTTGACTTTCATGGAATTGATGGAAATATGCCATTCAATTCAATTTCCACTCCTGCGATCCGAGCACAGTCAAAATCTGAACCAACAACTGCGAAATGGAGAAGTAGATGTGTCAGATCAATGAACGTGGCCAATACCAATTGATTGGTTACCACTTGGGTCACTTGGATGAATATCGATTGATTGGTTGGTTTATCAGTTTTTTTATGTACCAAACATGTTCGGTACCATAGTGGGACTCTTTTAATGGGGGAATAAGTTAAGTCAAGCTTCGTAAAGTGACCCAGTTTTTCATAAAAAAAAACAAAAGAGGAAAAAGAAAAAGAACTGGATTCATTAATAGAAGCTTGACTGATAATTGAAATTATATTTCCCAACTACCACACCCACGACGCTTGCTTCACTTTTTTACTTGAAGCTATTTATTACAAATAATATTATAAACAATGAGGTTGGTGTTGGACGAAACAGGCTACAAAATTGCAGCTTCAGATGGCTTTATTTCTCCCTCTTCACATCACTCTTCTTCAATATGAAATGCTTTTAATTTTATTATAGCCCAAATCTTTCTTTGAAAAAAGAGATAACCGTCTCATCTCATCCGCGTCTATTTGGAAAGTTGAAATAAGGGGAGCAAAGCAGCAAACGTTGGACCATGAAGATAATGGGTATGGGCCATGCGGAAAGCTAATGAAATCCCAAATAAATCTCTCTTGGTGGGTTTTAATCTACCATGTCAGAAATCCATTTCCCTAAAGTTGAAACCCCCCAATTGTTGCAGGTTCCCAAGTTCACAATGGTAGAATAGAATATCTTTTGGCCAAATTACTGATATAAAGAAATAATAGTGAAGTAATTCCATAATGAAACTATAGATAACTAATACAAGTTGAAGCTATGGGTACCTATTACCTAATACTGATCAGGTATCAACACTGAACACAGAGGCTGGAAAAAGTTGGTGAAGTCTGGTGGGAAGGGGGTCGTACTACACAATTTGAATCAAATCATATTTTCAACCCACTCACTTGATCATCAAAGAGAAGTTTAAAAAGTCGGCCATTAACAGAAAGGTTTCAGAGCAAATTGATTTCAGATCTAAGGCCCACATGCTGGCATGCCTTACCCTTGATTAATAGAAAGGCTTTTCTAAATAGGTATTGCAGGAACTGAACCAAGCTTATGTCTTTATGATGGGACGACGATCGTTTTTTTTTTTTTTTTTTTCTATTCTAGATGTGACAATAAATCTGAAATTACAGCCTCCTCTTAGTTTATAAATCGCCCCTTATATAAAACGCATCGTGGTCATAAATTTAGCATGATCCACGGTCAGGATTCATCCCACCTTGTACGATGGGGCTCAGATTTCTGGGGTAAATTGAACTTTAAAAACCTCATGTTATCTGTTAGCCAAAGGGGTGGACTGAACTACAGATTGGCCAAATTACAGATTGTCCATTTAGCCCAGGAGGTGATTTGTTTCACTAAATGCAAATTTGATTCTTCCAACCACCGACTTTGGTGAGGGGGTTATTACAGTCAAGGTTCAAAGTATCGAAACGTTTTTATGTATCAGCATATGCATATCAGTACTTAAATATACACGGAAACATGTGTTTTTTTTTTCAAAATTTGGTTTTTGAGGAATTAAATACATGTATTTTTCATTAAAAAATAGTAGGATCTCGAAACATCTGTAAATAGGCGTATCGGGACTCAAAAGATACGATACAATGCACCTAATACAAAGTGTATCGTATCGAAATTTTGAACCTTGATTAAAGTGGTTCTACACTACTCAAATGGCTCCTATGACAAATTTGGACGTATCACAAAAATTAAAAAAAAAATGACAATGGATATATATAATACCAAGTAAAATGAGAGTCCAGCTTTCGTCAATGTAATGCCCATTCAAACAGTCTTTACAGTCTTGCATTGGGAATATCTTTATACTTATATACTTTATTTCATGGGGAGATATTTCCAATGCAAGGTTATAAAAGACTGTTAGAATAATACACTGCCCAAAGCTGAACTCATAAAATGAACAACAAAACAGAACAGGATTCACGTAGCCAATCCCATATAATCAAGACAAAGCTTGGTTGATGATGATCTCACATACCGATCAAAGTTTTATGGCTACAGTTTGTCGTACATTCCTAGCCTCAAGGAGGAAGAAGGATAATCACTTGGCAAAAATTATAGAAATCTTCTGTTAATCCAACATATCAAGGGTAGCCACTTCAAAGAATTCACTGCATAGAGACCTTTACATTCAAATTTAAACAAAGGCCCAATTCAAGCCTCCTAATTTACCCTTATACTCAATTTGAAAGGAGTATAAATATAAATATATATATATTTGTACCGTACATATTTGTATGTATATTCTTTCCAAACTGAGCTTTAAAGAAAGGAATAGTCATTAAGAATTTACGTTAGTAAATCAAGCAATATCCATTTATTCAAATATTGCTGAAGTAACCACTGAATAAACTGAGACTGAATAATGCCCATAGTTAAATCCAATATACGTCATCTAAATACTTTCAACTACTATGTTGCTTAGCATTTGTTTATTGCAAATGATCCTATTAAATCGGAGGCCAGCTCAAGGATACGACTTACGAGGAAATAACGCAACAGACAGAAGAGCAGAGTCACAGCCCATGTTTTTATTAAGACCGGTTCTGTTGTCTCCATGTGATGAGACCATATGTGTGGGCCTTTTCTGGATATGACCCATTATATATGGGCATTGCTTGAGGCGTAAGTCTCTGAATTCCATTTAGGTGGGTGTGCGTACGAAATTGAATTGGTTCTTGTCAGACATTAATTATCTATTGGGTAGAGGCAGACCATCATCTTTCTTTCTTTTGGAGGTTCACATCCATTTCTCAACCGTTCAAACGCTTGTGAGAAAAGAATGAAAAGCAAAAGAATTGACTACACAGACTTAATGGGTCCATTGCCTTCTTGCCTCAATAATAATATAGATTATGTAGTTTCTTTTTTCCTTCAAGCATGAGTCGGGTTTAAGAATTCCAACTTTGTTAACGAGGGGTCCAACTTGGGTCGGTTTGGGTTGAATATTTATCAAACTTTTAATGGGCACTAACCCCAATACAAGCCTGATATAGTTTTTTTACCCCAAGCTCAGGTTGAAGAATTCCCACTTTTTAATTAGGGGTCCAACTTGGGTTAGGTTGAGTGGATATTGTCAAATTGGGCCCGAATCCTAACCCAATCTTGATATAGTTGAAATTCTTTAAATCGGGGAACCCAACTTAAAACCCTATTCTAAACCCATTTTTGGGCAACCGGGAATGAACTGGGTAAAACAGAGAAACAGTGGATCCAAAAGTAGACTGGGTAAAATAAGCAACCCTAATTCTACAAACAAATAAGCGAGATTTTATCATCATTATTTAAGCCTGAAGTCCGTTACATGAATTCTGTTTCGTCATTCCATTCAATTTAATGTCATATTCATTTTTAAATTATGAATGCATTAATCATTTATTTTTACTTCATCTCACATTCTTTCTTATCTATCCATAGTCCTTCTAACCCCTCAACAAGCGAAATTTTTATATAAAAAATGAAATTTTATATTCAAATATTAGGAAGATAGGCATCATTATCGGAAAAACTTTCCTATTAAATTACAAATACCAGACAATAACTCATGATGTCATTACTTTGAAAGATGGAGAAATTGCAAAAATATCTGCCCTTTTGATGTGCATATGAATTTTCATATCTTAAACCCATTCAATGATTCAATGCAGGTAGACGTCTTAATCTTACAAACATGAGTCTTTTTGTCCACCTGCTTTCTTAGCTCTTCAAAGCCACATGACTTGTCTCATAGCTAGAACCGTTGTTTGTAGCAAAATGGTATCCCCTACAGCTAGCCGAATGTGTATGGTGACTGGTGAGAGGCCTCATCTGGTGATTATATTTTTTTTGGGTACTCATCTGGTAATTATATAGGACCTGTAATTTACCGCAAATTCTTACTCTTTTGCATTTTGTATATATTAATATTTTGCGCTTGTTTGGGAGGGCTCTCATACAACAGCTGATGGTGTTGTTTGGTAAAAGCCCGGAAAGTCAAAATAAGCTTACATTTCGGAAGCGGTTCAATCAACAAAGGTCAATTAACACATAAGCCCTCCCAAACGGGCTCTTTAAACCAATGTTTACAACTTTAGGCTACCATTTGTCTTATTAGTTAAATGAAGTTATTTCATTTTTTAATGTGAGAAAAATGAGGCTAAAACAAATCTATGCATGTCAATAGTTAGGTCTTACCTAAAGCCCAACAAGCCAACCCAAAGCAATCAGTGTAGTTGAATGTCATTTTCTGAGAGATGAGGATGGTGAAGTAAAATTTGAAAAAGATGGTAATACAATAAGAATGAGAGATGTCATGGATGTGATGAGAGAAGGTTTCATAGAAGTGGATTTTGATTCCGCATCAAACTGATTGGAGACAAGGGATGGCCCACCACCTGCACCTATCTTAACTTCCGAGTTGGATATGTTGGTCATTGAGAGAAGTAATAAGTGAAATCACAAGGAAAATGTGAGATTGTGAAAGTGAGCAGTGGGAACCGGCGGTGAGAACCTTGATTAATTCGGATGTCCACTGTGTCAAAGTTATCAGCTTCCTACCAAAATACCAGAAGAATTAACCCGAAAAAGCAAGGAATTATCATCGGTGGAGAAGGAATAAAGAGAAAAAAAAAAAGGAATTCATGTCATTATTAATGTGCCCATTTGTGCTTTTTTTTTTTCCTCCATGATGAGTATCTTTGAACTCTCGCTGATGATGGAAAAGCCCACTAAGTGGGTCCACTTGTAATTCGAAAAAAAACTAAAAATAAATGAAAGATAAATCCACAAATCAAATCAATTGGATGATCTTAACCATCCAATTAGTATAATCTTTTGTTATGGAGGATTTGACAGCTAGCTTTCTTATTTATTCGATTGGGTGATGTGGCTAATCCAATAAACCATTTTTCATAAAGCAAAGGACCATCATCTTCTTTGTCCTCTGAGATGGACGGATGGCGCTTTTGTCCACATCAATCCCCTATGGCGTAGGTGTCCAGTGTGCTTGATGCTCATTGATTTATTTCACGATTTTCTTTTGTACTGGAACAAAGTAAATGGTTTCTTCTTTCCACGTGGCAAAAATTCCTCGGATTTACTGTCAACTTGGAAGGTAAAGAATTCTTTGGGCTGTGCTGGCGAAGTACATGTGAAATCCATCCATAATTCCATGGTCCCGGATCACATACACTGGTCCCCACCACTAGCAAAAATACAATGCCACAGTGATGGGCAACTTGGAAACCCCCACTATGTCCATCATTCATTGGTTACAGGTTTCAATTTTTAAAAACAAAATAAAGGTTCGTTGCTGTAATGGATTAAGATTTTATAGCGGTAAAACAAGTCGCAAGTCATACATATAAAAAAGCGGAAGGTTTCTATATCTCATTTCCTCAGCTTTTAATTTAATAAATTTCTCCTTTCTTTTATTAAAAAAAATCATAATATTTTTTATGTAATAAATAATAAACACAGTACTAGAATAGTTGTCACAGAGTAGTAGATCAGCACCGTCTTTTGTTGGTTTCAGTGGGGAAAGGCGAAAGGCAGAGGTAGATGAGAAACCTACCTGCCACTGTCTTTGGAAGTATATGAATGCAAAATTTGCATCAGGTACAAAGGGATAGCGACGATGCCTCCTTTGTCCAGATGATTGACTAGTGATACTCCCTCCCCAACTGCAAGTGGCCTCGGATCAATATTAGTGAGTCTGATAAGAGGGCAAGCTCCTATGAACCGGCTAGTATTTGCATTTGCAGGGCACCGAGTAAAAGAAGACGACCCACGAAGATCTCGCTTTACATGAAAAGATGTAAAAAGTATCTGGAACAGTTGGCCTCTGTAATGGGCATTTTACAGTAACCTGAACCCTCTCTGGTAGAATATGCATGGCGCCCAGTAAAAGTAAAGGACCAATATAAGATTCATCGCATGGAAAGATGTATATAGCATCTTCAATGGTGTTATCATCCACTGGAAAAGGAGATGGGATGTCCTCTTAAACTCCAATTTTAGGAGAATAATGCATTCTCACAATGAAAACTTTTAAGCCAAATTTGAAAGGTTTCAAAATAGATGAACTATGAGGCATCATTTGCTTTTCGATAAATTATTTATCTGGGTAAATGTAATTATCTGAATAAGTTTTTCTTAAAAAACATTTAATAGGATAATTACAGTTATTCATGTTCTTTTATTTCCTAGGTAAATAAGGTAATGATCATTTTAACTATAAAAATCCATTATAAAAGAGTATTTTTGTCCCATTCAAATGTTAGCAGTTTTTTCCTTAGGTGGGAAAGTTATTTACCCAACTAGGAGGTGGGTATCATTTACCCGGATAAGTGATATCAGAAAAATAAATTTTTTCTAATCCCCACATAAATCTAAAAATTGAATATAGGATTCTTGGTCAATAAGAACTAAAATTATATTGACCTACTTTTCCCCTTTTCAAAATCTAAAAAAAAATGCCCCCAAAGAATAAGTCTTTTTTGATTGGAAAACACAAAAAAAAAAATCCAATGTTTATATACACACACTTTCAGTGGTCATCCAATCCAAAATTTTAATTTTTAGTGATTTAGAGATTAGTCATCAAATCAACACGGTGGGTTTAGTGTAAGCACCTCTCAAATGAGGAGACCTATCTTAAATCTTTCAACGTGAATGCACCATCAAGCGAGTTACTAATCTTGGAATGGAATGATCGAACTACAGACCAATTTAGAGCTATCAATGGGTCGTGTCTTGTTTGGAATAGGGTGGTCCAGTTTCAAATCAAATACTATGAAATTGGTTCTATGAATTTGACCCATAACCAAACCAATTATTAATCCGAATGATTTGGTCTGACCCCAATTGTATCCTATTATAGTTTACATGTATAATTTAATTACCTATGATAAAAACAACTTAAAGCTTGATTCTTTCATAATAATATATATAACCATAATAAGAACGACCGTAAATAATAAACTCTTTATATGTAGATAAAACAAGTGTCTAACCAAAATTATCTTATATATTCTATGAAATTTATCCTAACATAAAATATAACAAAAATTAGAAAGAAAATAAATCCCTCATTATAAATTTGGGGTCTTAATCAGTTCAAAATGACAAAAAACTGTCCCAACGCAATTATTAATTAGACACAAATCCGCAGAACTAGAAGTAACATAATCGTTCAATTCTATGGGTAGGCTTGACAATTGACAGCTCTGCATAAATTGAGATCTACTACTCACAAAATGCACTTTGCACGGGAAATGGTCCTAATGTGCAACCAAAACATGCTGTAAGGATGTTTCACACGCACATCTTACCATACATTCAGAACATCTTTCATATTTTTAAGTTATTATTCATGGGAGATGCTTCCAATGCACAATAAATATGCATGTAAGGTGCCCAAGTGTGAAGTACATTTGTGAGGAGCAGATCCCGCTCGCTCTGCACCAAATAACCAACAAATCTAATTAATGATATATTTCAACACAAAATGCTAATCTACATCAAAGTCCTGGCCCTCATTGTGATAAAAATAAATTGCAAGGACATTTCAACAAAATAATACAAATTCAGTAATTCACCAAGGAAATTGAACTTCCTATATGTTGCTATCATGTGATCTCTTGTAAGGACAAAACTGTAATTATACGGTATTGTAGAATGCTCTGATATTGAACAAGTGCCTCATCCCTACCTGCAACCTCATTTTCCATGGGATGGGATTGAACAAGTGCCTCCTAAAATGAGAGGGACGATGCCAATTGCCACGTGGCCAAACATTTACAATATAAGAATATGGGATCTTACCCCGACCCGAGCATAATCCAGTAGTTGCTCTTAAGAAACCTGGATCACACTGTGACTAATGACGATGCCCTAGACGTTTTAGAGTGGTCTTTGGGAACTGGAACTAAAGTCGACTGCTAAGCGTTACAGTAATTGAATGCAAGAACAGGTGAAAAAGTCCTCCCTCACAAATTTCCAATTGACCTACTCCATCAGACTACTAGTCAGATTTAATAAAGAGCGTGAGAACTGAGAACCGTATTTTTAGAAATTAGCCCATATAATCAAGCCGATCAATTGCTATGGTTCATCCTGGGCCTGGCAAGGATGAAGCACCGAAGTAGTACACGAACCGACGAAAATATACCCGTTATTCAAGAAGACAAGGTGGTCCCACCATTTCAACGGTCGCAAGCCAGTCATGCATGTAAGCTCGTGCCCCACCTATCTTAAATAAAGCGAGTAGTCTAGGTGAGAACTTCGTAGTATTCACGCATACCACAATTTTCTGATTAAATAAGTCTTTGTCTGTGGGTGTGGGGTCCAGCTCTATACGAATCTAATGGCTGTCAGACTCAGACTCTGTCTGCATGTCGATTGTACCTCCTTTGGCTTTCTGGTGGATTTCAACTTGCACGGCGGTTCGCAGCCAGCGACGGGAAAAGGCCGTACCCAGCCACAACCAGTGTGAGTGTGGAATATGATCCAAACACAAATAAAGTTGGCCATACGGACTGTCTAACAGACAGTTGTTATTTCGCAATTTGGATCGAGATTATCTCCTTTCAATTTAAACCGCGGGATTGGAAGCCGGGAGGTTATACACCCAACGTTGCATTCTCATATACCGCTGGATTGTGGCCTTCAATATGGTAGGCCCCGCATACTTGGTGTGTTTTTTTCCGTATTCCCTGCCTTTAGACAGAAATTTCTTTTCGAGGTAAAATTTGTCGGCTGTATTTTCTCAACCCTTTTAGGCTTTTATTAATTACGCGAAGGCTACTTTTGTAAGATTGCATTTTATTTCCTCTGAAACTGATATTCAGTATCAGTAGGAAAGTAATCTTTTTATTTTATTTTATTTATATTAAGAAAACAATATAATTTTTTTCCTACAATTACTACCTATCCTTTGAAAATATTCATTTTCTATGACCATTTCCCACGAATAAATTTATTGGGAATATAACAAGAGTTCAGAATTCAGTTTATATCTAATGCATGGCGAGTTCCAGTTTAATATTTTATGATGAGATGTGCGGTAAGATTGATAGAGTGGGAACGTGTTTTGTTGGTGGAAGATCTCAACTCTCATTTAATGCAGCATAATTATCCAAAAATCCAACTACCAGAAGATAAATCGATAAAGACGAACATTTGACGTTAATCGTGTATAATTAATGGTAAGACCGTAAGAGTGGATAAACGAAGGCAGAAGGGGCGGGAAGCAATAAAATAGAAAATAAGAATTGACTAAAAAACAAAATATTGGAAAAGAGAAAAAAAATGAAAAACACGTCAGGAGTCTGAACAGAGTCAGAAGTTGTGGGAGGGAATAGGAACGTAGGAATGAGTCGGACTCATCCACTCATCCACCACCAAGGCCCCGCCTCCTGGACTCGACAAAACCACGGCATAAAAGATAAAAAGACGTGCGATCACATACAGAAGTCACACACGCACACGGCCCCCAGACAAATCACAACTGTCCAAAAAACCGTCGCCTCATGTGACTTGTCACCCATCATCATCATTCGTGTGTGGCGGTGTTTTAGCGTCTAAGCTTCGTCGTTTACCGGATCAATCGGTACTACACCTACAACAACCTAAACCCGAGATTTCTGGTAAGAGAAGGGGAGGTGCCAACTGCCACGTGGTCTGTTGAGATAAAGCAAAAAAATATAGGGTTTCGTCGGTAGGATGGAGATTGGAGAAGGGTAAGATAGACACACACGCAGGGATCTTGTAGCGGTCAAGGCCAGCCGACCATGGATGCAGGATGCAGACGCAGCGGCGACGACGATAAGATCAACGTGGTGCGAAGAAGCATGCTTTGCTTGGCTTCTGTAACACACCGCCTCCCAAGTCCCAACCCAAACAAATCCCACCCCCTCTTCTTGTTGAATTGTTTCGCTTGGTGTCGCTTCCTTCAAGTTCGGCTTCGTCGGCCGTATCGTACAAAAGCGTAGACTCTCTCATCACTCGGCTCACTCGGCTCCAAAAGATGCTTTTCGTACGTAGGCTAGGGTGTAAATATCCCTGTATAAGTTAAGTAAAAGGCCGTTAGGCGTACTTTTCTGGTGGGGCCCCACACTCCAACACCTGGTCTCTTTTTAGGTGGGACCCGCTTGGATTTATACCACGGATGGAGGACCTCTCTCCTTTCTGATACCTCCTATTCCCACTCTAAACCATTACCAAAAGAGACATTTCACATCTACTCTCCTATTTATTTTCATGACCCTGTTTCTAGACAATTTCAATTTGTTGCTTGCACCCGTTGGATTAAAGTATTCGTCTAATTCCACACGATCTACAATGGTGGCTGTTGGATTCCCGAGTCGAAAGATTCCAATCAGATGTCCAAGGAATAAAGGGCAGACCAGATCTCCGTCGTGTTAACTACGACTGTCTCCAAATAATGGACTCTGTATCATGATTCATGAGGTTGCATTCAAGACGATTACGATTCTACGGCAAAGAAAAGTAAAAGACCACAGACACACATAAGAAATGGGCTTTGGGATTATTACTCTTGATGTGCTGCTGGCTGGGTTATCCCCAATTATTAACAACATTACTGATTACAGTGGGCTTTTAATTAGTCATACAGATGCAAACATTTGAAATCTAATTGGGAAAAGAGGGAACACGTATGTGATTTGTACTTTATCTTCTCTTAAAATTACAAAATTCGCCTTATTTACATATAGTAATCAAGGACGGCTAGCGGAGGAAGCCCGCAAATTGTGTAGGGGGGTGATGCAAATTCGGAATCTCTCAATCATATACGATACCCCCTATTTGCGTGTGCATAAGAGAAGAGGTATTGGGGGATTCCTTATTCCTAATTGCAGTTGAGAAACCAACATCTTGTTTCTTTGCTTCCAACTGACCTCATAAGTCAGTAAGTCACGTATCAAACAACTCTTCACGCATGAATTTGAGTTGGTATATGTGCTTTTCCCTCTTTTGTGTCTCTCTCTTTCCTTCTCTCCACGCTTTAAGAGATGTATCAGAAGAAATTTCGCCATAAATCAAAAGATAATAATAATAATAATTGGATTTTTCACAGTAGAAACCAACCCATGAAGTTGAGTTACAAAATAACATGGTTTTGAAAAGGGACTGGACCTGATAATTGAATCGGAAAAACTGGAAATTGGTCAAATAATTGATTCTATTTCACCTTAAAATCTTTCTTTTTTTTTTTTTTTGCAAAAAAAATATTGATTTGATCAACAAACTGTTGATCGGAACATTCAAACTTTGACCTGAACAACATATTTTTTGCTGTTTTTTATTTTGTTTAATCAGAATTAGCCATCTATTCAAACCCGATAATAACACAGATAATGGAGTGTGGAGGGGCGAGTGCTGAAAGTTGGTTTGGTGAAGGTTGAAGCCATCCATGTTCATGTTGCTTAGCCTTGTGGAGTAGTGGTAGGCCATATCTAACCGATTGTTAATTGAAATTACCTCAGCCTCAGGATCAGCTACCGCAAGGTGGTGGTCTCTTTTAATTTGTGTTTCTTGAACCTTCCACTACCAGAAGAAAATTAGGCGCCATCTAACTATTTGCTTCATTTGCTTAAATTACGCCAAGGACCCAACTAATCCTAGGGGGACTGATTGGTTGGCCCAAAAATACATTACCAGAGTAAATTTCGTCATCACAAACAGCCATTTTCCCCCCAAACTTTGCCTTGAGTATCGAGATCCTTAATCTAAACTGCATGCTCCGATCAACAATCCTAGATATGACATCCTGGTTCCTGAATGATGATACCAACTACCAATGCCAAGCTGTTAAACCATGTTAATAAGAAATCGAATTTTTTGTTGTTTGGTTGATGAGCAAACCCATTTTGAGAAGAAAACCGGTTTTCTACCTTTTTCTTTACCATTGTGTCTATGCTAACTAAAGAGATGCTTAAGCTAGCTAGTTTTAGGGCTGAGCCAAATTTCAGGTAACCGGGTTCAACTGTTTTTTTTTTTTTTTTTTTTCATGCACACCGTAAAAGCATGGGATTCCGATTGTACATTGAGAATATCTTTCCACGAATTTAAAATACGTGTATAGAAGATATTCTCAATGCCTTTGTTATTGGCAATATGTGAGCATAATTTTTGCTCGCAAGAGATTCAGGCTAGATGAAATCTCCAATTTTTTTTTTTTTTTCTATAAAAATATATCACCTGCCAATGTTGTAACATGATTTGAAATAGAAGGTTCCACTTGTATGGACTATGGTGGGTTGATAGAGTACAGGAGATTCCATCTTCTTATAAGCTGGCCATAGGGGGGTAATCAGAAAGCCAAAAGTCTCAATGGCTTTTGTTAAAAAAAGAATGGTTTTAAAATGGCTAATGAGAATTGTGTTGGCATTATTTGGTTGCCCACTGGATAATAATTTCTGCACAAATTCTCTCCTTCAGATTTGAAAAATAATCTGATAAAAATTTTCTAATAAAGCTAGTCACCAAGAGAGATAAAACAAAAGAGGTCTATTTGGTTAACAAAACACTTACCGGAAAGTTGTAGGAACCTTCCCAAACTATTAAGGGCCCACAAGGCCAAAGGAATTGTATCAATAAGATGAACTGATGAAGTGGTCTATTTGGTTAATAAGTGCTCCATCTCTGCTTCCCTTCTCTTATTGTGTTGACTTAATTTTATTCGTAACATAATGAGCCGGATACCAAAGCAGAAAGCGTCAAGGTTCTCAACTTCCACGGTCTAACCATTGATCAGCCTCAAGAATCAGAATATTTTGTGGTCTAGATCGAACTAAAAAACCGTTTGTTCCGATTGGTCTAGTGCAAATGGAAACACGTGGCGTAACTACTACCTGGTATTAAATTGCCTCTGTGATCTTCCATGTTAGAAATCATGAATGAGACTAGATTTGTCACAATATTGTAATTGCCATTAGACAAGGATCAAAGGAACTTTGGCCTTATTCTTCGTTGGAACAAGCCTCACGTTGAGTTGCTTTCTAGATGCCCGGCCCAGACCTAATATTAGTTCACCAGGAACACATTTACAACCTTTTGCCCTGATATTTAACAATGGTCCTTTCATGTTTTAAAAATCAATATTCACCATACGCATTTTTTGTGTATCAGGGTGCAATTCATAAGCACCAATACGTTGCTCTATTTTAATCTTCTATCATGTGGTGTATATTTTTTTAACATTCCGTTTTTCATCACTGCATATTCAAGAACGTAAAACGTACGGTATTAAATAATAGTAATAGTAGTAGTAGTGCAATCAGATTCTTGGTCCGGAAGAAAAATCTATCAAGTCCTTAAAATAGTAGCAAACTAAGGTGCATGTGTTAATTAAGGACATACCCCCCTTAGAGCAATTCCGGAATGGGGAAAGGGGAAAGGGGAATTGGGAAGGCTCCGAATGACCCCACTTTACTTCCTCAAATCTGGGCTCATTGACATATTTTGCCTTGAAAGTTTTATTTCCACCATTAGGACTTCAATCATAAAATGTGCCATTCTTGTGGTTCTACCTCAAGGAAGAAGATTCTAATAATCCATCAACAACTTCCTTGTCTTGTATATAGGGCATGAAATGGAGCGGGTTGCTTTATACCTACCTATACTTAGTTGTTGGGGTCTATCTATTCTAAACTATGAAGTATGAACCCCCTATTCGGACGTGGATATGGATCCGGCCGAAATCCCATTCTCTCACTTTCGGTTCATCTATTGAAAAATCTGATTCAGAAGAAGACATTGGGGAAAATGAAATAAAACGTATGCGGATTGGATCTTCTTTTTCCTCTCTCAATCCCACTACCTAAAAAGGCAAACTGATGGCCTCTTGGCCCCCTTCTCTGCGTGTTTTGCTTCTGCAAGCAAAAACCAACCGCTAGCCACAGCCACAGGCTACACCCTTTTTACACATGTAATCTGCTCATCTCGTCGACGTGTTCACATTTCGTCTTCCCTTTTTTGGATTTGACTCCTCAATCAATCTACGCGTCTTAATCCTTCATTAGACAATATTGAAAGCTTTCACCACCACAAATCCAGGCCTAACATAAAAATATCCCGACCCAAATGACCAAACTCACCCCACCGTTCACCCACAGTAACTGATCATTAACGACCCCAATCCAACCAAGGACGTTTTATTCATTTTATTATTATTAACCCCCTAACGGTAAAACGGATTGTCCTTCCACCCTTGGTTGCAAAAAGGAGCCTAGCCTAGTCGAGCCGAGTGGAGCTGCGCTGGAAGCTGAGCTAGTAAAGGAAATGATAAAAAAGAAAAGCAAAGCCGTGATCGGTGGGGCCGGATCGGACCGGACTTCAAACCCTAAATTAAATGGAGTTCATAAAACAAAAAGATGAAAGGACACCAAAGAAGATAACAGTAGTCAGAAATAAATAAGAAAGGGCGAGACGTCCGTGATGGTCGAAGCATCCGATCAACACGCGCCTGCATACCTCCCTAATTCCCTATTATTATAATCTCTCATTGCTTTCCTCCCTATAAAACCCTCCCTCCTCCTCTGCTCCCCCACACGCATCACTTTTTCATTTTCTCTCTCTACAATTCCAAACCAACTCAACTGCAAACCTAGCTTTCTCTCTCCACACTACTAATATCCCCTTCCCCGGTTCCCCCCCCCCTCTCTCTCTCTCTCTCTCCTTCCTCTGTTTCTAGTTTCCACCCTCCCTCCCTGGAGGCTTCAAGTCTGTTAGACTTGCTCCCTTCTTTCTTTCTCTCTCCACACTCATGGAAGACAGCACCACCACCCCTACTGCCACCAACAACAAGCGAGTCCGGGATGACTCGGAGGACTTGGAATCGGACTCGCCCGAAGCAAAGAGAATCCGAGACAACCTCCTTGATATCCTGGACGACGCTGATACTGTTCTAGACCGGAACCCCGGAAACCAAGACCTGGCTTCTGTAATAAAGAGTTTCGAAGAAGAAATTAGTCTCCCACCATCCCAGCTGCCACCTGAAGTGGAGGTGGCTCATTCCACCGAGTCTCAGCCCGACCTTGGATACCTTTTAGAAGCCTCGGACGATGAGCTTGGGCTCCCACCAACTTTCTCCTCGTCTTCCGGTGAAGAGGAGAAGAACGAAGAGGATGATATATTATGTGTTTCCTCTGATGCCATTGGATTCGATCAGATCTGGGGGTTTGATGACGACATCCCGAGCTACGACTCATTGGGTTTCGGGATCAGTAGCGAGAACAACAACAATGACGAAGGCAACGCCGGAGAGTTTGTGGCATTGGGGGGGTTGTTTGATTATTCAGACGTATTTTCTGGGTCATCCGATTTTTCGGACTCTTCGTGGCGCCCCGAGTCGCTGCCGGCTCTTTAAACCGGGTTTCGGCATGCCGGATTTTGGACTGGTACCGGCCGGTAGTGGGCTCTATGACAGTTATGTAACAGTATGTAAATTAAAGAAAAAACGAAGAAGCAAAAAAAAAAAAGCACAGAAGAAAGGGAAGATTGGTGTTAAATCAAAAGGCAGTAATCTCCTTAACTCGAGAAATTCGTTGGTTCTTTTAAATGTCATACGTCTCATCTCGGGAAAATATTGCATCTCTCGACTTTAAACTGAAGCAGACGCCACGCTGATGCCCACCGATGAACGAATGAGATGATGATAATTAAATTAAACTTCATCTTATGTGGGTCCCGCATGCTTATAGTTATAGGGGTGCTTTTGGTCATTTCGCTATGTTGTTCTCTTTTGCAACTTATAAACTGATTAAACTCAAACTATCTCTTCTCACTTTCTGTATCCTTGAAGTTACAACTCTCTCTTCTCACTTTCATGTTTCAATGACTAAAGGTCGCTAGTCCACATTGAGACGTTCTCATATGGAGTCGGTTTCCTTTCAAATAAAAACCAAACTTTTGATAATAGAAAGAAATCAAACTTTCCAAGCTCACTCTTCTCACTAGCGATACTGACCAGTAATTTCTTCATATCTGAAAACCTTCCAACTCTTTTGTTCTAATGATTGTAGAAAGAATGTTTAATACTGAAATCCCTCATTGTTTTATTGCATTTGCATGTCGTTAGTTAATTCCCGCAGTTGGACTCTAGGTTGGAATGTGATGGTGCGTAATCCGGCTGATCCTATCTGTTAGTGACCTTGTCTCTCAATGGAGCTACAGGGAGCCTGAAAACAGAGAAGATGGGGAAGCTCCGGGGGGAATCCGGTATGAATGTTTCGAAATTCAAGTTAGAATTTTTAGGCAAGATAAAACCAGATGGTGAAAAGTTCACGTCTCTTGTTCTTGGGGGTAGGGAGCCTTTTATAACCACCTCGTGTACTTATTCCTAAGCTTCTGTCAGGTCGGGTACGATTATCTCTGTTCTCCTGCCAGTTTGGGTGTCATCCCCTTTGATGGACAGAACCGCCACTGCTCCCTTTTGTCGGAGCCGTCTCTGCGATTAGCGATGATGGTGGTAGGTGGCGGTGGTAGGAGACCGTTGAAGTGCGGCTGTCAAGCGTCAGATCCCAAGTCAGTCAGGTGCGCCGCCCTTGGATACGGATCTCTTCGGTGTCAGGTATGGTACGTTTGTTCAGTTCAGCGTCTCAGAGGCGAAGTGCTGGAGTGGCGAACGAGGTGAAGTCTTGAGTTCGGATAGGGGAGTGTCCCGAACTGCCATAAGGCGGGCCAGTTCGGGTTACTGCCTTGTGTGGCTCGGGGCCTAAGGGAGAGTTAGGGTTCCTTGTAGGGAGTTCGAGCTCCTCGTAGGGAGGTCGGGCTCCTCGTAGGGAGTTCGGACTGCCGGTTTCTTTCCTTTGGTGCTTGCGCCCTGGGTGCGCTGTTGTGCCGAGCTGCTTGCCTTTGCCACGTGTTGAGTGATTACGAGGTCGGGCCAAATCTTCCTTCATCAATTACCCCCCACTCCTCGTGCTAAGGGTCTTGCCTTGGCGCGGGGAGTTCGCAAGGTGGCAGGTGGATTTGTCCCGTACTTTGAATCTCGGTTGACTGATAGCGCGAGGTGCGTTGTCAGGGTTAGTTTCTTCAAGCGCCCAGAAGACGGAAGACACGCCGACCTACCTATAAATGTTGCCAGACATGACAGCGCACGCTTTATTTAAAAATCAAAAAGGCGCGCCGTTGGAAGACGTGACAGCAGGCGTCCTTTCAAATTTTGAAAACGTGCCGCTGCCGCTTTTAATGATGAGACGTGCGCTGTCATTCTGTCAGTTTCAGGAAGACGTGAGCCGACGCTCTGTCAATTTCAGAAAGACGAACGCCGACGCTCTGTCAGTTTCAAAAAGACGTGCGCCAATCACGTCTCGATCTCAGGGGACGTGCAGTCAGCGCGACTGCGGGCCGTTGGATTGGCTTTGATCTATGCCGTTGCTTCTTGGTCACTGTGGGTATAAGTAGTGGGGGAACACAGTCGCTTTCACTTCTGTGCTGCCTCTTGAGCTCGCGTACAAGTTTCAGCTCGCGCCCAGGCTTTCAGTTCGCGTTCTCAGGTTTACGCTCATTCAAGTTCTCGGTCTTGTTGAAGCTTTTTTTCCGGGTGAGTACCTCCCTGGAATCCACCTTCTCTCCTCGATGTCTAGCTCGGAATGCTCAGACGGTCCTTCAAGTGGGTCAGATGCAGGTTCTACGAACCGAGTCGCATCCCCTGATAGTCCTAGCGAGCCAGAGGCAGAGCTCGAGGAAGAGTTCGAACCCGTAGGTCGAGTCGCCTCGGGTAGTTTGGCGTCCACCTCTCGTCGGGGTCGGACGTTAGACAAGTTTGGCCCCTCGACCATGACGCCTGAGGGACTCCAATCCCTCATTACCTATTACAACTTGCCTGAGGAGTACGCTTATTTTATACCTTCGGGTAGTTTTCCTTGGGAGTACAGTCCTAATGAGATCGTGATATACCGTGAGCAGCTCGGGGCTGCGATTGCCTTTTCATCCCCTCTTTGTCGAGGTTTTGAATCACTTCGGCGTTACGGTCGGTCAGCTTCACCCGAACTCCTTTCGCAATTTGGTGGGGACAATCTCCCTATTTAGCGAACAGGGCTTTCCTTTAGACTTGGAGATCTTCTCTTCCATCTTAATGCCTAAGAAGCAAGCGGATCTCCTCTCCGGGCGTAGGCGGGCGTATTACTTGTCACCTCGCCCGGGTTTTAAGCTTTTACACGATCTTCCTAACAAGGTCCCGGCGTGGAAGCGTGACTACTTTGGGGTGCGAAGTGTGCTGGGGTGGCCGTTTCAGACCGGGTGGGGGATGGCTGCCCCTGACTCCGGTGTTACGCTTGACAAAGAGACGGCGAAGGGCCTCCAGCAATGGGCGCGGCTTGGGCTAAAGTGCCAACAGTATCTGACGGAAGCCAAGCTCATTGCGGTCGGCCTGAGCTCATGTAGGTTCCTTACTTGGAGGTTCTATTTTGCTCTGTCTGGCTTTTTCCTGATGCCGAACTCTTTTTTGTAGGTGTGATGGACTCACGAGGGACTCGTGGTGAGCGCTTATTTCAAGGCATGAAGAGGAGGAAGCGAGTCGCCAAGCGAACTCGCGCCAAGCTGCCCCAGGATGCGGAGCCCGAGGTACCGGACTACCCGTCGGGGGATCCGCCCAAGAAGCCCGAGATGGCTCCTCCAATGCAAGAAGCAACAGGGGGCCCGTATGTTGAGACTACTTACACAGGGGCTCCCACCTACTCTGGTGCTCCTGCTTACTCTGGGTCTGCTCATACGCGAGCTAGGCCCTCAGGCTCGGGGGCTCCAGGGGAATTCAGGAGTGTGTTGTAGCCGACCTACGCTCTTCAAAAGAGTAAGGTGGCCATCTTCCCCGAGGAGGTCGCGGCGTGGACCGATCTCCCTCTGCACCAGGTGGCCTGCCGTGCTGTTACTCATGCCATGGTGGTAAGTCAGACTTTTTATCGAGCTCTTTTGCTTTTATCCTTCTTGCCGCGTTGTTACTCACTCGTTCTTTTTGGAAGGTGAACTCTTCTATTCACGCCTTGGCGGCCCAGGTGGAAAGGAGCTCGAGGCAGGCGCGAGCTGCTGAAGAGGCTCTTCGGGCTACTGAGACAACTTTCCGAGCTGCCAAGGTGGCTTCCCGAGCTGCTGTGGCCAGGCAGGCGAGGTCTCAAAGGGATGCCGAGGCCATGGGAGTCGTAGTGAAGCACATGGCGGACCTAAGGCTGGATTTGCAGATCATTTCTCAAGGTATTGAAGATGCCAAGAAAAAGGTTGTCGATGAGTACATCGCCTCGTCGTGCTTTGAGGACCTAATGGTGGATTCGTACCGAAGGGGTTTCAAGCTAAGCCGGTGGATGATCCGGAATACGTACCCCAAGCTCGATATTAGTGTCATATCCACTTCGCGCATAACTCAGGAGATGGCCAATGCTGCCGATGGTGAGCCAGACTCCGAGGGCGAGGTAGGGCCTTCGGGAATCGCCGAAGTGCTTTCTGATAATGAAGAAGTACCTCCGGGCTTGTAAATTTTTTTTTAAAATGTACTACCTTACTTTGAAATGGAATGACTTTTCTTTTGGTTAAGTGTTGGCTGTTCTTTCTCCCGATTTGAACGTATTTGCTGAATTGACCATACGTCCAATCTGTTTCCTGCCCGGATTACCGCACTCGCACGGCCTATAGGTAGTATCGCCTTAGGTTGACGATGTTCCATGCTCGGGGTACTTGCTTACCCTCTATGGTTTCGAGCTCGTATGCCCCCCCGAGTGCTTTCTTTACTCTGTAGGGTCCTTCCCAATTTGGTCCGAGTTTGCCCACGCAGGGGTTCGGGTACCATGATCTTACGGAGAACCAGGTCACCGACGCGGAAGCTCCTCTTTTTTACTCTGGCGTTATAGTATCGAGCTACATTTTGCTGGTAGGCCGTTGTTCGAATGTGCGCAAGGTCTCTTACCTCATCCAATAGGTCGAGGTTGGTGCGTAACTCATCTCCGTTTGTCTGGTCGTCATATGCTTCTAGTCGCAATGTAGGTATTTTGATTTTCGCCGGGATTACCGCTTCGGTGCCGTAGGTGAGGTTAAAGGGGGTCTCTCCCGTGGCGGTTTTTTCCGTAGTTCGGTGAGCCCACAGGACACTTGGTAGCTCGTCCGCCCACAACCCTTTGGCTTGGTCTAGTCGTGCTTTCAGTCCGCGGAGGATGGCTCTGTTCATTACTTCTGTCTGACCGTTTGCCTGCGGGTGTGCAACCGACGTGAAGTTCTGACGAATTCCCATATTTTGGAACCATTATTGGAACTTATATCCCCTAACTGTTTGCCGTTGTCGGAGATTAGTACCCGAGGTAGCCCGAAGCGACATACTATGTTCTTCCAAAAGAAGTTCTGTATATTTCAGGCTGTAACTGTTGCCAGGGGTTCGGCTTCTATCCACTTTGTGTAGTAATCTACTGCCACCACTAGGAACTTTCTCCCACCTGTTGCTGGCGAGAATGGCCCCAGAAGGTCGATGCCCCATTGTGCAAAGGGCCATGGACTGGTGAGGTACTTGAGGTCGGCAGCAGGCTGATGGTGGATATTGGCATGCTTCTAACACTTGTCGCATTTTATGACGAGATTGACGGCTTCTGCCTTCATCGTTGGCCAGTAATATCGTTGTCGAAGTGCCTTTTGGGCGAGGGCTCTGCCCCCCAGGTGTCCGCCACACAGACTTTCATGAGTGTCGCGGAGTACGAGCTCGGCTTCGGTAGGTCGCAAGCAACGCAGGTAGCGGAGCATGTAGGATCGTCGGTACAACCGTTCGTCTATTATGACGTATTTGGCTGCCTGGCGCTGCACCGTCTTGGCTGCGTTGCGGTCCGCAGGGAGGGTTCCATCTAGTAGGAAGCTCACGAGTGGGTCGATCCAGCTCGGCTCTGCTTCAAGGACGGGAGCGACCTCTTCTGCCCCATCAAGAATGCTGGGCCGAGGTAAGTTCTCTATGTACACGGTTCTCATGGCGTTGTGACTCGTGCTGGCTAAGCGGGATAGGGCGTCGGCCTCAGTGTTCTCTGACCTCGGGATTTGCCTGATGAAGTGTGACTGAAAGTTGAGCAGAGCCTCCTTTACTTTTGCCAAGTATGCAATCATAGTGAGCTCGCGTGCTTCGTACTCGCCTGTAACCTGGTTGACCACGAGCTGGGAATCACTGCAGATAACTACGTGCTTTGCTCCGACCATGCGCACTAGGTTCAGCCCGGCTATCAGTGCCTCGTACTCCGCCTCGTTGTTGGATGCCGTGAACTCAAAGCGTAGTGTGTATTCCAATTTCGTTCCGCTCGGGCCGCATAGCACTATTCTAGCCCCGCTGCCTACTGGTTCGAGGAGCCATCTACGTGAAGGATCCAGGGCTCCTCATCCCAGTTCGCGTTTGGCCTAACTATGAGAGATGCTACACGGGCTGCTACTTCACGGGGTTCAGACTCTATTGGCTTGGGAGCTCCGAGCTCGCCCGAACTGGGGATCTCGGGCTCGACCGACTCAGGGGCTTCGAGGCTAAACGTGCACTCGGCAATAAAATCTGCCAAGGCTTGGGCCTTAATAGCAGTTCTTGGCTTGTACTAGAGGTCGTACTCGCTGAGTTTGATGGCCCATTTCGTCAATCGACCGGAAACCTCGGGCTTGAGTAAAACTTGCCTCAGAGGTTTGTCAGTCAAGACGATGACGGTGTGAGCCTGGAAGTACGGGCGGAGTTTCCGAGCTGCTATCACTAGTGCATATGCTAGCTTTTCTATTTGTGGGTACCTTGTCTCTCCTCCCTGCAAAATTTTACTAACATAATAGATGGGTCGTTGGACCCGGTCTACTTCTTTTATTAGTACCGAACTGGCCACCTCGTCGCTTGCCGAGAGGTATAGTTCTAAGACCTCGCCCTCCTCGGGCCGGGCTAAGGTTGGCACACTAGCGAGGTAGGTTTTTAGCTCGTCGAACGCGAGCTGACAGTCTTAGGTCCACTCGAACCCTTTGCCCTTGACTACTTTGAAGAAGGGCAGGCAACGGTCTGCTGATTTGGACATGAAGCGGCTTAGAGCGGTTATGCGGTCGTTTAGCCTCTGAACTTCCTTTACTTTCTGGGGTGGTCTCATATCTAGGTTGGCTTTTATTTTGTCCGGGTTGGCCTCAATACCGCGCCGGTTGACAATGTACCCTAGGAACCTGCCCGAGGTGACACCGAAGACACATTTGTTAGGGTTCAGTTTCATGCTAAATTGACGCAGGATTTGGAAGACAGAATCTAAGTCTTGTATTAATTCCTGTGAAAACTGCATCTTGACGACCATGTCGTCTACATAACATTCTATCTTCGTGCCAATCAAGGGCCGAAACAGCCTATTTACAAGCCTTTGGAAGGTTGCCCCGGCATTTTTTAATCCGAAGGGCATGACCTTGTAGCAATACAGGCCGAACTTAGTTATGAAGCTGGTTTTTTCCTCATCGGACTGGTCCATCCTGATTTGGTTGTAGCCCGAGTAGGCGTCCAGGAAGCTTAGCAACTCATGTCCCGAGGTCGCGTCCACTAGGCGGTCAATTCTGGGGAGGGGGAAGCAATCTTTTGGGCAAGCTCGGTTCAGGTCGGTGTAGTCGACGCACATGCATCATTTGCCGTTTGCCTTTTTCACCAGCACTGGGTTGGCTACCTAGCTCGGGTAATGGACTTCCCTTATGAAATCTGCTGCAAGGAGCTTTTTGACCTCCTCGTTGACCGCCCTCCTGCGCTCTAGGGCTAAGTTGCATTTCTTCTGTCTAACGGGTGTGACTACAGGGTCAGTATTAAGTTTGTGAGTTATCAGGCTGGGGTTAATACCGGGCATGTCGGCCGCAGACCAAGGAAAAATATCTAAATTTTGAAGTAAAAAACTCACCAGTTCGGTTCGTAGTGGTTCCTCGATGGAAGAACCGATTTGTAGTGTGCGAGCTGGGTCTGTAGCCAAAGTCGGGACTGCGACTGTTTCCTCTGTGGGCGAAACTCGTTCCTCGCCTTGCTCCGTAGACCGTTCTAGTTCAAGGTCGTCGGCCACCTTGGTTTTTCCCTTCAGGGCGGCAACATAACACTTGCGGGACTCGAGCTGGTCGCCCCGCGCTACCCCCACACCGAATTCTGTGGGGAACTTCATTGCCAAATAGTATGTGGAGACCACTGCCCACAAGATATGCGTAATTGGCCGCCTTATTATGGCATTGTATGGGGAGAGGGTCGCGACCACCAGGAAATCATGGTTGAGTATGACCGCACAAGGCCATGTGCTGACTTCCACAGGTACTATTATTTTTCCGAGGGGCCTGACTTCCTCTCCGCTGAAAACCACCAGAGGAGTGTTCGCGGGCTTCAGCTCGCTCCTCTATAACTGTAGCTGGTCAAATGCTGACTTGAAGAGGATGTCCGCCGAACTGCTCGAATCTACGAGTACGCGTCTGACCTCGAAGTCGCTGATCCTTAGTTTAATGACAAGCGCGTCATCGTGGGGGTAGTGGACCCCTCGCGCATCGTCTTCTGTGAAGAAGATCGGCTCTTCAGTCTTTGGTCTTTTGGGGGGGTTCTGTTCCTCTTGGGCCACTTCGCGAACTGACGTCCGGGCCACTGCCGAGGTACACCCTGCTACCACCGAACCTTCCACAATTACATGGATGGTTCCCCGAATTGGCCTCTCTTCCGGAGGCTGTTGCTGCAACGGTTCAACTGGTCTACTGCTAGATTTGGGGGCATCCTTTCCGTGCTCCCCTTGCCGACCTGCCATATTGTTATTATTATCATGCTGTACAAAATTCCTTAAGTATCCGCGACGAATGAGTCCCTCTATCTCGTCCCGGAGATTATTACACAGTTCTATACTATGACCGTGGTCTCTATTGGAAACTACAGTACAAATTTTTATTTCTCTCGTTCGCATTTCCCTTTAGGCGAGGTGGCCACTTTACGTATGGGGCATCCATGATAGTCATTAAGATCTCGGTCTGCCTCGTGTTTAACGGCGTGTAATCCGTCTGAATTGCTAAGGGAGCTCGGAACGACTGGTTCAGCTTCGGCTCCCGGGCCGGGTTTTTTCTGTCGACTGGGTTGGAGGGCTCGCCTTCCCTCTTTCTTTTCTCGTTCCCGCTTTCGGTTCGTTGGTTGATTTCTTCCTCTGTTCTTATGAACTTATCCGCGAGCTTGAGGAATTCGGCCACAGTTGCGGGCTGGTTAGCTACCATGTGCCATTTGAACTCTTTGTGCGTTACTCCTCTCTTGGCATGACCATGGTCTCTATGGAAACTACAGTACAAATTTTTATTTCTCTCGTTCGGATTTCCCTTTAGGCGAGGTGACCACTTTACGTATGGGGCGTCCTTGATCGTCATTAAGATCTCGGTTCGCCTCGTGTTTAACGGCATGTAATCCATCCGAACTGCTAAGGGAACTCGGAACGACTGGCTCGGCTTCGGCTCCCGGGCCGGGTTTTTTCTGTCGACTGGGTTGGAGGGCTCGCCTTCCCTCTTTCTTTTCTCGTTCCCGCTTTCGGTTCGTTGGTTGATTTCTTCCTCTATTCTTATGAACTTATCCGCGAGCTTGAGGAATTCAGCCACGGTTGCGGGCTAGTTAGCTACCATGTGCCATTTGAACTCTTTGTGCGTTACTCCTCTCTTGGCCGCCGCGAGCTGCACCGCGGGGTCTAACCGCAGTATCTGTAAGCATGCTTCATTGAACCGCTTGATGTAGCCCCGGATGGATTCTCCCTCTCTGAACTACTATGAATATGCTTTCCTCTGTTCTGGGGCACTGTTTGCTGGTGACAAAGTGTGCGGTGAAGACCTGCACGAACTGGGCCCAGCATCTTATCGACCTGGGGGCCAGGTTCCTGTACCAAATGTGGGATACCCCCCTGAAGGTGGTGGTGAAGGCCACGCACATGCACGATTCACTGGCCCTAGCGAGGTGCATTTGGGGCTAAAAAGCGTCAACGTGGTCGTTGGGGTCGAAGGACCCATCATACTTGTCCAAAGGTAGGAGCTTGAAATCTCTAGGCAACGGGGCCGCCAGGAGTTCTGATGCGAGGGGGGAAGGAACTGAGAGAATCGGGGCAGCTCTTACCTCGTCCGAGCTCGTCTCTTCCTTGCCTCTGAGCTCTGGCAGGACACAGGTGGCAGTTCAGCGACTTCGCCGGTGCCTTCGTTGTTGAGTGGGCCTGGTGCTGGCGTTGCTGGCCTCTGTGTTGCCAAGCTCGATGGGCCCGAAATGCTGGTAGTTTGCTGCTTGGGCGCCGAATCGGTTTTCCGAGAGCAGGAACTCGGGCCTGGAGCACCGAGGTGCTGACCTTGCGGACGAGTTTCCTGACCTGCCTGCGAGCTGCGAGACGGGGGTGATTTTTCTCTCTCTTCGACCTGGGGACGAGGCTTGGCTGTTAGGGGGGTTCTGGGGTCGGGAGGCTTTTCCCTGGTGGGGGCGCCCATCCTGTGGGGAGGCCTTAACCGGCCTCGGAGCAGGGTGCCGAGGTGGAAGTAGTGGTTGGTTCAGCGGCAGTTGGGGGAACTGCTGTTGATAGTGATACTAGGAGATGTTGTGCAATACTTGGTGCTGCTGGAGCTGGTGTTGCTGGAACTGTTGCATTTGGGCTTGCATTGCCCACATGCATTGCATTAGGTTGTCCAACCGGTTTTGGCTGGTTGCCAGGGGGACGGCAGTTGGTTCAGTAAAGGTTGTCTCGATAGGGGGAGGAAAGGGGATGCTCATGGTAGGAAGATTTACAAGCGCCACTGCTTGTGGCGCATTCAAGCTGGGGATCCCATCCACCGAAAGGGGGATGGTGAACTGTCCGACGCATACCATGGGGACTTGAAGTTGTTCCCCGGTGGTGTTTGTCTCCGTGCCACGTTCGGCATTGCTGGAAGAAGCCATGAGTGTTGGGTTTTTTTGAAGAAAAGAGGTTATGAGAGTTTAGAGGGAGGCTTTTTGAAGCGTTCCCACAGACGATGCCAATTGATTGTGCGCAATCCGGCTGATCCTAGCTGTTAGCGACCTTGCCTCTGAATGGAGCTACAGGGAGCCTGAAAACAGAGAAGATGGGGAAGCTCCGGGGGGAACCCGGTATGAATGGCCTGAAGCTCAAGTTAGAATTCTTAGGCAAGATAAAACCAGATGGCGCAAAGTTCACGTCTCTTGTTCTTGGGGGTAGGGAGCCTTTTATAGCCACCTCGTGTACTCACTCCTAAGCTTCTGTCAGGTCGGGTACGATTACCTCTGGTCTCCTGCCAGTTCGGGTGTCATCCCCTCTGCTGGACGGAACCGCCACTGCTCCCTTTTGTTGGAGCCGTCTCTGCGACTGGCGATGACGGTGGCAGGTGGCGGTGGTAGGTGACCGTTGAAGTGCGGCTGTCAAGCATCAGATCCCAAGTCAGTCAGGTGCGCCGCCCTTGGATACGGATCTCCTCGGTGTCAGGTATGGTACGTTTGTTCAGTTCGACGTCTCGGAGGTGAAGTGCTAAAGTGGCGAACGAGGTGAAGTCTTGAGTTCGGATAAGGGAGTGTCCCGAAGTGCCATGAGGCGGGCCAGTTCGGGTTACTGCCTTGTGTGCCTCAGGGCCTAAGGGAGAGTTCGGGCTCCTCGTAGGGAGTTTGGGCTCCTCGTAGGGAGGTCGAGCTTCTCATAGGGAGTTCAGGCTCCTAGAAGGGAGTTCGGACTACCGGTTTCTTCCCTTTGGTGCTTGCGCCCTGGGTGCGCTGTTGTGCTGAGCTGCTTGCATTTGCCACATGTTTAGTGATTACGAGGTCGGGCCAAATCTTCCTTCATCAGAATGGATTTTGAATGCTACAACCGAAAAGTTTCAGTTCTACTTGATCAAACCAAATGAAACCTTCTTTTTCCCTACACATAGAATTGGCTTGATAAAAATGAGTCTTCTAGAAGAGAGGCGTAAAATTGAAATTTGACGTTTAAGAGCGCAAGATGTTATAGGGCTCGGGGCTTATGGGGTGTTTTTCGTATTTTTAGTACCAAAGATTTCCACACTTCATACAGAGCTACGCATAAAATTTTGGGAGTTTATATAGTCTTCCACCTCAAATATTTATAGTATAGTGAAGGAAGAAAGTGAGTGAAAAATCTATTACAATACAAGGATGTACCATAAGATAAATGGGTTCAAACTAATAAAACTTTGTGAGAAATTTTATCACAATTCAAAGAGCTAATATAATATCAGTGGAGATTTGATGTGGATTTTCAGAAAACCCAAAACTCTGAAGATTAGAAACAAGATAATGATGGGATTTGGGACTGGGCCACTGGGGTAAGGCGGGGTATTTGGGTTGGGGGTAGAGGATGGCGAATGCAAAACTTGGCCCTGCCCTGCCATGTTGCCATTCAATTGATGAATGATGGAATGGGTTAGGCCATGTTGGGTTCAATTCCCATTCTTACTCAAGATGAACTTTTAAAATATTAAAGAATTGGTAAAAATAGATAGATTGCTATGAATCAAGCATTTTTTCTTAAGAATGAATTCTTTTCTGACTGACAAGTGTCTTATGTTGCTCATTTTCATTCTTCAAAAAAACTATGTCAATATTCATAAACCCCCAACCTAGGTCTCCAAAATTGTTGGCATAGATGTTTATCGGTGGATGGTTGATTATCAATGTTTACCAATTGGCATAGATGTTTTGTGAAAGTACTTTCGTAAAAGTGCTTTTATAAAAGTATTTTCATAAAAGTACTATCATAAAAGTGATTTTTATAGAAGAACTTTTGTAAAAGTGTTTCAATAAAGGTACTTTTATAAAAGTGCTTTCGTAAAAGTTGTTTTATTGAAGTGTTTTTATAAAAGTGCTTTAATGTAAAAATACTTTTATAAAAGTGCTTTCACAAAAGTGTTTCCGTAACATTACTTTTCATAAATTTATTTTTATAAAAGTGCTTTCGTGTAAAAGAACTTTGGTTAAAGTGTTTTCGTGTAAAACTACTTTTTATAAAAGTGTTTTTGTAAAAGTGATTTCACAAGTAAACATCCATGGTATTATGGTAGTAGTTTTGTCGGTAGAGTTTTATCAAAGAATGAAAATGAGCAAGATGAGGCATGCTTATTTTTCATATTGCAGGTTATTCATCAATTTTGTGCTATGGGGCTGATTTTACATTCTAAAAAGAATGTAACCCATGATAAGAATTTTGTAACCAGACACTCTAATGTTATTCATTTTTTTATTGAAATGAGCAAGAATTAAAAAAACATGGCCTTAGGTGATAGGATAATTTGTCTCTAAAATACTAGGATAATTTCTCCTTCATACTCTTAGAGAAGGGGGAACCGATGTACTGATTTTTTTGCCAATATGGGCATAACTGAGCGGAGATACCATTCTTTTTCTACTCAGGGTGTTCCACGTGAGTTTATAAACTTGCTGGAAGAGGATAATATGAAACTTAGACAGAGTTTGGAAGGAGTATAAATGCAAATATGTATAGTGCAAAAGCTTATATTTTGTATGATTTTGTATGTATTTATGTTGTATATTTACATTTATACTGCTTCCAAACTGAGTTACGATTGACTGATGTCTCTTCTTGCTGTTTTTGGATAGGGTGGAGTGGGTAAGGCGGAGTTTTCTTGTTTTGGTTATTGGGGCAAGGTGGTTGTGCTCCCCTGTATCTTTTTATCTTCCTTTTGATGTTGATAATTAATAAAATTTTAAAGTGGCCGTTGGAGTAAAATTTAGGGTTCTTAAAAAAATAAAAAATAAAATCCCTTCTCCCAATTGGAAAATTTCAATCAAAACACGGGATTAGACAAAATCACAGAGTTCCTCCTAGCTCCACCACCTCATTGGCTCATATCTCCTCCACTCGCATGTTTGGCGACACTACTCGTAGCCTATTACTCTCATCACCCATTGCAATTTGCAAGCATGCATCAAATACTTGAGCTCAATCAGTTCATCCGAAACGTACTGCAAGTCTATCCAAGAGATCGTACGGAACTAATATATATATATATATATATATATATATATATATATATATATATTCAATTGCGACGTGAGAAAGGATTATAAAGATTATTTCTCAGGATTGAAGTTTCAATCCCATACCTTCTCTATTTTAAACATCTGTTTGTACTCTATACCCTAGGTTTTTTCTGTTAATTGGTTTGCAAAAACAATCACCCCTCGTTCTTTACACAGTAGTTGAGGAAAAATAAGTATAGGAAACCTAAGGCCCCGTTTGGTTTAGACTTTAGAGGAATAAAGTTTTAGAAATCGAAATAAGCTATTTCAATTTCAACCGTTTGATTGGATGGAATCGGAATCCAAATCCCATTTCTACTAGAATAGCGTTTTCTCTTCTCATATAAGGGAATGGCTGACGTGGTGTATCACGATATTGATTACCACCTCATCAGCCCGACACGTAGGACCTACGTCTACATAACTGACGTGGTGTATCGCCATATTGGAACTCAATAGCAGCATCGCATCCTTGTGATGACATCTCAGCAATGAGATTGGATGCAAGGCTGCGTGAGCAAAGCTAGGAGGGATGTCTTTCTTTCGTTTCATCTTTTAAGCGTGAGTTCAGCTTCATACGAAATACGTGTTCTTGGTAGTCACTTCACTTGCACCAGTTTATTGCTTTATGTTGTTGTTAAGACACAGTATTTGAGTTGGAACTTGGATGCCAACGAACGGAGTAGTTATAGAACACATGAATCGTAAACCCCAACTCCCAACAATAAGCTGACCCCCTACGTGGGTTGGTTCCAATATTGGAGACCGGTTCCCTGTTGGTGGTAGTTGCGGCTCTGAGTGATATCTGTTTGATTTAGGGTTTGCAATAAATGAGACAGATTTCATGAGATCAAAAAGTGTGTTGATTAACAATGCTGCAGATAGCATGTCAATGCCATCATCCAGCCATATCTCTCTCTCATACAGTCATACTTGTGTGTTAAATTTACGGGAGAAAAATATTTCCAACCATGCATACAATTGGATGTCATGTCCTCAACATGTTCATATGCTTTTTGCTCTCAACAGATTTACATCTTGAAAAGGTTTTTTCAAAAATTTTAAACTATTTTTACAATGAGAATCTTGTTTTTCTTTCCATTTATTATAAGAGGTGGGAAATCATTTTTACACATAAAATGGGACGAAATATTAAAGGAGCTATTTTCGTTTTTTTTGGGAAACAAACAAAGCCTACGGCTCAGTTTGAAAAGAGTACAAATGTAAATATGTACAGTGCAAATATATACAAAATATACGGTTTGTATATATTTGCATTTTTACTCCTTCCAAACTGAGCCTAAATAATTTATTTTTAACAAACTGTTCAACCAAAAAGCTTAAGGGTTTAGGTGAGGTCCCTAAATAGGTTTTTACTCTGTGATGTAAAAGTCCATCGGACTTAAAGTGTGGACAAACACAATCCCACTCATACCTTATGCTGAAATTTAATTAATTATAATAAAGATTCTTGTAAAAAGTAAATAAAATAAAAGGCATCGAACAATCGGAGTTGCCCACTGATAAGCCACATGGTCAGTTAATTAAATGGCCGCCAACCTTTCAAAATGGTTGCTGTTTTAGAAAACATCTATTTACTTGGCAGCTATCTGGGCTACCACTTGGATAAAACATTAGTGATTAGCCCCACTCCAGATCTGCAACCCTCAAAGTGTTTCCATTATCTCTACTCACATAACGCTACCTTCGTGTATTAGAAATATCTTGCCATAAGGCCATGTTTGGTTTGAAGAAAAAGGTAGAGAAAGGAAGGAAAAGGTAGGGAAATCAATTATTTTTTCCTTTCTTTTCTTACATTTTCCTTCAAACCAAATATAGCATAAATGATTAGAGAGATATTCTCAATGCACAGCTCTAATGTACCATGAATAGAGATGTACGAACAGATTGTGGATAGTCGATTCAAGCTCTGATAGTGCGCGATATGGATACTCTAGCTGGAAGATGATCTAAACACCAGTTGCGTGGCGAGCTGGACCAAGCTACAAGATAATAGATCAGAGAACCCGAGGTGACTAACCAGACGAGGTCGTTCCAATTCTTAAGTCAGTACTATATTATGGATGCGAGCTGAATACTTGAATGCTAGAGTGCTAGTGAGCAAATAATCATGTGCACCTTTCTTTTTTCTCCTCTCTGTGTCTTTAGGGTTGGTGCCTTTATATAGGCATTGTTCAGTGTGGGCCTCACACACCGCATCCAAGATTTCCGAAAAATCGTGCCTAACTGGTCCGAAATCCTTGGAAGTAGACATCATGCACGTTGACCACCCTCCAGAATGTTCGGTACGTGGGCCAACTTCCAAGAATCGTGGGAGTGTCGGGATATGCATGTTGAATTTATCGACGAGCACGTCTCGCAGGTCGCCACCTGGACCTCAGTCAGGCCAGCACGCCCTCGAGGGAGGTCGCTCCCTGCATCGAGGTCACTTCGGACAGTGACGAGGTGCTACAGGTCGGCCCTGGGCGAGGTGCTAGCCAACCTGAGTTGTGGTCGAGGTCGCCAGGTTGGCGATGAAGGTAGGTCGCCAAGTCTGGGCGAAGAGAAACCACGATCTAGGACTCCAAGTCATTGCTTAAGTGGTGTCTATGTGTCAACTAGCTATTCTAAGATGCCATGTGTCATGATGTCATTAGAGGGCCAAATCGGCCCTCATCAAACTCGATTAGCCCAAACTTGAAATTGTCAGTATATCTTGGGTTTGGACAAGAACGGAATCAACTTGTGCAAGCATGAAAGAGGATGCTCATGTAATTAGCAAGCAATCGCCCAAATTGGAAATTGCGGTAGACTTGGTGGTGGCTTTAGAACTAGAAACCGTAAAAAACATGGCCTGACCCCACTTGGGTTGGTCTGGCTTGACCTTACTTCTGATAGTCTTATTTAGGGGTCTCAATTGGACTGGATTTGGTCTAATCAGATCTAGTCCAATGTGAGTCCATTATAAATGGATCAGGTCCAGTCCAATCCAATCCAATCCAATGGATCTTTTGGACCAGTCCAATTCATTGTTTGGACCATTCAATCTGTTCGAATTCGTTTTGATTTAGATTGATTTCAACCCAAACCTGGTCCATTGATACCTATATTCTTATCTCATTTCAACGGACCAGATATTGGCTTAATCCAACCCAATCCAATATAAATTTATTACTGACGGACCAGGTCCAATCCAATCTAATACCAGGGTCCAATCCAATATATCTTGTTGGTCCATTCAATTCATCCAAATTGATTTTGGATTGAACGGGGTCCAATCGAAAACCGATCCGTTGACACCCTTAATCTTAAATGGCATCGTTGCAAAGTTTTACTACTAATAGGAAATGGATTGATGCAGTTGAGAAACGTCCTCTAATTAAATTAAGTGTTAAGGAAAGCTACAATCATGGAGTGCTGTAGGTGTCTAAGTGTTAATGTTAAGCATAAGTTCTTGTCTGGTTGGTGATACCTAATTCCATCATCCCATGTGAGGTGCATGTGCATACCACATTCCTCCCTGGCAGATATGTTATTTGTATTTCTTGGTGTCCGAATCCTCTATAGGAACCGGACTATACCAGGCCAATATGAAACCGATATGTGGTGTCTTCGAACATTATATCATCGTTATCATCGTCTAAATCAGTGGTGGAGTTAAACAAGAAAATGAGATAAGAAATAGAAAAGGATGTAGGATTTGGAGAAAAATGGGTCTGAAAGGTTTAAATCTAGTATAAAATTTTTTAAAGAAAAAATAAATATTTTTTGTTTTTTTTTTTTATTTTGAGAGAAGGGGGCAAGAACTCACTTTATTACATTTTTTACTCTGTTTCCACTTACTAATTATATAAATAATGGTTTTAACAATAAATCCCTGTTCTGCCCCTTATCTCTCAATTATATGGAATCAGTTATGTGAATCCTATTTTGCTATTTCGTTTTGTTGAAAACATTACCTCGAATATAATATTGTAAATTCAAACGGCTCTTGATATCAGCAACATTATTTCTTAATCATCCGTTGGTTTTTCTAGCTTGATACTTGCTGAAAGTTCCAAAATTTTATTGCAAAAATGAGAAAAATGCCTCCATTTTAGTATTTTCCTTGTTTCTACAGAAACTGGGCTTAAAACTCAAAGAAGGGTCGATCAAGTTAGAACAGCCAGGTAGGTTGGGCTTTAATGGGGTCAGCCCATGGCCGACGAATTAGACTGCAAACCAAGAGAATGATTGAATACATTTTCGCATTTGGGTTAGAACCGCAGAAAAAGTGCTCAACAACATGACATTTGGGCATTTCTTCCATTTCATAAGTCTACCCCCTATTCCTTTCACGAGCTTCAAAACAAGTTTTTTATTGTGTTTGACCAAAAACCCAGAATAAGTAGGTCGTAACCTGTTTCCACCGTTACTTTTACACACCAATGCCGTCAGACTCGAGACAAGACAAAAGCAGCCCGTCAAAACTCTAAATTATCGAAAAGAGGGGAGGGACCTAGAAAGTTTATTGGGTCACCGGTTGATTTGATCCAAGTCTGAAAGCAATGCTTTGGACGAAGCTTTAGACAATTTTTTTAAGCCCATACATTTCTAGCCCAGCCCAACCCAGGACCTTGTCTTGCCATCCACTAAACACTTCTAAATAAAATTGACTAAAATTTTGAAACGGTGATCTGGATATGAAGCCAAGCCAAGTCAAGTATCGGGTATCGGATTTTATTAATCATTCTCAAATGAAAAATTTATAAATACTAAGAGAGGGACGTAGGCCCCCTTGCCCCATAACCCAAACATACAAAGCCCTCCTTCACCCCGTTCAAATCCATCGGGAAAGAAATAAAAATATTACAAATAGATACTCACAAACAACAACTAACACAAAATCTCTACCAGCAACAGCAAAACCCAGAAAATCTTCACAAAGAAGTCTACTAAGATTTCTAGGAACAAGGTCTTCCGATTCAAACAACAACCACTCTTTCAGTTTTAGCCTATTCACTGAAAGACAGAAGCAATAGACCATTCAATTCAGCCACTGCAGTTGGTAACAAATGGCCCCGAGTATGATTTAATGCAAGGCAAGGGACAAATTGCAATAGTCAAATGCTTTAGCCCATCCATCTATTCATAATTAATTGCAAGACCTATAAACTTGTGGTCCATTGGAGGGTTGCTTAATGACTTACATAAATGGTGTTTCATGTTTGGGACCCAAAAGGGCAGGGCCCCATGTCATCCTCTTTGTCACCCCTATAGATTTTACTACTAGTCCTGAATATTCCATTTTCTTTTGAATTACAACTTTTAAGGAGTAATGTGAATGTGAGGATACCAGCACAGATGGGATGGGACTGGCTAGCCGTTCGCCAGCTTGTAATTGCTGGTTCTTTTAGCCAGACAACATTTTGAGGCTATTTATTAAAATGGGTTAGATCGAGCCTAACTTGCCAGGCCCATAAATCCCCATGTTTGGAATGAATGTATTTATTTATAGTTTTCAGTCACTTTTCTTACCGGTTACCTCAAAATCATTTTAGTTTTGTTAATACAGTTTTACAAAAATATATAAAAAATAAAGGGAAACATTGTAGGTATTTGGGCATGTGGAGTTGTAAGCACTGTTTTCTCTTATTTTTTGTTTGAAAGTAGTGCTGTTACATAGTCATTTTCTGAGAAAATAGACTGGTTTTGTTTTGTACCATTGCTACCAGTAATGTTTTCAATATTGATCTATATTATCCAACGTCCAGGATGATGGCACATCATTGCACCGCTGGTAGCAATGCACCGTTTTCTCAGAAAACATTGAATTTGACGTTACTCCAGACCACACTTTCCTGATTTTTAAAGCATGATCTGGAGCAATGTCTTTTTTTTTGTGGAAAATAATATCAAATAAAAAGGTATTGTTTGAAGCACTGCTTTCTCTTATGTGGTGCTTACATAACGCCGTATTCTCAAAAAATGACATTAATGCCAAACACCCCCGCATTGTTAATATTGTGAAAGGAGAGCTCTAAAATCAACAATGCAATTGTGAGTTTACCATGGAGAGACGCAGCAACATTTCCTTCAATGACAGATGCAGTGCAAATCACGATAGAGACGCAACACATGAAATGCAATTGCAATAGTTTTCAGTTAAGGTGTCCCAACAATAGGCATACCCAGCTGGAAGTGGGGTATTTGGAATCATGGTATTGTATTCCATATGGCCTCCACATAAGCACCACATAGGCATTTCAACTTTATCAATACCAAAGCATTGTTTGGTTGGGCAAATTCAAATACAAATATTTGTACCATCTTTTACATCAGGTTCAGGTTGTGTGCATGGGGCATTGTAGGAAATTAATATCAAAATAGTGTTTCCCCTAGCAACGGAATTTTTACTTGGGTTGTTATATGTGGTGCCTATGGCACTTATGTATTTAAAACCATGACCAATTGTGTATTGTTTTATGTGCCAAAACACACTTCCAGTTTCCAATGCTAAATTCAAGTATTAAGACTAGAAATGCCAACCACACCAAACACCATCAACAACCAAGAAGATTTCAAATAAATATCTTTGGGTTAGGGACTGGGGCGATCTCAAGTAAATATTTAAAAAAAAGAATGATTTTTTTGAATGCCAAAGAGAGGAAAGGTATCTCTTGGGCTTGGCGTGGTATCTTTAGGTTAGATATCTCCTTAATAGGGGTGATGCTATCAACTTTTGGAGAGATAAGTGGGTAGATGATATTCCTTTGAGTGAGGCGATGCCGAGGACTAACCCGAGTGATGATGATCTTAGAGTTTTTTATGTTATTGATCATGAAAGGAAAGTATGGCAAGAGGAAAATATCAGTTCCTTAGTTCCCCTCTCCTACTGGTTTAAAATTAAACCAATTATCATTCCTTGGGAAAATTCTGAAGACTAAAATAGCGTGGAGGTTGAACCCATAGGGTACGTTTACGGTTAAATCAGTCTACAATGAGGATTTTCCAGCTAGTGGAGGCAATAGAGTTTTCGACAACATAATCAATAGAATTTGGAGGCTTGAAATTTCCCCCAAAATAAAAACATTTGTGTTCTTCCTCCTCAATTATAGGCTTCCCACAAAAATAAATAAATAAAAAAAAAAAAATTGTGGACAGGGGTTTCCAAATTGATACTGCTTGCGGCCTTTGTGGGGATTTGGAGGGTGTGGATCACATTTTTAGGTCTTGCCCTGTTGCAAAACAAGTGTGTTTGGCCACCGTAGATTCTTTAAATGGGTCGATTCATAATAACATTAATATTAAATCGTGGTGGGAAAATCTGGATAGGGCTGGAGTTAATAGTATTCAAGACAAGGAAAAGAGCACCTTAATTGATTCTATGGTGCCTATGGAACAATTGGAATGATAAAATTTTTAATAATAAAGGTGCAAATCCAGGGAATATTCTTGAGCAGGCTCTATATATGTTTCTAAAATAGCCCTAATATGGAGGGATATATTAATAGAAGGAATTGGAAGAATATCTTATGGAGATTCCCAAGAGGAGATGCTATCAAAATATCTTATGGAGATTTCTTGTCTTTGTCTTGTGTAGCTCCTATTTCTACTTCTACCAAAAAAAAAAAAGAAATATTGACTTTGAACCAACCCTCTACCAACTAAGTAGTAACAAGAGCTTATAAATAATAAACAAATAACATTCCTCAAATTACTACGACAATTGTAAAGTCCATGGACAGCTTTCTCCAATCTTGAGATTATGATATGTATACAAAGGGAAATAGAAGAACCCAACCATACATAGTGTGACAATTGCCAGTTGGCAATGTAAAAATAAGTAGTCCAATGATTTCAAGTCTCTTCTACAATAGCAATGCAAATCAAGACCAATGCAGCGACTTCGCCTAGCAAGTTCAACTCTCGAAAGAAGAACCAGGTGAGGCAGCGACCTCACATATGAACATGGATACATATGTGAGTTTTCAAAGAAACTTGCAAAAAGAACCAGGTGAAGAATAACTATATATTTCAGGGGTCGTCCTATGTTTAGAGTTCTGTTTTGTTTCTTTGGGCTGGGTTGAGTGTTCAAGGGAGAGCAAATTGTTCAATGGATTTGGGGCAAGGTAAGCTATGTCCTCCCCTGAAATGTTTAACTTTGTATTTTGACAATGGTCAATGATCATTGTTCCACTTGAGTAAAGTTTGGGGTTTAAAAGAAAAAAGAAAAACAACTACTGATTGATAAATTCCTTTGCAAACGGACTTCAATTTATCCAATAGACCAACATAATCTTTCTCTAGTATTCATGTCATACATGGGAAGCTTAATTGGGTTGACACTACAGGTAGCCACAAGGATAAAAATGAAGATGGAAAATACCCATATTCTAGCAATGCTCTTAGGAGTCAATGAAAGAAAACACTTCAAGGTCATGACTGATATCAGCTGAGTTAAAAGTTTAGGAACCCAAACTAGGAATCCATGGGTGGGACCAACCTCCACTAGCATCATGAATAGTGAGTGTTAGAAATGACATTCTCTTGACCTAACTTCTTGCTGTGTGGGGATCAAAATGTCCCATGGAGAGAGAAATATATTTTATTTAAGTAATATTTATAATTATAATAAGATTTTTAATTAATTTTTAAATTTCATTACTTTACTTTTATTAATTGTCTTATTGTCTTATCTGTTTTTTCTTTTATTAGTATTTTCAATATTTTTTACTCATTTTATTTTAATATTTAGGTTTCAACTGAAATTGTTTAAAAAAAGTTCTATCTTATACATTCATATTTTAATACATTGATGAAAAATTAAAAGCATGCATTTGGAAAGTGAAAAGAGATAGATATAGAAATAGCTAGAGAGAGATATGGGGAGGGAAGATGGTTTATTGGGTATGTGAAATAGATTACGAGATGTTTTAGTAAGAAGCTTTAGTTGGGGGGATAGTTTAGGAGAAATTTTAGGAGAGGAAATGATTTATGTGATTGGGAAGATGAGAGAGAGAGAGAGAGAGAGAAGTCTTGATTAATAAAAGGGAGAAAGAAGCAGCCATAAACCAATGAAAATTAAAATTAGCAGGAATGGGATTTCATTCCCAAGGTAGGGGCACCCTCAAATGGGGGAATGCCATTCCAGCAAGAATGGGAATAGGATTCCAATTCCGCCCAACCAAACAGTTGGAATCAGAATAGCCCATTTCGATTCCAATTCCAGACCCTTATTCATACGAACCAAACGGGGCCTAAATTTATTCTATTCCCTCTCATTAAGTCTTACCTTTGAGCCTTTGAGGTAAGAACTTCCATAATTCCATTCCCTCTCATTAAATCATATATTTAAGGTATCTTAAAGAAATGAGTTTTTTGGACATTTTCTTGAATAAAACACGTGTGCTTTTGAATTTGGTTCCTCTTTAATGTGAAGGCAAAAGAATATCATATTCACTTCTTTCAATTCTCCTTCATTAAGGTGTTAACTCCCATTATCTCTCATTAAATCTTTTTTTTAGGTATTTTTACTTACCAATAAATTTTACCAATTAAATCTATATCCAATTATTTTAATGATACAAAACCTATGTGTTTAAAACCATCATGAAAACTAAACTATCATTTTATCTTGGTGGATAAGTTGTTCAACCATTCTAGTTAAACAGGTCACTAGTGGTCTCAAAGCTAAATAATAACAAATTAAAAATAAATACAAATACAAATATAAAATTATAAAAAATTTGGGTACAATTCTAATATTATATAATTATCATATTAAACAAAAATAAGTATGATAAATAAAAAGTGTTTTTATTAATCATGGAAATGAAATGCAAACTTTAAAATTGACCAAGAAACAAAACCATTTTCCTATTCAAGTAGGGTATCAATGGTTCAACCTTTTAAGTTAAACGAGTCAACCCATTATATCATAATTAAATTAAGAAAATTTAAAAAACAATAATGCAAAAAAATATTAAAAATATAGGAGTTTTGTGGAAAACATTTGGGCACATCTCTAATATTATGTATTCATCATATTAAAAATAAGTATGATAAATAAGAGTTTTTTATTAATGATAACATAGGATAAAAATTAAATTAACTCAAAAAAGAAAATGAATTTTCCATCTGATTTTAAGGTCAATGATCCATATGGGTGCAAATTACGTAGGTTCAGCTTCAGCCTGAACTAACCCAACTAATAGTTTTAGATTGGTAGGCTTGGTTTCAGTCCTCAAGCTAGGCCTTAGACCAAAAGTTTGAGCTTTTCAATTTTTCGGGTTTAGGTAGCTCGAGCCAACTTGACTACATACATACATGCATACATGCTATTGACCAACCCGAGCCTAAGCCTAACTCAAGTGCATCAAATTTTAGTGCGGGTTGGGTTCAGGTTGGATAAATCAAGCTTGACTTTAGGCTCAAGCCTTAGGCTTAATGCATAGGGTTAGGCTTAGGTTTAACTTAAATTTGACCTAGCCCAACTAATTTACATGTTAACAGTCCAACTGTTTAGGTAAAATGGGCCAACCAATGATATCATGATTAATAAAAATTAAAAATAGATAAAAATACAAAATTATAAAAATGAAAAAAAAATCATAGAAAACATTGACATACCTCAAATATTATAAATTCATCATATTAAACAAAGGCATGTGTGATAAACAGGAACTATTCCTATAATTAATTATGCAATGAAAAGTTGCACAAAAGGAGGTCATTTTTTCTTTTAAATCAAATAGGTCAACACATGATGTCACAAGCATACAATAAACAATTAAAAATGTATAGATATAAAAAATTCATGCACATCTCTAATATTATATATTTATCATATTGAGCAAAAATAAATACTATAAGTATGAAATATTTTTATTAAGAATGAGAATGAGAATGAAATATAAAATTTAAATCAACCAAAGCACCATGCTTTGATTGCTTATCTTTTTTAATGGGTTATGATAAGGAAGTTGAAATTATTATTGTTGTTTAAAATTGTCATGTCCAACACACATGCACATTTACTAGTCTTTGAGAAAGGAGGGGAATCAAAAATGTGTATTTGCTCCATTTGGTCTTTGGCTAAGTGTAGGCTTGTAGTGAAGAATTGGGGTCATTTCCCACCTTGACATGGTTTTGGAGGGTTATGGATATAGAGGATGGGCTACCTCCGTTTTGTAGCCCTATCTATATTATGGGTTTGACTATTATAACGAAAAGGCTTGTTGACATTGGAAGAACTTGTAACCAACAAGCGGTTTTATAAATGTGGTAATTGATGAGGACGGGTTTGGCCCTCCAATGACATTATGACACTTGGCATCTCATGCCAACTAAGTGCAGCCTCTTGACAACTAGACAGTTCGAGCTCGCCACTTATAGGCAGCTCACCACAGGCAACTCGCCATAGGCAACTAGCCATAGGCAGCTCACCACACGCAACTCGCCATAGGCAACTACCCACAGGCAGCTTGCCACATGCAGCTTGCCACAAGCAACTCACCCTCATAGCATGGCAACTTAGACAACTCGACACTGCACAAGCAGCTCGCCACTAGGCAGCTCGCCATTAAGCAGCTCACCACTTACGGGCAGCTCGCCTCCTAGTCAAACCGACCACTGCGTGACAACCCCGAGGAGCTCACCACCGTACCCCACATTTTGCGGGATTGTGACTTGTAACGGCTATATTAGCTCACCCACTCCCCGAGTCAGGCGAAAATGGGCAACCTTACCAGTTGGTGGTTTTATCCCCACCTAACATGAAAGCAGGTCCCGTCACAGCGGGAACCCAGGAACTGCTCCACCAAACCCACGAGGACTCTAGTATATAAAGACCTCACCCCCCAAGGGCGAAGGTGATGATGTGATCTCTACTCTCTAACTCTCTCATTCCCTTGTATCATTTTCAGCTCTACTACTAAGTGCTGACTTAGCCATCGGAGTGACCTCGTTGGGTAAACACCCCCGGGTTCTCTGACTCAGTTCTCGCAGGTCCCTCAGCTCCCGCCGTCTACAAAGATGAGCAGATCATCCCCTGCAGGGAGGATGGGTCCCTCAGCTCTTGCCGTCTACAAAGATGAGCAGATCATCCCCTGCAAGGAGGATGGGTCCCTTAGTTCCCGCCGTCTACAAAGAGGAGCAAATCATCTCCTCCAGGGAGCAGCCGGGTTGCACTACACTAGGGAGCTCCACTTCAGCCCATGAGCCACATGCCACTTGGGAGCAAACGAACTGATGAGGTACTTAGCCAAAAAATTGATACGTGACCAGACACCGTTACATCAATTGGCGCCGTCTATGGGAACGCTACAAAATGCTAAGTTCTCATCCTACAAAAAGTTAAGTCCTCACTTTTTAGAAACCGAAGCTCTCACTTTACAGTTTCCCTTTTTTTATGAACTCAAAGACTATGCAGGGAGCTAATAGACTAAGTAGCTCTAAGATGCCCACCTGGCGCGACCTGTGTGCGGCCTAGCGGCATGGCAGCCTGGCAGCCTGGCACATGCACCGACCTGGTGCGACCTGGCGCGGGCGCCGACCTGGCGCGGGCGCCGACCTGGCGGCCTGGCCTAGGCGCGAACTGACGAACTGATAAAATACTTCCTCACTGCTTAAGACCCATTCCCCTCTTCGACATGGGCAAAGTCTAGGAGTGGACTACGAGTTGCTCCCAAAGCCTAAGGGACACAATACTGCATAACACTCAGTCGCCTCTTCGGCATGGGCAAAGTCAAGGAGTGGACTACGAGTCGCTCCCAAAGCCTAAGGGCTACAATACTGCATAAGACCCAATCCCCTCTTCGGCATGGGCAAAGTCTAGGAGTGGACTACGAGTCGCTCCCAAAGCCTAAGGGCTACAATACTGCATAAGACCCAGTCGCCTCTTCGGCATGGGCAAAGTCTAAGAGTGGACTACGAGTCGCTCCCGAAGCCTAAGAGCTACCATACTACACAAGACCCAGCCGCCTCGTCGGCATGGGCAAAGCCAAGGAGAGTGGACTACAAGTCGCTCCCAGATCCTAAGGGCTAAAATACTGAACTGACAGAGACCTCGGCACCATACGGGAAGCTCGCTTCCAAGCAGCTTCCAAAGCCTAAGAAACTGAATCAGCGCTTACAAGCTCATCGAATTACGGGCCAAAAGGAGAAATCTACTCCCTTCGCCGAGTTACTTTCAGCTTGGGAGTGGGGGCAAATGATGAGGGCGGATTTGGCCCTCCAATGACATTATGACACCTGGCACCTCATGCCAACTAAGTGCAGCCTCTTGACAACTAGACAGCTCGAGCTCGCCACTTACAGGTAGCTCGCCACAGGAAACTCGCCATAGGCAGCTCGCCATAGGCAACTCGCCACAGGCAACTTGCCATAGGTAGTTTGCCACATGCAGCTCGCCACAAGCAGCTCACCCTCATAGCCTGGCAACTTAAACAACTCGGCACTGCACAAGCAACTCTTCACTAGGCAGCTCGCCACTAAGCAGCTCACCACTTACGGGCAACTCGCCTCCTAGTCAGACCAACCACCGCGTGACAACCCCGAGGAGCTCACCACCGTATCCCGCATTTTGTGGGATTGTGACTTGTAAGGCTATATTAGCTCACCCACTCCCCGAGTCAGGCGGAAATGGGCAACCTTACCGGTTGGTGGCTTTATCCCCACCTAACACGAAAGCAGGTCCCGTCACAGCAGGAACCTAGGAACTGCTCCACCAAACCCACAAGGACTCTAGTATATAAAGACCTCACCCCCCAGGGGCGAAGGTGATGAGGTGATCTCTGCTCTCTAGCTCTCTCATTCTCTTGTATCATTTTCAGCTCTACTACTAAGTGCTGACTTAGCCATCGGAGTGACCTCGCTGGGTAAACACCCCCAGGTTCTCTAATTCAGTTCTCGCAGGTCCCTCAGCTCCCACCGTCTACAAAGATGAGCAGATCATTCCCTGCAGGGAGGATGGGTCCCTCAGCTCCCGCCGTCTACAAAGATGAGCAGATCATCCCCTGCAGGGAGGATGGGTCCCTCAGTTCCCGCCGTCTACAAAAAGGAGCAGATCATTTCCTCCAAGGAGCAGCCGGGTTGCACTACACTAGGGAGCTCCACTTCAGCCCCTGAGTCACAGGCCACTTGGGAGCAGACGAACTGATGAGGTACTTAGCCAAAAAATTGATATGTGACCAGACATCATTACATCAATAATCAATCAAGTGACATCCGCCAAAATTTACTTGAGGTTCTTGATTGGACAAAGCTTTTTTGGTATGATGTCTTT